>NC_138078.1:130620736-131220736 GCF_964212035.1 Myotis nattereri | reverse complement strand
TCTTTCTCCTTTATCTTCTTGTCCCAGTTTTCCCCAAGAGTAGACTAGTTATGAATAAGTGTTTAATTTCTATGAACACCATGTAAAGTGAATAGGTAACACGATATTATATTAAACCTACTTCATTGTGGAGACCACAGGAAGGGGTGGGGGGACTGCAATGCTCCCAACTTATCTTAATTTTGAATAATTTAAAAAAGCATTACTCTTGCAAATATCAGAAAGAGTATCATGCTCCTCTTTCCCACAGGGGTCCCCCTAGCATCCTAATATGCTGTCTTTGGAGAAAGAAAGGGGACAGGTGTAATCCCAGTTAAATATTGGATCTGTAATTGCATATATTTGGACACACCTGTACTCATGATTATGTGTTGAAAGCCTATTTCCTGCTGCCTGGTTAATCAATATCAGTCTGAACCGTGTATTTAGAGGCTTTTATTCTGTTTTGTTTCCCCTTTGCAGCTAATCAAGTGGGTCCACTCTTTTTATTTATGCCTGTTTATCTGCTAACTAATTAGCAATCAGCTAAGTGTGACTAAGTGATCGATTAGTGTTATTGAGCTTACAAGTCTCCATTTGCTAAATGTACTCAGAGGATTGCAGATATATAATAATTGATCATTTATGAAAAGATAGCTAATATTTGTTTTTCCATTTTACTAGACAAACTAAAGCATACCTGGCTTACATTTGTTGAGAATCACAAATAACTAATTTTAGTGTAAGTTAGTGAATGCATTTAGTAATAGTTTAAGTAGAATCTATACTAATAAAAGGGTAATATGCTAATTAGGATGTCTTAAAGACATCCATCTGGACATCCATCCAAACAAAGCCACAGCGGTTGTGAGGGCCTAGGGCTGGTGGCATGGCCAGGCAGCGCCATGCGGGAGAGGTGGGCCAGTGCTGCAGGCCAGTTCAGCACTGTGGCCCCTTTTGCAGAGGCCCAGGGCTCAGGCATCAGCGAGCCCTGGCAGCTGTGAGGACTGGGACTCAGGCCTTGCAGCTGCGGTGGCTGGCAGTGGCAGCAGCAGCTGGGTGATGGGGGCAGCACTGTCCCCTGATTGGCCTGGTTGCCTCACACAGAGGAAGGCCAGAGGCAGCAGCAGCGAGGGGTGATGAGGGCGGTGCCTTCCCCTAATCAGCTGGTTGCCTCCTGCAGAGGGAGGGCCTAAGCTGTCAGTATGACATCACCTGAGGGCTCCCAGACTGTGAGAGGGGGCAGGTGAGGCTGAGGGAGCCCGCCAGTGCACGAATTTTCATGCACCAGGCCTCTAGTATAATATCCTATCTAATAATAGAGAAACATGGTAATTAACTGTAACTTCACTACCCTTCCCATTGACTAATCAGTGAGATATGCAAATTAACTGCCAGCAAAGATGGTGGCCGGCAGCCAGGCAGCTGAAGCGAACATGAGGCTTGCTTGTTCCAGTGACAGAGGAAGCCAAGGTTCCCCGCCTTCCGCAGACCAGCTCTGAGCTCCAGATGCAACAATGTTGCAATTATAGAACCTAAACAAACCCCAGGTACCTGCTTTCAGCCAGCGTGGCCTCAGAGCTTAGAGTGGCCAGTGATGGCAACAGAGTTTCAATTATAGAATCTAAACAAACCCAGATACCTGCTTTCAGCCGGCAACGGCCTCAGAGCTGAAGCTGGCTCTCAGCTCCAGTGACAGCTATAGAAGATAAATAAATCCCAGAATAAAAAAAGAAAAAAAAAGAAAAAAGGAGAGGCTGGGAGCTTCAGTCACCCACCAGCCTGAAAACGGCCCTCAGCCCCTCACCCAGACTGGCCAGGCACCCCAGTGGGGACCCCCACCCTGATCCAGGACACCCTTCAGGGCAAACCAGCCGGCCCCCACCCATGCACCAGGCCTCTATCCTATATAGTAAATGGGTAATATGCAAACTGACCCTAACAGCAGAAGGACTGGGAATGACTGATCACTATGACACACACTGATCACCAGGGGGCAGATGCTCAATGCAAGAGCTGCCCTCTGGTGGTCAGGGCACTCTCACATTGGAGGAGCTCTGCTCAGCCAGAAGCCAGGCTGACGGCTGCCAGTACAGTGGTGGTGCTGGGAGCCTCTCCTGCCTCCTCAGCAGCACTAAGGATGTCCAACTGCAGTTCAGGCCTGCTCCCCGCTGGCAAGTGGACATCCCCTGAGGGCTGTCGGGCTGCCAGAGGGATGTCTGATTGCCATATTAGGCCCAATCCCCCAGGGAGCGGGCCTAAGCCAGCAGGTGGTCATCCCCTGAGGGGTCCCAGACTGCGAGAGGGCACAGGCTGGGATGAGGAACCTCTCCTCCCCCCCGAGTGCACAAATTTTTGTGCATCGGGCCTCTAGTATTAAGAATAATACAACATTTGGAACTAAAGTACAAATTTCTTCTAAGCATTTTTTTTTTCACTTTAACAAAAGAAATGTTTGTTTTGTCAGTCTGTTACACCACCTATCTAAAAAACAAATTATTTAATCATGTCAATGAGAGGAGATACTTGTGAACAAAAACCATATGGTGCCATCATCAGGGACAAAAATGAAATAGAATAGAAGCAGCATGCTTTATTTACTAACTTCATGAATGTCCCAAAAGGATTATTACTTCAGAGATAGGTCTCAAAAACCACATGATGCTTTGTTTTACTGTTAAAAGAAGCACACAAACAAAACAACATAAAGGAAAATATTGTACTTGGCTTATGTTATAAAATTCAGAGCTCAATTTGGCTTGGCTTCCTTATTTAGAGATTATCATTTGGGAAAGAAGTGACACAAAAGAAGCCATTGAAAAATATGTTACATTTTTTTACTGTAGGCTTATAATTTAACAGAGGTTTACTAGTATAATTCCGTACCTTAGGCACAAAAGTGAGACTATATGAACTGCTCAAGCAGCTCTGGGTGAGTCTACATGGAATATATGCAAAGTATTTTTTTTAAATAAAACCACACTGTTCTCCAGAGATTAAATGTAATTTTGGAAGCTGTTCTAATGTAGTAAAATTTCCAGAATACTGATGGGGTTGGATGAGGTGGGGAGCAAAGGCAAACCTTCACCTTGAAAATCTAACCCTAGTGCCCACTACTTGTCATATGTTGTTTTTAACTCTGAAGAGCCAAAAGTTTAATGGAAGGAAAATGAAAAAATTTCACAGACATCACAGAGAATAAAATATTTGGGATCAGGCTTAATACTTACCTATTTATTTTCTCTGATGTTCCAGGCACTCTACTAGGTGCTGCAAAACAGAGAAGTCTTTATTTTCAAAAACTTGGACTCTACTGAAAAAAGGCAGACATGTAAACAGAGTATAAAATGCAATATAATATGTGCTATATTTGAGACTTTGAGGGACCACTAATGAATACAAAAGGGTCATGTTTCCCTCCTTCACCAAACCCATTCCAGTGAATGCCTACCTTCAGAATTCACATATTATCTATGATCAAAGATAATAAATTATAAGCTTAGAACCAGTTTTGGATGCACATATGTGTCTATTACCTATGGTAATGCCTTATTTTATTGTGCTGTTATTGCTTTCCAAAGTTGTATTATCATCTACCTTATTCTTTAGAACTGATTTTCAAAATATTCTATCCTTAACAAAGACATGTAACCATTAAGGGTTGCTAAAATTTTTATTCAAAATAATACACTGTAGGTGCTGGGAGGCAGTGTGTTATACTGGAAAGCATAAGGGCATTAGAGTAAAACAAGCTTGAGTATGAATTCCAGTTCTGCCAACATCTTCCACTGTGATATTGTGCAATTAGTTTTGTCACACTTTTCTGCACCTCATTACCTCAACCTGTAAAATAATTGCAATAGTACCTGTGGTTACTGGGGACACTAAATGCGTCAATGCATGTGAAGTGTCTGGCAAAAAAACACACACATAAACAAAACAAAACTAGAAGAAAAACAACAAACAAACAAAAAAAACCAAAAAAACAAAAACCTTCACTCCAATATTTGCTTGACTTCTGAAAGATCTCCAGTAATATTCCAACATGACTTCTGCTTGTGTGTTCGAGATCCTCCCACTTCACTTTGTCCTATTGAAGGAATTAGATCTACTTAACTTTTTCCCCAATATATTCTCTAAACAGCATTCTGTACCACCACTCCCAGTCAAGGCTCTATCAAAACTCTACAGCAGAGAGAGCCTCTAATCATAAACCTTCATAGCTGCTCTCTCCTGGAATCTGAGTAATCCAAACTCAAGAAAGTCTTTTTATATTAAGCTAACATCTTTCCAATACAACCTGGTTCTTTTACATTACGTTTCTGGTCCTATTGAGGTTATAGCCATACATTTCATATCTAATTAGCAACTATGGTAAAACACTTGGTGTCTAGAATTTTTTTCTTTTTTTTAAATTATTGCAACTCAGCTGAATAGGTAGGTCCTCTATAATGTGTATGGAAAGACTTCCAGCAGGTTTCCCCACACTGACAGTGAGTTACACTTGAGTCAGAACAAAATCTGGGTGTTTTTTTTAATGTTATGAGAGATGGCAGGCAGCTAATACTACATCTGATACAATGATACAATACATGAAGAAGTTTTAAAAATGTTGCTGTCATTTTGAGTTATATTCAAATACAAAATCTGGCTCCAGTTATTACCTTGGAGGAAAAAATAAATTCTCATTTCAAGTTGGGACACATTATCCTTGAACCTAATTATTCAGCCAAGTAATGATCCCTATGTTTCTTTTTTAGATCACATTACTCATCAAGTTATTTATGATCTGGGTAAGATACTAAAATGGTTTTGGCATATCAAAGGAACATCAGTTGTGAACTGCTGGCCCTACTTAAAATGTCATGCAGTATTTTACCATTTTTGCTTTTAGAGATAACTTTAGATGGTTAACTTATTTTTTGAAATCTCTCAAAAATTTATTTACAGAACTCAATGCATGTCTTAGTATGTTAATCCCAGGAGAGAAACTAACTCAAAACAAACTGAGGTTCTTGCCACTGCCGAAAATAAATATACCTTTCTGTTTCCCACATCTAGGTCTTCATATTCCCTTTCTTTATGCTTGGAATATTCTTCCCACTAAACTTTGATGAACTTACTCTTACTCATACTCCAAAGCTTAGCTAAAATATCACTTTATTGACTTCTGACTAGGTCAGATACAAACCCTGTCATCTCCTCTCTTAGCAGATGTCCTTCTTAATACTTAACACAGTTTGTAATAATTAAGTTATCCCATGGATACTGACTGATATTTACTTAGCAATCTTTGTGCCTAATTAATGTTATTTGAACAAATGCCTAAATTAAAGATAAGTTAATCAATGGAGTTAGCTAGGACATATATATTAATAATTCAGATTTCATCAAGTTTAAGTTCACACTTCCTTTTAATTCACAAATTAAAATGACATATGTTCTTATGCTTGCTGGAAGTTCTAGCTTATACCTGTAATAAAGTGGATCTTCAGGAAATCTAAGGTGTTCCATAAATCATTCCTATGAATTACCCAGGAGAAAGCTCCTACCATAAGTTATTTGGGTAATAATGGTTACAATTTATTGAGCAATTATCATGTTCCAGGGACAGTTTACATGTATCTTTTTTTTTAATCCTTACCTGAGGATATTTTTCCCTTTTTTTTTAGAGGGGGAGAGTGGAGGGAGGGGGGAGAGAGAGGGAAAGAGAGAGAGAGAGAGAAGAGAGAGAGAGAGAAACATCAACCTGAGAGAGACACATCTATTGGTTGTCTCTCACATGTGCCTCGACAGGGGGCCTAGGATGGAACTGCAACCTTACCCTTGGCCTGGAATCAAACCTGTGACTCTTCAGCCTGTGGGCCAACACTCTAACCACTGAGCAAACTGGCCAAGGCTACCTGTATCTTACATAGTATATATATATGAAATATCTGTGTATTCCTATATACTCATTTGTGTGTGTGTACTCATGTAATCCTCACAACTCTGCAATGAAGCTGATTTAGAGTCATAATATGTTACAAAGAAGAAACTAAGAGCTGGTAAATTTAATAATGTTCCAAATTCTCCTTGCGATGGAACTTAAAATTGGAGACTGGAGAGAGTGGCCCTTACACTCTCTAGGCTCCAGGGGTGGGCAAACTTTTTGACTCGAGGGCCACAATGGGTTCTTAAACTGGACCGGAGGGCCGGAACAAAAGCATGGATGGAGTGTTTGTGTGAACTAATATAAATTCAAAGTAAACATCATTACATAAAAGGGTACGGTCTTTTTTTTCAATAGTTTTATTCATTTCAAACGGGCCGGATCCGGCCCACGGCCGTAGTTTGCCCACGGCTGCATCTCTCCATGGTGGTTTCCTTCTGAGCATCTTTCTCTGAGCTTCCCAATTCTTGCTCATTTGTTACCATATTTTGGGGGCTACTTTTCCTCCTCCCAATAATAGTTCTCTTAGGTAACACATCTCCTGTTAAGGAGGTTGCCAGAAAAAAAAATATAAGGTACCTGGTTAAAATTGAATTTCTGAGGAATAGCAATTTGTGGAATATAAATATGTCCCAAATATCACAGAGAAGATACACTAAAAACATGTTTGGTTTTCATACAAAATTTCAATTTAATTAAGCATTCTGTAACTTTATCTGCTAAATCTGGCAGCTTTACTAAACAAAATCCAGTCTCACAAATTCCTAAAATTCAATGTAGTTTCCCATTTCCTCTGTCATAGGCCTGACTCTCAACTCCACTTTTCCTGTAATAGTGAGCTGTGAGTAACTATTTCCCCCCTGATTCTTCTTTGCTAGTCCCTTCTAAGGGGATATTCTAACTCCTTTTATATAGCACAGCACATCTTTTTCTCTTAATCTCAGCTCATTTTAGATCCACACATATGTATGCCTCCCCATCTCTCCCATTCCTATGTCCTCCTCTCTCTTTCCTCATCCCATTTCATTCCCTCACCTCTCAACAAGTTATAACTTAAGAGGATAAAAAGAAAATTGGCCAGCTTCTCAGTTCAATTGGTTCCCCATCTAGAGAACAAGTTTCTTAATTTCCATTACTTTTTTCCCTACCTCAATTCTGAGCACATGGTTCTTTAACTAGTTGATACTCAGTAAAGATTTGATTTCCAAGTTTTACATATTTGCTCAGAATGGTTTTTGTGAGGATTTCTTTAGGCAGCACATTTCTCTCATAGAAGGTCACTCAGTGTGGCAATTATCCAGAACTTTCTAAAAGAGAGAGTATAAGCAAGCCACATCTGATTTTCTAGTCTAGACCATGTATTTTGCATAAATTTGCAGACCATCAGAACTAGAGAGGTCCTCAGAGTTGCCCTAATGCCACCCCTTATTAAATTCAGACAAAACAATACTAAGGCTCATAAAGGAGAGTGCCTATATTGAAATAATAGAATTGTTGATTAAAAATATACAGTCATCAAGTTGTGTCATAGGAAAAGCTGTAGTGGTGGGATCATTGCTTGAATCTAAGCTACAACACTTAATAGTTGTGTGATACTTTAGATGTCATTTATCATTCTGCACCTTGACTTGTTTCTGAAATGAAGATGATATTGAGCAATCCGCATCACAGAATTTTTGAAGGATCAAATGAAATAATGTAGATGACAGCCTCTGCCAACTGTAAAGTGTTATATGAATGCAAGGAAGTATAATTTGTAGCTACTCCCACTGTAGCAAGGATTAGGGCTGGTGAATTTGAGGAGGACATTTTCCTCTGGGTTAATGCAGAGTCAGTGACCCAGTCCTTTGTTGGAGCTCTTTCTTCCAGATATGGGTTCTCTTCAATAAATATTTAACACAAGCTGCTCTGATCATCTGTAGTCATTAAAATGATTAGAGGTTGTTTTTTCTTTCTCAATAATAATGTATTAGCCTTAGTGGTCTGACCAAATTCCAGTCTCAGTAATTGCCTTCTTCCTTACTATTCCTTAATGAGGTTCAAAAGGTTAATTAGTTGTTTGCAAAGTACTCAAGTACTTAATGGAGGTAATCTAACAAAATAATATCTAAATGTAAACCTTTGGTGAATAACTGGATAGACAGTTGGTATAAGGAGGTAAGAAAGTGACATTTCATATTAATCTATCAAATTAATGCAAGGTAATATTAAAATAAAACAAACACAAAGATAGCTTTATAATAAATAATGATACACTAAATTTAATGATTGAAGAGCAACTTTTATGTAGGCTTAAGACTGTAAACACAAAAAATAAACATATTTTGTAAAACTAAAAAAAAATATAGCACATTGTTCTTGGAATTGAAATATATTCATATGTGGATAAGGCCATAATTTTTGTTGACTTAAAATGCAAACAATATAATAACTCTGATATATTTCCAAAGAAAATAATGTGTCCTGCTTGCATAACTATACATTTTTATAATCTACTGGAATCTATTTCTCACATATATTGACTTTTCTCATTTAGCAAAAAAGCAATTTGTATTATACACACTCATAATTATATTCTCATATTCATATACATTAAGAGGCAGTATATGTTTCTTCTTTTCTTGCATCTTTGTGTGTGTGTTTGGTTTTTGTTTCAGACACATTTGTAAAAGAAACAGGTTGAAGAATTCACTAGCAGAAATTACATGAGATCTGGTGATTGGTATCTCAATTTTTCAGCATGTTGTAGTAGTTGGCCCCAAGGACAAAAACATTTGATTGGAACATAACTTGAAAATTTGAAATTGTCTTGGCATCACACACACACACACACACACACACATGCACACATACATGCATATACATACATGTATACAATGATGTGTATGTATGTGTGTGATTTATTTTTTAGTTCATAGTAATAAATGATATCTGTTATGGTTATATAGCTCCCATTTTTCCCTTTTTGCTCCCTCCACTCAAGTCCCGACTCACCCCAGGCCTTCCCCTTTGATTTGAGAGAGAGAGTAAAGAAGAGAGGATTGACCATGCAACCCAGCTATGTGCCCTGACTAGGAATAAAACCAGAGAACTCAGTGCACAGGACCACACCAAACCAACTGAGCCACACCAGCCAAGGCGACAACTGAACTTGTGGACAGTGCATTTTTACTGTTATATAAAGTTATATAACTCTCTTGCCTATCATTTATGTTTTCCTATGTCCTCCTCTCTCTCCTCATCCCATTTCACTCCATCACCTCTCAACCTCACCTCTCAGTAATGCTGACTTTAATTTTATTTGAGGTAAGACAGAAATTCCCTTCTATGTGTTTCCATAGAGAATTTAGGCAAATTTCACAAAAGTAAATTCTATTACAAAATAGGAATAGAAAAACAGAAAATTGGAAAGTAAAAATGCGCTGTCCACAAGTTCATTTGTGGCCCTGGCTGGTGTGGCTCAGTTGGTTGGTGTGGTCTTGTGCACTGAGGTCTCTGGTTTTATTCCTGGTCAGGGCACATGGCTGGGTTGCAGGGTCAATCCCCAGTAGGGGACATGTGGGAGGCAGCCGATCAATGTTTCTCTTTCCCTCTTCCTTCCTCTCTCTCTCAAATCAAAGGGGAAGGCCTGGGGTGGGTCCGGACTTGGGTGGAGGGGGCAAAAAGGGAAAAATGGGAGATGCCTGTAATACTGTCAATATTTTTTAAAGGGCAAGAGTGGAATATATATATATATATATATATATATATATATATATATATATATCTTATATAATAAAAGGCTAATATGCAAATTGTCCCATCAGGAGTTTGACCAACTGGGAGTTCAACCGTTTGCTATAACATGTGCTGACCACCAGGGGGCAGGGCGGAACAAAGGAAGGCCCTGACCGGCAGCTGAGGGAAGGAAGGCCCCAATTGGCCCTGATTGCCAGCACACATTTTATGCACCGGGCCTCTATTTTATATATATATATTTTTATAAGTTCAGTTGTGTTTCCTGACAGCCATGGATAAAAGGAGATACTATTAGGTCCAAAAGACCCTGTTAAAGGGAAGAAGAAATATTAACATTCCTCAGAGATAAAAATTTTCTTAGCAATAAATTTAAAAAGGAATGTCTTGCCTTAGCTGGTTTGGCTCAGTACATAGAACGTCAGCCTGCAGCCCGAAGGGTCCAGAGTTCAATCTGATCAAGGACACATACCTCAGTTGCAGGGTCCTCCCAGGCCCAGGCATTGGTCAGGGCTCTGCAGGAGGCAATCAATAGATGTGTTTCTCTCACATCAATATTTCTCTCTGTCTTTCCACCTTTCTTCCACTGTCTCTAAAATTCAATGGAAAAATATCCTCAGATGAGGATTAAAACAATAAAGTCTTATGCAGTGTTTAATATAGGATACACTGAGAAATATAACATAAATTATCCTCAACAATGATGATATAATAGAGGAAAGGAGATTTAGAATACACATAATTGTTACTCCAAACTGTCATTAGTAAACACGGAGGAAATCAAAACACTTGTAGGTCTAACAAAGAACCAGCTAAATCATGTAACTTTCTGATGATTTCACTTGTTTCCAGTACAGGACTTGAAACAAGTGTGATAGACACGAAATGCATGGCCATTAAAATATTGTCCTTAATATTTTATTATATTTTGAAATTAAAATTACATGCATTCTTAAGAAAACCAGGCAAATTCTAGGCGAAATATATAACATATGGAACCACCTCATAGCCATTTAAGAGCTCATAAATGAAGCATGCCTTTATCAAGTGAAATCACTTTCAGAAAGAAAACAAGAAACTCACAAGCTGGTGTTTTCCCAGTACCCAAAGGAACAATCAACCCACTTAGAGCAGGTGTCCATTAAACCAGTGGCTCACAGCCAAACTTCTTGAAAGAGTTGTCAATTTTTGCTGTCTTCTCTTTCTCATCTCCCACTCACTTCTCTTCTCAATGCAAATTGACTCAGTTCCCCAACACTCTACCAGAAATGTTACTGATAAAAGCACTGATGATCTCTGTTTTGCTTAATTCAGTGGGTACTTTTTCAGTTTCATCATCCTTTCTTCTTTCATTCAACAAATATTTCTTGATTAACAACCATATGTCAGTCACTCTCTGGGTAGAAAGATAGTTATCAATTAAATCATATAATTTCAGTAATAATACAGAAAATGAAGAAAAAGTACAAGGTACTATGGAAGTACATAACAAAAGACTTCATTAAATCATGGGGACTATTTAACCTCTCAGCAGCATTAGAGAAAACACTATACTTCCCTGACTTCCCTCTTTCCTTACTGGTTGCTCTTTCTATTTGACCTTTAAGTATTTGCCAAGGACAGTCATGGTTTACATAGGACAGTTATGGTATACGAGAGGCCCGGTGCCCAAAACTTTGTACACTCGGGGGGGAGGGGGGGTCCCTCAGCCCAGCCTGTGCCCTCTCTCAGTCTGGGACCCCTCGGGAGATAACGACCTGCTGGCTTAGGCCTGCTCCTGGGTGGCAGAGGGCAGGCCCAATCCCTAGGTGCAGCCCCTGGTCGGGCTCAAGGCAGGGCCAATTGGGGAGTTGGGGCGCCACCCCTGTCATGCACAGAGCAGGGCAGATTGGGAGGTTGCGATGCCACCCTCAATCATGCTCAGGGTAGGGCTGATTGGGGGGTTGGGGCACCGCCCTCTGTCACACTCAAGGCAGGGTCGATGGGGAGGTTGCGGCACCACCCCTGTCACGCACAGAGCAGGGCCCATCAGGGGGGTTGGGGCTCTGTACCCTGTCATGCACAGAGCAGGGAAGATCAGGGGGTTGGGGAGCTCCCCCTGTCATGCACAGAGCAGGGCTGATCAGGGGGTTGGGGAGCTCCCCCCTTCACTCACAGAGTAGGGCTGATAAGGGAGTTGGGGCACCGCCCCCTGTCACACACAGAGCAGGGCTGATCAGAGGGTTGGGGTGCCGCACCATGTCACATTCAGGGCAGGGCCGATGGGGAGGTTATGGCTCTACCCCATCACACACAGAGCAGGGCCCGTAGGGGGCAGTTGGGGCGTCGCCCTCTATCACCCACAGAGCAGGGCCGATCAGGGGGTTGGGGCACCACCACTCTCACACTCAGGGCAGGGCTGATGGGGAGGTTATGGCTCTACCCTGTCACACACAGAGCAGGGCCCGTGGGGGGGGGTGTTGGGGCACCGCACCCTGTCACACACAGAGCCACAGGGAGATCAGGGTTGGGGAGCTCCCCCCTATCAGGCACAGAGCAGGGCTGATCAGGGGTTGGGGCACCTTACCCTGTCACGAACAGAGCAGGGCTGATAGGGAGGTTGTGGTCCGACCCCCTGTCATACACAGAGCCACAGGGCTATCAGGGGGTTTGGTCGCTGGCCCCTGTCACGCTGATCCCAGTGCTGGGAGGCATATTACCCTTTTACTATATAGGATAGAAGCCTGGTGCATGGGTGGGGGCCGGCTGGTTTGACCTGAAGGGTGTCCTGGATCAGGGTGGGTGTCCCACTTGGGTGCCTGGCCAGCCTGGGTAAGGGGATGATGACTGTTTGCATCTGGTCACACACCCTTTAGGGTGGGGGTCTCCACTGGGGTGCCTAGTCAGCCTGGGTGAGGGGCTGAGGGCCGTTTTCAGGCTGGCGGGTGACTGAAGCTCCCAACCTGTCCTTTTTTCCTTTTTTAAAAATTCTGGGCCAGGTTTAGCTCTGAGGCTTGGCTCCAGCTATGAGACCTCTGCTGCTGAATGCAGGTTTCTGGCCTTTGTTTACCCTTCTGTATTTGAAACAATGTTGTGGTCCTGCTGGCTGAAGCCTGGGGTTTTGTTTAGCTTCTATATTTGTTACAATGTTGCTTAGAGTGCAGCTGAGAGGCTGGCAAGGCAGGCGGGGAACGTTGGAGTCCTCCATCACTAAAGCAAGCAAGCCTCCCTGTTCACGTCAGCTGCCTGGCTGCCGGCCGCCATCTTGGCTGGCAGTTAATTTGCATATCACCCTGATTAGCCAATGAGAAGGGTAGCGGTCGTACGCTAATTACCATGTTTCTCTTTTATTAGATAGGCTGCTTGCCATCCTGGCATAATTACTAATAGTGTCACTTTTAACTCTCAAAGAGTCTGGGTTTGGACCATAAATGATATGATCACCCTTTTTCTAGGTGACCTCATTCTGTGTTGAAGCATTAAATGGCACATTTGTATACTGATGACTCCCAAATCTTTTTCTAACTTTGCAATTTATTTTATTCAGAAATACTGACCTGTATGTTGCACTGCCTGCTCAGTAACTCCTATTTGATCTCTTCCTGACAAGTCAAGCTTAGCATAGCCAAAATAGAATTTGATGTGCTGGCCCCACCATCTTTCTAGTTGTGGAAACCATAAACCTGGTTCTAAACCTTGAATCCTTCCTCTCTTATATAGCATTATTGTCAAACAACCACCAAAGCTTTACACCACATTCTAAATATGTCTTAAGTCATACTGCCCAAGTCTCGCCAACCAATGTTAATCATCAGAATTGCTGCAACTGTCTCCTAATTGTGCTCCCAAGTTCCATTTCCCCAAACACATCAGTGCTTCTTCTAAACAGCAGTAGGAATGATCTTCCTGAATCTCATTAAATTGCTATCTTGTCAAAAACTTTATGAGAGTTGTCTGAGATTTTGTTGCCCATGGTTTCTTCTAAGTTTTTTATGGTACAGCTCAAGTGCTCATCCGTAGATGAGTGGATAAAAAGTTGTGGTGCATTTACACCATGGAATATTATCCATCTGTAAAAAAGAAGGATTTCTTACTCTTTGAGACAGCATGGAGGGACCTGGAGAGTATTATGCTAAGCAAAATAAGTCACTCAGAGAAAGACACATGTCACATGATCTCATTCATATGTGGAACCTAATGAACAAAATAAACTGATGCACAAAATAGATCCAGAGACATAGAAGCATGGAACAGACTGATGAATCTCAGAGAGAAGGCAGGGGTGGGGAGACACTAACCAAAGAACTTATATGCATACTAGAGGCTCAGTGCACATATTTGTGCACCAGTGGGGTCCTTTGTCCTGGCCTGCACCCTCTTGCAATCTGGGACCACACAGGGGATGTTGGAGGCCTGGTACACGGATTCAGCCCAATCCCTGCAGGCCAGGCAGAGGGACCCCACTGGTGCAAGAATCCTCTAGTATGCATATGAGATCTTTGGTTAATCTCTTCCCATCTCTTCCCTCCCCCTTTCCTCTGAGATTAATCAATCTGTTCCATGTTTCCATGCCTGTGTGTTGAGTGTCTGCCCCCTGGTGGTCAGTATTCATCATGGCTACTGGTCGAATGGTTGCTTAGACTTTTATATATATAGACTAGAGGCCCGGTGCACAAAAATTTGTGCACTCAGGTGGGGGGGGTTCCCTCAGCCCAGCCTGTGCCCTCTCATAGTCTGGGACCCCTCGGGGGATGACCACCTGCTGGCTTAGGCCTGCTCCATGGGGGATTGGGCCTAAGCTGGCAGTCAGACATCCCTCTGGCAACCTGGGAGCCCTCGGGGGATGTCCACTTGCCAGTGGGGAGACAGCCTAAGCTGCAATTGGACATCCTTAGCGCTGCTGAGGAGGCGGGAGAGGCTCCCAGCACCACCGCTATACTGGAAGCAATCAATGAGGGGGTTGGGGACCTCCCCCCTGTCACGCACAGAGCAGGGCCCATCAGGGGGTTGGGGAGCTCCCCCCTGTCACTCACAGAGTAGGGCCGATAGGGGAGTTGGCACACTGCCCCCTGTCAAAGACAGAGCAGGGCGGATCAGGGGGTTGGGGCGCCGCCCTCTATCACCCACAGAGCAGGGCCGATCAGGGGGTTGGGGCGCCTTCCTCCGTCACGAACAGAGCAGTGTGGATAGGGAGGTTGTGGCCCTGCAGCCTGTCACACACAGAGCTGCAGGGCAATCAGGGGGTTTGGGCGCTGCCCACTGTCACACTGATCCCAGTGCCAGGAGTCCTCTCAGCTCCGCTGATCCCGGTGCTGGGAGGCATATTACCCTTTTACTATATAGAATAGAGGCCTGGTGCATGGGTGGGGGCTGGCTGGTTTGCCCTGAATGGTGTCCTGGATCAGGGTGAGGGTCCCAACTGGCGTGCCTAGCCAGCCTTTGTGAGGGGATGATGGCTGTTTGCAGCTGGTCACACACCCTTCAGGGTGGGCGTCCCCACTGGGGTGCCTGGCCAATCTGGGTGAGGGGCTGAGGGCTGTTTTCAGGACGACTGTAGCTCCCAAATGCTCCTTTTTTTCTTTTTTTCTTTTTTTTTTTATTCTGGGTTAGCTTTAGCTCTGAGGCTCCAGCTCTGAGGCCTCTGCTCCAAAAAGCAGGTATCTGGTTTGTTTCGGTTCTATAATCAAAACTCTACATCAACTCCAGCTCTGAGATCCCAGCCGGCTGAAAGCTGGTTTCTGGGGTTTTGTTTAGCGTCTATATTTGTTACAATGTTTCTTAAACTGCAAGCTCAGAGGCCAGCAAGGCAGGCAGGGAACGTTGGAGTCCTCCGTCACTGAAGCAAGCAAGCCCCATGTTAGTTTCAAGCTCCCTGGCTGCCGGCCGCCATCCTGGCTGGCAGTTAATTTGCATATCTCGCTGATTAGCCAATGGTAAGGGTAGCGGTTGTACGCCAATTATCATGTTTCTCTTTTCTTAGATAGGATTACAGTCTTTCTATGTTATAGTAATCATCTAGAATAGGAAAAATTTTAGTAACTCCCCATAATGCAGCAACTAGTGTAACCAGGCCTGCACTCTTGTAGGCAGAGTGTCAGACTTGTTGATGCTAGCAGTCTTTTCTCTTTCTGCACAGTTTCTCTGCTGAATGAAGATAATTCTAATCTACTTTAAATAACATGTAAAGGATCAGAATTTGATAAATGCTTATCTAGTGAAAAGCAGTTTAAGCAAAAACAATAGGAGAAGGTTGGTTATATGGGTTATGAGAATACTAAATTGTGCTAGGACATCTTGCATTTACAAAACACTATTCTATAAAAGAGTCCCACCACTTCCTCTTTCCCTACTGACCTATATCTGATAAGAATGCCCAGGTACACTTCTCTGAAGGGCCAGTAGGAGGTTCAGACCATGCAAACCCTAACCTGTATGGAATGCACACTCCTGATTCATCCTCTTACTATTATAAAATCCAAGTCTCCTCTCTCTCTCTCTCTCTCTCTCTCTCTCTCTCTCTCTCTCTCTCTCTCTCTCTCCCTCTCTCTCTCTCCCAATATCTTGATCCTCAGGGTTCTAGAGAGAAACCTCCATGACACCCCTGTGACAAAGCCAAGAGATTAATTCAGCCACAGTCATGGGAAGTTTCATAACATTCATGGTACTGACTTGGTTTGAGGTTCTCCAGAAGAAAAAGGAATAAATATGAAGAAGGTTGTGGAGAAAATCAGTGAAGTATATCCAGTAAAGATACATACCCCACATGCAACCTGGGAAGGTTTCCTGGAAGAGCCAAGCGTTGTAGGGAAGTGTGAAAATTCATGTCTTTATTGAAACATAAAAATGGGTATTTAGTTGTGTAGGGTTTTAGGTAAGACATCCCAAATAGTAGGCAATGTGCTGCATTATTCACAATAGCCAAGGTAAGTAATGTAAGTGTTCATCAATAGATGAATGGATAAAGAAGATGTTATGCACACACAAATACACAGCCCCTACATCGCATCATATCACTTATATGTGAATTATTAGAAAGAGAAAAAGTCAAATTTATTGAAACAGAGAGTAGACAAGTATTTTCCAGAGCCTGAGGGGTGGGGAAAATAGGAAGAGCTAGGTGAAAGGGTACAAACCTTTAAGTATAACATCAATAACATCTTAGGTTTTAATGTAAAAATAAAACAAACACACCAAAAAATTAAGGTTCTCTAAAACAAGAAGTCTAGACAACAGTACAACCACGAGAATCCCAATGAGGCATGACATGACAACTAAAATTTAATAAGGTATCCTGGATGGAATCCTGGGGCAGAAAAAGCGTATTAAGTGAAAACTAAGGTAATCATAATAAAATAGTCTACAGTACAGGAGAACCTCACTTCGTGAACCTAATTTGTTTTAGAAGACTGTTTGAGAAGTGATTTGTTCAAAAACCAAATCATCCATAGCCAGTTTCACTCAGTGGACTGAAGGTTCCAGAGTCCATTTCTTGTGAAAAGTGCATGCCTGAGTTGTGAGCTCATTCCCCAGTAGGGGGCACGAAGGAGGCAGCAAATCAATGATTCTGTGGCATTACTGATGTTTGTATCTCTCTCTCACTCTGTTTTCCTCTTTTGAAATTAATGTATGTATATAAAAGCCTAAGCAACCTGTAAGATTGAACTACCAGAACGACAGGAACAACCAGAGTGACTGGTCTCTATGACATGCACTGATCACCAGTGGGCAAATGCTCAAT
The DNA here is from genome assembly GCF_964212035.1 of Myotis nattereri. Taxonomy (NCBI): domain Eukaryota; kingdom Metazoa; phylum Chordata; class Mammalia; order Chiroptera; family Vespertilionidae; genus Myotis; species Myotis nattereri. The sequence continues at coordinate 131,203,373 of NC_138078.1, read as the reverse complement.
GCAGGGGCTGCCCCGTGCTGGTCAGTGTGCTCCCATAGAAAACCTTCCCTGGCCAGCAAACCTCCTGTGGTTCCTCACTCTGGCTGGCAGACTGCAATCACCTGATTGGGGCCAAGCCACTGGCTGGGACAGGGAACTGGAGATGGGTGGTGGCAGACATATAAAAAAGGAAAATCAAATCGCTTTTCCCATTAGACTTAAGGTAACTTGAATGACTCCCTGTTTTCACCTTTGTTATATACAATACATGTCTAAATTACTGTTTAATCTAAAAATAAACACTTGTTTTCTTTTTATTGATTTCAGAGAGGAAGGGAGAGGGAGAGAGAGCTAAGAACATCAATGTTGAGAGAGAATCATTGAGCAACCGCCTCCTGCACGCCCCACACTGGGGATCAAGTCTACAACCCGGGAATGTGCCCTGACCAGGAATTGAACTGTAACTACACTCAACCACTGATCAATGCTGGATTGGCAGCACTTGTTTTCTTACATTTAGGGAACCACCCCCTGCTAGCCTTAAATGAATCACATTCAGCACTCCTTTCAGGAGTATCCTTCACGAGGTCAGAAGGCACCATCTTCACCTTTTCACATATCATTGCCTCCCAAACGCTATCACTGACTAGCTGCCTTTCATTTATCCAGATCAACAACAATTTTTCTTTTTCTTTTTTTTTAATATATTTCATTGATTTTTTTTACAGAGAGGAAGGGAGAGAGATAGAGTGTTAGAAACATCGATGAGAGAGAAACATCGATCAGCTGCCTCCAGCACATCTACTACTGGGGATGTGCCCGCAACGCAGGTACATGCCCTTGACCAAAATCGAACCTGGGACCTTTCAGTCCGCAGGCCGCCGCTCTATCTACTGAGCCAAACCGGTTTTGGCAACAATTTTTCTAAGTGTTCAATTGTGTTGGATTATTGCTTTGTGAGGACTTTCACCCCCTTTTCTGCATTTGCAATCTTGATGGCCTCCTTATGTTTTAAAATTGCGCTAATTATAGAGTTTGCCAGCAAGAAAGACATTCTCTTCTTTTTTTGTTGCATGAGAGATGCTTTGTGTCATGCAGAGGTATCAGCATGAAAGAGTTATCTGGTCAAGAACGGAAGTATTGTTCCGACACTAATACATTTTTATTCCTTAAAAAATTTTGTCTAGAACCAAATCGTTCCATATTGAATATGTTTGAGAACTGAGGTTTGAATGTAACTGTTACACTGATAGTTCACTACAAATAAAAATTGCACCATACCCATGTAAGATATTAACGAGGGAAATTGGGTATGGGGTATATGGGTATTATCATCATGATTTTTCTGAAAATCTAAAACGATTCTAAAATAAAACACCCATTCAAACACACACAAAATACTAGGTAACGATCATATCTGGCAGAGAGTAGAATGGACCACTGAGTGGATGGGGGACAGTATGGGAAACGGCTTACATGAAGGTCCCCCTCCCTGTAATGTGCTGGACAATAATTGAACTAGAGGAAATGAGGGAGTGAGATGTCAGTTTGGGAAATATTTTAGGAAGTATTGAGTAAGATCCCCTATCTCTATCCAGAGTATCTGACTCCTCTGCATTATACACCACCCCCCCCACCCTCATGCATGGTCAAGCTGAGGCTTTGTGATGTCAGGCCACACCATGGCAACCACTGACTTGGCCAAACAGAGTTGAAGGGCGTGGCTCCTCATTGTCCTAGAGAGTATGTATAGAGATCAGGAGCCCTGGAGTAGGCCACAGTCAGTACAACAAAGCCCAGGTTACCAATAAAGTACCGAAACTGAGTTCAGATACTGGATCGCAGACTCCAACCGCACGATGGGCCAACAATCGTCAAGTAGTGAAGAGAATCCGATGTCAGTTTCGGATCTGGATGATGACAACGATAAGGTCAGACTACCCTACTGATATGCTTCCCCTTCTTCCCTATTCATTCCCCAACAATGACTCTGACCCTGCCCTTCTCTGGCACAGACACCTCCTCAATCAATCCACTGTCATTCTATCACAATCCCACTTCCCACCCATTTCCCAATTTCTTCCCCCAAACCTATTTCCTTCTGGGTTTCTCTTGTTTCCCCACTAGATAATGATTGTAATGGGCAATGCAAATACAGACCTTCCAGCAAGTGGTGAAAATAAGAGAAAAAGAAAGATGAAGATGCTTGTATTTTACTCCAGGAAAGGTAAGAGACCCAAAATAAACCAGCCAACTGAGGACAATGAGGATGAGGTAGAGTACGGGGATGAGGACAACGAAGAACATAATGAAGAAAGGGAAGGAGAAGGAGATGGAGAAGAAGGAGAAGATTATGATGAAGAAGGAGAAGAAGATGGAGAAGGGGATGATTATGTTGAGGAAGAAGATGATGAAAATGAAGTTGAAGATGAAGATGAAGATGGAGAAGATAGAGGAGAAGAAGATTATGATGAGGAAGAAGATGAGGAAGATGAAGAAGGTGAAGGAGAAGAAGAAGGGGAAGTAGAAGAAGGAGATGATGATGATGAAGCTGATGAAGAAGAAGAAGTAGAAGGAGATGATGAAGATGAAGAAGAAGGAGAAGGAGGAGAAGGAGATGACGATAATGATGATGATGAAGATGATGAAGATGAAGAAGTAGAAGAAGGAGAACGTGAATTAGAAGGAGAAGGAGAAGTTGAAGAAGGGGAAGGAGAAGGAGAAGAAGAGAAGGAGAAGAAGAAGGAGGAGGAGAAGGAGAAGGAGAAGGAGAAGTAGAAGAAGGAGAACGTGAAGGAGAAGGAGAAGGAGGAAAAGCAGAAGGAGAAGGAGAAGGAGAAGACAAGGAAGAGAGTTCTATCAAAAGTGATGGCCAGGGTCTAACTAAAGAAGAAAACCTTTAAGTATGCTTTTCCTCTCCGGAGAACATCCTTGAGAATTGGTCATTATGTATGTAACAAAACCTAAATGGTCCTCTTTAATCAATACAGGCATGTGTATATCGGAAATGTGTTTTACCTCTGTGTGTTCTCTGATGATGGGGGGAGCGCAAAAGAGGGGGCGGGTATGTGAGAAGGGAGGGACATAGAATTCTGCAGGTTTGGGCACCAGACCAGCCAGTTCACCGTAAGCCAGACACTGAGAACAAGGACAAGGTGCATATTGAAGATGAATTTCTTTCCCTAACACTTTTTCATACTGGTAAGGAAGATAAGAAGTTGTTGTTTCTGCTTGTGTTTGGCATCAGGGGCTGGGCATGGGGGCAGATGTTTGGGGAGGTGGGGAGGAGGGTGTTGTGTGAGGGTTGGCTGTGTGTAATAATGAATCTGATTTGCATTTTGTATGTGAGACTATTGACAGCTTTAAACCTCATTTCTTTCTATTCCCTGTCCAGCCAACATTTGGATAAGCTGATAAAAAAGGGAGTTTCTCATCACAAAATAGAAACAAATATGTCTAAACTGAATCATTATAACTATTGTATTGCCTCAGTTTCCCATAGCCAAATCATCTATTGTCCTAAAATATTTGATTCATCAATCACATGCCTGGCAGAAATAAAAACTAATGTTTATAGACAAATCTATACATGATTTCCTGTTATAGCGCCATACATATTTGACAATAAGTGAAGCAATGAAATATCCTTGCATGGGTGAATCGATAAACAAAATCTACACACTCTCCACATAAACATTGCCTGTCTACATAAACTCTTTAATCATTTTGTTGATATCCAGAAAATAACCTGCTGGTATTTTTATTATGATTGCATGTAATCTATATAGATCAAGTTAAGGACAGTAAATATCTTAACAATATTGAGTCTTTCATGCACATGGAAGATTTATTTCATTTCATTAATTATAATTTTATAGTCTTCCTCATAGACCTTGTGCTTATTTTTTTCTTTGTTTCCAAACCAATTTTTAAAACTAAAATAAAAATGAAAGAATCACACTGTTCAATTCACTATATTGCTACAGTATTCAAGACAAAATGTTATTGATTGAGGATAGACACATATTTCAATGGAACTGAAGAGAAAGGCCAGAAGGAAATATAAATATGGACCCCAACATTTTTGTTTAATCTTGACACAAGAATATGTTTTTATTGATTTTTTTAAAGAGACAGGGCAAGAGTGAGAGATAGAGAAACATCGATGTGAGAGATAAATAATGATCGGTTGCATTCCTAATGCACCCCAACCCAGGGTCAAAACCACAACTTAGGTATGTGCCCTGACCTTGAATCAAACCCTCAACCTTATAGTGCACAGGATAATGCTCCAATCAAATAAGCCACACAGCAATTGTTTCAATCATTCTTAATGATGTTAGCACTATTAAACTTTAGATTATTTCTGTCTGGGGTGTGCCTGTGTATGTGGCTATGTGAGTTTTTTCCAATGAAATGTGAGCAGGAGTAATGCATGCCTCACTATCATGAGTCTGATAAATGTTGCAATGTGCCCTACACAATACTCTTTTCTTTTTCTGTATTTGGAATGGAGATAATCACAGGAGTCCTAACAGCGGCCAAAAAATATTGTTTTGTCTCTTACCTTAATAGAGATGCAATGAATATTAAATTGGAACATGGATATTTATTATAATTTCTACATACAGTTACTGGTCAATAAGTGTTAGTTTCTACTGTTATTATTATAAATACTAGAGGCCCGGTGCACAAAAATGTGTGCACTTTGGGGGGGAGAGGGGGTCCCTCAGCCCAGCCTGTGCCCTCTTGTAGTCTGGGACCCCTGGGGAGATAACGACCTGCTGGCATAGGCCTGCTCCCGGGAGGCAGAGGGCAGGCCCAATACCTAGGTGCAGCCCCTGGTCGGGCTCAGAGCAGGGCCGATTGGGGAGTTGGGGTGCCGCCCCCTGTCATGCAAAGAGCAGGGCAGATTGAGAGGTTGTGATGCCACCCTCAGTCAAGCTCAGGGTAGGGCACATTGGGGGGTTGGGGCACCGCCCCCTGTCACACTCAAGGCAGGGTCGATGGGGAGTGTGCTGCGCCACCCCCAGTCATGCACAGAGCAGGGTCAATCAGGAGGTTGAGGAACTCCTCCCTGTCACTCACAGAGTAGGGCCGATAGGGGAGTTGGGGCACCGCCCCTGTCACACTCAGGGCAGGGCGGATCAGGGGGTTGGGGTGCCGCCCTCTATCACCCACAGAGCAGGGCCAATCAGGTGGTTGGGCCGCTGCCACTCTCACACTCGGTGCAGGGCCGATGGGGACGTTATAGCTCTACCCCATCACACACAGAGCAGGGCCGATCAGGGGGTTAGGGAGCTCCCCCCTATCAGGCCCAGAGTAGGGTTGGTCAGGGGGTTGGGGCGCCTTCCTCTGTCACGAACAGAGCAGGGCCGATAGGGAGGTTGTGGCCCCGCCTCCTGTCACACACAGTGCTGCAGGGCAATCAGGGGGTTTGGGCGCTGCCCCCTGTCACGCTGAACCTGGTGCCGGGAGGCATATTACCCTTTTTACTATATAGGATAGAGGCCTGGTGCATGGGTGGGGCTGGCTGGTTTGCCCTGAAGGGTGTCCTGGATCGGGGCGGGGGGGGGGGGGTCCCCACTGGGGTGCCTGGCCAGCCTGGGTGAGGGGATGATGGCTGTTTGCAGCTGGTCACACCCCCTTCAGGGTGGGGGTCCCCACTGGGGTGCCTGGCCAGTCTGGGTGAGGGGCTGAGGGCTATTTTCAGGCTGAAGCTCCCAACTGCTCCTTGTTTTCTTTTGTCTTTTTTATTCTGGGCCAGCTTTAGCTCTGAGGCTCCAGCTCTGAGGCCTCTGCTGCTGAAAGATGGTATCTGGTTTGTTTGTGTTCTATAATGGAAACTCTGTATCAACTCCAGCTCTGAGATCCCGGACTCGGACTCGCTAAAAGCAGGTTTCTGGGGTTTTATTTAGCTTCTATATTTGTTACAATGTTTCTTAAACTGCAAGCTCAGAGGCCAGCAAGGCAGGCAGGGAACGTTGGAGTCCTCCGTCACTGAAGCAAGCAAGCCCCATGTTAGTTTCAAGCTCCCTGGCTGCCGGCCGCCATCCTGGCTGGCAGTTAATTTGCATATCTCGCTGATTAGCCAATGGTAAGGGTAGCGGTTGTACGCCAATTATCATGTTTCTCTTTTCTTAGATAGGATTACAGTCTTTCTATGTTATAGTAATCATCTAGAATAGGAAAAATTTTAGTAACTCCCCATAATGCAGCAACTAGTGTAACAAGGCCTGCACTCTTGTAGGCAGAGTGTCAGACTTGTTGATGCTAGCAGTCTTTTCTCTTTCTGCACAGTTTCTCTGCTGAATGAAGATAATTCTAATCTACTTTAAATAACATGTAAAGGATCAGAATTTGATAAATGCTTATCTAGTGAAAAGCAGTTTAAGCAAAAACAATAGGAGAAGGTTGGTTATATGGGTTATGAGAATACTAAATTGTGCTAGGACATCTTGCATTTACAAAACACTATTCTATAAAAGAGTCCCACCACTTCCTCTTTCCCTACTGACCTATATCTGATAAGAATGCCCAGGTACACTTCTCTGAAGGGCCAGTAGGAGGTTCAGACCATGCAAACCCTAACCTGTATGGAATGCACACTCCTGATTCATCCTCTTACTATTATAAAATCCAAGTCTCCTCTCTCTCTCTCTCTCTCTCTCTCTCTCTCTCTCTCTCTCTCTCTCTCTCTCTCCCTCTCTCTCTCTCCCAATATCTTGATCCTCAGGGTTCTAGAGAGAAACCTCCATGACACCCCTGTGACAAAGCCAAGAGATTAATTCAGCCACAGTCATGGGAAGTTTCATAACATTCATGGTACTGACTTGGTTTGAGGTTCTCCAGAAGAAAAAGGAATAAATATGAAGAAGGTTGTGGAGAAAATCAGTGAAGTATATCCAGTAAAGATACATACCCCACATGCAACCTGGGAAGGTTTCCTGGAAGAGCCAAGCGTTGTAGGGAAGTGTGAAAATTCATGTCTTTATTGAAACATAAAAATGGGTATTTAGTTGTGTAGGGTTTTAGGTAAGACATCCCAAATAGTAGGCAATGTGCTGCATTATTCACAATAGCCAAGGTAAGTAATGTAAGTGTTCATCAATAGATGAATGGATAAAGAAGATGTTATGCACACACAAATACACAGCCCCTACATCGCATCATATCACTTATATGTGAATTATTAGAAAGAGAAAAAGTCAAATTTATTGAAACAGAGAGTAGACAAGTATTTTCCAGAGCCTGAGGGGTGGGGAAAATAGGAAGAGCTAGGTGAAAGGGTACAAACCTTTAAGTATAACATCAATAACATCTTAGGTTTTAATGTAAAAATAAAACAAACACACCAAAAAATTAAGGTTCTCTAAAACAAGAAGTCTAGACAACAGTACAACCACGAGAATCCCAATGAGGCATGACATGACAACTAAAATTTAATAAGGTATCCTGGATGGAATCCTGGGGCAGAAAAAGCGTATTAAGTGAAAACTAAGGTAATCATAATAAAATAGTCTACAGTACAGGAGAACCTCACTTCGTGAACCTAATTTGTTTTAGAAGACTGTTTGAGAAGTGATTTGTTCAAAAACCAAATCATCCATAGCCAGTTTCACTCAGTGGACTGAAGGTTCCAGAGTTCATTTCTTGTGAAAAGTGCATGCCTGAGTTGTGAGCTCATTCCCCAGTAGGGGGCATGCAGGAGGCAGCAAATCAATGATTCTGTGGCATTACTGATGTTTGTATCTCTCTCTCACTCTGTTTTCCTCTTTTGAAATTAATGTATGTATATAAAAGCCTAAGCAACCTGTAAGATTGAACTACCAGAACGACAGGAACAACCAGAGTGACTGGTCTCTATGACATGCACTGATCACCAGTGGGCAAATGCTCAATGCAGGGGCTGCCCCGTGCTGGTCAGTGTGCTCCCATAGAAAACCTTCCCTGGCCAGCAAACCTCCTGTGGTTCCTCACTCTGGCTGGCAGACTGCAATCACCTGATTGGGGCCAAGCCACTGGCTGGGACAGGGAACTGGAGATGGGTGGTGGCAGACATATAAAAAAGGAAAATCAAATCGCTTTTCCCATTAGACTTAAGGTAACTTGAATGACTCCCTGTTTTCACCTTTGTTATATACAATACATGTCTAAATTACTGTTTAATCTAAAAATAAACACTTGTTTTCTTTTTATTGATTTCAGAGAGGAAGGGAGAGGGAGAGAGAGCTAAGAACATCAATGTTGAGAGAGAATCATTGAGCAACCGCCTCCTGCACGCCCCACACTGGGGATCAAGTCTACAACCCGGGAATGTGCCCTGACCAGGAATTGAACTGTAACTACACTCAACCACTGATCAATGCTGGATTGGCAGCACTTGTTTTCTTACATTTAGGGAACCACCCCCTGCTAGCCTTAAATGAATCACATTCAGCACTCCTTTCAGGAGTATCCTTCACGAGGTCAGAAGGCACCATCTTCACCTTTTCACATATCATTGCCTCCCAAACGCTATCACTGACTAGCTGCCTTTCATTTATCCAGATCAACAACAATTTTTCTTTTTCTTTTTTTTTAATATATTTCATTGATTTTTTTTACAGAGAGGAAGGGAGAGAGATAGAGTGTTAGAAACATCGATGAGAGAGAAACATCGATCAGCTGCCTCCAGCACATCTACTACTGGGGATGTGCCCGCAACGCAGGTACATGCCCTTGACCAAAATCGAACCTGGGACCTTTCAGTCCGCAGGCCGCCGCTCTATCTACTGAGCCAAACCGGTTTTGGCAACAATTTTTCTAAGTGTTCAATTGTGTTGGATTATTGCTTTGTGAGGACTTTCACCCCCTTTTCTGCATTTGCAATCTTGATGGCCTCCTTATGTTTTAAAATTGCGCTAATTATAGAGTTTGCCAGCAAGAAAGACATTCTCTTCTTTTTTTGTTGCATGAGAGATGCTTTGTGTCATGCAGAGGTATCAGCATGAAAGAGTTATCTGGTCAAGAACGGAAGTATTGTTCCGACACTAATACATTTTTATTCCTTAAAAAATTTTGTCTAGAACCAAATCGTTCCATATTGAATATGTTTGAGAACTGAGGTTTGAATGTAACTGTTACACTGATAGTTCACTACAAATAAAAATTGCACCATACCCATGTAAGATATTAACGAGGGAAATTGGGTATGGGGTATATGGGTATTATCATCATGATTTTTCTGAAAATCTAAAACGATTCTAAAATAAAACACCCATTCAAACACACACAAAATACTAGGTAACGATCATATCTGGCAGAGAGTAGAATGGACCACTGAGTGGATGGGGGACAGTATGGGAAACGGCTTACATGAAGGTCCCCCTCCCTGTAATGTGCTGGACAATAATTGAACTAGAGGAAATGAGGGAGTGAGATGTCAGTTTGGGAAATATTTTAGGAAGTATTGAGTAAGATCCCCTATCTCTATCCAGAGTATCTGACTCCTCTGCATTATACACCACCCCCCCCACCCTCATGCATGGTCAAGCTGAGGCTTTGTGATGTCAGGCCACACCATGGCAACCACTGACTTGGCCAAACAGAGTTGAAGGGCGTGGCTCCTCATTGTCCTAGAGAGTATGTATAGAGATCAGGAGCCCTGGAGTAGGCCACAGTCAGTACAACAAAGCCCAGGTTACCAATAAAGTACCGAAACTGAGTTCAGATACTGGATCGCAGACTCCAACCGCACGATGGGCCAACAATCGTCAAGTAGTGAAGAGAATCCGATGTCAGTTTCGGATCTGGATGATGACAACGATAAGGTCAGACTACCCTACTGATATGCTTCCCCTTCTTCCCTATTCATTCCCCAACAATGACTCTGACCCTGCCCTTCTCTGGCACAGACACCTCCTCAATCAATCCACTGTCATTCTATCACAATCCCACTTCCCACCCATTTCCCAATTTCTTCCCCCAAACCTATTTCCTTCTGGGTTTCTCTTGTTTCCCCACTAGATAATGATTGTAATGGGCAATGCAAATACAGACCTTCCAGCAAGTGGTGAAAATAAGAGAAAAAGAAAGATGAAGATGCTTGTATTTTACTCCAGGAAAGGTAAGAGACCCAAAATAAACCAGCCAACTGAGGACAATGAGGATGAGGTAGAGTACGGGGATGAGGACAACGAAGAACATAATGAAGAAAGGGAAGGAGAAGGAGATGGAGAAGAAGGAGAAGATTATGATGAAGAAGGAGAAGAAGATGGAGAAGGGGATGATTATGTTGAGGAAGAAGATGATGAAAATGAAGTTGAAGATGAAGATGAAGATGGAGAAGATAGAGGAGAAGAAGATTATGATGAGGAAGAAGATGAGGAAGATGAAGAAGGTGAAGGAGAAGAAGAAGGGGAAGTAGAAGAAGGAGATGATGATGATGAAGCTGATGAAGAAGAAGAAGTAGAAGGAGATGATGAAGATGAAGAAGAAGGAGAAGGAGGAGAAGGAGATGACGATAATGATGATGATGAAGATGATGAAGATGAAGAAGTAGAAGAAGGAGAACGTGAATTAGAAGGAGAAGGAGAAGTTGAAGAAGGGGAAGGAGAAGGAGAAGAAGAGAAGGAGAAGAAGAAGGAGGAGGAGAAGGAGAAGGAGAAGGAGAAGTAGAAGAAGGAGAACGTGAAGGAGAAGGAGAAGGAGGAAAAGCAGAAGGAGAAGGAGAAGGAGAAGACAAGGAAGAGAGTTCTATCAAAAGTGATGGCCAGGGTCTAACTAAAGAAGAAAACCTTTAAGTATGCTTTTCCTCTCCGGAGAACATCCTTGAGAATTGGTCATTATGTATGTAACAAAACCTAAATGGTCCTCTTTAATCAATACAGGCATGTGTATATCGGAAATGTGTTTTACCTCTGTGTGTTCTCTGATGATGGGGGGAGCGCAAAAGAGGGGGCGGGTATGTGAGAAGGGAGGGACATAGAATTCTGCAGGTTTGGGCACCAGACCAGCCAGTTCACCGTAAGCCAGACACTGAGAACAAGGACAAGGTGCATATTGAAGATGAATTTCTTTCCCTAACACTTTTTCATACTGGTAAGGAAGATAAGAAGTTGTTGTTTCTGCTTGTGTTTGGCATCAGGGGCTGGGCATGGGGGCAGATGTTTGGGGAGGTGGGGAGGAGGGTGTTGTGTGAGGGTTGGCTGTGTGTAATAATGAATCTGATTTGCATTTTGTATGTGAGACTATTGACAGCTTTAAACCTCATTTCTTTCTATTCCCTGTCCAGCCAACATTTGGATAAGCTGATAAAAAAGGGAGTTTCTCATCACAAAATAGAAACAAATATGTCTAAACTGAATCATTATAACTATTGTATTGCCTCAGTTTCCCATAGCCAAATCATCTATTGTCCTAAAATATTTGATTCATCAATCACATGCCTGGCAGAAATAAAAACTAATGTTTATAGACAAATCTATACATGATTTCCTGTTATAGCGCCATACATATTTGACAATAAGTGAAGCAATGAAATATCCTTGCATGGGTGAATCGATAAACAAAATCTACACACTCTCCACATAAACATTGCCTGTCTACATAAACTCTTTAATCATTTTGTTGATATCCAGAAAATAACCTGCTGGTATTTTTATTATGATTGCATGTAATCTATATAGATCAAGTTAAGGACAGTAAATATCTTAACAATATTGAGTCTTTCATGCACATGGAAGATTTATTTCATTTCATTAATTATAATTTTATAGTCTTCCTCATAGACCTTGTGCTTATTTTTTTCTTTGTTTCCAAACCAATTTTTAAAACTAAAATAAAAATGAAAGAATCACACTGTTCAATTCACTATATTGCTACAGTATTCAAGACAAAATGTTATTGATTGAGGATAGACACATATTTCAATGGAACTGAAGAGAAAGGCCAGAAGGAAATATAAATATGGACCCCAACATTTTTGTTTAATCTTGACACAAGAATATGTTTTTATTGATTTTTTTAAAGAGACAGGGCAAGAGTGAGAGATAGAGAAACATCGATGTGAGAGATAAATAATGATCGGTTGCATTCCTAATGCACCCCAACCCAGGGTCAAAACCACAACTTAGGTATGTGCCCTGACCTTGAATCAAACCCTCAACCTTATAGTGCACAGGATAATGCTCCAATCAAATAAGCCACACAGCAATTGTTTCAATCATTCTTAATGATGTTAGCACTATTAAACTTTAGATTATTTCTGTCTGGGGTGTGCCTGTGTATGTGGCTATGTGAGTTTTTTCCAATGAAATGTGAGCAGGAGTAATGCATGCCTCACTATCATGAGTCTGATAAATGTTGCAATGTGCCCTACACAATACTCTTTTCTTTTTCTGTATTTGGAATGGAGATAATCACAGGAGTCCTAACAGCGGCCAAAAAATATTGTTTTGTCTCTTACCTTAATAGAGATGCAATGAATATTAAATTGGAACATGGATATTTATTATAATTTCTACATACAGTTACTGGTCAATAAGTGTTAGTTTCTACTGTTATTATTATAAATACTAGAGGCCCGGTGCACAAAAATGTGTGCACTTTGGGGGGGAGAGGGGGTCCCTCAGCCCAGCCTGTGCCCTCTTGTAGTCTGGGACCCCTGGGGAGATAACGACCTGCTGGCATAGGCCTGCTCCCGGGAGGCAGAGGGCAGGCCCAATACCTAGGTGCAGCCCCTGGTCGGGCTCAGAGCAGGGCCGATTGGGGAGTTGGGGTGCCGCCCCCTGTCATGCAAAGAGCAGGGCAGATTGAGAGGTTGTGATGCCACCCTCAGTCAAGCTCAGGGTAGGGCACATTGGGGGGTTGGGGCACCGCCCCCTGTCACACTCAAGGCAGGGTCGATGGGGAGTGTGCTGCGCCACCCCCAGTCATGCACAGAGCAGGGTCAATCAGGAGGTTGAGGAACTCCTCCCTGTCACTCACAGAGTAGGGCCGATAGGGGAGTTGGGGCACCGCCCCTGTCACACTCAGGGCAGGGCGGATCAGGGGGTTGGGGTGCCGCCCTCTATCACCCACAGAGCAGGGCCAATCAGGTGGTTGGGCCGCTGCCACTCTCACACTCGGTGCAGGGCCGATGGGGACGTTATAGCTCTACCCCATCACACACAGAGCAGGGCCGATCAGGGGGTTAGGGAGCTCCCCCCTATCAGGCCCAGAGTAGGGTTGGTCAGGGGGTTGGGGCGCCTTCCTCTGTCACGAACAGAGCAGGGCCGATAGGGAGGTTGTGGCCCCGCCTCCTGTCACACACAGTGCTGCAGGGCAATCAGGGGGTTTGGGCGCTGCCCCCTGTCACGCTGAACCTGGTGCCGGGAGGCATATTACCCTTTTTACTATATAGGATAGAGGCCTGGTGCATGGGTGGGGCTGGCTGGTTTGCCCTGAAGGGTGTCCTGGATCGGGGCGGGGGGGGGGGGGTCCCCACTGGGGTGCCTGGCCAGCCTGGGTGAGGGGATGATGGCTGTTTGCAGCTGGTCACACCCCCTTCAGGGTGGGGGTCCCCACTGGGGTGCCTGGCCAGTCTGGGTGAGGGGCTGAGGGCTATTTTCAGGCTGAAGCTCCCAACTGCTCCTTGTTTTCTTTTGTCTTTTTTATTCTGGGCCAGCTTTAGCTCTGAGGCTCCAGCTCTGAGGCCTCTGCTGCTGAAAGATGGTATCTGGTTTGTTTGTGTTCTATAATGGAAACTCTGTATCAACTCCAGCTCTGAGATCCCGGACTCGGACTCGCTAAAAGCAGGTTTCTGGGGTTTTATTTAGCTTCTATATTTGTTACAATGTTTCTTAAACTGCAAGCTCAGAGGCCAGCAAGGCAGGCAGGGAACGTTGGAGTCCTCCGTCACTGAAGCAAGCAAGCCCCATGTTAGTTTCAAGCTCCCTGGCTGCCGGCCGCCATCCTGGCTGGCAGTTAATTTGCATATCTCGCTGATTAGCCAATGGTAAGGGTAGCGGTTGTACGCCAATTATCATGTTTCTCTTTTCTTAGATAGGATTACAGTCTTTCTATGTTATAGTAATCATCTAGAATAGGAAAAATTTTAGTAACTCCCCATAATGCAGCAACTAGTGTAACAAGGCCTGCACTCTTGTAGGCAGAGTGTCAGACTTGTTGATGCTAGCAGTCTTTTCTCTTTCTGCACAGTTTCTCTGCTGAATGAAGATAATTCTAATCTACTTTAAATAACATGTAAAGGATCAGAATTTGATAAATGCTTATCTAGTGAAAAGCAGTTTAAGCAAAAACAATAGGAGAAGGTTGGTTATATGGGTTATGAGAATACTAAATTGTGCTAGGACATCTTGCATTTACAAAACACTATTCTATAAAAGAGTCCCACCACTTCCTCTTTCCCTACTGACCTATATCTGATAAGAATGCCCAGGTACACTTCTCTGAAGGGCCAGTAGGAGGTTCAGACCATGCAAACCCTAACCTGTATGGAATGCACACTCCTGATTCATCCTCTTACTATTATAAAATCCAAGTCTCTCTCTCTCTCTCTCTCTCTCTCTCTCTCTCTCTCTCTCTCTCTCTCTCTCTCCTCTCTCTCTCTCCCAATATCTTGATCCTCAGGGTTCTAGAGAGAAACCTCCATGACACCCCTGTGACAAAGCCAAGAGATTAATTCAGCCACAGTCATGGGAAGTTTCATAACATTCATGGTACTGACTTGGTTTGAGGTTCTCCAGAAGAAAAAGGAATAAATATGAAGAAGGTTGTGGAGAAAATCAGTGAAGTATATCCAGTAAAGATACATACCCCACATGCAACCTGGGAAGGTTTCCTGGAAGAGCCAAGCGTTGTAGGGAAGTGTGAAAATTCATGTCTTTATTGAAACATAAAAATGGGTATTTAGTTGTGTAGGGTTTTAGGTAAGACATCCCAAATAGTAGGCAATGTGCTGCATTATTCACAATAGCCAAGGTAAGTAATGTAAGTGTTCATCAATAGATGAATGGATAAAGAAGATGTTATGCACACACAAATACACAGCCCCTACATCGCATCATATCACTTATATGTGAATTATTAGAAAGAGAAAAAGTCAAATTTATTGAAACAGAGAGTAGACAAGTATTTTCCAGAGCCTGAGGGGTGGGGAAAATAGGAAGAGCTAGGTGAAAGGGTACAAACCTTTAAGTATAACATCAATAACATCTTAGGTTTTAATGTAAAAATAAAACAAACACACCAAAAAATTAAGGTTCTCTAAAACAAGAAGTCTAGACAACAGTACAACCACGAGAATCCCAATGAGGCATGACATGACAACTAAAATTTAATAAGGTATCCTGGATGGAATCCTGGGGCAGAAAAAGCGTATTAAGTGAAAACTAAGGTAATCATAATAAAATAGTCTACAGTACAGGAGAACCTCACTTCGTGAACCTAATTTGTTTTAGAAGACTGTTTGAGAAGTGATTTGTTCAAAAACCAAATCATCCATAGCCAGTTTCACTCAGTGGACTGAAGGTTCCAGAGTTCATTTCTTGTGAAAAGTGCATGCCTGAGTTGTGAGCTCATTCCCCAGTAGGGGGCATGCAGGAGGCAGCAAATCAATGATTCTGTGGCATTACTGATGTTTGTATCTCTCTCTCACTCTGTTTTCCTCTTTTGAAATTAATGTATGTATATAAAAGCCTAAGCAACCTGTAAGATTGAACTACCAGAACGACAGGAACAACCAGAGTGACTGGTCTCTATGACATGCACTGATCACCAGTGGGCAAATGCTCAATGCAGGGGCTGCCCCGTGCTGGTCAGTGTGCTCCCATAGAAAACCTTCCCTGGCCAGCAAACCTCCTGTGGTTCCTCACTCTGGCTGGCAGACTGCAATCACCTGATTGGGGCCAAGCCACTGGCTGGGACAGGGAACTGGAGATGGGTGGTGGCAGACATATAAAAAAGGAAAATCAAATCGCTTTTCCCATTAGACTTAAGGTAACTTGAATGACTCCCTGTTTTCACCTTTGTTATATACAATACATGTCTAAATTACTGTTTAATCTAAAAATAAACACTTGTTTTCTTTTTATTGATTTCAGAGAGGAAGGGAGAGGGAGAGAGAGCTAAGAACATCAATGTTGAGAGAGAATCATTGAGCAACCGCCTCCTGCACGCCCCACACTGGGGATCAAGTCTACAACCCGGGAATGTGCCCTGACCAGGAATTGAACTGTAACTACACTCAACCACTGATCAATGCTGGATTGGCAGCACTTGTTTTCTTACATTTAGGGAACCACCCCCTGCTAGCCTTAAATGAATCACATTCAGCACTCCTTTCAGGAGTATCCTTCACGAGGTCAGAAGGCACCATCTTCACCTTTTCACATATCATTGCCTCCCAAACGCTATCACTGACTAGCTGCCTTTCATTTATCCAGATCAACAACAATTTTTCTTTTTCTTTTTTTTTAATATATTTCATTGATTTTTTTTACAGAGAGGAAGGGAGAGAGATAGAGTGTTAGAAACATCGATGAGAGAGAAACATCGATCAGCTGCCTCCAGCACATCTACTACTGGGGATGTGCCCGCAACGCAGGTACATGCCCTTGACCAAAATCGAACCTGGGACCTTTCAGTCCGCAGGCCGCCGCTCTATCTACTGAGCCAAACCGGTTTTGGCAACAATTTTTCTAAGTGTTCAATTGTGTTGGATTATTGCTTTGTGAGGACTTTCACCCCCTTTTCTGCATTTGCAATCTTGATGGCCTCCTTATGTTTTAAAATTGCGCTAATTATAGAGTTTGCCAGCAAGAAAGACATTCTCTTCTTTTTTTGTTGCATGAGAGATGCTTTGTGTCATGCAGAGGTATCAGCATGAAAGAGTTATCTGGTCAAGAACGGAAGTATTGTTCCGACACTAATACATTTTTATTCCTTAAAAAATTTTGTCTAGAACCAAATCGTTCCATATTGAATATGTTTGAGAACTGAGGTTTGAATGTAACTGTTACACTGATAGTTCACTACAAATAAAAATTGCACCATACCCATGTAAGATATTAACGAGGGAAATTGGGTATGGGGTATATGGGTATTATCATCATGATTTTTCTGAAAATCTAAAACGATTCTAAAATAAAACACCCATTCAAACACACACAAAATACTAGGTAACGATCATATCTGGCAGAGAGTAGAATGGACCACTGAGTGGATGGGGGACAGTATGGGAAACGGCTTACATGAAGGTCCCCCTCCCTGTAATGTGCTGGACAATAATTGAACTAGAGGAAATGAGGGAGTGAGATGTCAGTTTGGGAAATATTTTAGGAAGTATTGAGTAAGATCCCCTATCTCTATCCAGAGTATCTGACTCCTCTGCATTATACACCACCCCCCCCCCCACCCTCATGCATGGTCAAGCTGAGGCTTTGTGATGTCAGGCCACACCATGGCAACCACTGACTTGGCCAAACAGAGTTGAAGGGCGTGGCTCCTCATTGTCCTAGAGAGTATGTATAGAGATCAGGAGCCCTGGAGTAGGCCACAGTCAGTACAACAAAGCCCAGGTTACCAATAAAGTACCGAAACTGAGTTCAGATACTGGATCGCAGACTCCAACCGCACGATGGGCCAACAATCGTCAAGTAGTGAAGAGAATCCGATGTCAGTTTCGGATCTGGATGATGACAACGATAAGGTCAGACTACCCTACTGATATGCTTCCCCTTCTTCCCTATTGATTCCCCAACAATGACTCTGACCCTGCCCTTCTCTGGCACAGACACCTCCTCAATCAATCCACTGTCATTCTATCACAATCCCACTTCCCACCCATTTCCCAATTTCTTCCCCCAAACCTATTTCCTTCTGGGTTTCTCTTGTTTCCCCACTAGATAATGATTGTAATGGGCAATGCAAATACAGACCTTCCAGCAAGTGGTGAAAATAAGAGAAAAAGAAAGATGAAGATGCTTGTATTTTACTCCAGGAAAGGTAAGAGACCCAAAATAAACCAGCCAACTGAGGACAATGAGGATGAGGTAGAGTACGGGGATGAGGACAACGAAGAACATAATGAAGAAAGGGAAGGAGAAGGAGATGGAGAAGAAGGAGAAGATTATGATGAAGAAGGAGAAGAAGATGGAGAAGGGGATGATTATGTTGAGGAAGAAGATGATGAAAATGAAGTTGAAGATGAAGATGAAGATGGAGAAGATAGAGGAGAAGAAGATTATGATGAGGAAGAAGATGAGGAAGATGAAGAAGGTGAAGGAGAAGAAGAAGGGGAAGTAGAAGAAGGAGATGATGATGATGAAGCTGATGAAGAAGAAGTAGAAGGAGATGATGAAGATGAAGAAGAAGGAGAAGGAGGAGAAGGAGATGACGATAATGATGATGATGGAGATGATGAAGATGAAGAAGTAGAAGAAGGAGAACGTGAATTAGAAGGAGAAGGAGAAGTTGAAGAAGGGGAAGGAGAAGGAGAAGAAGAGAAGGAGAAGAAGAAGGAGGAGGAGAAGGAGAAGGAGAAGGAGAAGGAGAAGAAGGAGAACGTGAAGGAGAAGGAGAAGGAGGAAAAGCAGAAGGAGAAGGAGAAGGAGAAGACAAGGAAGAGAGTTCTATCAAAAGTGATGGCCAGGGTCTAACTAAAGAAGAAAACCTTTAAGTATGCTTTTCCTCTCCAGAGAACATCCTTGAGAATTGGTCATTATGTATGTAACAAAACCTAAATGGTCCTCTTTAATCAATACAGGCATGTGTATATCGGAAATGTGTTTTACCTCTGTGTGTTCTCTGATGATGGGGGGAGCGCAAAAGAGGGGGCGGGTATGTGAGAAGGGAGGGACATAGAATTCTGCAGGTTTGGGCACCAGACCAGCCAGTTCACAGTAAGCCAGACACTGAGAACAAGGACAAGGTGCATATTGAAGATGAATTTCCTTCCTTAACACTTTTTCCTACTGGTAAGTAAGATAAGAAGTTGATGTTTCTGCTTGTGTTTGGCATCAGGGGCTGGGCAGGGGGGCAGATGTTTGGGGAGGTGGGGAGGAGGGTGTTGTGTGAGGGTTGGCAGTGTGTAATAATGAATCTGATTTGCATTTTGTATGTGAGACTATTGACAGCTTTAAGCCTCATTTCTTTCTATTCCCTGTCCAGCCAACATTTGGATAAGCTGATAAAAAAGGGAGTTTCTCATCACAAAATAGAAACAAATATGTCTAAACTGAATCATTATAACTATTGTATTGCCTCAGTTTCCCATAGCCAAATCATCTATTGTCCTAAAATATTTGATTCATCAATCACATGCCTGGCAGAAATAAAAACTAATGTTTATAGACAAATCTATACATGATTTCCTGTTATAGCGCCATACATATTTGACAATAAGTGAAGCAATGAAATATCCTTGCATGGGTGAATAGATAAACAAAATCTACACACTCTCCACATAAACATTGCCTGTCTACATAAACTCTTTAATCATTTTGTTGATATCCAGAAAATAACCTGCTGGTATTTTTATTATGATTGCATGTAATCTATATAGATCAAGTTAAGGACAGTAAATATCTTAACAATATTGAGTCTTTCATGCACATGGAAGATTTATTTCATTTCATTAATTATAATTTTATAGTCTTCCTCATAGACCTTGTGCTTATTTTGTTATGTTTCCAAACCAATTTTTAAAACTAAAATAAAAATGAAAGAATCACACTGTTCAATTCACTATATTGCTACAGTATTCAAGACAAAATGTTATTGATTGAGGATAGACACATATTTCAATGGAACTGAAGAGAAAGGCCAGAAGGAAATATAAATATGGACCCCAACATTTTTGTTTAATCTTGACACAAGAATATGTTTTTATTGATTTTTTTAAAGAGACAGGGCAAGAGTGAGAGATAGAGAAACATCGATGTGAGAGATAAATAATGATCGGTTGCATTCCTAATGCACCCCAACCCAGGGTCAAAACCACAACTTAGGTATGTGCCCTGACCTTGAATCAAACCCTCAACCTTATAGTGCACAGGATAATGCTCCAATCAAATAAGCCACACAGCAATTGTTTCAATCATTCTTAATGATGTTAGCACTATTAAACTTTAGATTATTTCTGTCTGGGGTGTGCCTGTGTATGTGGCTATGTGAGTTTTTTCCAATGAAATGTGAGCAGGAGTAATGCATGCCTCACTATCATGAGTCTGATAAATGTTGCAATGTGCCCTACACAATACTCTTTTCTTTTTCTGTATTTGGAATGGAGATAATCACAGGAGTCCTAACAGCGGCCAAAAAATATTGTTTTGTCTCTTACCTTAATAGAGATGCAATGAATATTAAATTGGAACATGGATATTTATTATAATTTCTACATACAGTTACTGGTCAATAAGTGTTAGTTTCTACTGTTATTATTATAAATACTAGAGGCCCGGTGCACAAAAATGTGTGCACTTTGGGGGGGAGAGGGGGTCCCTCAGCCCAGCCTGTGCCCTCTTGTAGTCTGGGACCCCTGGGGAGATAACGACCTGCTGGCATAGGCCTGCTCCCGGGAGGCAGAGGGCAGGCCCAATACCTAGGTGCAGCCCCTGGTCGGGCTCAGAGCAGGGCCGATTGGGGAGTTGGGGTGCCGCCCCCTGTCATGCAAAGAGCAGGGCAGATTGAGAGGTTGTGATGCCACCCTCAGTCAAGCTCAGGGTAGGGCACATTGGGGGGTTGGGGCACCGCCCCCTGTCACACTCAAGGCAGGGTCGATGGGGAGTGTGCTGCGCCACCCCCAGTCATGCACAGAGCAGGGTCAATCAGGAGGTTGAGGAACTCCTCCCTGTCACTCACAGAGTAGGGCCGATAGGGGAGTTGGGGCACCGCCCCTGTCACACTCAGGGCAGGGCGGATCAGGGGGTTGGGGTGCCGCCCTCTATCACCCACAGAGCAGGGCCAATCAGGTGGTTGGGCCGCTGCCACTCTCACACTCGGTGCAGGGCCGATGGGGACGTTATAGCTCTACCCCGTCACACACAGAGCAGGGCCGATCAGGGGGTTAGGGAGCTCCCCCCTATCAGGCCCAGAGTAGGGTTGGTCAGGGGGTTGGGGCGCCTTCCTCTGTCACGAACAGAGCAGGGCCGATAGGGAGGTTGTGGCCCCGCCTCCTGTCACACACAGTGCTGCAGGGCAATCAGGGGGTTTGGGCGCTGCCCCCTGTCACGCTGAACCTGGTGCGGGGAGGCATATTACCCTTTTTACTATATAGGATAGAGGCCTGGTGCATGGGTGGGGCTGGCTGGTTTGCCCTGAAGGGTGTCCTGGATCGGGGCGGGGGGGGAGTCCCCACTGGGGTGCCTGGCCAGCCTGGGTGAGGGGATGATGGCTGTTTGCAGCTGGTCACACCCCCTTCAGGGTGGGGGTCCCCACTGGGGTGCCTGGCCAGTCTGGGTGAGGGGCTGAGGGCTATTTTCAGGCTGAAGCTCCCAACTGCTCCTTGTTTTCTTTTGTCTTTTTTATTCTGGGCCAGCTTTAGCTCTGAGGCTCCAGCTCTGAGGCCTCTGCTGCTGAAAGATGGTATCTGGTTTGTTTGTGTTCTATAATGGAAACTCTGTATCAACTCCAGCTCTGAGATCCCGGACTCGGACTCGCTAAAAGCAGGTTTCTGGGGTTTTATTTAGCTTCTATATTTGTTACAATGTTTCTTAAACTGCAAGCTCAGAGGCCAGCAAGGCAGGCAGGGAACGTTGGAGTCCTCCGTCACTGAAGCAAGCAAGCCCCATGTTAGTTTCAAGCTCCCTGGCTGCCGGCCGCCATCCTGGCTGGCAGTTAATTTGCATATCTCGCTGATTAGCCAATGGTAAGGGTAGCGGTTGTATGCCAATTATCATGTTTCTCTTTTCTTAGATAGGATTACAGTCTTTCTATGTTATAGTAATCATCTAGAATAGGAAAAATTTTAGTAACTCCCCATAATGCAGCAACTAGTGTAACCAGGCCTGCACTCTTGTAGGCAGAGTGTCAGACTTGTTGATGCTAGCAGTCTTTTCTCTTTCTGCACAGTTTCTCTGCTGAATGAAGATAATTCTAATCTACTTTAAATAACATGTAAAGGATCAGAATTTGATAAATGCTTATCTAGTGAAAAGCAGTTTAAGCAAAAACAATAGGAGAAGGTTGGTTATATGGGTTATGAGAATACTAAATTGTGCTAGGACATCTTGCATTTACAAAACACTATTCTATAAAAGAGTCCCACCACTTCCTCTTTCCCTACTGACCTATATCTGATAAGAATGCCCAGGTACACTTCTCTGAAGGGCCAGTAGGAGGTTCAGACCATGCAAACCCTAACCTGTATGGAATGCACACTCCTGATTCATCCTCTTACTATTATAAAATCCAAGTCTCCTCTCTCTCTCTCTCTCTCTCTCTCTCTCTCTCTCTCTCTCTCTCTCTCCCTCTCTCTCTCTCCCAATATCTTGATCCTCAGGGTTCTAGAGAGAAACCTCCATGACACCCCTGTGACAAAGCCAAGAGATTAATTCAGCCACAGTCATGGGAAGTTTCATAACATTCATGGTACTGACTTGGTTTGAGGTTCTCCAGAAGAAAAAGGAATAAATATGAAGAAGGTTGTGGAGAAAATCAGTGAAGTATATCCAGTAAAGATACATACCCCACATGCAACCTGGGAAGGTTTCCTGGAAGAGCCAAGCGTTGTAGGGAAGTGTGAAAATTCATGTCTTTATTGAAACATAAAAATGGGTATTTAGTTGTGTAGGGTTTTAGGTAAGACATCCCAAATAGTAGGCAATGTGCTGCATTATTCACAATAGCCAAGGTAAGTAATGTAAGTGTTCATCAATAGATGAATGGATAAAGAAGATGTTATGCACACACAAATACACAGCCCCTACATCGCATCATATCACTTATATGTGAATTATTAGAAAGAGAAAAAGTCAAATTTATTGAAACAGAGAGTAGACAAGTATTTTCCAGAGCCTGAGGGGTGGGGAAAATAGGAAGAGCTAGGTGAAAGGGTACAAACCTTTAAGTATAACATCAATAACATCTTAGGTTTTAATGTAAAAATAAAACAAACACACCAAAAAATTAAGGTTCTCTAAAACAAGAAGTCTAGACAACAGTACAACCACGAGAATCCCAATGAGGCATGACATGACAACTAAAATTTAATAAGGTATCCTGGATGGAATCCTGGGGCAGAAAAAGCGTATTAAGTGAAAACTAAGGTAATCATAATAAAATAGTCTACAGTACAGTAGAACCTCACTTCGTGAACCTAATTTGTTTTAGAAGACTGTTTGAGAAGTGATTTGTTCAAAAACCAAATCATCCATAGCCAGTTTCACTCAGTGGACTGAAGGTTCCAGAGTTCATTTCTTGTGAAAAGTGCATGCCTGAGTTGTGAGCTCATTCCCCAGTAGGGGGCATGCAGGAGGCAGCAAATCAATGATTCTGTGGCATTACTGATGTTTGTATCTCTCTCTCACTCTGTTTTCCTCTTTTGAAATTAATGTATGTATATAAAAGCCTAAGCAACCTGTAAGATTGAACTACCAGAACGACAGGAACAACCAGAGTGACTGGTCTCTATGACATGCACTGATCACCAGTGGGCAAATGCTCAATGCAGGGGCTGCCCCGTGCTGGTCAGTGTGCTCCCATAGAAAACCTTCCCTGGCCAGCAAACCTCCTGTGGTTCCTCACTCTGGCTGGCAGACTGCAATCACCTGATTGGGGCCAAGCCACTGGCTGGGACAGGGAACTGGAGATGGGTGGTGGCAGACATATAAAAAAGGAAAATCAAATCGCTTTTCCCATTAGACTTAAGGTAACTTGAATGACTCCCTGTTTTCACCTTTGTTATATACAATACATGCCTAAATTACTGTTTAATCTAAAAATAAACACTTGTTTTCTTTTTATTGATTTCAGAGAGGAAGGGAGAGGGAGAGAGAGCTAAGAACATCAATGTTGAGAGAGAATCATTGAGCAACCGCCTCCTGCACGCCCCACACTGGGGATCAAGTCTACAACCCGGGAATGTGCCCTGACCAGGAATTGAACTGTAACTACACTCAACCACTGATCAATGCTGGATTGGCAGCACTTGTTTTCTTACATTTAGGGAACCACCCCCTGCTAGCCTTAAATGAATCACATTCAGCACTCCTTTCAGGAGTATCCTTCACGAGGTCAGAAGGCACCATCTTCACCTTTTCACATATCATTGCCTCCCAAACGCTATCACTGACTAGCTGCCTTTCATTTATCCAGATCAACAACAATTTTTCTTTTTCTTTTTTTTTAATATATTTCATTGATTTTTTTTACAGAGAGGAAGGGAGAGAGATAGAGTGTTAGAAACATCGATGAGAGAGAAACATCGATCAGCTGCCTCCAGCACATCTACTACTGGGGATGTGCCCGCAACGCAGGTACATGCCCTTGACCAAAATCGAACCTGGGACCTTTCAGTCCGCAGGCCGCCGCTCTATCTACTGAGCCAAACCGGTTTTGGCAACAATTTTTCTAAGTGTTCAATTGTGTTGGATTATTGCTTTGTGAGGACTTTCACCCCCTTTTCTGCATTTGCAATCTTGATGGCCTCCTTATGTTTTAAAATTGCGCTAATTATAGAGTTTGCCAGCAAGAAAGACATTCTCTTCTTTTTTTGTTGCATGAGAGATGCTTTGTGTCATGCAGAGGTATCAGCATGAAAGAGTTATCTGGTCAAGAACGGAAGTATTGTTCCGACACTAATACATTTTTATTCCTTAAAAAATTTTGTCTAGAACCAAATCGTTCCATATTGAATATGTTTGAGAACTGAGGTTTGAATGTAACTGTTACACTGATAGTTCACTACAAATAAAAATTGCACCATACCCATGTAAGATATTAACGAGGGAAATTGGGTATGGGGTATATGGGTATTATCATCATGATTTTTCTGAAAATCTAAAACGATTCTAAAATAAAACACCCATTCAAACACACACAAAATACTAGGTAACGATCATATCTGGCAGAGAGTAGAATGGACCACTGAGTGGATGGGGGACAGTATGGGAAACGGCTTACATGAAGGTCCCCCTCCCTGTAATGTGCTGGACAATAATTGAACTAGAGGAAATGAGGGAGTGAGATGTCAGTTTGGGAAATATTTTAGGAAGTATTGAGTAAGATCCCCTATCTCTATCCAGAGTATCTGACTCCTCTGCATTATACACCACCCCCCCCACCCTCATGCATGGTCAAGCTGAGGCTTTGTGATGTCAGGCCACACCATGGCAACCACTGACTTGGCCAAACAGAGTTGAAGGGCGTGGCTCCTCATTGTCCTAGAGAGTATGTATAGAGATCAGGAGCCCTGGAGTAGGCCACAGTCAGTACAACAAAGCCCAGGTTACCAATAAAGTACCGAAACTGAGTTCAGATACTGGATCGCAGACTCCAACCGCACGATGGGCCAA
This sequence comes from Myotis nattereri, assembly GCF_964212035.1. Taxonomy (NCBI): domain Eukaryota; kingdom Metazoa; phylum Chordata; class Mammalia; order Chiroptera; family Vespertilionidae; genus Myotis; species Myotis nattereri. The sequence continues at coordinate 131,177,898 of NC_138078.1, read as the reverse complement.
CAATCGTCAAGTAGTGAAGAGAATCCGATGTCAGTTTCGGATCTGGATGATGACAACGATAAGGTCAGACTACCCTACTGATATGCTTCCCCTTCTTCCCTATTGATTCCCCAACAATGACTCTGACCCTGCCCTTCTCTGGCACAGACACCTCCTCAATCAATCCACTGTCATTCTATCACAATCCCACTTCCCACCCATTTCCCAATTTCTTCCCCCAAACCTATTTCCTTCTGGGTTTCTCTTGTTTCCCCACTAGATAATGATTATAATGGGCAATGCAAATACAGACCTTCCAGCAAGTGGTGAAAATAAGAGAAAAAGAAAGATGAAGATGCTTGTATTTTACTCCAGGAAAGGTAAGAGACCCAAAATAAACCAGCCAACTGAGGACAATGAGGATGAGGTAGAGTACGGGGATGAGGACAACGAAGAACATAATGAAGAAAGGGAAGGAGAAGGAGATGGAGAAGAAGGAGAAGATTATGATGAAGAAGGAGAAGAAGATGGAGAAGGGGATGATTATGTTGAGGAAGAAGATGATGAAAATGAAGTTGAAGATGAAGATGAAGATGGAGAAGATAGAGGAGAAGAAGATTATGATGAGGAAGAAGATGAGGAAGATGAAGAAGGTGAAGGAGAAGAAGAAGGGGAAGTAGAAGAAGGAGATGATGATGATGAAGCTGATGAAGAAGAAGAAGTAGAAGGAGATGATGAAGATGAAGAAGAAGGAGAAGGAGGAGAAGGAGATGACGATAATGATGATGATGAAGATGATGAAGATGAAGAAGTAGAAGAAGGAGAACGTGAATTAGAAGGAGAAGGAGAAGTTGAAGAAGGGGAAGGAGAAGGAGAAGAAGAGAAGGAGAAGAAGAAGGAGGAGGAGAAGGAGAAGGAGAAGGAGAAGTAGAAGAAGGAGAACGTGAAGGAGAAGGAGAAGGAGGAAAAGCAGAAGGAGAAGGAGAAGGAGAAGACAAGGAAGAGAGTTCTATCAAAAGTGATGGCCAGGGTCTAACTAAAGAAGAAAACCTTTAAGTATGCTTTTCCTCTCCGGAGAACATCCTTGAGAATTGGTCATTATGTATGTAACAAAACCTAAATGGTCCTCTTTAATCAATACAGGCATGTGTATATCGGAAATGTGTTTTACCTCTGTGTGTTCTCTGATGATGGGGGGAGCGCAAAAGAGGGGGCGGGTATGTGAGAAGGGAGGGACATAGAATTCTGCAGGTTTGGGCACCAGACCAGCCAGTTCACCGTAAGCCAGACACTGAGAACAAGGACAAGGTGCATATTGAAGATGAATTTCTTTCCCTAACACTTTTTCATACTGGTAAGGAAGATAAGAAGTTGTTGTTTCTGCTTGTGTTTGGCATCAGGGGCTGGGCATGGGGGCAGATGTTTGGGGAGGTGGGGAGGAGGGTGTTGTGTGAGGGTTGGCTGTGTGTAATAATGAATCTGATTTGCATTTTGTATGTGAGACTATTGACAGCTTTAAACCTCATTTCTTTCTATTCCCTGTCCAGCCAACATTTGGATAAGCTGATAAAAAAGGGAGTTTCTCATCACAAAATAGAAACAAATATGTCTAAACTGAATCATTATAACTATTGTATTGCCTCAGTTTCCCATAGCCAAATCATCTATTGTCCTAAAATATTTGATTCATCAATCACATGCCTGGCAGAAATAAAAACTAATGTTTATAGACAAATCTATACATGATTTCCTGTTATAGCGCCATACATATTTGACAATAAGTGAAGCAATGAAATATCCTTGCATGGGTGAATCGATAAACAAAATCTACACACTCTCCACATAAACATTGCCTGTCTACATAAACTCTTTAATCATTTTGTTGATATCCAGAAAATAACCTGCTGGTATTTTTATTATGATTGCATGTAATCTATATAGATCAAGTTAAGGACAGTAAATATCTTAACAATATTGAGTCTTTCATGCACATGGAAGATTTATTTCATTTCATTAATTATAATTTTATAGTCTTCCTCATAGACCTTGTGCTTATTTTTTTCTTTGTTTCCAAACCAATTTTTAAAACTAAAATAAAAATGAAAGAATCACACTGTTCAATTCACTATATTGCTACAGTATTCAAGACAAAATGTTATTGATTGAGGATAGACACATATTTCAATGGAACTGAAGAGAAAGGCCAGAAGGAAATATAAATATGGACCCCAACATTTTTGTTTAATCTTGACACAAGTATATGTTTTTATTGATTTTTTTAAAGAGACAGGGCAAGAGTGAGAGATAGAGAAACATCGATGTGAGAGATAAATAATGATCGGTTGCATTCCTAATGCACCCCAACCCAGGGTCAAAACCACAACTTAGGTATGTGCCCTGACCTTGAATCAAACCCTCAACCTTATAGTGCACAGGATAATGCTCCAATCAAATAAGCCACACAGCAATTGTTTCAATCATTCTTAATGATGTTAGCACTATTAAACTTTAGATTATTTCTGTCTGGGGTGTGCCTGTGTATGTGGCTATGTGAGTTTTTTCCAATGAAATGTGAGCAGGAGTAATGCATGCCTCACTATCATGAGTCTGATAAATGTTGCAATGTGCCCTACACAATACTCTTTTCTTTTTCTGTATTTGGAATGGAGATAATCACAGGAGTCCTAACAGCGGCCAAAAAATATTGTTTTGTCTCTTACCTTAATAGAGATGCAATGAATATTAAATTGGAACATGGATATTTATTATAATTTCTACATACAGTTACTGGTCAATAAGTGTTAGTTTCTACTGTTATTATTATAAATACTAGAGGCCCGGTGCACAAAAATGTGTGCACTTTGGGGGGGAGAGGGGGTCCCTCAGCCCAGCCTGTGCCCTCTTGTAGTCTGGGACCCCTGGGGAGATAACGACCTGCTGGCATAGGCCTGCTCCCGGGAGGCAGAGGGCAGGCCCAATACCTAGGTGCAGCCCCTGGTCGGGCTCAGAGCAGGGCCGATTGGGGAGTTGGGGTGCTGCCCCCTGTCATGCAAAGAGCAGGGCAGATTGAGAGGTTGTGATGCCACCCTCAGTCAAGCTCAGGGTAGGGCACATTGGGGGGTTGGGGCACCGCCCCCTGTCACACTCAAGGCAGGGTCGATGGGGAGTGTGCTGCGCCACCCCCAGTCATGCACAGAGCAGGGTCAATCAGGAGGTTGAGGAACTCCTCCCTGTCACTCACAGAGTAGGGCCGATAGGGGAGTTGGGGCACCGCCCCTGTCACACTCAGGGCAGGGCGGATCAGGGGGTTGGGGTGCCGCCCTCTATCACCCACAGAGCAGGGCCAATCAGGTGGTTGGGCCGCTGCCACTCTCACACTCGGTGCAGGGCCGATGGGGACGTTATAGCTCTACCCCATCACACACAGAGCAGGGCCGATCAGGGGGTTAGGGAGCTCCCCCCTATCAGGCCCAGAGTAGGGTTGGTCAGGGGGTTGGGGCGCCTTCCTCTGTCACGAACAGAGCAGGGCCGATAGGGAGGTTGTGGCCCCGCCTCCTGTCACACACAGTGCTGCAGGGCAATCAGGGGGTTTGGGCGCTGCCCCCTGTCACGCTGAACCTGGTGCCGGGAGGCATATTACCCTTTTTACTATATAGGATAGAGGCCTGGTGCATGGGTGGGGCTGGCTGGTTTGCCCTGAAGGGTGTCCTGGATCGGGGCGGGGGGGGGGGGGTCCCCACTGGGGTGCCTGGCCAGCCTGGGTGAGGGGATGATGGCTGTTTGCAGCTGGTCACACCCCCTTCAGGGTGGGGGTCCCCACTGGGGTGCCTGGCCAGTCTGGGTGAGGGGCTGAGGGCTATTTTCAGGCTGAAGCTCCCAACTGCTCCTTGTTTTCTTTTGTCTTTTTTATTCTGGGCCAGCTTTAGCTCTGAGGCTCCAGCTCTGAGGCCTCTGCTGCTGAAAGATGGTATCTGGTTTGTTTGTGTTCTATAATGGAAACTCTGTATCAACTCCAGCTCTGAGATCCCGGACTCGGACTCGCTAAAAGCAGGTTTCTGGGGTTTTATTTAGCTTCTATATTTGTTACAATGTTTCTTAAACTGCAAGCTCAGAGGCCAGCAAGGCAGGCAGGGAACGTTGGAGTCCTCCGTCACTGAAGCAAGCAAGCCCCATGTTAGTTTCAAGCTCCCTGGCTGCCGGCCGCCATCCTGGCTGGCAGTTAATTTGCATATCTCGCTGATTAGCCAATGGTAAGGGTAGCGGTTGTACGCCAATTATCATGTTTCTCTTTTCTTAGATAGGATTACAGTCTTTCTATGTTATAGTAATCATCTAGAATAGGAAAAATTTTAGTAACTCCCCATAATGCAGCAACTAGTGTAACAAGGCCTGCACTCTTGTAGGCAGAGTGTCAGACTTGTTGATGCTAGCAGTCTTTTCTCTTTCTGCACAGTTTCTCTGCTGAATGAAGATAATTCTAATCTACTTTAAATAACATGTAAAGGATCAGAATTTGATAAATGCTTATCTAGTGAAAAGCAGTTTAAGCAAAAACAATAGGAGAAGGTTGGTTATATGGGTTATGAGAATACTAAATTGTGCTAGGACATCTTGCATTTACAAAACACTATTCTATAAAAGAGTCCCACCACTTCCTCTTTCCCTACTGACCTATATCTGATAAGAATGCCCAGGTACACTTCTCTGAAGGGCCAGTAGGAGGTTCAGACCATGCAAACCCTAACCTGTATGGAATGCACACTCCTGATTCATCCTCTTACTATTATAAAATCCAAGTCTCCTCTCTCTCTCTCTCTCTCTCTCTCTCTCTCTCTCTCTCTCTCTCTCTCTCCCTCTCTCTCTCTCCCAATATCTTGATCCTCAGGGTTCTAGAGAGAAACCTCCATGACACCCCTGTGACAAAGCCAAGAGATTAATTCAGCCACAGTCATGGGAAGTTTCATAACATTCATGGTACTGACTTGGTTTGAGGTTCTCCAGAAGAAAAAGGAATAAATATGAAGAAGGTTGTGGAGAAAATCAGTGAAGTATATCCAGTAAAGATACATACCCCACATGCAACCTGGGAAGGTTTCCTGGAAGAGCCAAGCGTTGTAGGGAAGTGTGAAAATTCATGTCTTTATTGAAACATAAAAATGGGTATTTAGTTGTGTAGGGTTTTAGGTAAGACATCCCAAATAGTAGGCAATGTGCTGCATTATTCACAATAGCCAAGGTAAGTAATGTAAGTGTTCATCAATAGATGAATGGATAAAGAAGATGTTATGCACACACAAATACACAGCCCCTACATCGCATCATATCACTTATATGTGAATTATTAGAAAGAGAAAAAGTCAAATTTATTGAAACAGAGAGTAGACAAGTATTTTCCAGAGCCTGAGGGGTGGGGAAAATAGGAAGAGCTAGGTGAAAGGGTACAAACCTTTAAGTATAACATCAATAACATCTTAGGTTTTAATGTAAAAATAAAACAAACACACCAAAAAATTAAGGTTCTCTAAAACAAGAAGTCTAGACAACAGTACAACCACGAGAATCCCAATGAGGCATGACATGACAACTAAAATTTAATAAGGTATCCTGGATGGAATCCTGGGGCAGAAAAAGCGTATTAAGTGAAAACTAAGGTAATCATAATAAAATAGTCTACAGTACAGGAGAACCTCACTTCGTGAACCTAATTTGTTTTAGAAGACTGTTTGAGAAGTGATTTGTTCAAAAACCAAATCATCCATAGCCAGTTTCACTCAGTGGACTGAAGGTTCCAGAGTTCATTTCTTGTGAAAAGTGCATGCCTGAGTTGTGAGCTCATTCCCCAGTAGGGGGCATGCAGGAGGCAGCAAATCAATGATTCTGTGGCATTACTGATGTTTGTATCTCTCTCTCACTCTGTTTTCCTCTTTTGAAATTAATGTATGTATATAAAAGCCTAAGCAACCTGTAAGATTGAACTACCAGAACGACAGGAACAACCAGAGTGACTGGTCTCTATGACATGCACTGATCACCAGTGGGCAAATGCTCAATGCAGGGGCTGCCCCGTGCTGGTCAGTGTGCTCCCATAGAAAACCTTCCCTGGCCAGCAAACCTCCTGTGGTTCCTCACTCTGGCTGGCAGACTGCAATCACCTGATTGGGGCCAAGCCACTGGCTGGGACAGGGAACTGGAGATGGGTGGTGGCAGACATATAAAAAAGGAAAATCAAATCGCTTTTCCCATTACACTTAAGGTAACTTGAATGACTCCCTGTTTTCACCTTTGTTATATACAATACATGTCTAAATTACTGTTTAATCTAAAAATAAACACTTGTTTTCTTTTTATTGATTTCAGAGAGGAAGGGAGAGGGAGAGAGAGCTAAGAACATCAATGTTGAGAGAGAATCATTGAGCAACCGCCTCCTGCACGCCCCACACTGGGGATCAAGTCTACAACCCGGGAATGTGCCCTGACCAGGAATTGAACTGTAACTACACTCAACCACTGATCAATGCTGGATTGGCAGCACTTGTTTTCTTACATTTAGGGAACCACCCCCTGCTAGCCTTAAATGAATCACATTCAGCACTCCTTTCAGGAGTATCCTTCACGAGGTCAGAAGGCACCATCTTCACCTTTTCACATATCATTGCCTCCCAAACGCTATCACTGACTAGCTGCCTTTCATTTATCCAGATCAACAACAATTTTTCTTTTTCTTTTTTTTTAATATATTTCATTGATTTTTTTTACAGAGAGGAAGGGAGAGAGATAGAGTGTTAGAAACATCGATGAGAGAGAAACATCGATCAGCTGCCTCCAGCACATCTACTACTGGGGATGTGCCCGCAACGCAGGTACATGCCCTTGACCAAAATCGAACCTGGGACCTTTCAGTCCGCAGGCCGCCGCTCTATCTACTGAGCCAAACCGGTTTTGGCAACAATTTTTCTAAGTGTTCAATTGTGTTGGATTATTGCTTTGTGAGGACTTTCACCCCCTTTTCTGCATTTGCAATCTTGATGGCCTCCTTATGTTTTAAAATTGCGCTAATTATAGAGTTTGCCAGCAAGAAAGACATTCTCTTCTTTTTTTGTTGCATGAGAGATGCTTTGTGTCATGCAGAGGTATCAGCATGAAAGAGTTATCTGGTCAAGAACGGAAGTATTGTTCCGACACTAATACATTTTTATTCCTTAAAAAATTTTGTCTAGAACCAAATCGTTCCATATTGAATATGTTTGAGAAATGAGGTTTGAATGTAACTGTTACACTGATAGTTCACTACAAATAAAAATTGCACCATACCCATGTAAGATATTAACGAGGGAAATTGGGTATGGGGTATATGGGTATTATCATCATGATTTTTCTGAAAATCTAAAACGATTCTAAAATAAAACACCCATTCAAACACACACAAAATACTAGGTAACGATCATATCTGGCAGAGAGTAGAATGGACCACTGAGTGGATGGGGGACAGTATGGGAAACGGCTTACATGAAGGTCCCCCTCCCTGTAATGTGCTGGACAATAATTGAACTAGAGGAAATGAGGGAGTGAGATGTCAGTTTGGGAAATATTTTAGGAAGTATTGAGTAAGATCCCCTATCTCTATCCAGAGTATCTGACTCCTCTGCATTATACACCACCCCCCCCACCCTCATGCATGGTCAAGCTGAGGCTTTGTGATGTCAGGCCACACCATGGCAACCACTGACTTGGCCAAACAGAGTTGAAGGGCGTGGCTCCTCATTGTCCTAGAGAGTATGTATAGAGATCAGGAGCCCTGGAGTAGGCCACAGTCAGTACAACAAAGCCCAGGTTACCAATAAAGTACCGAAACTGAGTTCAGATACTGGATCGCAGACTCCAACCGCACGATGGGCCAACAATCGTCAAGTAGTGAAGAGAATCCGATGTCAGTTTCGGATCTGGATGATGACAACGATAAGGTCAGACTACCCTACTGATATGCTTCCCCTTCTTCCCTATTGATTCCCCAACAATGACTCTGACCCTGCCCTTCTCTGGCACAGACACCTCCTCAATCAATCCACTGTCATTCTATCACAATCCCACTTCCCACCCATTTCCCAATTTCTTCCCCCAAACCTATTTCCTTCTGGGTTTCTCTTGTTTCCCCACTAGATAATGATTGTAATGGGCAATGCAAATACAGACCTTCCAGCAAGTGGTGAAAATAAGAGAAAAAGAAAGATGAAGATGCTTGTATTTTACTCCAGGAAAGGTAAGAGACCCAAAATAAACCAGCCAACTGAGGACAATGAGGATGAGGTAGAGTACGGGGATGAGGACAACGAAGAACATAATGAAGAAAGGGAAGGAGAAGGAGATGGAGAAGAAGGAGAAGATTATGATGAAGAAGGAGAAGAAGATGGAGAAGGGGATGATTATGTTGAGGAAGAAGATGATGAAAATGAAGTTGAAGATGAAGATGAAGATGGAGAAGATAGAGGAGAAGAAGATTATGATGAGGAAGAAGATGAGGAAGATGAAGAAGGTGAAGGAGAAGAAGAAGGGGAAGTAGAAGAAGGAGATGATGATGATGAAGCTGATGAAGAAGAAGAAGTAGAAGGAGATGATGAAGATGAAGAAGAAGGAGAAGGAGGAGAAGGAGATGATGATAATGATGATGATGAAGATGATGAAGATGAAGAAGTAGAAGAAGGAGAACGTGAATTAGAAGGAGAAGGAGAAGTTGAAGAAGGGGAAAGAGAAGGAGAAGAAGAGAAGGAGAAGAAGAAGGAGGAGGAGAAGGAGAAGGAGAAGGAGAAGTAGAAGAAGGAGAACGTGAAGGAGAAGAAGGAGGAAAAGCAGAAGGAGAAGGAGAAGGAGAAGACAAGGAAGAGAGTTCTATCAAAAGTGATGGCCAGGGTCTAACTAAAGAAGAAAACCTTTAAGTATGCTTTTCCTCTCCAGAGAACATCCTTGAGAATTGGTCATTATGTATGTAACAAAACCTAAATGGTCCTCTTTAATCAATACAGGCATGTGTATATCGGAAATGTGTTTTACCTCTGTGTGTTCTCTGATGATGGGGGGAGCGCAAAAGAGGGGGCGGGTATGTGAGAAGGGAGGGACATAGAATTCTGCAGGTTTGGGCACCAGACCAGCCAGTTCATCGTAAGCCTGACACTGAGAACAAGGACAAGGTGCATATAGAAGATGAATTTCTTTCCCTAACACTTTATCGTACTGGTAAGGAAGATAAGAAGTTGTTGTTTCTGCTTGTGTTTGGCATCAGGGGCTGGGCAGGGGGGCAGATGGTAGGGGGGAAGGGGAGGAGGGTGTTGTGTGAGGGTTGGCTGTGTGTAATAATGAATCTGATTTGCATTTTGTATGTGAGACTATTGACAGCGTTATGCCTCATTTCTTTCTATTCCCTGTCCAGCCAACCTTTGGATAAGCTGATAAAAAAGGGAGTTTCTCATCACAAAATAGAAACAAATATGTCTAAACTGAATCATTATAACTATTGTATTGCCTCAGTTTCCCATAGCCAAATCATCTATTGTCCTAAAATATTTGATTCATCAATCACATGCCTGGCAGAAATAAAAACTAATGTTTATAGACAAATCTATACATGATTTCCTGTTATAGCGCCATACATATTTGACAATAAGTGAAGCAATGAAATATCCTTGCATGGGTGAATCGATAAACAAAATCTACACACTCTCCACATAAACATTGCCTGTCTACATAAACTCTTTAATCATTTTGTTGATATCCAGAAAATAACCTGCTGGTATTTTTATTATGATTGCATGTAATCTATATAGATCAAGTTAAGGACAGTAAATATCTTAACAATATTGAGTCTTTCATGCACATGGAAGATTTATTTCATTTCATTAATTATAATTTTATAGTCTTCCTCATAGACCTTGTGCTTATTTTTTCTTTGTTTCCAAACCAATTTTTAAAACTAAAATAAAAATGAAAGAATCACACTGTTCAATTCACTATATTGCTACAGTATTCAAGACAAAATGTTATTGATTGAGGATAGACACATATTTCAATGGAACTGAAGAGAAAGGCCAGAAGGAAATATAAATATGGACCCCAACATTTTTGTTTAATCTTGACACAAGAATATGTTTTTATTGATTTTTTTAAAGAGACAGGGCAAGAGTGAGAGATAGAGAAACATCGATGTGAGAGATAAATAATGATCGGTTGCATTCCTAATGCACCCCAACCCAGGGTCAAAACCACAACTTAGGTATGTGCCCTGACCTTGAATCAAACCCTCAACCTTATAGTGCACAGGATAATGCTCCAATCAAATAAGCCACACAGCAATTGTTTCAATCATTCTTAATGATGTTAGCACTATTAAACTTTAGATTATTTCTGTCTGGGGTGTGCCTGTGTATGTGGCTATGTGAGTTTTTTCCAATGAAATGTGAGCAGGAGTAATGCATGCCTCACTATCATGAGTCTGATAAATGTTGCAATGTGCCCTACACAATACTCTTTTCTTTTTCTGTATTTGGAATGGAGATAATCACAGGAGTCCTAACAGCGGCCAAAAAATATTGTTTTGTCTCTTACCTTAATAGAGATGCAATGAATATTAAATTGGAACATGGATATTTATTATAATTTCTACATACAGTTACTGGTCAATAAGTGTTAGTTTCTACTGTTATTATTATAAATACTAGAGGCCCGGTGCACAAAAATGTGTGCACTTTGGGGGGGAGAGGGGGTCCCTCAGCCCAGCCTGTGCCCTCTTGTAGTCTGGGACCCCTGGGGAGATAACGACCTGCTGGCATAGGCCTGCTCCCGGGAGGCAGAGGGCAGGCCCAATACCTAGGTGCAGCCCCTGGTCGGGCTCAGAGCAGGGCCGATTGGGGAGTTGGGGTGCCGCCCCCTGTCATGCAAAGAGCAGGGCAGATTGAGAGGTTGTGATGCCACCCTCAGTCAAGCTCAGGGTAGGGCACATTGGGGGGTTGGGGCACCGCCCCCTGTCACACTCAAGGCAGGGTCGATGGGGAGTGTGCTGCGCCACCCCCAGTCATGCACAGAGCAGGGTCAATCAGGAGGTTGAGGAACTCCTCCCTGTCACTCACAGAGTAGGGCCGATAGGGGAGTTGGGGCACCGCCCCTGTCACACTCAGGGCAGGGCGGATCAGGGGGTTGGGGTGCCGCCCTCTATCACCCACAGAGCAGGGCCAATCAGGTGGTTGGGCCGCTGCCACTCTCACACTCGGTGCAGGGCCGATGGGGACGTTATAGCTCTACCCCATCACACACAGAGCAGGGCCGATCAGGGGGTTAGGGAGCTCCCCCCTATCAGGCCCAGAGTAGGGTTGGTCAGGGGGTTGGGGCGCCTTCCTCTGTCACGAACAGAGCAGGGCCGATAGGGAGGTTGTGGCCCCGCCTCCTGTCACACACAGTGCTGCAGGGCAATCAGGGGGTTTGGGCGCTGCCCCCTGTCACGCTGAACCTGGTGCGGGGAGGCATATTACCCTTTTTACTATATAGGATAGAGGCCTGGTGCATGGGTGGGGCTGGCTGGTTTGCCCTGAAGGGTGTCCTGGATCGGGGCGGAGGGGGGGGGTCCCCACTGGGGTGCCTGGCCAGCCTGGGTGAGGGGATGATGGCTGTTTGCAGCTGGTCACACCCCCTTCAGGGTGGGGGTCCCCACTGGGGTGCCTGGCCAGTCTGGGTGAGGGGCTGAGGGCTATTTTCAGGCTGAAGCTCCCAACTGCTCCTTGTTTTCTTTTGTCTTTTTTATTCTGGGCCAGCTTTAGCTCTGAGGCTCCAGCTCTGAGGCCTCTGCTGCTGAAAGATGGTATCTGGTTTGTTTGTGTTCTATAATGGAAACTCTGTATCAACTCCAGCTCTGAGATCCCGGACTCGGACTCGCTAAAAGCAGGTTTCTGGGGTTTTATTTAGCTTCTATATTTGTTACAATGTTTCTTAAACTGCAAGCTCAGAGGCCAGCAAGGCAGGCAGGGAACGTTGGAGTCCTCCGTCACTGAAGCAAGCAAGCCCCATGTTAGTTTCAAGCTCCCTGGCTGCCGGCCGCCATCCTGGCTGGCAGTTAATTTGCATATCTCGCTGATTAGCCAATGGTAAGGGTAGCGGTTGTACGCCAATTATCATGTTTCTCTTTTCTTAGATAGGATTACAGTCTTTCTATGTTATAGTAATCATCTAGAATAGGAAAAATTTTAGTAACTCCCCATAATGCAGCAACTAGTGTAACCAGGCCTGCACTCTTGTAGGCAGAGTGTCAGACTTGTTGATGCTAGCAGTCTTTTCTCTTTCTGCACAGTTTCTCTGCTGAATGAAGATAATTCTAATCTACTTTAAATAACATGTAAAGGATCAGAATTTGATAAATGCTTATCTAGTGAAAAGCAGTTTAAGCAAAAACAATAGGAGAAGGTTGGTTATATGGGTTATGAGAATACAAAATTGTGCTAGGACATCTTGCATTTACAAAACACTATTCTATAAAAGAGTCCCACCACTTCCTCTTTCCCTACTGAATCTATATCTGATAAGAATGCCCAGGTACACTTCTCTGAAGGGCCAGTAGGAGGTTCAGACCATGCAAACCCTAAGCTGTATGGAATGCACACTCCTGATTCATCCTCTTACTATTATAAAATCCAAGTCTCCTCTCTCTCTCTCTCTCTCTCTCTCTCTCTCTCTCTCTCTCTCTCTCCCAATATCTTGATCCTCAGGGTTCTAGAGAGAAACCTCCATGACACCCCTGTGACAAAGCCAAGAGATTAATTCAGCCACAGTCATGGGAAGTTTCATAACATTCATGGTACTGACTTGGTTTGAGGTTCTCCAGAAGAAAAAGGAATAAATATGAAGAAGGTTGTGGAGAAAATCAGTGAAGTATATCCAGTAAAGATACATACCCCACATGCAACCTGGGAAGGTTTCCTGGAAGAGCCAAGCGTTGTAGGGAAGTGTGAAAATTCATGTCTTTATTGAAACCTAAAAATGGGTATTTAGTTGTGTAGGGTTTTAGGTAAGACATCCCAAATAGTAGGCAATGTGCTGCATTATTCACAATAGCCAAGGTAAGTAATGTAAGTGTTCATCAATAGATGAATGGATAAAGAAGATGTTATGCACACACAAATACACAGCCCCTACATCGCATCATATCACTTATATGTGAATTATTAGAAAGAGAAAAAGTCAAATTTATTGAAACAGAGAGTAGACAAGTATTTTCCAGGGCCTGAGGGGTGGGGAAAATAGGAAGAGCTAGGTGAAAGGGTACAAACCTTTAAGTATAACATCAATAACATCTTAGGTTTTAATGTAAAAATAAAACAAACACACCAAAAAATTAAGGTTCTCTAAAACAAGAAGTCTAGACAACAGTACAACCACGAGAATCCCAATGAGGCATGACATGACAACTAAAATTTAATAAGGTATCCTGGATGGAATCCTGGGGCAGAAAAAGCGTATTAAGTGAAAACTAAGGTAATCATAATAAAATAGTCTACAGTACAGTAGAACCTCACTTCGTGAACCTAATTTGTTTTAGAAGACTGTTTGAGAAGTGATTTGTTCAAAAACCAAATCATCCATAGCCAGTTTCACTCAGTGGACTGAAGGTTCCAGAGTTCATTTCTTGTGAAAAGTGCATGCCTGAGTTGTGAGCTCATTCCCCAGTAGGGGGCATGCAGGAGGCAGCAAATCAATGATTCTGTGGCATTACTGATGTTTGTATCTCTCTCTCACTCTGTTTTCCTCTTATGAAATTAATGTATGTATATAAAAGCCTAAGCAACCTGTAAGATTGAACTACCAGAACGACAGGAACAACCAGAGTGACTGGTCTCTATGACATGCACTGATCACCAGTGGGCAAATGCTCAATGCAGGGGCTGCCCCGTGCTGGTCAGTGTGCTCCCATAGAAAACCTTCCCTGGCCAGCAAACCTCCTGTGGTTCCTCACTCTGGCTGGCAGACTGCAATCACCTGATTGGGGCCAAGCCACTGGCTGGGACAGGGAACTGGAGATGGGTGGTGGCAGACATATAAAAAAGGAAAATCAAATCGCTTTTCCCATTACACTTAAGGTAACTTGAATGACTCCCTGTTTTCACCTTTGTTATATACAATACATGTCTAAATTACTGTTTAATCTAAAAATAAACACTTGTTTTCTTTTTATTGATTTCAGAGAGGAAGGGAGAGGGAGAGAGAGCTAAGAACATCAATGTTGAGAGAGAATCATTGAGCAACCGCCTCCTGCACGCCCCACACTGGGGATCAAGTCTACAACCCGGGAATGTGCCCTGACCAGGAATTGAACTGTAACTACACTCAACCACTGATCAATGCTGGATTGGCAGCACTTGTTTTCTTACATTTAGGGAACCACCCCCTGCTAGCCTTAAATGAATCACATTCAGCACTCCTTTCAGGAGTATCCTTCACGAGGTCAGAAGGCACCATCTTCACCTTTTCACATATCATTGCCTCCCAAACGCTATCACTGACTAGCTGCCTTTCATTTATCCAGATCAACAACAATTTTTCTTTTTCTTTTTTTTTAATATATTTCATTGATTTTTTTTACAGAGAGGAAGGGAGAGAGATAGAGTGTTAGAAACATCGATGAGAGAGAAACATCGATCAGCTGCCTCCAGCACATCTACTACTGGGGATGTGCCCGCAACGCAGGTACATGCCCTTGACCAAAATCGAACCTGGGACCTTTCAGTCCGCAGGCCGCCGCTCTATCTACTGAGCCAAACCGGTTTTGGCAACAATTTTTCTAAGTGTTCAATTGTGTTGGATTATTGCTTTGTGAGGACTTTCACCCCCTTTTCTGCATTTGCAATCTTGATGGCCTCCTTATGTTTTAAAATTGCGCTAATTATAGAGTTTGCCAGCAAGAAAGACATTCTCTTCTTTTTTTGTTGCATGAGAGATGCTTTGTGTCATGCAGAGGTATCAGCATGAAAGAGTTATCTGGTCAAGAACGGAAGTATTGTTCCGACACTAATACATTTTTATTCCTTAAAAAATTTTGTCTAGAACCAAATCGTTCCATATTGAATATGTTTGAGAACTGAGGCTTGAATGTAACTGTTACACTGATAGTTCACTACAAATAAAAATTGCACCATACCCATGTAAGATATTAACGAGGGAAATTGGGTATGGGGTATATGGGTATTATCATCATGATTTTTCTGAAAATCTAAAACGATTCTAAAATAAAACACCCATTCAAACACACACAAAATACTAGGTAACGATCATATCTGGCAGAGAGTAGAATGGACCACTGAGTGGATGGGGGACAGTATGGGAAACGGCTTACATGAAGGTCCCCCTCCCTGTAATGTGCTGGACAATAATTGAACTAGAGGAAATGAGGGAGTGAGATGTCAGTTTGGGAAATATTTTAGGAAGTATTGAGTAAGATCCCCTATCTCTATCCAGAGTATCTGACTCCTCTGCATTATACACCACCCCCCCCCCACCCTCATGCATGGTCAAGCTGAGGCTTTGTGATGTCAGGCCACACCATGGCAACCACTGACTTGGCCAAACAGAGTTGAAGGGCGTGGCTCCTCATTGTCCTAGAGAGTATGTATAGAGATCAGGAGCCCTGGAGTAGGCCACAGTCAGTACAACAAAGCCCAGGTTACCAATAAAGTACCGAAACTGAGTTCAGATACTGGATCGCAGACTCCAACCGCACGATGGGCCAACAATCGTCAAGTAGTGAAGAGAATCCGATGTCAGTTTCGGATCTGGATGATGACAACGATAAGGTCAGACTACCCTACTGATATGCTTCCCCTTCTTCCCTATTGATTCCCCAACAATGACTCTGACCCTGCCCTTCTCTGGCACAGACACCTCCTCAATCAATCCACTGTCATTCTATCACAATCCCACTTCCCACCCATTTCCCAATTTCTTCCCCCAAACCTATTTCCTTCTGGGTTTCTCTTGTTTCCCCACTAGATAATGATTGTAATGGGCAATGCAAATACAGACCTTCCAGCAAGTGGTGAAAATAAGAGAAAAAGAAAGATGAAGATGCTTGTATTTTACTCCAGGAAAGGTAAGAGACCCAAAATAAACCAGCCAACTGAGGACAATGAGGATGAGGTAGAGTACGGGGATGAGGACAACGAAGAACATAATGAAGAAAGGGAAGGAGAAGGAGATGGAGAAGAAGGAGAAGATTATGATGAAGAAGGAGAAGAAGATGGAGAAGGGGATGATTATGTTGAGGAAGAAGATGATGAAAATGAAGTTGAAGATGAAGATGAAGATGGAGAAGATAGAGGAGAAGAAGATTATGATGAGGAAGAAGATGAGGAAGATGAAGAAGGTGAAGGAGAAGAAGAAGGGGAAGTAGAAGAAGGAGATGATGATGATGAAGCTGATGAAGAAGAAGAAGTAGAAGGAGATGATGAAGATGAAGAAGAAGGAGAAGGAGGAGAAGGAGATGATGATAATGATGATGATGAAGATGATGAAGATGAAGAAGTAGAAGAAGGAGAACGTGAATTAGAAGGAGAAGGAGAAGTTGAAGAAGGGGAAGGAGAAGGAGAAGAAGAGAAGGAGAAGAAGAAGGAGGAGGAGAAGGAGAAGGAGAAGGAGAAGTAGAAGAAGGAGAACGTGAAGGAGAAGGAGAAGGAGGAAAAGCAGAAGGAGAAGGAGAAGGAGAAGACAAGGAAGAGAGTTCTATCAAAAGTGATGGCCAGGGTCTAACTAAAGAAGAAAACCTTTAAGTATGCTTTTCCTCTCCGGAGAACATCCTTGAGAATTGGTCATTATGTATGTAACAAAACCTAAATGGTCCTCTTTAATCAATACAGGCATGTGTATATCGGAAATGTGTTTTACCTCTGTGTGTTCTCTGATGATGGGGGGAGCGCAAAAGAGGGGGCGGGTATGTGAGAAGGGAGGGACATAGAATTCTGCAGGTTTGGGCACCAGACCAGCCAGTTCATCGTAAGCCTGACACTGAGAATAAGGACAAGGTGCATATAGAAGATGAATTTCTTTCCCTAACACTTTATCGTACTGGTAAGGAAGATAAGAAGTTGTTGTTTCTGCTTGTGTTTGGCATCAGGGGCTGGGCAGGGGGGCAGATGGTAGGGGGGAAGGGGAGGAGGGTGTTGTGTGAGGGTTGGCTGTGTGTAATAATGAATCTGATTTGCATTTTGTATGTGAGACTATTGACAGCGTTAAGCCTCATTTCTTTCTATTCCCTGTCCAGCCAACCTTTGGATAGGCTGATAAAAAAGGGAGTTTCTCATCACAAAATAGAAACAAATATGTCTAAACTGAATCATTATAACTATTGTATTGCCTCAGTTTCCCATAGCCAAATCATCTATTGTCCTAAAATATTTGATTCATCAATCACATGCCTGGCAGAAATAAAAACTAATGTTTATAGACAAATCTATACATGATTTCCTGTTATAGCGCCATACATATTTGACAATAAGTGAAGCAATG
This sequence comes from Myotis nattereri, assembly GCF_964212035.1. Lineage (NCBI taxonomy): Eukaryota > Metazoa > Chordata > Mammalia > Chiroptera > Vespertilionidae > Myotis > Myotis nattereri. The sequence goes on along the minus strand of NC_138078.1, from coordinate 131,160,393 downwards.
AAATATCCTTGCATGGGTGAATCGATAAACAAAATCTACACACTCTCCACATAAACATTGCCTGTCTACATAAACTCTTTAATCATTTTGTTGATATCCAGAAAATAACCTGCTGGTATTTTTATTATGATTGCATGTAATCTATATAGATCAAGTTAAGGACAGTAAATATCTTAACAATATTGAGTCTTTCATGCACATGGAAGATTTATTTCATTTCATTAATTATAATTTTATAGTCTTCCTCATAGACCTTGTGCTTATTTTTTCTTTGTTTCCAAACCAATTTTTAAAACTAAAATAAAAATGAAAGAATCACACTGTTCAATTCACTATATTGCTACAGTATTCAAGACAAAATGTTATTGATTGAGGATAGACACATATTTCAATGGAACTGAAGAGAAAGGCCAGAAGGAAATATAAATATGGACCCCAACATTTTTGTTTAATCTTGACACAAGAATATGTTTTTATTGATTTTTTTAAAGAGACAGGGCAAGAGTGAGAGGTAGAGAAACATCGATGTGAGAGATAAATAATGATCGGTTGCATTCCTAATGCACCCCAACCCAGGGTCAAAACCACAACTTAGGTATGTGCCCTGACCTTGAATCAAACCCTCAACCTTATAGTGCACAGGATAATGCTCCAATCAAATAAGCCACACAGCAATTGTTTCAATCATTCTTAATGATGTTAGCACTATTAAACTTTAGATTATTTCTGTCTGGGGTGTGCCTGTGTATGTGGCTATGTGAGTTTTTTCCAATGAAATGTGAGCAGGAGTAATGCATGCCTCACTATCATGAGTCTGATAAATGTTGCAATGTGCCCTACACAATACTCTTTTCTTTTTCTGTATTTGGAATGGAGATAATCACAGGAGTCCTAACAGCGGCCAAAAAATATTGTTTTGTCTCTTACCTTAATAGAGATGCAATGAATATTAAATTGGAACATGGATATTTATTATAATTTCTACATACAATTACTGGTCAATAAGTGTTAGTTTCTACTGTTATTATTATAAATACTAGAGGCCCGGTGCACAAAAATGTGTGCACTTTGGGGGGGAGAGGGGGTCCCTCAGCCCAGCCTGTGCCCTCTTGTAGTCTGGGACCCCTGGGGAGATAACGACCTGCTGGCATAGGCCTGCTCCCGGGAGGCAGAGGGCAGGCCCAATACCTAGGTGCAGCCCCTGGTCGGGCTCAGAGCAGGGCCGATTGGGGCGTTGAGGTGCCGCCCCCTGTCATGCAAAGATCAGGGCAGATTGAGAGGTTGTGATGCCACCCTCAGTCAAGCTCAGGGTAGGGCACATTGGGGGGTTGGGGCACCGCCCCCTGTCACACTCAAGGCAGGGTCGATGGGGAGTGTGCTGCGCCACCCCCAGTCATGCACAGAGCAGGGTCAATCAGGAGGTTGAGGAACTCCTCCCTGTCACTCACAGAGTAGGGCCGATAGGGGAGTTGGGGCACCGCCCCTGTCACACTCAGGGCAGGGCGGATCAGGGGGTTGGGGTGCCGCCCTCTATCACCCACAGAGCAGGGCCAATCAGGTGGTTGGGCCGCTGCCACTCTCACACTCGGTGCAGGGCCGATGGGGACGTTATAGCTCTACCCCGTCACACACAGAGCAGGGCCGATCAGGGGGTTAGGGAGCTCCCCCCTATCAGGCCCAGAGTAGGGTTGGTCAGGGGGTTGGGGCGCCTTCCTCTGTCACGAACAGAGCAGGGCCGATAGGGAGGTTGTGGCCCCGCCTCCTGTCACACACAGTGCTGCAGGGCAATCAGGGGGTTTGGGCGCTGCCCCCTGTCACGCTGAACCTGGTGCGGGGAGGCATATTACCCTTTTTACTATATAGGATAGAGGCCTGGTGCATGGGTGGGGCTGGCTGGTTTGCCCTGAAGGGTGTCCTGGATCGGGGCGGGGGGGGAGTCCCCACTGGGGTGCCTGGCCAGCCTGGGTGAGGGGATGATGGCTGTTTGCAGCTGGTCACACCCCCTTCAGGGTGGGGGTCCCCACTGGGGTGCCTGGCCAGTCTGGGTGAGGGGCTGAGGGCTATTTTCAGGCTGAAGCTCCCAACTGCTCCTTGTTTTCTTTTGTCTTTTTTATTCTGGGCCAGCTTTAGCTCTGAGGCTCCAGCTCTGAGGCCTCTGCTGCTGAAAGATGGTATCTGGTTTGTTTGTGTTCTATAATGGAAACTCTGTATCAACTCCAGCTCTGAGATCCCGGACTCGGACTCGCTAAAAGCAGGTTTCTGGGGTTTTATTTAGCTTCTATATTTGTTACAATGTTTCTTAAACTGCAAGCTCAGAGGCCAGCAAGGCAGGCAGGGAACGTTGGAGTCCTCCGTCACTGAAGCAAGCAAGCCCCATGTTAGTTTCAAGCTCCCTGGCTGCCGGCCGCCATCCTGGCTGGCAGTTAATTTGCATATCTCGCTGATTAGCCAATGGTAAGGGTAGCGGTTGTACGCCAATTATCATGTTTCTCTTTTCTTAGATAGGATTACAGTCTTTCTATGTTATAGTAATCATCTAGAATAGGAAAAATTTTAGTAACTCCCCATAATGCAGCAACTAGTGTAACCAGGCCTGCACTCTTGTAGGCAGAGTGTCAGACTTGTTGATGCTAGCAGTCTTTTCTCTTTCTGCACAGTTTCTCTGCTGAATGAAGATAATTCTAATCTACTTTAAATAACATGTAAAGGATCAGAATTTGATAAATGCTTATCTAGTGAAAAGCAGTTTAAGCAAAAACAATAGGAGAAGGTTGGTTATATGGGTTATGAGAATACTAAATTGTGCTAGGACATCTTGCATTTACAAAACACTATTCTATAAAAGAGGCCCACCACTTCCTCTTTCCCTACTGACCTATATCTGATAAGAATGCCCAGGTACACTTCTCTGAAGGGCCAGTATGAGGTTCAGACCATGCAAACCCTAACCTGTATGGAATGCACACCCCTGATTCATCCTCTTACTATTATAAAATCCAAGTCTCCTCTCTCTCTCTCTCTCTCTCTCTCTCTCTCTCTCTCTCTCTCTCTCCCAATATCTTGATCCTCAGGGTTCTAGAGAGAAACCTCCATGACACCCCTGTGACAAAGCCAAGAGATTAATTCAGCCACAGTCATGGGAAGTTTTATAACATTCATGGTACTGACTTGGTTTGAGATTCTCCAGAAGAAAAAGGAATAAATATGAAGAAGGTTGTGGAGAAAATCAGTGAAGTATATCCAGTAAAGATACATACCCCACATGCAACCTGGGAAGGTTTCCTGGAAGAGCCAAGCGTTGTAGGGAAGTGTGAAAATTCATGTCTTTATTGAAACCTAAAAATGGGTATTTAGTTGTGTAGGGTTTTAGGTAAGACATCCCAAATAGTAGGCAATGTGCTGCATTATTCACAATAGCCAAGGTAAGTAATGTAAGTGTTCATCAATAGATGAATGGATAAAGAAGATGTTATGCACACACAAATACACAGCCCCTACATCGCATCATATCACTTATATGTGAATTATTAGAAAGAGAAAAAGTCAAATTTATTGAAACAGAGAGTAGACAAGTATTTTCCAGAGCCTGAGGGGTGGGGAAAATAGGAAGAGCTAGGTGAAAGGGTACAAACCTTTAAGTATAACATCAATAACATCTTAGGTTTTAATGTAAAAATAAAACAAACACACCAAAAAATTAAGGTTCTCTAAAACAAGAAGTCTAGACAACAGTACAACCACGAGAATCCCAATGAGGCATGACATGACAACTAAAATTTAATAAGGTATCCTGGATGGAATCCTGGGGCAGAAAAAGCGTATTAAGTGAAAACTAAGGTAATCATAATAAAATAGTCTACAGTACAGGAGAACCTCACTTCGTGAACCTAATTTGTTTTAGAAGACTGTTTGAGAAGTGATTTGTTCAAAAACCAAATCATCCATAGCCAGTTTCACTCAGTGGACTGAAGGTTCCAGAGTTCATTTCTTGTGAAAAGTGCATGCCTGAGTTGTGAGCTCATTCCCCAGTAGGGGGCATGCAGGAGGCAGCAAATCAATGATTCTGTGGCATTACTGATGTTTGTATCTCTCTCTCACTCTGTTTTCCTCTTTTGAAATTAATGTATGTATATAAAAGCCTAAGCAACCTGTAAGATTGAACTACCAGAACGACAGGAACAACCAGAGTGACTGGTCTCTATGACATGCACTGATCACCAGTGGGCAAATGCTCAATGCAGGGGCTGCCCCATGCTGGTCAGTGTGCTCCCATAGAAAACCTTCCCTGGCCAGCAAACCTCCTGTGGTTCCTCACTCTGGCTGGCAGACTGCAATCACCTGATTGGGGCCAAGCCACTGGCTGGGACAGGGAACTGGAGATGGGTGGTGGCAGACATATAAAAAAGGAAAATCAAATCGCTTTTCCCATTAGACTTAAGGTAACTTGAATGACTCCCTGTTTTCACCTTTGTTATATACAATACATGTCTAAATTACTGTTTAATCTAAAAATAAACACTTGTTTTCTTTTTATTGATTTCAGAGAGGAAGGGAGAGGGAGAGAGAGCTAAGAACATCAATGTTGAGAGAGAATCATTGAGCAACCGCCTCCTGCACGCCCCACACTGGGGATCAAGTCTACAACCCGGGAATGTGCCCTGACCAGGAATTGAACTGTAACTACACTCAACCACTGATCAATGCTGGATTGGCAGCACTTGTTTTCTTACATTTAGGGAACCACCCCCTGCTAGCCTTAAATGAATCACATTCAGCACTCCTTTCAGGAGTATCCTTCACGAGGTCAGAAGGCACCATCTTCACCTTTTCACATATCATTGCCTCCCAAACGCTATCACTGACTAGCTGCCTTTCATTTATCCAGATCAACAACAATTTTTCTTTTTCTTTTTTTTTAATATATTTCATTGATTTTTTTTACAGAGAGGAAGGGAGAGAGATAGAGTGTTAGAAACATCGATGAGAGAGAAACATCGATCAGCTGCCTCCAGCACATCTACTACTGGGGATGTGCCCGCAACGCAGGTACATGCCCTTGACCAAAATCGAACCTGGGACCTTTCAGTCCGCAGGCCGCCGCTCTATCCACTGAGCCAAACCGGTTTTGGCAACAATTTTTCTAAGTGTTCAGTTGTGTTGGATTATTGCTTTGTGAGGACTTTCACCCCCTTTTCTGCATTTGCAATCTTGATGGCCTCCTTATGTTTTAAAATTGCGCTAATTATAGAGTTTGCCACCAAGAAAGACATTCTCTTCTTTTTTTGTTGCATGAGAGATGCTTTGTGTCATGCAGAGGTATCAGCATGAAAGAGTTATCTGGTCAAGAACGGAAGTATTGTTCCGGCATTAATACATTTTTATTCCTTAAAAAATTTTCTCTAGAACCAAATCGTTCCATATTGAATATGTTTGAGAAATGAGGTTTGAATGTAACTGTTACACTGATAGTTCACTACAAATAAAAATTGCACCATACCCATGTAAGATATTAACGAGGGAAATTGGGTATGGGGTATATGGGTATTATCATCATGATTTTTCTGAAAATCTAAAACGATTCTAAAATAAAACACCCATTCAAACACACACAAAATACTAGGTAACGATAATATCTGGCAGAGAGTAGAATGGACCACTGAGTGGATGGGGGACAGTATGGGAAACGGCTTACATGAAGGTCCCCCTCCCTGTAATGTGCTGGACAATAATTGAACTAGAGGAAATGAGGGAGTGAGATGTCAGTTTGGGAAATATTTTAGGAAGTATTGAGTAAGATCCCCTATCTCTATCCAGAGTATCTGACTCCTCTGCATTATACACCACCCCCCCCCCACCCTCATGCATGGTCAAGCTGAGGCTTTGTGATGTCAGGCCACACCATGGCAACCACTGACTTGGCCAAACAGAGTTGAAGGGCGTGGCTCCTCATTGTCCTAGAGAGTATGTATAGAGATCAGGAGCCCTGGAGTAGGCCACAGTCAGTACAACAAAGCCCAGGTTACCAATAAAGTACCGAAACTGAGTTCAGATACTGGATCGCAGACTCCAACCGCACGATGGGCCAACAATCGTCAAGTAGTGAAGAGAATCCGATGTCAGTTTCGGATCTGGATGATGACAACGATAAGGTCAGACTACCCTACTGATATGCTTCCCCTTCTTCCCTATTGATTCCCCAACAATGACTCTGACCCTGCCCTTCTCTGGCACAGACACCTCCTCAATCAATCCACTGTCATTCTATCACAATCCCACTTCCCACCCATTTCCCAATTTCTTCCCCCAAACCTATTTCCTTCTGGGTTTCTCTTGTTTCCCCACTAGATAATGATTGTAATGGGCAATGCAAATACAGACCTTCCAGCAAGTGGTGAAAATAAGAGAAAAAGAAAGATGAAGATGCTTGTATTTTACTCCAGGAAAGGTAAGAGACCCAAAATAAACCAGCCAACTGAGGACAATGAGGATGAGGTAGAGTACGGGGATGAGGACAACGAAGAACATAATGAAGAAAGGGAAGGAGAAGGAGATGGAGAAGAAGGAGAAGATTATGATGAAGAAGGAGAAGAAGATGGAGAAGGGGATGATTATGTTGAGGAAGAAGATGATGAAAATGAAGTTGAAGATGAAGATGAAGATGGAGAAGATAGAGGAGAAGAAGATTATGATGAGGAAGAAGATGAGGAAGATGAAGAAGGTGAAGGAGAAGAAGAAGGGGAAGTAGAAGAAGGAGATGATGATGATGAAGCTGATGAAGAAGAAGAAGTAGAAGGAGATGATGAAGATGAAGAAGAAGGAGAAGGAGGAGAAGGAGATGACGATAATGATGATGATGGAGATGATGAAGATGAAGAAGTAGAAGAAGGAGAACGTGAATTAGAAGGAGAAGGAGAAGTTGAAGAAGGGGAAGGAGAAGGAGAAGAAGAGAAGGAGAAGAAGAAGGAGGAGGAGAAGGAGAAGGAGAAGGAGAAGGAGAAGAAGGAGAACGTGAAGGAGAAGGAGAAGGAGGAAAAGCAGAAGGAGAAGGAGAAGGAGAAGACAAGGAAGAGAGTTCTATCAAAAGTGATGGCCAGGGTCTAACTAAAGAAGAAAACCTTTAAGTATGCTTTTCCTCTCCAGAGAACATCCTTGAGAATTGGTCATTATGTATGTAACAAAACCTAAATGGTCCTCTTTAATCAATACAGGCATGTGTATATCGGAAATGTGTTTTACCTCTGTGTGTTCTCTGATGATGGGGGGAGCGCAAAAGAGGGGGCGGGTATGTGAGAAGGGAGGGACATAGAATTCTGCAGGTTTGGGCACCAGACCAGCCAGTTCACAGTAAGCCAGACACTGAGAACAAGGACAAGGTGCATATTGAAGATGAATTTCCTTCCTTAACACTTTTTCCTACTGGTAAGGAAGATAAGAAGTTGATGTTTCTGCTTGTGTTTGGCATCAGGGGCTGGGCAGGGGGGCAGATGTTTGGGGAGGTGGGGAGGAGGGTGTTGTGTGAGGGTTGGCTGTGTGTAATAATGAATCTGATTTGCATTTTGTATGTGAGACTATTGACAGCTTTAAGCCTCATTTCTTTCTATTCCCTGTCCAGCCAACATTTGGATAAGCTGATAAAAAAGGGAGTTTCTCATCACAAAATAGAAACAAATATGTCTAAACTGAATCATTATAACTATTGTATTGCCTCAGTTTCCCATAGCCAAATCATCTATTGTCCTAAAATATTTGATTCATCAATCACATGCCTGGCAGAAATAAAAACTAATGTTTATAGACAAATCTATACATGATTTCCTGTTATAGCGCCATACATATTTGACAATAAGTGAAGCAATGAAATATCCTTGCATGGGTGAATAGATAAACAAAATCTACACACTCTCCACATAAACATTGCCTGTCTACATAAACTCTTTAATCATTTTGTTGATATCCAGAAAATAACCTGCTGGTATTTTTATTATGATTGCATGTAATCTATATAGATCAAGTTAAGGACAGTAAATATCTTAACAATATTGAGTCTTTCATGCACATGGAAGATTTATTTCATTTCATTAATTATAATTTTATAGTCTTCCTCATAGACCTTGTGCTTATTTTGTTATGTTTCCAAACCAATTTTTAAAACTAAAATAAAAATGAAAGAATCACACTGTTCAATTCACTATATTGCTACAGTATTCAAGACAAAATGTTATTGATTGAGGATAGACACATATTTCAATGGAACTGAAGAGAAAGGCCAGAAGGAAATATAAATATGGACCCCAACATTTTTGTTTAATCTTGACACAAGAATATGTTTTTATTGATTTTTTTAAAGAGACAGGGCAAGAGTGAGAGATAGAGAAACATCGATGTGAGAGATAAATAATGATCGGTTGCATTCCTAATGCACCCCAACCCAGGGTCAAAACCACAACTTAGGTATGTGCCCTGACCTTGAATCAAACCCTCAACCTTATAGTGCACAGGATAATGCTCCAATCAAATAAGCCACACAGCAATTGTTTCAATCATTCTTAATGATGTTAGCACTATTAAACTTTAGATTATTTCTGTCTGGGGTGTGCCTGTGTATGTGGCTATGTGAGTTTTTTCCAATGAAATGTGAGCAGGAGTAATGCATGCCTCACTATCATGAGTCTGATAAATGTTGCAATGTGCCCTACACAATACTCTTTTCTTTTTCTGTATTTGGAATGGAGATAATCACAGGAGTCCTAACAGCGGCCAAAAAATATTGTTTTGTCTCTTACCTTAATAGAGATGCAATGAATATTAAATTGGAACATGGATATTTATTATAATTTCTACATACAGTTACTGGTCAATAAGTGTTAGTTTCTACTGTTATTATTATAAATACTAGAGGCCCGGTGCACAAAAATGTGTGCACTTTGGGGGGGAGAGGGGGTCCCTCAGCCCAGCCTGTGCCCTCTTGTAGTCTGGGACCCCTGGGGAGATAACGACCTGCTGGCATAGGCCTGCTCCCGGGAGGCAGAGGGCAGGCCCAATACCTAGGTGCAGCCCCTGGTCGGGCTCAGAGCAGGGCCGATTGAGGAGTTGGGGTGCCGCCCCCTGTCATGCAAAGAGCAGGGCAGATTGAGAGGTTGTGATGCCACCCTCAGTCAAGCTCAGGTTAGGGCACATTGGGGGGTTGGGGCACCGCCCCCTGTCACACTCAAGGCAGGGTCGATGGGGAGTGTGCTGCGCCACCCCCAGTCATGCACAGAGCAGGGTCAATCAGGAGGTTGAGGAACTCCTCCCTGTCACTCACAGAGTAGGGCCGATAGGGGAGTTGGGGCACCGCCCCTGTCACACTCAGGGCAGGGCGGATCAGGGGGTTGGGGCGCCGCCCTCTATCACCCACAGAGCAGGGCCAATCAGGTGGTTGGGCCGCTGCCACTCTCACACTCGGTGCAGGGCCAATGGGGACGTTATAGCTCTACCCCATCACACACAGAGCAGGGCCGATCAGGGGGTTAGGGAGCTCCCCCCTATCAGGCCCAGAGTAGGGTTGGTCAGGGGGTTGGGGCGCCTTCCTCTGTCACGAACAGAGCAGGGCCGATAGGGAGGTTGTGGCCCTGCCTCCTGTCACACACAGTGCTGCAGGGCAATCAGCGGGTTTGGGTGCTGCCCCCTGTCACGCTGAACCTGGTGCCGGGAGGCATATTACCCTTTTTACTATATAGGATAGAGGCCTGGTGCATGGGTGGGGCTGGCTGGTTTGCCCTGAAGGGTGTCCTGGATCGGGGCGGGGGGGGGGGGTCCCCACTGGGGTGCCTGGCCAGCCTGGGTGAGGGGATGATGGCTGTTTGCAGCTGGTCACACCCCCTTCAGGGTGGGGGTCCCCACTGGGGTGCCTGGCCAGTCTGGGTGAGGGGCTGAGGGCTATTTTCAGGCTGAAGCTCCCAACTGCTCCTTGTTTTCTTTTGTCTTTTTTATTCTGGGCCAGCTTTAGCTCTGAGGCTCCAGCTCTGAGGCCTCTGCTGCTGAAAGATGGTATCTGGTTTGTTTGTGTTCTATAATGGAAACTCTGTATCAACTCCAGCTCTGAGATCCCGGACTCAGACTCGCTAAAAGCAGGTTTCTGGGGTTTTATTTAGCTTCTATATTTGTTACAATGTTTCTTAAACTGCAAGCTCAGAGGCCAGCAAGGCAGGCAGGGAACGTTGGAGTCCTCCGTCACTGAAGCAAGCAAGCCCCATGTTAGTTTCAAGCTCCCTGGCTGCCGGCCGCCATCCTGGCTGGCAGTTAATTTGCATATCTCGCTGATTAGCCAATGGTAAGGGTAGCGGTTGTACGCCAATTATCATGTTTCTCTTTTCTTAGATAGGATTACAGTCTTTCTATGTTATAGTAATCATCTAGAATAGGAAAAATTTTAGTAACTCCCCATAATGCAGCAACTAGTGTAACCAGGCCTGCACTCTTGTAGGCAGAGTGTCAGACTTGTTGATGCTAGCAGTCTTTTCTCTTTCTGCACAGTTTCTCTGCTGAATGAAGATAATTCTAATCTACTTTAAATAACATGTAAAGGATCAGAATTTGATAAATGCTTATCTAGTGAAAAGCAGTTTAAGCAAAAACAATAGGAGAAGGTTGGTTATATGGGTTATGAGAATACTAAATTGTGCTAGGACATCTTGCATTTACAAAACACTATTCTATAAAAGAGTCCCACCACTTCCTCTTTCCCTACTGACCTATATCTGATAAGAATGCCCAGGTACACTTCTCTGAAGGGCCAGTAGGAGGTTCAGACCATGCAAACCCTAACCTGTATGGAATGCACACTCCTGATTCATCCTCTTACTATTATCAAATCCAAGTCTCCTCTCTCTTTCTCTCTCTCTCTCTCTCTCTCTCTCTCTCTCTCTCTCTCTCTCTCTTTCTCTCTCTCTCTCTCTCTCTCTCTCTCTCTCTCTCTCTCTCTCTCTCTGTCTCTCTCTCAATATCTTGATCCTCAGGGTTCTAGAGAGAAACCTCCATGACACCCCTGTGACAAAGCCAAGAGATTAATTCAGCCACAGTCATGGGAAGTTTTATAACATTCATGGTACTGACTTGGTTTGAGATTCTCCAGAAGAAAAAGGAATAAATATGAAGAAGGTTGTGGAGAAAATCAGTGAAGTATATCCAGTAAAGATACATACCCCACATGCAACCTGGGAAGGTTTCCTGGAAGAGCCAAGCGTTGTAGGGAAGTGTGAAAATTCATGTCTTTATTGAAACCTAAAAATGGGTATTTAGTTGTGTAGGGTTTTAGGTAAGACATCCCAAATAGTAGGCAATGTGCTGCATTATTCACAATAGCCAAGGTAAGTAATGTAAGTGTTCATCAATAGATGAATGGATAAAGAAGATGTTATGCACACACAAATACACAGCCCCTACATCGCATCATATCACTTATATGTGAATTATTAGAAAGAGAAAAAGTCAAATTTATTGAAACAGAGAGTAGACAAGTATTTTCCAGAGCCTGAGGGGTGGGGAAAATAGGAAGAGCTAGGTGAAAGGGTACAAACCTTTAAGTATAACATCAATAACATCTTAGGTTTTAATGTAAAAATAAAACAAACACACCAAAAAATTAAGGTTCTCTAAAACAAGAAGTCTAGACAACAGTACAACCACGAGAATCCCAATGAGGCATGACATGACAACTAAAATTTAATAAGGTATCCTGGATGGAATCCTGGGGCAGAAAAAGCGTATTAAGTGAAAACTAAGGTAATCATAATAAAATAGTCTACAGTACAGGAGAACCTCACTTCGTGAACCTAATTTGTTTTAGAAGACTGTTTGAGAAGTGATTTGTTCAAAAACCAAATCATCCATAGCCAGTTTCACTCAGTGGACTGAAGGTTCCAGAGTTCATTTCTTGTGAAAAGTGCATGCCTGAGTTGTGAGCTCATTCCCCAGTAGGGGGCATGCAGGAGGCAGCAAATCAATGATTCTGTGGCATTACTGATGTTTGTATCTCTCTCTCACTCTGTTTTCCTCTTTTGAAATTAATGTATGTATATAAAAGCCTAAGCAACCTGTAAGATTGAACTACCAGAACGACAGGAACAACCAGAGTGACTGGTCTCTATGACATGCACTGATCACCAGTGGGCAAATGCTCAATGCAGGGGCTGCCCCGTGCTGGTCAGTGTGCTCCCATAGAAAACCTTCCCTGGCCAGCAAACCTCCTGTGGTTCCTCACTCTGGCTGGCAGACTGCAATCACCTGATTGGGGCCAAGCCACTGGCTGGGACAGGGAACTGGAGATGGGTGGTGGCAGACATATAAAAAAGGAAAATCAAATCGCTTTTCCCATTAGACTTAAGGTAACTTGAATGACTCCCTGTTTTCACCTTTGTTATATACAATACATGTCTAAATTACTGTTTAATCTAAAAATAAACACTTGTTTTCTTTTTATTGATTTCAGAGAGGAAGGGAGAGGGAGAGAGAGCTAAGAACATCAATGTTGAGAGAGAATCATTGAGCAACCGCCTCCTGCACGCCCCACACTGGGGATCAAGTCTACAACCCGGGAATGTGCCCTGACCAGGAATTGAACTGTAACTACACTCAACCACTGATCAATGCTGGATTGGCAGCACTTGTTTTCTTACATTTAGGGAACCACCCCCTGCTAGCCTTAAATGAATCACATTCAGCACTCCTTTCAGGAGTATCCTTCACGAGGTCAGAAGGCACCATCTTCACCTTTTCACATATCATTGCCTCCCAAACGCTATCACTGACTAGCTGCCTTTCATTTATCCAGATCAACAACAATTTTTCTTTTTCTTTTTTTTTAATATATTTCATTGATTTTTTTTACAGAGAGGAAGGGAGAGAGATAGAGTGTTAGAAACATCGATGAGAGAGAAACATCGATCAGCTGCCTCCAGCACATCTACTACTGGGGATGTGCCCGCAACGCAGGTACATGCCCTTGACCAAAATCGAACCTGGGACCTTTCAGTCCGCAGGCCGCCGCTCTATCCACTGAGCCAAACTGGTTTTGGCAACAATTTTTCTAAGTGTTCAATTGTGTTGGATTATTGCTTTGTGAGGACTTTCACACCCTTTTCTGCATTTGCAATCTTGATGGCCTCCTTATGTTTTAAAATTGCGCTAATTATAGAGTTTGCCACCAAGAAAGACATTCTCTTCTTTTTTTGTTGCATGAGAGATGCTTTGTGTCATGCAGAGGTATCAGCATGAAAGAGTTATCTGGTCAAGAACGGAAGTATTGTTCCGGCATTAATACATTTTTATTCCTTAAAAAATTTTGTCTAGAACCAAATCGTTCCATATTGAATATGTTTGAGAAATGAGGTTTGAATGTAACTGTTACACTGATAGTTCACTACAAATAAAAATTGCACCATACCCATGTAAGATATTAACGAGGGAAATTGGGTATGGGGTATATGGGTATTATCATCATGATTTTTCTGAAAATCTAAAAGGATTCTAAAATAAAACACCCATTCAAACACACACAAAATACTAGGTAACGATAATATCTGGCAGAGAGTAGACTGGACCACTGAGTGGATGGGGGACAGTATGGGAAACGGCTTACATGAAGGTCCCCCTCCCTGTAATGTGCTGGACAATAATTGAACTAGAGGAAATGAGGGAGTGAGATGTCAGTTTGGGAAATATTTTAGGAAGTATTGAGTAAGATCCCCTATCTCTATCCAGAGTATCTGACTCCTCTGCATTATACACCACCCCCCCCCCCCCACCCTCATGCATGGTCAAGCTGAGGCTTTGTGATGTCAGGCCACACCATGGCAACCACTGACTTGGCCAAACAGAGTTGAAGGGCGTGGCTCCTCATTGTCCTAGAGAGTATGTATAGAGATCAGGAGCCCTGGAGTAGGCCACAGTCAGTACAACAAAGCCCAGGTTACCAATAAAGTACCGAAACTGAGTTCAGATACTGGATCGCAGACTCCAACCGCACGATGGGCCAACAATCGTCAAGTAGTGAAGAGAATCCGATGTCAGTTTCGGATCTGGATGATGACAACGATAAGGTCAGACTACCCTACTGATATGCTTCCCCTTCTTCCCTATTGATTCCCCAACAATGACTCTGACCCTGCCCTTCTCTGGCACAGACACCTCCTCAATCAATCCACTGTCATTCTATCACAATCCCACTTCCCACCCATTTCCCAATTTCTTCCCCCAAACCTATTTCCTTCTGGGTTTCTCTTGTTTCCCCACTAGATAATGATTGTAATGGGCAATGCAAATACAGACCTTCCAGCAAGTGGTGAAAATAAGAGAAAAAGAAAGATGAAGATGCTTGTATTTTACTCCAGGAAAGGTAAGAGACCCAAAATAAACCAGCCAACTGAGGACAATGAGGATGAGGTAGAGTACGGGGATGAGGACAACGAAGAACATAATGAAGAAAGGGAAGGAGAAGGAGATGGAGAAGAAGGAGAAGATTATGATGAAGAAGGAGAAGAAGATGGAGAAGGGGATGATTATGTTGAGGAAGAAGATGATGAAAATGAAGTTGAAGATGAAGATGAAGATGGAGAAGATAGAGGAGAAGAAGATTATGATGAGGAAGAAGATGAGGAAGATGAAGAAGGTGAAGGAGAAGAAGAAGGGGAAGTAGAAGAAGGAGATGATGATGATGAAGCTGATGAAGAAGAAGAAGTAGAAGGAGATGATGAAGATGAAGAAGAAGGAGAAGGAGGAGAAGGAGATGACGATAATGATGATGATGAAGATGATGAAGATGAAGAAGTAGAAGAAGGAGAACGTGAATTGGAAGGAGAAGGAAAAGTTGAAGAAGGGGAAGGAGAAGGAGAAGAAGAGAAGGAGAAGAAGAAGGAGGAGGAGAAGGAGAAGGAGAAGGAGAAGGAGAAGTAGAAGAAGGAGAACGTGAAGGAGAAGGAGAAGGAGGAAAAGCAGAAGGAGAAGGAGAAGGAGAAGACAAGGAAGAGAGTTCTATCAAAAGTGATGGCCAGGGTCTAACTAAAGAAGAAAACCTTTAAGTATGCTTTTCCTCTCCAGAGAACATCCTTGAGAATTGGTCATTATGCATGTAACAATACCTAAATGGTCCTCTTTAATCAATACAGGCATGTGTATATCGGAAATGTGTTTTACCTCTGTGTGTTCTCTGATGATGGGGAGAGAGCAAAAGAGGGGGCGGGTATGTGAGAAGGGAGGGACATAGAATTCTGCAGGTTTGGGCACCAGACCAGCCAGTTCACCGTAAGCCAGACACTGAGAACAAGGACAAGGTGCATATAGAAGATGAATTTCTTTCCCTAACACTTTATCCTACTGGTAAGGAAGATAAGAAGTTGTTGTTTCTGCTTGTGTTTGGCATCAGGGGCTGGGCATGGGGGCAGATGTTTGGGGAGGTGGGGAGGAGGGTGTTGTGTGAGGGTTGGCAGTGTGTAATAATGAATCTGATTTGCATTTTGTATGTGAGA
This sequence comes from Myotis nattereri, assembly GCF_964212035.1. Taxonomy (NCBI): domain Eukaryota; kingdom Metazoa; phylum Chordata; class Mammalia; order Chiroptera; family Vespertilionidae; genus Myotis; species Myotis nattereri. The sequence continues at coordinate 131,144,890 of NC_138078.1, read as the reverse complement.
CTATTGACAGCGTTAAGCCTCATTTCTTTCTATTCGCTGTCCAGCCAACCTTTGGATAAGCTGATAAAAAAGGGAGTTTCTCATCACAAAATAGAAACAAATATGTCTAAACTGAATCATTATAACTATTGTATTGCCTCAGTTTCCCATAGCCAAATCATCTATTGTCCTAAAATATTTGATTCATCAATCACATGCCTGGCAGAAATAAAAACTAATGTTTATAGACAAATCTATACATGATTTCCTGTTATAGCGCCATACATATTTGACAATAAGTGAAGCAATGAAATATCCTTGCATGGGTGAATAGATAAACAAAATCTACACACTCTCCACATAAAGATTGCCTGTCTACATAAACTCTTTAATCATTTTGTTGATATCCAGAAAATAACCTGCTGGTATTTTTATTATGATTGCATGTAATCTATATAGATCAAGTTAAGGACAGTAAATATCTTAACAATATTGAGTCTTTCATGCACATGAAAGATTTATTTCATTTCATTAATTATAATTTTATAGTCTTCCTCATAGACCTTGTGCTTATTTTGTTTTGTTTCCAAACCAATTTTTAAGACTAAAATAAAAATGAAAGAATCACACTGTTCAATTCACTATATTGCTACAGTATTCAAGACACAATGTTATTGATTGAGGATAGACACATATTTCAATGGAACTGAAGAGAAAGGCCAGAAGGAAATATAAATATGGACCCCAACATTTTTGTTTAATCTTGACACAAGAATATGTTTTTATTGATTTTTTTAAAGAGACAGGGCAAGAGTGAGAGATAGAGAAACATCGATGTGAGAGATAAATAATGATCGGTTGCATTCCTAATGCACCCCAACCCAGGGTCAAAACCACAACTTAGGTATGTGCCCTGACCTTGAATCAAACCCTCAACCTTATAGTGCACAGGATAATGCTCCAATCAAATAAGCCACACAGCAATTGTTTCAATCATTCTTAATGATGTTAGCACTATTAAACTTTAGATTATTTCTGTCTGGGGTGTGCCTGTGTATGTGGCTATGTGAGTTTTTTCCAATGAAATGTGAGCAGGAGTAATGCATGCCTCACTATCATGAGTCTGATAAATGTTGCAATGTGCCCTACACAATACTCTTTTCTTTTTCTGTATTTGGAATGGAGATAATCACAGGAGTCCTAACAGCGGCCAAAAAATATTGTTTTGTCTCTTACCTTAATAGAGATGCAATGAATATTAAATTGGAACATGGATATTTATTATAATTTCTACATACAGTTACTGGTCAATAAGTGTTAGTTTCTACTGTTATTATTATAAATACTAGAGGCCCGGTGCACAAAAATGTGTGCACTTTGGGGGGGAGAGGGGGTCCCTCAGCCCAGCCTGTGCCCTCTTGTAGTCTGGGACCCCTGGGGAGATAACGACCTGCTGGCATAGGCCTGCTCCCGGGAGGCAGAGGGCAGGCCCAATACCTAGGTGCAGCCCCTGGTCGGGCTCAGAGCAGGGCCGATTGGGGAGTTGGGGTGCCGCCCCCTGTCATGCAAAGAGCAGGGCAGATTGGGAGGTTGTGATGCCGCCCTCAGTCTAGCTCAGGGTAGGGCACATTGGGGGGTTGGGGCACCGCCCCCTGTCACACTCAAGGCAGGGTCGATGGGGAGTGTGCTGCGCCACCCCCAGTCATGCACAGAGCAGGGTCAATCAGGAGGTTGAGGAACTCCTCCCTGTCACTCACAGAGTAGGGCCTATAGGGGAGTTGGGGCAGCGCCCCTGTCACACTCAGGGCAGGGCGGATCAGGGGGTTGGGGCGCCGCCCTCTATCACCCACAGAGCAGGGCCAATCAGGTGGTTGGGCCGCTGCCACTCTCACACTCGGTGCAGGGCCAATGGGGACGTTATAGCTCTACCCCGTCACACTCAGAGCAGGGCCGATCAGGGGGTTAGGGAGCTCCCCCCTACCAGGCGCAGAGTAGGGCTGGTCAGGGGGTTGGGGCGCCTTCTTCTGTCACAGAGCAGGGCCGATAGGGAGGTTGTGGCCCCGCCTCCTGTCACACACAGTGCTGCAGGGCAATCAGGGGGTTTGGGCGCTGCCCCCTGTCACGCTGAACCTGGTGCCAGGAGGCATATTACCCTTTTACTATATAGGATAGAGGCCTGGTGCATGGGTGGGGCTGGCTGGTTTGCCCTGAAGGGTGTCCTGGATCGGGGCGGGGGGGGGGGTCCCCCACTGGGGTGCCTGTCCAGCCTGGGTGAGGGGATGATGGCTGTTTGCAGCTGGTCACACCCCCTTCAGGGTGGGGGTCCCCACTGGGGTGCCTGGCCAGTCTGGGTGAGGGGCTGAGGGCTATTTTCAGGCTGAAGCTCCCAACTGCTCCTTGTTTTCTTTTGTCTTTTTTATTCTGGGCCAGCTTTAGCTCTGAGGCTCCAGCTCTGAGGCCTCTGCTGCTGAAAGATGGTATCTGGTTTGTTTGTGTTCTATAATGGAAACTCTGTATCAACTCCAGCTCTGAGATCCCGGACTCACTAAAAGCAGGTTTCTGGGGTTTTATTTAGCTTCTATATTTGTTACAATGCTTCTTAAACTGCAAGCTCAGAGGCTAGCAAGGCAGGCAGGGAACGTTGGAGTCCTCCGTCACTGAAGCAAGCAAGCCCCATGTTAGTTTCAAGCTCCCTGGCTGCCGGCCGCCATCCTGGCTGGCAGTTAATTTGCATATCTCGCTGATTAGCCAATGGTAAGGGTAGCGGTTGTATGCCAATTATCATGTTTCTCTTTTCTTAGATAGGATTACAGTCTTTCTATGTTATAGTAATCATCTAGAATAGGAAAAATTTTAGTAACTCCCCATAATGCAGCAACTAGTGTAACCAGGCCTGCACTCTTGTAGGCAGAGTGTCAGACTTGTTGATGCTAGCAGTCTTTTCTCTTTCTGCACAGTTTCTCTGCTGAATGAAGATAATTCTAATCTACTTTAAATAACATGTAAAGGATCAGAATTTGATAAATGCTTATCTAGTGAAAAGCAGTTTAAGCAAAAACAATAGGAGAAGGTTGGTTATATGGGTTATGAGAATACTAAATTGTGCTAGGACATCTTGCATTTACAAAACACTATTCTATAAAAGAGGCCCACCACTTCCTCTTTCCCTACTGACCTATATCTGATAAGAATGCCCAGGTACACTTCTCTGAAGGGCCAGTATGAGGTTCAGACCATGCAAACCCTAACCTGTATGGAATGCACACCCCTGATTCATCCTCTTACTATTATAAAATCCAAGTCTCCTCTCTCTCTCTCTCTCTCTCTCTCTCTCTCTCTCTCTCTCTCTCCCAATATCTTGATCCTCAGGGTTCTAGAGAGAAACCTCCATGACACCCCTGTGACAAAGCCAAGAGATTAATTCAGCCACAGTCATGGGAAGTTTTATAACATTCATGGTACTGACTTGGTTTGAGATTCTCCAGAAGAAAAAGGAATAAATATGAAGAAGGTTGTGGAGAAAATCAGTGAAGTATATCCAGTAAAGATACATACCCCACATGCAACCTGGGAAGGTTTCCTGGAAGAGCCAAGCGTTGTAGGGAAGTGTGAAAATTCATGTCTTTATTGAAACCTAAAAATGGGTATTTAGTTGTGTAGGGTTTTAGGTAAGACATCCCAAATAGTAGGCAATGTGCTGCATTATTCACAATAGCCAAGGTAAGTAATGTAAGTGTTCATCAATAGATGAATGGATAAAGAAGATGTTATGCACACACAAATACACAGCCCCTACATCGCATCATATCACTTATATGTGAATTATTAGAAAGAGAAAAAGTCAAATTTATTGAAACAGAGAGTAGACAAGTATTTTCCAGAGCCTGAGGGGTGGGGAAAATAGGAAGAGCTAGGTGAAAGGGTACAAACCTTTAAGTATAACATCAATAACATCTTAGGTTTTAATGTAAAAATAAAACAAACACACCAAAAAATTAAGGTTCTCTAAAACAAGAAGTCTAGACAACAGTACAACCACGAGAATCCCAATGAGGCATGACATGACAACTAAAATTTAATAAGGTATCCTGGATGGAATCCTGGGGCAGAAAAAGCGTATTAAGTGAAAACTAAGGTAATCATAATAAAATAGTCTACAGTACAGGAGAACCTCACTTCGTGAACCTAATTTGTTTTAGAAGACTGTTTGAGAAGTGATTTGTTCAAAAACCAAATCATCCATAGCCAGTTTCACTCAGTGGACTGAAGGTTCCTGAGTTCATTTCTTGTGAAAAGTGCATGCCTGAGTTGTGAGCTCATTCCCCAGTAGGGGGCATGCAGGAGGCAGCAAATCAATGATTCTGTGGCATTACTGATGTTTGTATCTCTCTCTCACTCTGTTTTCCTCTTTTGAAATTAATGTATGTATATAAAAGCCTAAGCAACCTGTAAGATTGAACTACCAGAACGACAGGAACAACCAGAGTGACTGGTCTCTATGACATGCACTGATCACCAGTGGGCAAATGCTCAATGCAGGGGCTGCCCCATGCTGGTCAGTGTGCTCCCATAGAAAACCTTCCCTGGCCAGCAAACCTCCTGTGGTTCCTCACTCTGGCTGGCAGACTGCAATCACCTGATTGGGGCCAAGCCACTGGCTGGGACAGGGAACTGGAGATGGGTGGTGGCAGACATATAAAAAAGGAAAATCAAATCACTTTTCCCATTAGACTTAAGGTAACTTGAATGACTCCCTGTTTTCACCTTTGTTATATACAATACATGTCTAAATTACTGTTTAATCTAAAAATAAACACTTGTTTTCTTTTTATTGATTTCAGAGAGGAAGGGAGAGGGAGAGAGAGCTAAGAACATCAATGTTGAGAGAGAATCATTGAGCAACCGCCTCCTGCACGCCCCACACTGGGGATCAAGTCTACAACCCGGGAATGTGCCCTGACCAGGAATTGAACTGTAACTACACTCAACCACTGATCAATGCTGGATTGGCAGCACTTGTTTTCTTACATTTAGGGAACCACCCCCTGCTAGCCTTAAATGAATCACATTCAGCACTCCTTTCAGGAGTATCCTTCACGAGGTCAGAAGGCACCATCTTCACCTTTTCACATATCATTGCCTCCCAAACGCTATCACTGACTAGCTGCCTTTCATTTATCCAGATCAACAACAATTTTTCTTTTTCTTTTTTTTTAATATATTTCATTGATTTTTTTTACAGAGAGGAAGGGAGAGAGATAGAGTGTTAGAAACATCGATGAGAGAGAAACATCGATCAGCTGCCTCCAGCACATCTACTACTGGGGATGTGCCCGCAACGCAGGTACATGCCCTTGACCAAAATCGAACCTGGGACCTTTCAGTCCGCAGGCCGCCGCTCTATCCACTGAGCCAAACCGGTTTAGGCAACAATTTTTCTAAGTGTTCAGTTGTGTTGGATTATTGCTTTGTGAGGACTTTCACCCCCTTTTCTGCATTTGCAGTCTTGATGGCCTCCTTATGTTTTAAAATTGCGCTAATTATAGAGTTTGCCACCAAGAAAGACATTCTCTTCTTTTTTTGTTGCATGAGAGATGCTTTGTGTCATGCAGAGGTATCAGCATGAAAGAGTTATCTGGTCAAGAACGGAAGTATTGTTCCGGCATTAATACATTTTTATTCCTTAAAAAATTTTCTCTAGAACCAAATCGTTCCATATTGAATATGTTTGAGAACTGAGGTTTGAATGTAACTGTTACACTGATAGTTCACTACAAATAAAAATTGCACCATACCCATGTAAGATATTAACGAGGGAAATTGGGTATGGGGTATATGGGTATTATCATCATGATTTTTCTGAAAATCTAAAACGATTCTAAAATAAAACACCCATTCAAACACACACAAAATACTAGGTAACGATAATATCTGGCAGAGAGTAGAATGGACCACTGAGTGGATGGGGGACAGTATGGGAAACGGCTTACATGAAGGTCCCCCTCCCTGTAATGTGCTGGACAATAATTGAACTAGAGGAAATGAGGGAGTGAGATGTCAGTTTGGGAAATATTTTAGGAAGTATTGAGTAAGATCCCCTATCTCTATCCAGAGTATCTGACTCCTCTGCATTATACACCACCCCCCCCCACCCTCATGCATGGTCAAGCTGAGGCTTTGTGATGTCAGGCCACACCATGGCAACCACTGACTTGGCCAAACAGAGTTGAAGGGCGTGGCTCCTCATTGTCCTAGAGAGTATGTATAGAGATCAGGAGCCCTGGAGTAGGCCACAGTCAGTACAACAAAGCCCAGGTTACCAATAAAGTACCGAAACTGAGTTCAGATACTGGATCGCAGACTCCAACCGCACGATGGGCCAACAATCGTCAAGTAGTGAAGAGAATCCGATGTCAGTTTCGGATCTGGATGATGACAACGATAAGGTCAGACTACCCTACTGATATGCTTCCCCTTCTTCCCTATTGATTCCCCAACAATGACTCTGACCCTGCCCTTCTCTGGCACAGACACCTCCTCAATCAATCCACTGTCATTCTATCACAATCCCACTTCCCACCCATTTCCCAATTTCTTCCCCCAAACCTATTTCCTTCTGGGTTTCTCTTGTTTCCCCACTAGATAATGATTGTAATGGGCAATGCAAATACAGACCTTCCAGCAAGTGGTGAAAATAAGAGAAAAAGAAAGATGAAGATGCTTGTATTTTACTCCAGGAAAGGTAAGAGACCCAAAATAAACCAGCCAACTGAGGACAATGAGGATGAGGTAGAGTACGGGGATGAGGACAACGAAGAACATAATGAAGAAAGGGAAGGAGAAGGAGATGGAGAAAAAGGAGAAGATTATGATGAAGAAGGAGAAGAAGATGGAGAAGGGGATGATTATGTTGAGGAAGAAGATGATGAAAATGAAGTTGAAGATGAAGATGAAGATGGAGAAGATAGAGGAGAAGAAGATTATGATGAGGAAGAAGATGAGGAAGATGAAGAAGGTGAAGGAGAAGAAGAAGGGGAAGTAGAAGAAGGAGATGATGATGATGAAGCTGATGAAGAAGAAGAAGTAGAAGGAGATGATGAAGATGAAGAAGAAGGAGAAGGAGGAGAAGGAGATGACGATAATGATGATGATGGAGATGATGAAGATGAAGAAGTAGAAGAAGGAGAACGTGAATTAGAAGGAGAAGGAGAAGTTGAAGAAGGGGAAGGAGAAGGAGAAGAAGAGAAGGAGAAGAAGAAGGAGGAGGAGAAGGAGAAGGAGAAGGAGAAGTAGAAGAAGGAGAACGTGAAGGAGAAGGAGAAGGAGGAAAAGCAGAAGGAGAAGGAGAAGGAGAAGACAAGGAAGAGAGTTCTATCAAAAGTGATGGCCAGGGTCTAACTAAAGAAGAAAACCTTTAAGTATGCTTTTCCTCTCCAGAGAACATCCTTGAGAATTGGTCATTATGTATGTAACAAAACCTAAATGGTCCTCTTTAATCAATACAGGCATGTGTATATCGGAAATGTGTTTTACCTCTGTGTGTTCTCTGATGATGGGGGGAGCGCAAAAGAGGGGGCGGGTATGTGAGAAGGGAGGGACATAGAATTCTGCAGGTTTGGGCACCAGACCAGCCAGTTCACCGTAAGCCAGACACTGAGAACAAGGACAAGGTGCATATTGAAGATGAATTTCTTTCCCTAACACTTTTTCATACTGGTAAGGAAGATAAGAAGTTGTTGTTTCTGCTTGTGTTTGGCATCAGGGGCTGGGCAGGGGGGCAGATGTTTGGGGAGGTGGGGAGGAGGGTGTTGTGTGAGGGTTGGCAGTGTGTAATAATGAATCTGATTTGCATTTTGTATGTGAGACTATTGACAGCTTTAAGCCTCATTTCTTTCTATTCCCTGTCCAGCCAACATTTGGATAAGCTGATAAAAAAGGGAGTTTCTCATCACAAAATAGAAACAAATATGTCTAAACTGAATCATTATAACTATTGTATTGCCTCAGTTTCCCATAGCCAAATCATCTATTGTCCTAAAATATTTGATTCATCAATCACATGCCTGGCAGAAATAAAAACTAATGTTTATAGACAAATCTATACATGATTTCCTGTTATAGCGCCATACATATTTGACAATAAGTGAAGCAATGAAATATCCTTGCATGGGTGAATAGATAAACAAAATCTACACACTCTCCACATAAACATTGCCTGTCTACATAAACTCTTTAATCATTTTGTTGATATCCAGAAAATAACCTGCTGGTATTTTTATTATGATTGCATGTAATCTATATAGATCAAGTTAAGGACAGTAAATATCTTAACAATATTGAGTCTTTCATGCACATGGAAGATTTATTTCATTTCATTAATTATAATTTTATAGTCTTCCTCATAGACCTTGTGCTTATTTTTTCTTTGTTTCCAAACCAATTTTTAAAACTAAAATAAAAATGAAAGAATCACACTGTTCAATTCACTATATTGCTACAGTATTCAAGACAAAATGTTATTGATTGAGGATAGACACATATTTCAATGGAACTGAAGAGAAAGGCCAGAAGGAAATATAAATATGGACCCCAACATTTTTGTTTAATCTTGACACAAGAATATGTTTTTATTGATTTTTTTAAAGAGACAGGGCAAGAGTGAGAGATAGAGAAACATCGATGTGAGAGATAAATAATGATCGGTTGCATTCCTAATGCACCCCAACCCAGGGTCAAAACCACAACTTAGGTATGTGCCCTGACCTTGAATCAAACCCTCAACCTTATAGTGCACAGGATAATGCTCCAATCAAATAAGCCACACAGCAATTGTTTCAATCATTCTTAATGATGTTAGCACTATTAAACTTTAGATTATTTCTGTCTGGGGTGTGCCTGTGTATGTGGCTATGTGAGTTTTTTCCAATGAAATGTGAGCAGGAGTAATGCATGCCTCACTATCATGAGTCTGATAAATGTTGCAATGTGCCCTACACAATACTCTTTTCTTTTTCTGTATTTGGAATGGAGATAATCACAGGAGTCCTAACAGCGGCCAAAAAATATTGTTTTGTCTCTTACCTTAATAGAGATGCAATGAATATTAAATTGGAACATGGATATTTATTATAATTTCTACATACAGTTACTGGTCAATAAGTGTTAGTTTCTACTGTTATTATTATAAATACTAGAGGCCCGGTGCACAAAAATGTGTGCACTTTCGGGGGGAGAGGGGGTCCCTCAGCCCAGCCTGTGCCCTCTTGTAGTCTGGGACCCCTGGGGAGATAACGACCTGCTGGCATAGGCCTGCTCCCGGGAGGCAGAGGGCAGGCCCAATACCTAGGTGCAGCCCCTGGTCGGGCTCAGAGCAGGGCCGATTGAGGAGTTGGGGTGCCGCCCCCTGTCATGCAAAGAGCAGGGCAGATTGAGAGGTTGTGATGCCACCCTCAGTCAAGCTCAGGGTAGGGCACATTGGGGGGTTGGGGCACCGCCCCCTGTCACACTCAAGGCAGGGTCGATGGGGAGTGTGCTGCGCCACCCCCAGTCATGCACAGAGCAGGGTCAATCAGGAGGTTGAGGAACTCCTCCCTGTCACTCACAGAGTAGGGCCGATAGGGGAGTTGGGGCACCGCCCCTGTCACACTCAGGGCAGGGCGGATCAGGGGGTTGGGGCGCCGCCCTCTATCACCCACAGAGCAGGGCCAATCAGGTGGTTGGGCCGCTGCCACTCTCACACTCGGTGCAGGGCCTATGGGGATGTTATAGCTCTACCCCATCACACACAGAGCAGGGCCGATCAGGGGGTTAGGGAGCTCCCCCCTATCAGGCCCAGAGTAGGGTTGGTCAGGGGGTTGGGGCGCCTTCCTCTGTCACGAACAGAGCAGGGCCGATAGGGAGGTTGTGGCCCTGCCTCCTGTCACACACAGTGCTGCAGGGCAATCAGGGGGTTTTGGTGCTGCCCCCTGTCACGCTGAACCTGGTGCCGGGAGGCATATTACCCTTTTTACTATATAGGATAGAGGCCTGGTGCATGGGTGGGGCTGGCTGGTTTGCCCTGAAGGGTGTCCTGGATCGGGGCGGGGGGGGGGTCCCCACTGGGGTGCCTGGCCAGCCTGGGTGAGGGGATGATGGCTGTTTGCAGCTGGTCACACCCCCTTCAGGGTGGGGGTCCCCACTGGGGTGCCTGGCCAGTCTGGGTGAGGGGCTGAGGGCTATTTTCAGGCTGAAGCTCCCAACTGCTCCTTGTTTTCTTTTGTCTTTTTTATTCTGGGCCAGCTTTAGCTCTGAGGCTCCAGCTCTGAGGCCTCTGCTGCTGAAAGATGGTATCTGGTTTGTTTGTGTTCTATAATGGAAACTCTGTATCAACTCCAGCTCTGAGATCCCGGACTCGGACTCGCTAAAAGCAGGTTTCTGGGGTTTTATTTAGCTTCTATATTTGTTACAATGTTTCTTAAACTGCAAGCTCAGAGGCCAGCAAGGCAGGCAGGGAACGTTGGAGTCCTCCGTCACTGAAGCAAGCAAGCCCCATGTTAGTTTCAAGCTCCCTGGCTGCCGGCCGCCATCCTGGCTGGCAGTTAATTTGCATATCTCGCTGATTAGCCAATGGTAAGGGTAGCGGTTGTACGCCAATTATCATGTTTCTCTTTTCTTAGATAGGATTACAGTCTTTCTATGTTATAGTAATCATCTAGAATAGGAAAAATTTTAGTAACTCCCCATAATGCAGCAACTAGTGTAACCAGGCCTGCACTCTTGTAGGCAGAGTGTCAGACTTGTTGATGCTAGCAGTCTTTTCTCTTTCTGCACAGTTTCTCTGCTGAATGAAGATAATTCTAATCTACTTTAAATAACATGTAAAGGATCAGAATTTGATAAATGCTTATCTAGTGAAAAGCAGTTTAAGCAAAAACAATAGGAGAAGGTTGGTTATATGGGTTATGAGAATACTAAATTGTGCTAGGACATCTTGCATTTACAAAACACTATTCTATAAAAGAGTCCCACCACTTCCTCTTTCCCTACTGACCTATATCTGATAAGAATGCCCAGGTACACTTCTCTGAAGGGCCAGTAGGAGGTTCAGACCATGCAAACCCTAACCTGTATGGAATGCACACTCCTGATTCATCCTCTTACTATTATAAAATCCAAGTCTCCTCTCTCTCTCTCTCTCTCTCTCTCTCTCTCTCTCTCTCTCTCTCTCTCCCAATATCTTGATCCTCAGGGTTCTAGAGAGAAACCTCCATAACACCCCTGTGACAAAGCCAAGAGATTAATTCAGCCACAGTCATGGGAAGTTTCATAACATTCATGGTACTGACTTGGTTTGAGGTTCTCCAGAAGAAAAAGGAATAAATATGAAGAAGGTTGTGGAGAAAATCAGTGAAGTATATCCAGTAAAGATACATACCCCACATGCAACCTGGGAAGGTTTCCTGGAAGAGCCAAGCGTTGTAGGGAAGTGTGAAAATTCATGTCTTTATTGAAACATAAAAATGGGTATTTAGTTGTGTAGGGTTTTAGGTAAGACATCCCAAATAGTAGGCAATGTGCTGCATTATTCACAATAGCCAAGGTAAGTAATGTAAGTATTCATCAATAGATGAATGGATAAAGAAGATGTTATGCACACACAAATACACAGCCCCTACATCGCATCATATCACTTATATGTGAATTATTAGAAAGAGAAAAAGTCAAATTTATTGAAACAGAGAGTAGACAAGTATTTTCCAGGGCCTGAGGGGTGGGGAAAATAGGAAGAGCTAGGTAAAAGGGTACAAACCTTTAAGTATAACATCAATAACATCTTAGGTTTTAATGTAAAAATAAAACAAACACACCAAAAAATTAAGGGTCTCTAAAACAAGAAGTCTAGACAACAGTACAACCACGAGAATCCCAATGAGGCATGACATGACAACTAAAATTTAATAAGGTATCCTGGATGGAATCCTGGGGCAGAAAAAGCGTATTAAGTGAAAACTAAGGTAATCATAATAAAATAGTCTACAGTACAGGAGAACCTCACTTCGTGAACCTAATTTGTTTTAGAAGACTGTTTGAGAAGTGATTTGTTCAAAAACCAAATCATCCATAGCCAGTTTCACTCAGTGGACTGAAGGTTCCAGAGTTCATTTCTTGTGAAAAGTGCATGCCTGAGTTGTGAGCTCATTCCCCAGTAGGGGGCATGCAGGAGGCAGCAAATCAATGATTCTGTGGCATTACTGATGTTTGTATCTCTCTCTCACTCTGTTTTCCTCTTTTGAAATTAATGTATATATATAAAAGCCTAAGCAACCTGTAAGATTGAACTACTAGAACGACAGGAACAACCAGAGTGACTGGTCTCTATGACATGCACTGATCACCAGTGGGCAAATGCTCAATGCAGGGGCTGCCCCGTGCTGGTCAGTGTGCTCCCATAGAAAACCTTCCCTGGCCAGCAAACCTCCTGTGGTTCCTCACTCTGGCTGGCAGACTGCAATCACCTGATTGGGGCCAAGCCACTGGCTGGGACAGGGAACTGGAGATGGGTGGTGGCAGACATATAAAAAAGGAAAATCAAGTCACTTTTCCCATTAGACTTAAGGTAACATGAATGACTCCCTGTTTTCCCCTTTGTTATATACAATACATGTCTAAATTACTGTTTAATCTAAAAATAAACACTTGTTTCCTATTTATTGATTTCAGAGAGGAAGGGAGAGGGAGAGAGAGCTAAGAACATCAATGTTGAGAGAGAATCATTGAGCAACCGCCTCCTGCACGCCCCACACTGGGGATCAAGTCTACAACCCGGGAATGTGCCCTGACCAGGAATTGAACTGTAACTACACTCAACCACTGATCAATGCTGGATTGGCAGCACTTGTTTTCTTACATTTAGGGAACCACCCCCTGCTAGCCTTAAATGAATCACATTCAGCACTCCTTTCAGGAGTATCCTTCACGAGGTCAGAAGGCACCATCTTCACCTTTTCACATATCATTGCCTCCCAAACGCTATCACTGACTAGCTGCCTTTCATTTATCCAGATCAACAACAATTTTTCTTTTTCTTTTTTTTTAATATATTTCATTGATTTTTTTTTACAGAGAGGAAGGGAGAGAGATAGAGTGTTAGAAACATCGATGAGAGAGAAACATCGATCAGCTGCCTCCAGCACATCTACTACTGGGGATGTGCCCGCAACGCAGGTACATGCCCTTGACCAAAATCGAACCTGGGACCTTTCAGTCCGCAGGCCGCCGCTCTATCCACTGAGCCAAACCGGTTTTGGCAACAATTTTTCTAAGTGTTCAATTGTGTTGGATTATTGCTTTGTGAGGACTTTCACCCCCTTTTCTGCATTTGCAATCTTGATGGCCTCCTTATGTTTTAAAATTGCGCTAATTATAGAGTTTGCCACCAAGAAAGACATTCTCTTCTTTTTTTGTTGCATGAGAGATGCTTTGTGTCATGCAGAGGTATCAGCATGAAAGAGTTATCTTGTCAAGAACGGAAGTATTGTTCCGACACTAATACATTTTTATTCCTTAAAAAATTTTGTCTAGAACCAAATCGTTCCATATTGAATATGTTTGAGAAATGAGGTTTGAATGTAACTGTTACACTGATAGTTCACTACAAATAAAAATTGCACCATACCCATGTAAGATATTAACGAGGGAAATTGGGTATGGGGTATATGGGTATTATCATCATGATTTTTCTGAAAATCTAAAAGGATTCTAAAATAAAACACCCATTCAAACACACACAAAATACTAGGTAACGATAATATCTGGCAGAGAGTAGAATGGACCACTGAGTGGATGGGGGACAGTATGGGAAACGGCTTACATGAAGGTCCCCCTCCCTGTAATGTGCTGGACAATAATTGAACTAGAGGAAATGAGGGAGTGAGATGTCAGTTTGGGAAATATTTTAGGAAGTATTGAGTAAGATCCCCTATCTCTATCCAGAGTATCTGACTCCTCTGCATTATACACCACCCCCCCCCCCACCCTCATGCATGGTCAAGCTGAGGCTTTGTGATGTCAGGCCACACCATGGCAACCACTGACTTGGCCAAACAGAGTTGAAGGGCGTGGTTCCTCATTGTCCTAGAGAGTATGTATAGAGATCAGGAGCCCTGGAGTAGGCCACAGTCAGTACAACAAAGCCCAGGTTACCAATAAAGTACCGAAACTGAGTTCAGATACTGGATCGCAGACTCCAACCGCACGATGGGCCAACAATCGTCAAGTAGTGAAGAGAATCCGATGTCAGTTTCGGATCTGGATGATGACAACGATAAGGTCAGACTACCCTACTGATATGCTTCCCCTTCTTCCCTATTGATTCCCCAACAATGACTCTGACCCTGCCCTTCTCTGGCACAGACACCTCCTCAATCAATCCACTGTCATTCTATCACAATCCCACTTCCCACCCATTTCCCAATTTCTTCCCCCAAACCTATTTCCTTCTGGGTTTCTCTTGTTTCCCCACTAGATAATGATTGTAATGGGCAATGCAAATACAGACCTTCCAGCAAGTGGTGAAAATAAGAGAAAAAGAAAGATGAAGATGCTTGTATTTTACTCCAGGAAAGGTAAGAGACCCAAAATAAACCAGCCAACTGAGGACAATGAGGATGAGGTAGAGTACGGGGATGAGGACAACGAAGAACATAATGAAGAAAGGGAAGGAGAAGGAGATGGAGAAGAAGGAGAAGATTATGATGAAGAAGGAGAAGAAGATGGAGAAGGGGATGATTATGTTGAGGAAGAAGATGATGAAAATGAAGTTGAAGATGAAGATGAAGATGGAGAAGATAGAGGAGAAGAAGATTATGATGAGGAAGAAGATGAGGAAGATGAAGAAGGTGAAGGAGAAGAAGAAGGGGAAGTAGAAGAAGGAGATGATGATGATGAAGCTGATGAAGAAGAAGAAGTAGAAGGAGATGATGAAGATGAAGAAGAAGGAGAAGGAGGAGAAGGAGATGACGATAATGATGATGATGAAGATGATGAAGATGAAGAAGTAGAAGAAGGAGAACGTGAATTAGAAGGAGAAGGAGAAGTTGAAGAAGGGGAAGGAGAAGGAGAAGAAGAGAAGGAGAAGAAGAAGGAGGAGGAGAAGGAGAAGGAGAAGGAGAAGTAGAAGAAGGAGAACGTGAAGGAGAAGGAGAAGGAGGAAAAGCAGAAGGAGAAGGAGAAGGAGAAGACAAGGAAGAGAATTCTATCAAAAGTGATGGCCAGGGTCTAACTAAAGAAGAAAACCTTTAAGTATGCTTTTCCTCTCCAGAGAACATCCTTGAGAATTGGTCATTATGTATGTAACAAAACCTAAATGGTCCTCTTTAATCAATACAGGCATGTGTATATCGGAAATGTGTTTTACCTCTGTGTGTTCTCTGATGATGGGGAGAGAGCAAAAGAGGGGGCGGGTATGTGAGAAGGGAGAGACATAGAATTCTGCAGGTTTGGGCACCAGACCAGCCAGTTCACCGTAAGCCAGACACTGAGAACAAGGACAAGGTGCATATTGAAGATGAATTTCTTTCCCTAACACTTTTTCATACTGGTAAGGAAGATAAGAAGTTGTTGTTTCTGCTTGTGTTTGGCATCAGGGGCTGGGCATGGGGGCAGATGTTTGGGGAGGTGGGGAGGAGGGTGTTGTGTGAGGGTTGGCTGTGTGTAATAATGAATCTGATTTGCATTTTGTATGTGAGACTATTGACAGCTTTAAGCCTCATTTCTTTCTATTCCCTGTCCAGCCAACCTTTGGATAAGCTGATAAAAAAGGGAGTTTCTCATCACAAAATAGAAACAAATATGTCTAAACTGAATCATTATAACTATTGTATTGCCTCAGTTTCCCATAGCCAAATCATCTATTGTCCTAAAATATTTGATTCATCAATCACATGCCTGGCAGAAATAAAAACTAATGTTTATAGACAAATCTATACATGATTTCCTGTTATAGCGCCATACATATCTGACAATAAGTGAAGCAATGAAATATCCTTGCATGGGTGAATAGATAAACAAAATCTACACACTCTCCACATAAAGATTGCCTGTCTACATAAACTCTTTAATCATTTTGTTGATATCCAGAAAATAACCTGCTGGTATTTTTATTATGATTGCATGTAATCTATATAGATCAAGTTAAGGACAGTAAATATCTTAACAATATTGAGTCTTTCATGCACATGAAAGATTTATTTCATTTCATTAATTATAATTTTATAGTCTTCCTCATAGACCTTGTGCTTATTTTGTTTTGTTTCCAAACCAATTTTTAAGACTAAAATAAAAATGAAAGAATCACACTGTTCAATTCACTATATTGCTACAGTATTCAAGACAAAATGTTATTGATTGAGGATAGACACATATTTCAATGGAACTGAAGAGAAAGGCCAGAAGGAAATATAAATATGGACCCCAACATTTTTGTTTAATCTTGACACAAGAATATGTTTTTATTGATTTTTTTAAAGAGACAGGGCAAGAGTGAGAGATAGAGAAACATCGATGTGAGAGATAAATAATGATCGGTTGCATTCCTAATGCACCCCAACCCAGGGTCAAAACCACAACTTAGGTATGTGCCCTGACCTTGAATCAAACCCTCAACCTTATAGTGCACAGGATAATGCTCCAATCAAATAAGCCACACAGCAATTGTTTCAATCATTCTTAATGATGTTAGCACTATTAAACTTTAGATTATTTCTGTCTGGGGTGTGCCTGTGTATGTGGCTATGTGAGTTTTTTCCAATGAAATGTGAGCAGGAGTAATGCATGCCTCACTATCATGAGTCTGATAAATGTTGCAATGTGCCCTACACAATACTCTTTTCTTTTTCTGTATTTGGAATGGAGATAATCACAGGAGTCCTAACAGCGGCCAAAAAATATTGTTTTGTCTCTTACCTTAATAGAGATGCAATGAATATTAAATTGGAACATGGACATTTATTATAATTTCTACATACAGTTACTGGTCAATAAGTGTTAGTTTCTACTGTTATTATTATAAATACTAGAGGCCCGGTGCACAAAAATGTGTGCACTTTGGGGGGGAGAGGGGGTCCCTCCGCCCAGCCTGTGCCCTTTTGTAGTCTGGGACCCCTGGGGAGATAACGACCTGCTGGCATAGGCCTGCTCCCGGGAGGCAGAGGGCAGGCCCAATACCTAGGTGCAGCCCCTGGTCGGGCTCAGAGCAGGGCCGATTTGGTGCCGGAAGACGGTCCATCCTTGCTGCTTGACATAGTCATAGTAGGAAAGAAACATCTGCACAGTATATGTTTCAAGGGACCTGGCGTATATAGCATACTGTTCTTAATATGTTTGCTCCCCTTAGCGCTGTGTGTTTTAACCAAGGTCACCTCTCCGAGAAATGTTGTTTCCCCTGGTAGGAATTTTTCCCTGAAGTCAGGGAGGGGATGCCTCTCCTAGAAAGGTTGTTTCCCCAGGTAGGAATTTTTCCCTGAAGTGGGAGGGGATGAAACTCCTTAACTAAGTGCCAGGCGGGTAGTTAATCACTACAAACAATCATGCTTAAGCTACATAATCTTTACTCCCTGGAATGGAGATAAGAAACGCCCTAACCTTTGTAATAGAAATTGACAGGATTAAAATCAACTGGGATAAATACGGATGTAACAAGACAATAAACAGCAGAACCTCTCTGGAGATCCAGACCAGAACTTGGCTGGAGATCCTGGCTAGGCTGCTGATCAACTGAACGCTGTCTCCATGTCATTCCTTCTTCGCCGACTCCATCTACGCCTTTGGGAACCCCTGGACCTGCTGGGGTTGGACCCCGGCATCTGGCGCCCGAACAGGGACTCTTAGGTAAGTCTCCCCATACTTGGGACGGATAGGAGTGCACCGTAGGGTGCTGCAGACCCCCCCCCCTCCTATAGAGGAGAAGTAGTGTAAGCGGGTAGTTAGTACAGATCTTAGATTGACAGGATGGTTCATACTGAGTCTAAAGAAAAAAGACTCTGTATTAATCTTTTAACGCATATGCTTGCTAGCAGAGGAGTTAAGGTTACTCCCAGTCAGACAGAAAGTTTTATAGAAGACGTATGTCAATGGCTTCCTGAGGATGGAAGTGTTAATTTAGAAACTTGGACTAAAGTAGGACAGCAATTAAAGAACTATTACAGCTACCATGGATCTGAGAAGGTCCCGGCAGATACCTTTTCTCTCTGGAATTCGATTTGTGAAACCTTGGCACCAGAGGCAAAAACGGTTGAACTTTCTCAAAATTTAAATAGTCCCTCGGCTCCACCCAGAGAGGACACATCATCATTGTCTTCAGCTCAATCTAAAAGCAATTTAGCTATGCCTACTGATCGGGAGGAGAATAAATATCATAAACATGACCATTGGTCCTTTCCAGTCAGTAGAGAGGAGAGTGGCCCTCCCATTCAAAACAGGCTCCCCAAATTAGAAAGGAAGCCTAAACCAGGTCCTGTGGCTCCTATGAGCTCCATGTCTAAATTTCAAAGGGCGATAAGAGAAGCTGAAGCTAATGGAGATCTTGAATTCTCACTCTGCTTCCCAGTTACATATGAGAATGAGTCTGGTGGGAATAGAAACCCCACCTTGGAGCCTATACCTTACAAAGTACTTAAAGAATTAAAATTGGCCTGCTCTGAATATGGACCTCTAGCTCCTTACACACAAACCTTGGTAGAAACCCTAGCCAGTAAATGGATGACTCCTTATGATTGGTCACAGGTTTGTAAATCCTGTCTCTCAGGAGGCGATTACTTATTATGGAAAACTGAATATGATGATCTTGCTAAGAAAGCTGTAGCCACTAGTGAAAAAACCAGAAAAGGAATAACCCTAGACATGATATTAGGAGAAGGTGATTTTAACACGGCTGAGGAGCAAATGAATATGCCCACAGAGGCACTTACCAGAGTAACCAGTTGTGCAGTAAGTGCCTGGAAATCCCTACCTTATACAGCAGGAAAAACAACCACCCTTACAGAGGTTAAACAGAAGGTCGAGGAACCATATCAGGATTTCCTTTCTCGCCTCATGCAGGCAGTCAAGAGAGTAATCAATAACAAAGAGGCAGCCGATATCCTAATCAAACAACTGGCTTTTGAAAATGCTAATAATACCTGTCAGGCTTTATTAAGGCCGATTCTCAGAACAGGAACTATAAATGATTTTATAAAACAGTGTGCTGATGTAAGTCCAGCATTTATACAGGGTGTAGCTATAGCTGCAGCTCTCAAAGGGGAGACATACCCTCAATATGTACAGGCTATAGGACAAGCCAGCAATAATACAGGTAATAAAAGAAATATGAACTGCTACTCTTGTGGCTTATCTGGGCACTTTAGCAGAGAATGCCCAAATAAAAATAATAATAATACTCAGGCCAGATGGCAAGCTCCTCGACAGCCTGGAAATACATTAGGGAATAATATTAATCCTCCAAAAACCGTTTGTCCCCGATGTCAGAAAGGATTCCATTGGGCAAAGGAATGTAGATCAAAATACCATAAAAATGGTCGGCCTTTAAACTCTACAAATAGCTCCCAAGGAGGTTATATCCCATCCACTCAATTGGGAAACTTGAGAAGGGGCCAGCCCCAGGCCCCTGCAATAATAGGGGCATCAACCTTCAACCCCTCTGCAAATTTCGATCAGTCAGTGACCTCTTCAGGGCAACCCCAGGCAGTGCAGGATTGGACCTCCACTCAACCACCCATGCAGTACTAACCCCAGACTCGCCAGTAGCAGCCATTCCTACAGGAGTGTCTGGGCCGCTGCCTGAGGGAACCATAGGTTTAATATTAGGACGGAGCTCCACCTCGTTACAGGGGATCTTAGTCATCCCAGGAGTTGTTGATGCAGACTACACGGGAGAAATACAGATTTTACTTTCCCCACCCACCACAACTATACAGATTCAGCCCAACCAGAGAATTGCCCAATTAATCCTGTTACCAATACATAAAACAGGGACAGCTGTTACCCAGGAAGCTAGAGGGGCCGGAGGCTTTGGATCTAGTGATGCAGCATTTTGGATACAAGAAATCCATGCTACTAGACCTACAAAAATTTTACAAATTCAGGGAAAACCAATTGAAGGTCTATTGGATACAGGAGCAGATGTTTCCTGCATAGCTGAGAAGGATTGGCCCCCTTCATGGCCCACGCACACCACCTCCACTTCCCTAGTAGGACTAGGCAAGGCATCTAATGTAAAAAAGAGTTCTCAGATTCTAACTTGGACTGATGAAGATCAACATTCAGGAACATTCTGTCCCTATGTAATTACGACTATCCCCTTTACATTATGGGGAAGAGATATCTTGTCTCAAATGGGAGTTGTATTATATAGCCCCAGTGATAGAGTAACATCACAGATGCTAGACACGAGATTTAATCCAGGAAAGGGATTAGGAAAGGAAAGTAATACCTCACACTCCTCGACAGGATCTGTAATTGGGGCCATTGCCCTTAGGACTGCTGATCCCATAGTCTGGAAATCGTCACAGCCAGTATGGGTTGAGCAATGGCCCTTAACATCTGAGAAAATATCTGCAGCCCAACAATTAATTGATCAGCAATTAGCAGAGGGACATATAGAGCCATCAAATAGTCCCTGGAACACACCCATATTTGTAATAAGAAAGAAATCAGGCAAGTGGAGACTTTTGCAAGATCTAAGAGCCATAAATGCCACCATGGAAGATATGGGCTCCTTACAACCTGGATTGCCCTCCCCTGTGGCAGTTCCACAGGAGTATTGTGTTGTTGTTATTGACTTACAGGATTGTTTTTTCACTATACCTCTTCACCCAGCTGATTGTCAAAGATTCGCATTCAGCATACCATCAGAAAATTTTAAACAGCCTTATCAGAGATACCAATGGAAGGTTCTCCCACAAGGGATGAAAAATAGTCCTACATTATGTCAAAAGTTTGTAGATCAGGCATTGCAAGTTATTAGAAAGAAATTTTCAGATCTATATCTTATTCATTATATGGATGATATTTTACTAGCTCATAAAGATCGGGCTACTTTACAGGAAATTCTTACTCAGACCATCCTTGCTTTAGTAGAACATGGTCTAAAAATAGCCCCAGAAAAGATTCAGACTGAACCTTCTTTTTCATACTTAGGCAGAATATTACATACCTCTACTATCACCCATCAGCCTCTACAATTAAGAAAAGATCATTTAAACACATTGAATGATTATCAGAAACTATTAGGTGATATCAACTGGGTCAGGCCATGTCTAAAAATAACCACTCTTGACTTAAAACCTCTATTTGACATTTTAAAGGGAGAATCTAACTCTAAGTCTCCCCGACAATTAACTGTAGAAGGAGAAAAGGCTATAGAAAAATAGAACAGGCCATCAATAAACAGCAACTACAGTATCTAGATTATTCCAAATCTTGGGCCTTAATAATTCTAGCCACTAAATATACTCCTACAGGATGCTTGTGGCAGGAAGGACCATTAGAATGGATACATTTACCTGTCACTCCTAGGAAGATTGTACCACCCTATCCCTCCCTAGTGGCCACTCTCATTATCAAAGGTAGACGACGCAGTATCGAACTCTTTGGAAGAGAAGTTACTGAGATAATAATACCTTATAAAAGAGAACAATTAGACACACTATTACAATTTGAAGAAGAGTGGCAAATAGCTATAGGTAACTTCCCAGGACAAATTTTACATCATTTGCCAAGATCACCTATATTGCAATTTCTCTCCCTACATCCGTTTATATTTCCTATTAAATGTTCAAAAGAACCATTATCACCTCCTGCCTCCTTAGTATTCACAAATGGCTCCTCTAATGGTAGGGCAGTAACAATCATTGACTCAATAACCCATGTTCAACAAACTCTAGAGACATCAGCTCAGAGAACAGAGCTTTTGGCAGTCATTTATGCTTTTGAACAATTGCAACAGGTTCCCTTTAACTTGTACACCGACTTTCAATATATAGTTAAATTATTTCCTCATATTGAGACTGCCTCTCTCCCACAAGGAAGAACAGCCATTTTCTCTTTGTTAACTCAGCTACAAACTTGCATTCACAAACGAGAAAAGGCTTTCTATATTGGACATATTAGAGCTCATTCCTGCCTACCAGGACCCTTAAGCGAAGGAAATTATCAGGCGGATTTACTAACTCGCCCAGTAGTTTGTACAGCTCTAGAAGAAGCCCGGCGGTCTCATGCCATTCACCATCAAAATGCTTCTGCTCTCCGTCTATATTATCGCATATCTAGAGAAGCTGCTCAAAGTATTGTGCGTGACTGCAGCCATTGTCCTACTCATTTTCCTAGCCCTGCTACTGGAGTTAATCCAAGAGGACTTAGACCCTGTGACTTATGGCAGATGGATATTACTCATGTCCCATCTTTTGGCAAACTTTGCTATGTGCATGTTTGTATTGATACCTTTTCTCATGTTATCCTTGCTTCTGCACGTACAGAAGAAGCCTTTAAAGATGTAAGTCAACATCTATTCCAATGCTTTTCCTACCTAGGAATACCAAGGGCACTTAAAACTGACAATGGGCCTGCCTATACCTCTAGAGCTTTTAAAAACTTATGCTCTACATTCGGCATCGCACATACTACAGGAATACCCTACAATCCTCAAGGCCAAGCAATAGTAGAAAGGGCTCACCAAACTTTAAAAACACAAATTAAAAAATTACAAGAAAATGAGTTTAAATATTCCTCTCCTCATCATGTTCTACAACATGCTCAATTTGTAATTAATATACTAAATGTAGATTCTGAGGGAAATTCCCCGATGTACAGGCATTGGAACCCTGATCTAAATAAACCTAAAGCCCTCGTCAAATGGAGAGACTTGCTTACAGGAGCCTGGAAGGGACCTGATGTACTTTTAACCCAGGGGAGAGGATATGCTTGTATATTTCCACAGGACGCAGACTCACCTGTGTGGATTCCAGACCGTCTAGTCCGACCTTATGTCTCACCGCCTGCCATCTCTGCCTCATCATAGCACACCTGACCAGTGCCCGTCTGCAGCAGATGTGCAGCCCTGAGCTGGAACAATCTGTCCATTGGGAGGATCACATGTGCCTCCGTTTTGTCTTTCCACATGTCCCAGCTTTGCCCCACATCTCCTTTCCTTTTTCCTTTTTTTAAAATCTAACTACTTGTTTGCTGGTTCTTTGGCCTTTCTCCTTCTTTCCTGAACACAGCGTTTTCTAGAATCTCCCTACTCTACTGTTCCAGGAAGGGCATCTCCCTTTTATGCCGTGACTAGGGGTGTTTGGTATATGCCCCATACATGGAGTTGTCTTGCGCCAAGAGCCTGACATCCTGGGCTGAGAAAGCCCTGTTCCAGGACTCTCCTTTGTCCTGTATTGGAGCCTCTTACCCTTGTGTCAAGAGGGACCCTCTTCTTACAATCCAATTGCCCATAGCTGTTGCCTGAGCTCTCTGTTCATGCTGAGGTTGAAGCCTCATGGTGGCTGGTACCATGGATCTGTCACTCACCCAATAGCGTGAGCTGGGCCCTCCCTGGAGAAGAAACCTGGGTTCCCCAAGATATGTGATCAATGCCGGGGCCCCGCCAGCAAACAAGGGGATCCCAAGGCAGTTGCTGGGCATGGAGGCCAGAGGGACATAGGCTATCAAGGAGACAAAACTGAACCTCACATCACCCTACTTGGCCCAGAGATGGCTGGTAGTCAACGACGGGTAAGACTCCACAGGGTGGGGCAACTTAAGACAGGCACAGTTGGGGGCCAGTAGGAGAAAACTTGGGGTGCAACAAAGGTGGGGCACAGACCCCCCTCCCCAATGGTGCAGGGGCTTGAACACTCGCCCCTTCTGAGGAAGGTCTCCTGTCCCCATGGCTGCTTCCTGCTTCCCATGCCCAGCTCAGATCGGGACCCAGGTAAAGACAGAGACTGGCTGACAGCAGCTGCTCTCTCACTGCAACAGGACTTGTTTCCCATTTCTACCTGGGACCACAGGGAAAGAGGAAGTGCCGGGAGCCGGTCCATGCTTTCTGTTTCAAGGGACTTGGCATATATGGCATACTGTTCTTAATATGTTTGCTACCTTCTTGGCACTATGTGTTTTAACCCAGGTCTCTGAGAAAGGTTGTTTCCCCAGGTAGGGATTTTCCCCTGAAGTTAGGGAGGGAATAAAACCTCTTAACTAAGTGCCAGGCGGGTAATTAATCACTTTAACTATGAACAATCATGCTTAAGCTACATAATCTTTACTCCCTGGAATGGAGATAAGAAACGCCCTAACCTTTGTAATAGAGATTGATAGGATTGGAATCAACTGGTATAAATACAGATGTAACAAGACAGCAAGAGACAGAGAGAGAGACAGAACCTAGTCACAGAACCTACACAGAACGTTCTCTAGGGACAGAAGAACTTCGCTGGAGAGAACATGGCAAAAGATCCTGGACAGAAACTGGCCTCAGGACCTAGAGACAGAACCTAGCGAGAGAACATGGCAAAAGATCCTGGACTGAAGCTGACTACAGAAATTGGCAAGAGAACCTGACTAGAACCTGGTGACTGAACCTGGCTGGAGAACCTGGACAGAACATGGCTGGAGAACCTAGCAAGGGAACATGGCTACAGAACCTGGCTGGAGAACCTGGAGAACCTGGCTGGAGAACCTAGCAAGAGACCATGGACACAGAACCTGGCTGGAGATCCTAAACAGAACTTCGCTGGAGATCCAGACCAGAACTTGGCTGGAGATCCTGGCTAGGCTGCTGATCAACTGAACGCTGTCTCCATGTCCTTCCTTCTTCGCCGACTCCGTCCACACCTTTGGGGACCCCTGGACCTGCTGGGGCAGGACCCCGGCATCTGGCACCCGAACAGGGACCCCTAGGTAAGCGCCCCGCACTCAGGACGGATAGGACTCCACTGTAGGAAGAGGGTGGATAGTCTTCGCCGACTCCGTCCACACCTTTGGGAACTCCTGAAACAGGATTCCCCTAGGTAAGCCCCCCTCCCCATTGAGAACCCCCACACTCGGGACGGATAGGACTCCACCAGGGTGCTACAGACCCCCCTATAGAGGATAAGTAGGGTAAGAAGGTGGATAGAACAGAACTTAGATTGAGAAGATGTGCCATACTGAGTCCAAAGAAAGAAGACTCTGTATTGATTCTTAGATTGAGAAGATGTGCCATACTGAGTCCAAAGAAAGAAGACTCTGTATTGATCTTTAGATTAAGAAGATGTGCCATACTGAGTCTAAAGAAATAAGACTCTGTATTGATCTTTTAACACATATGCTTGCTAGCAGAGGAATTAAGGTTACTCCCAGTCAGATGGAACATTTTATACAAGAAATACGTCCATGCTTTTCTGAGGAAGGAAAGGTGCCCGAAAGGTAAATGTAGAGGCATGGGAGAAGGTAGGCCCAAGGAGCCTTATTCTTAACCCCACTGCAGCCTTTCCACCCCGGGAAAGTGCAGGATTGGCAAGCTCTCCCTGGGGTGATAGATCAGGCCTCAGGTAATAGCGGAAAGCGCCAATCCTACTCTTAAAATGGATACAAGAGAGCATTTGGGTTTGTTTTTTTTTTTTTCTTTTTAATGCCTGCTTTTAAAAAATAAAAAATGGGGAATTTGCCGGGAGCCGGTCCATCCTTGCTGTTTCGAGGGACCTGGCATATATGGCATACTCTTCTTGATATGTTTGCTCACCTTCTTTGCACTGTGTGTTTTAGCCAAGGTCTCCTCTCTGTCTCTTGCTGTCTTGTTACATCTGTATTTATACCAGTTGATTCAATCCTATCAATCTCTATTACAAAGGTTAGGGCGTTTCTTATCTCCATTCCAGGGAGTAAAGATTATGTAGCTTAAGCATGATTGTTCATAGTTAAAGTGATTAATTACCCGCCTGGCACTTAGTTAAGAGGTTTTATTCCCTCCCTAACTTCAGGGGAAAATCCCTACCTGGGGAAACAACCTTTCTCAGAGAGGAGACCTTGGCTAAAACACACAGTGCAAAGAAGGTGAGCAAACATATCAAGAAGAGTATGCCATATATGCCAGGTCCCTCGCAACAGCAAGGATGGACCGGCTCCCGGCAGGGAAGCTGAAGGAAAAGGCTGTGTCAGGATGCTGCCTTCTTCCCTTTCTTCTCCCTCTTTTTTCTAAACACTTCCATGCCTTGTATTTCTTTTGCTTTCTCTTCCTTTTCTACTACCATCCATTTTCCATATCAGCTGGATCCAGAGGGCACAGCTTACTCCTCCTCGGACATCAACACCACCATCAACCACGGCCCTGATGGACCCTTTGATGCAGCCCTTCAACTTGCTGACGCTTCGGGAAGCCTGTCGCCAGTGACGCCGCCCGCTAGCCAGACCAACAAAGACAATCAAACCAACAACTTGAGGACAGCTGAAATCCCTTGACTGAAGAGGCTGGCAACCTTCTACAGGAATGGGGCTCCTTCTGCGCTCCATCCACTATGTTTATAGCTATGCTCACTATCATTGCTTGCCACTCTTCTTCCGAGACTTAAATGGCCCAATCTGAGAGGTGGCCACTGATTTGCATGCGTGATCATTTAAAAAATAAAAAAGGGGGAATTTACCGGAAGCCGGTCCATCCTTGCTGCTTGACACAGTCGCTGCAGGAAAGAAACATCTGCACAGCATATGTTTCAAGGGACCTGGGGTATATAGCATACTGTTCTTAATATGTTTGCTCCCCTTAGTGCTGTGTGTTTTAACCAAGGTCACCTCTCCGAGAAATGTTGTTTCCCCAGGTAGGAATTTTTCCCTGAAGTCAGGGAGGGGATGCCTCTCCTAGAAAGGTTGTTTCCCTAGGTAGGAATTTTTCCCTGAAGTCAGGGAGGAGATGAAACTCCTTAACTAAGTGCCAGGCGGGTAGTTAATCACTACAAACAATCATGCTTAAGCTACATAATCTTTACTCCCTGGAATGGAGATAAGAAACGCCCTAACCTTTGTAATAGAAATTGACAGGATTAAAATCAACTGGGATAAATACGGATGTAACAAGACAATAAACAGCAGAACCTCTCTGGAGATCCAGTCCAGAACTTGGCTGGAGATCCTGGCTAGGCTGCTGATCAACTGAACGCTGTCTCCGTGTCATTCCTTCTTCGCCGACTTTAATTAAAAAAGTAAATATAAGAGAGTGGACAAGGTAGTTCATGACTGGTATTTAAATGTCACAGAAAGTGACTGCAGGATTTTAGACAATAAAGTCATTGGGAGGAATGGTAGTTTCTTGAATAAAGCACCAGTCGGGTAGTTAGAAGGAGTTTTCCCTTTTTACTTCTGTTATCAGCTGCTTGTATCAACTATAAAAGTCCATTTTATTTCCTTGGTTGCAATTGCTTCATTTATAAAATGGGAGCTATGGTTATTATAGATGGTATGGTAAAGTCTGTTTTAATTTTAAAAATCTATGCTCTTTTTATTGCTATGAAGCTTAATAAAAGAAAATGATTAATTGGCAGTTAAGCTGTGTCCTGTGGAATGTGATTTAACCTGACAAGAGGAATCATGAGGATGTTTCCTGGAAAGGAAAAAGCCTAAGCCAATACATAGAAATACTTATCACAAGGTATAATGAATTAGAATTTATTACTGCAGAATCAGCATTTTTCCTGGTATTCCTGATGGTGAAGACATATTTAGGTTTTTGTTTTGTTTTGTTTTTCTATAATAACACTCTTTATGAGATACCTAGACTTCATCTTCCCAACAACAATCAATATTACAACATTGTAAAGTGACTCTGAATAGACTTCCAGCCATATCACTTTAAATAAACTTTGGATTCCTTAAAGTAAGATACAAAAAATATCCCTAAACCTCTGTCTTCACAATGAATCTCAGATATATATATATATATATATATATATATATATATATATATATACATATATATATATATATATATATATATATACATATATATATATATATATATATATATATATATATATTCATTTGTAGTTTTCCTATTGAAAGCTACAATGAGGAAAGAAAAATGCAAAAACTTAAATTATCAGAATATTTCTCTATTCAGAAGACGTGCGAGATCCTAGTCTTGATTAAATTTGTTCTTTGACGAATTAAATAAAATGATAACAAACTCCTTGAAATTTTATTATAATTTGTGGAGTTTTTTCTAATTGCACAGCTTCATATTAACTCTTAAATAAATATGTAACCTTTCTCTAAAAGACTGGAGAATTCATAGTCCTCTGAGCATTTTCCAGAATTGTTATTTGAAAGAGTCTTGAGGACTGCACAAAGATGCTCATTAAATTTGACAACAGCACTCAGAAGCAGGTAAGTGGCTCCCATTATTATTCTTTTATTATAGGTTGGCAGTTCCATATCCAGACCCATCATAAAGGTCTCAAGGGACTGCCAAATTGTACCTTGGCTTTTCTTTTACTCATGCTGCTATTGATCAAATGAAAGCTCATATTCACTTCCCACTTGCTAGAAGCTCATTTTTAGCTCTTAAATGGAAATAAATAGCCAATGAAGACTATGGAAGAGCCTGGCTCTGTCATTTTAGCAAATAATTTCTTAACCTTAGGCCGCAAAGTAATGTGAAAAAATAAACTAAATATGTGTCCTAGTGGCTAGATGGATGTGTGAACAAAGAGTTGATAACAATGCTTTAATGTTAAAAGATATTCAGAAGAAACTTGTTTTATATCATTCATTCATTCATTCATTAATTTTAATTTTGGCTTATCACTTCAAATGTTTGTACAGTATACCTATCAGACAATCTGTGGAGACATTCTATAAGTTTTTCAGAAAGCTTATAAAATGCACTTTATTTTCTTAAAAACATTTTTATGAATCTAGGTCCATTAGAAGTTGAGCTTTCTTCACTGTCTGAATTTGAAGTTAAAGAGTTATTCTGTACATGTATTCATGCCAGGCTATAACATATCAAGATATATGCTAGGTAGTATGAAGAATGCAAATGGTGTAAGATCTCATTGCCTGCTTCAGAGAGCTCTATGTACTGTGGGAAGCAAACCAATTTTAAACACATAATCATAGAATAGGATAACAAAATTAAGTTATGTATGTAAAAATTGTTATGGTAACCCAGAAAATGAAATATTTCTATGTCAATAGAGAAGGTTAGCAAGGCCTTACTTCCCTGTGTCAGTCCTGGAGACACAATTCATATTTTATTTTATGTGTTATGGAATACTACAAAGTGGCAATATTTGAAGGAAATACCTAGGAAGGCCTTCATGTGGAGGTGGCATATGAGTTGATCCTTGAAAGAACAGAAAAACTTTGTCACCTAGATAAATAAAGGAAGGGCATTCTTGGCAAGGATATAGTATGTACAAAGACTTGGATGTGTGAAAGAACATGTCACATCTGTTGAATGAAAACTGAGGTGTTTGAAGATGTCCCCAGAGATAGAATGATGATGTTCCTGGAAGAGGGAATAGCACAGAAGCAACCTGACAAGAGAGAACATGGTACACCAGAAAGTGGCAAGAAATATGTGTGTTTCTAAAGTTATTTGTGTGAGGTTTGACATAGCAGTCTCTCACTTTCAAAGATTTAATGAGAGGAGGAAAGGCCTTGTGTGTTCTGCTAAGATTTATGCTTTTAAAATTTATCTGTTGGCAAAAAGGGAACTGCTCAAAGAATTTTTAGGAAAGAAAATGATTTGGTCACATCTCTGTGTTAAATCACTCTACTGGTTATGTGGAGAATGAATAGTTGAAATATAGAAGAAAAATGACTGTGGGATTCTTTGGAGATCAGGGGTATACGTGAGCATTAGATTAAAATAAACCCATGGCAAAATCCCAGCCTCTCTACACTGTGTGACTTTATGCAAACAATTTATTCTGAAACTGTTTCCTCAGGTATAAAATGGAACACATATTAATAATTATCTTGCATGATTAATGTGATAATTTAAATAACACTTATTAGCATCAATAATAAAGGAAAATTGATGGATTGGATTGGTAGTTATCAATGAGGAAGATATATATATATATGTATATATATATATATATATATATATATATATATATGAATATATGAAATTCAATAATGTTTGTTCACAACCATGAGAAATTCTATGCAAAGTAATCATGGAGTAATATGGAAAAATATATTAATATAATGTAAGTATAGATATTATTCTAAAATATAGTAGAAACTGACAATTATATTAACTTATGATCAATGTATGCTAATTCTTATTATGTTATATTTTACTAATATGCAAGCTATTGCTCTTATAATAGTATTAAGATAGATGTCCATAAAATATTACTACCCTAGGGAGAAAGTATAGCAATATCAATCTTTGCTCTGGCTCTTGTGATTGCCTTTGGCCTACATTCTATCTGTGAGGTTTCAGAAATTTTACATTCCCATGCTGGAATCCATGGTCTTCAAAGAATGTAGTGGATCAGTAAGCAGCTCCTGTGCCATTTAAGAACCTGTCAGAGAGAACGTTGTGGAACAATCCTTTGCAATCTGCAGATACCCCGGTTATGTACATTTCTGACCTCATTCCTAACTTGCCACACTCCCTGCATGGGAAAATGAAGATCTAAAACAAAGATCCAAAGTTATAGAGCTAAGTTCCCCATCACCATATCCAGAGTTAATCTTTGATCTGACAGAATACAATGTTAGTGTTGCCTTTATTCACAGAGGATATAACTTTTTTCAAATTAGTTTGAATGGCCATGGGCAGTGCAGAAGGCAAAGGAAATTCATTTATACAATGATTACCTCAATATTTACTATAAGGAAGAAAATTGAATATATATTTAATGGTAAAATTTTATCAAAGAAAACATATATATATATATATATATATATATATATATATATATATATATCTACACTAATAACAGAGAAACGTGGTAATTGGCGTCGACCGCTACCCTTCCCATTGGCTAATCCCCCTGTCACTCACAGAGTAGGGCCGAGATATGCAAATTAACTGGCAGCCAAGATGGCGGCCGGCAGCCAAGCAGCTGATGCGAACAGGGAGACTTGCTTGCTTCAGTGATGGAGAACTCCAACTTTCCCCGCCTGACTTGCCGGCCTCTCAGTTGCAATTCTAAGCAACTATATTTCGAATAAAGAAGCTAAAAAAAACCCCCCAGAAACCTGCTTTACTCAGCAGAGCTTCAGCCAACCGGAACGCAACATTGTATCAAATACAGACGTAAACAAAGGCCAGAAACCTGAGGCCTCAGAGCTAAAGCTGGCCCAGAATAAAAAAAGAAAAAGAAAAAAAGGAGCGGTTGGGAGCTTCAGTCCCAGCCTGAAAACAGCCCTCAGCCCCTCAGCCAGACTGGCCAGGCACCCCAGTGGGGACCTCCACCCTGAAGGGTGTGTGACCAGCTGCAAACAGCTATCATCCCCTCATCCAGACTGGCCAGGCACCCCAGTGGGGACCCCCACCCTGAAGGGTGTGTGACCAGCTGCAAACAGCCATCATCCCCTCATCCAGGCTGGCCAGGCACCCCAGTGGGGATGCTCACCCTGATCCAGGACACCCTTCAGGGCAAACCAGCCAGCCCCACCCATGCACCAGGCCACTATTCTATAAAGTAAAAGGGTAATATGCCTCCCAGCACCGCGATCAGCGGAGCCACGAGGCCTCCCGGCACTGGGATCAGCATGACAGGAGGCAGCGCCCCAACCACCTGATCGGCCCTGCTCTGTGAGTGATAGAGGGCGGCGCCCCAACAACCCCCCCCCCGCCACTGGCCCTGCTCTGTGTGTGATGGGGTAGAGCCATAACCTCCCCATCTGCCCTGCCCTGAGTGTGACAGTGGCGGTGTCCCAACCCCCTGATTGGCCCTGCTCTGTGGGTGAAAGAGGGCAGCACTCCAACCCCCTGATCCACCCTGCCCTGAGTGTGACAGGGGGCGGTGCCCCAACTCCCCTATAGGCCCTATTTTGTGAGTGACAGGGGGGAGCTCCCCAACCCCCTGATGGGCCCTGCTCTGTGCATAACAGGGTATGGAGCCCCAACCCCCCTGATGGGCCCTGCTCTGTGCGTGACAGGGGGTGGCACCGCAACGTCCCCATCGACCCTGCCTTGAGTGTGACAGGGGACGGTGCCCCAACTCCCAAATCGGCCCTACCCTGAGCGTGCCTGAGGGTGGCATCACAACCTCCCAATCTGCCCTGCTCTGTGCATGACAGGGGGCAGCGCCCCAACTCCCCAATCGGCCCTGCTCTGAGCCTGACCAGGGGCTGCACCTAGGGATTGGGCCTGCCCTCTGCCACCAGGGAGCAGGCCTAAGCCAGCAGGTCGTTATCTCCCGAGGGGTCCCAGACTGAGAGAAGGCACAGGCCGGTCTGAGGGACCCCCCCCTTCCCCCGAGTGCACAAATTTTTGTGCACCGGGCCCCTAGTATATATATTAGGGGCCCGGTGCACGAAATTCGTGCACTGGGGGGGGGGGGAGAGTGTCCCTCAGCCCAGCCTGCGCCCTCTCACATACTGCGAGCCCTCAGGCATTGACCCCCATCACCCTCCGATCGCCTGATCGGCCCCGTGCCAAGGCCTGACGCCTCCGCCAGAGGTGTCAGGCTTGGACAGGGGACCCCCATCTCCCCCCCGATCACTGGCTCTGCCCCCCGCCCAGGCCTGAGGCCTCTGGCCCAGGAATCATGCCTGGGCAGGGGACTCCCATCTCCCTCTGATCGCTTGCTCCACCCCCCGCCCAAGCCTGACGCCTCTGACCCAGGCTTCAGGCCTGGGTAAGAGGACCATCATATCCCCCCAATCCCCGGCTCCGCCCCCCACCCAGGCCTGATGCCTCGGCCAGAGGAGTTGACCCTCATCACCCTCCGATCACCAGTCACTGGATCGGCCCCTTGACCAGGCCTGAGGCCTCCGGCAGAGGTGTCAGGCCTGGGCAGGGGACCCCCAGCTCCCCGTGGTTGCAGGCTCTGCCCCTGCCCAGGCCTAACGCCTCTGGCCTAGGCGTCTGGCCGAGGCAGCGGGGACCTGCAGTGGCAGCTTGGAGCGCCGCGATCTTGGGCTTTGCTTTAGGCCCAGACAAGGGACCCCTAGCTCCTGGGACTGCCAGCTTCGACCGTGTCCAGCTCCCATCTCTGGCTCCACCCCTACTTCCTGCTATCACTGGCCAGGGCGGCAAAGGCGCCTGATTCTCCCATCATGGCTGGGGGGCAGGGCAAAGGCGGCCCCAGGGCCGCCTTTGCCCTGCCCCCCAGCTCTTATCTCCCCCCCTGGGTTTCTGATCACTGTCAGTGGCAGCTGGCTTCTTCCTGCTTTCCCTTTCGCCTCCCTGCATTGTGCCTACATATGCAAATTAGCCGCCATCTTGTTGGCAGTTAACTGCCAATCTTAGTTGGCAGTTAACTGCCAATCTTAGTTGGCAGTTAATTTGCATATAGCCCTGATTAGCCAATGAAAAAAGTATCGCCGTACACCAATTACCATTTTTCTCCTTTATTAGTGTAGATATTTACACTAATAAAAGAGAAACATGCAAATTAGTATCACTCAGCTATGCCGACTGGCCAATCAGATGAGTATGCAAATTAGCTCAACAAAGATGGCAGTTAATTTGCATACGCAGGCACTGAGCGAAGACTGAAGACAACGTAGAAGGAAGCCAAGCACTGTAAAAGGGAGTGAAGTTGCGGAGAAGCAGCGAAGGCAGGAGGTAAGCAAGCGGGGTGGCGGAGGCTCCTTTCTCTGCTTTTTTTGGGCCTCAGGAAGCCCTATTGTTGCAGGAATCTTCCTGCAATGGGCCTCTAGTATACATATAAAATAACTCTATAGAAAATACTAAAATATGTTTAACTATATTCTGCTGCCTAATTTCCCACATTTCTATTCCCTTTGTCTTGTGTTCCTACTCTCCTAGTTGACAGGCTATAGGTTATGAAGATACATTATTCAAAAAATCTTTTATAGAGAGCATTAAGTATCTATACCACTTCACACAATGATCTTCTGCCTACTCCAGTACAAAACCACCTCCTCATCTGTAAAACAAATAATAGCCCACCTTGACATTCATCTGAATCTCCAGAGGAGAACTTATGTTGCTTTTCTCCTATATCCCTTATGACCAATGTATGAAAACCTATGGTGACATCAATGTTTCACTCTAATAAACTTACCAAGAGAGAATTTGCATGAGTCTGTTATCTGAGATGGTATCATTAAACAAAACTTCTATATATTGGATATCCATAAATCCTATGCATACATATTTGGCATGGTACAGACATAGATAAAATACATCAATTTTTCATGGAAAAACAAAAGTGTAAAACATTAGAATGTTAATTAACCTTGCATCAATTGTCCCAAAGCTGCAATGAATGTATCAAGACTGAACCATGGCCCAGGAGGTTAATGAAGTGATTTTCAAGCTAAATGAGGAAAAAAATGAAGAAAAAAAAAAGTTAGAAAAAGAGGATGTGCTGTACTGAGAAAAGTTTGATGAACAATCTGGTTTTGCCAGTGTTCAACACTGAAACATCTCTATTTTTTATTCTTTTCAGTCTAATCCCACACCATACTTTTTTATACCTTTCACACACTCAGCCACTTGTTCATTCTCTATATTTTACTTACAGTGCTCAGCACACTATGGATTAGATACCCAATAAATATCTGTTGAATAGAAGGAAGTATATGCCTATATATGTATGTGAATTGTTCACATATACTCTAAAACTGTGCTCATACTACTATAAATATTACTTCCTGGGTTAGTCACATGAAACAACTAATATTTGATTTTTGCCCTGACAGAGGCAATAAGGTATATTGTAGAAAGGCCCCTGACTTCTATTAACTTATTTAGATACATTGAAACTCTTCATATTTTTAGTTATGTTCCCCTCCTGGGTCAAATTTCTCAAATCTTTGTTTCCTGCTGTGTAAAAGAGAACTTCAATATGAGTTTATTTTATTGATGCTAAAACTGCTTGCTTTAATGTTCTTTCCACTGTCTGTTTCAAAGCTTAATCAGCACACATTGTTTTTCTCTTGTTTTCCTTAAACAACCAGTGTCATTAATGTGGCTATGGAAAAAAATCTACTGAAATATGCAAATCTTGATTCTTCAGTGAGTGATCACTGTGTTCACTGATACAAAGATGTCCTTGGACTTTGCATACTGAGTAAGAGCTTGAATCAAATAAAAACAGAGGCCATAAACAAACCTCTTTTAATCCTTATTACTCTAGTATGAATTAATAAAATTAGCAGCTGTTAATAATTGCTCTAATTTAAAAGAGAAACGCACAACCAAACATAAAAGAGATCTATATTTACAAGATGGAAAGTACTTCATAATTGGAAATACCCAGCTATATGGTATCATTAAACAAAACTTCTGTATATTGGATATCCATAAATCCTATGCATACATATTTGGCATGGTACAGACATAGATAAAATACATCAATTTTTCATGGAAAAACAAAACTGTAAAACATTAGAAGGGTAACCTTGCATCAATTGTCCCAAAGCATATTTGAGCACCATTGTCACTTGGAGAAACAGTTGAATAACTCTGAATGGTAGCAGCCCATCAGATCTAGCAGCCAGTCTGATTAGTATTCTCTAGTCTCAATGATTAATAAAAGTTAGTCCAGATATGAGGAAAAAACCACACACTGATGATTCAGACACTTTGCTGAGATGTTAAAAAATAGTTATACTGCCTAAATAGGTAAGAAATTATTTCTTGTATATAAAGGTGACAAAATTAGTGATTGCTAATAGAAATCCCAAGTGGGAACGATTATGATGTCAGCTTTCAAAATATCTTGGAAATTATCCGAAGATATATCTATATTGCCAAAAACCATGAGTATCTTGTTTTTAAAAGAGTCATTTGGAATAGTTTTTAAAAGAGTACTACTTAAACTTTTTTTTGTCATTTGCTAAAGGAAAGTCACAGTTAAGGATTAAGACTTGTAAACTGGCATAAATTAAAATGTCTGTAAACTTCTGTTTCTGAAAGAGTTCATGGTAAAGTCACATTTTAATCTTCAAAAAAGAATATTTTAAAATCATAACTCATCAATCAAAATTTCACCTGCTATAAGTATTTTGGACAGGTTAAATGATACACACCAAAAAATGACCATGAAAACCATTTCAAAGTAATTCCCCACTTTTACTGCTTGGCACTTTCTAGATCCTCACTGTAAAGATGCATTATGATGTGACTAGACAACAATTTTTATGATCTGATAAGATTTTTCAAACAACAGATCATCTCTACTTTAAATGTTGAATGTGTGAAGTAACTTGAAATACATACCAGAGCCTATTTACTCATACCATCAAGAATTTGTGCCGGAACCGGTTTGGCTCAGTGGATAGAGCGTCGGCCTGCGGACTGAAAGGTCCCAGGTTTGATTCCGGTCAAGGGCATGTACCTGGGTTGCGGGCACATCCCCAGTGGGAGGTGTGCAGGAGGCGGCTGATCGATGTTTCTCTCTCATCGATGTTTCTAACTCTCTATCTCTCACCCTTCCTCTCTGTAAAAAATCAATAAAATATATTTAAAAAATAGAGTTTGTGGGAGTAATTTGCCTAGGCTTCAAAGCCTGACTAATGCCACTCATGCAGCTTCTATCTCATGGAAAGGATCTTATACTGGGCATTGTTAGTGCAGTTACTACTCTGAAAAGGCTAAGCCATATTGTTCTTTCTAATCCAATGAAGCTAATCAGAAAGAACTGCACAATAGAAACAAAAAATATGTTGTTCAGTTGCAAGAACATTTCTCATCTTTCTCAGAGTTATAACTCACTATGAACAGTGCCCAAGGAAGAGAAGACAATTCCCACAAACATTAAAACATCCCTCCTTACTTTTTAATTCTTTTTATTCTCTTTTGATGTTGCAGAGCCTAAATACCTGCTAGGGGTGGAGATGGGGATGCTATTTTGACTCACAGAAGTATAAAATATCACCTATGGAAATTCTAATAACAGTTACACGTGCTTATGTTTACTTTGCAGGGGGTGGGGAATTGGGGTAGAATGCTTGCTATAACAGAAAATGCCCTACCTAAGAACAGAAAATTCTAAAACATCATTATTGCATTGAACATATTAAATAATAGATAACTTAACCCAGAAGCATTCCACTCCATATGATGAAGGTACTGTGCATTGTAAAGTATTTCTTATAGTGAGAAGTCATTTTTCTATGTAGAAAGGAGCGTAACACACTTGGTAAGTTCTGAACTGTAAAAAGTAGAAGAGGATACTTACTGTCTTGTTTTAAAAAACTTATCTATAAATAAATCATGTGGTTGAATCACATTGCAATAAATATCAATTAAACCACCTTAAACTAGTGCACATATATTTCTGAACCAGTGTAGATAATGTTTTAAATGCACATTCAGGACTATATAATATTAATGAAAGGATCCAAGGGAAATAGCATTTGGCAAAAGCTATTGCACATTCTGGTAAAGTTGAAGCTAGATATGGACAGGTTGAACTCATCTGATGGCATTTATGTTTCTGTAAATACACAACAAAAACACAAGTATGTACTCATTAACTTATTTCACTTTTGGAAATAATACAACTATCTCAACATGTAAAATCTTTCATCACTCTCTTTAACTACCCATATTCTAGTTAAACTGATTTACTTATTATCCCTTTGCAAAATCCACCATACTCCTCTACTCAGTATGTTTTTCTACTCATTATTCACACAATCCAACTAATATTTATTAAATACTAATGTGCTAAGCTCTTTTCAAGGTTTTGGGGACTCAGCATAAAACAGAAAGACAAAAATTACTCCCCTCATCTCACTCTGAATGTTGCCCTCATCCATTTTTTGTTAGCGAGTGACATAATAAAAACAACTATATATATATGTAGTTTGATGTGCTTTCCATCAACTCATCTAATTTCCACTGTGATCTCATGTGGTAGGTTGAAAAATCATTATTTCCATTTTCAGATAAGGAAACCAAAGCACAGACACATTTAGTAACTCCACAAGATAACTCAAGAAAGTGGCAAAGCCTATAATCTTAACCACATATGCTACACTGCCTCTGACAGTATGTTGGTAAATGTTTAAAAACTGGGTCTTTTGGGCAGGTTAGCAGAGTGCTTGATTTGTAGCATTTGTTGGTTTCCATCATTCTCTCAAATTATCAATATGATGGTAAGCAGCTGACATTCCTGAAAATGTAGCAATCAACTCTCATAGGTATAAACAGACTCAAGTACAATTATGTCTACTTCCCAAAAATGAACTTCTTGTGGGACATGTCTTCTCAGGACAAAAGGAAATCCATCAATATTCCAAGGCCCAGGATGAAGAAAGATTTTCCTAAAGAAAACTTACTTTAGACAGGTATCATTTTGCCCACATTGATGATAAACATTTAGGCATTTTAGTTTAACCACATTACAAGAACATTTTTGTATTATGTTTTCAAATCCAAATACTAATTGATGTATTTCTCAAAAAAGATAGTATCTGCCTCCAGAAATGAATAGTCTCTTCAATAAATGGTGTTGGGAAAACTGAACAGCAACATACAAAAGAATGAAACTGGACCTCTATCTTACACCATATACAAAAATCAACTCAAAATGTATTATAGAACTAAAAGTAAGATCTGAAACCATAAAATTCCTGGAGGAAAACATAAGGGGTAAATTCCTTCAGATCAACCTTGGAAATTATTCTTTGAATTTGACACCAAAGCAAATGCAGCAAAAATAAACAAATAAGACTACATCAAAATAAAAAGCCTCTGTACAACAAAGGAAACCATCACACAATGAAAGAGCAACCCATGGAATGAAAGAAAATATTTGCAACGCATATATCTGATTAAAGGTTAATACCAAAAACATATATAAAACTCATATTACTCAATAGAATAAGGCAACCCAATTAAATAATGGACGGAGGAACTGAATACACATTAATTCCAAAGAAGACATACAAGTGGTCAACAGATAGATTAAAAGGTGCTCCACAACCCTAACCATCAGGGGAATGCAAATAAAAACCACAATGAGATAATCATTTCACAACTGCTAGAATGGCTACTATAAAAGAGACAAGACATAACAAAGATTGACAAGGCTGTGGAGAAAAGGAAACCATGAGCACTCTTGGTGGGAATGTAAATCGGCTCATTCACTATGGAAAACATCATGTAGTTCCCCATAATGTTGAAAATAAATTTACCACATACAACAATCCCACTTCTGGATGTATACACAAAGGAATTGAAAACAGGATCTCAAAGAGATACTTGCTCTCCCAGGTATATAATTTGGCCATGGGAAAGAAGGAATTCCAGCTGTTTGAGAAAACATTGATGCACCTTAAGGGCACCATACTGAGTGAAATAAGTCAGACAGAGAAAGGCAAATATTGTACGATCTCACTTGTATGTGGAACCAAACAGAAAAATGAACTCATACAAATTACAATGGCCAGAGGGGGTGGGAAAAATAAGGAGAGGTTGACTGGAGTACAAACTTCCAATTACAAGATGAATAATTTCTGTGAATCTAATATAAAACATGGTGATTATAGCTAATAATACTGTATTATATACTTGAATTTTGCTAACAGAGTAGATCTTAAATGTTTTCACCACCAAAAAAAAGTAATTATGTGATGTGCTGATGATAGAAAGCTCATACTATGATAGTAAATATTTTGCTACATATCAGTGTACCAAAACAACATGTTGTATATCTTAGACTTACACAATGTTATATGGTAACTAAAGGCCCTATGCACGAATTTGTGCATGGGTGGGGTCCCTCAGGGTGGCCTGCGGGGATCGGGCCAAAACCTGCAGTCCAACGCCACCTGTAGCTCCTACATGCCACTCCCACTCATCCCAGCCCCACTGCACCTGCGGTGGGCTTGCACCCAAGCAATTCCAATAGGGAGAGACTTGCGCAGCCACAGCAGTGCTCACCAGCCATGAGCCCTCTCGAGGGGAGTGACCTGCAGGATCAGGCCGAAACCAGCTCTCCAATATGTCCCAAGGGGTCCCGGATTGCGAGAGGGCACAGGCCACCAGTGCACGATTGGGGCCATGGAGAGACCATGGAAGGGTTCCAGGGCATGTCCAGCTCATCTTGCTCAATCCCAATCAGCCAGACTCCAGCAGCAAGCTAACATACTGGTCATAGTGTCTGCCCCTTGGTGGTCAGTGCATGTCATAGCAAGTGGTTGAGTGGACTTAGCATATCATTAGCATATTACTCTTTGATTGGTTGAACAGTTGACTGGTCACTTGGCTTTTTTTATATAGGACTAGTGGCCTGGTGCATGAAATTTGTGCACATTAAAAAAGAATTAATTAGAGGAAATACTTTAATATTGCTATTTGCCTTTTCTCTAAAATAGAAGTGTGAGAGATGAAAAGAAATTAGTAAAATGTATATGAAAATAATATATAAATTAAAAAATAAACAGTTCCAAAATGATATAACAGAGGCATGATATAAAAACAACAAAAACATGATATGAAAACAACAAAAACATGATATAAAAATAACAGTGATGCAAGCAATGGCTGATAAAGTGATTAAACTTATTCTAATATCTCCCTGTACACCACATTAAGAGTGAAAACACTTTCAGAGTGCTTGACTAATTTCCCTTGTGCTGCAGTATTTAGAACTTTAACTTTAATGTCACATGTTCTTTGAACTCGAGAGAAAGCAACATATAACTGACCATGTGCGAAAATGGGTTCAGGTAGGAATATGCCTACTCTGTCTAGAGTTTGTCCTTGTGATTTATTAATAGTCATCGCAAAAGCTGGCATCACAGGAAAGTGTCGTCGAATTAGTTTAAATGGGAGGCCAGTGTCAGATGGGGACAAATCAATTCTTGGAATCAGAACCACCTCTCCCTCTGCAGATCCTGTTAATACTTCAGCTTTGATAATGTTAGGTTGTAATCTTTTGATAATAAATCTAATACCATTACAAAGACTCCATTTACTGTTAATATTTCTCAATAGCACGATGATTGTACACACTTTCAATTTTAATTTATGAGATGGCATTCCCAAAGGAGTAATACTATTAAGAAATTCGATGGGAAAATTTTTCTTTTCAGCATCATCTGTTGAGTCAATGGAATCATCACTCAAATATGTGTGAAAATCTCCACCGAGTATATCAAAAATTTCTTCATTTAATTTTTGAACATGTTCATTTTTGGACAAAGAATGGCATGTTTAGATATATTTTTAATATTATCTATAGATATACTATTTCCAAAGGTAGCTGCAATAATAGATCCATTACAAATCATTTCACAGGAGATTTCAATAATAACCATTCCTAAATGAAAACTACTATCAAGTTTGCCATCTCCAAGTTTCACTAACCATTCACTATAAGCAGAATCGTCTGATCTCATATTTGTTGCAAGAGACAACTTTCTGAAACATCCCCAAACATTACAGTACTTTAAAGTCATTTGTACTATGGCCGATTGCATAGCATGCGGCACAATACTGAGGCATTGTCAAAAATTCCCTCCACGAAGGAGAACTTTCCCACCAAATGCAACATTCAAATTCCTAATTTCTCTTAGTAATCTGTCTATGGCATTTATAGCATGACTGGATGCCATGATGCATTCATCAATAATGAGAAGTTGTGCCTTTTTAATAGTTTTAGCAACTTCACTGTTTATATCGAGTCTAGAAATTGAATTTTCATTTAATGGAATTGCTAATTTATATGGGAATGAAAGGTTCTTCCACAAAGAAGTAAATTTGCAGCAATTCCTGTAGATGTTGTGGGTAAAACAGTACCACCACAACCTCTAATATAATGTATTAAAACTTTATAAAGATATGCCTTGACGTTCTGAGGGCCAGTTCCTGCCTCAAACCTCGCCCTCACCAGAAACAGCTCAGGGAGGGCACAGCCATGGCCAAGACGACCCCCTGCAGGACTGACTTCCTTCCAGTTGGTCAATGGGCATTACACCCAGGGTTTTTATATAAATAAATTATATGTCAATAGATCTGGGAAAATAGTATATGCCTTCCAATGAAAATGTAACCCTCTTTCATAATGATAAAGTAAAATCATAACCATATTTAAAATAATAGTCCCAACTTCCTCAAACCCATCCAGCCATCAAGGTTCTGGGATACCTTATCACTTAATCTCAATTTGGACATAAATGGATTAAATTCTCCAACAAAAGACATAGGGTAGCTGAATGGATAGAAAGCATGACCCAAATATATGCTGTGTATAAGTGACACACCTAAGAACAAAAGAGTCACGAAGAATTAGAAACCACTGTCAGAGTCATTTTCCTAATTTACTGGTTTTGTCGAGGCATTGCCTTTTTCAGTAACTTACAATACCCACCAAACTAAGATTCATTTCTTCAGTTTGACTTTTAAGGCCATAAATCTTAGTATCTTGCTGAATCTTTCTTACCCAAATTGATTTCTAAATTTGACTCAAAATATAGCATCTTATTCTTATAAAACATTTACCTTTTTATTTTCCAAACATAGAAGACTGCTTACTTTCTTAGGTCTTGAAACACAAACCATAGTGTAAACAACTCTTTTATTAGGTTTTTGCCTATGTAATCAATTCTTCAATATTCAAATAATGACAGCAGCTATACCAGTAAATTATGCCCTGACCTTGGAAATCTCTCTCATTTTCCAATATATTTTTTAGAAAATAGAATTAACTTATACCTGTGCATCAGAACTGTGTAAAGATTAATTGAACTTATATTTATAAAATACCTAGCATAATGTCTTATAAATATTAAGTGCTCAAATAAATGTCCATTTAAATACAAGCTCCAAAGATAACTACTTTGAAAGGATAACTTACACTTAGATGCCTATTTTTCAGTATATTTTTTAACAATATTATAGTTATAAGTTGGACACAGATAGAATTGATAGTAAAATCATAGTTATTTTTGTTTTTAACCCCTATAATTATTTAAAATTTACAGGTGGAATTGTAATGAATAAAATAAATCCTATCTATAATAATAAAAGCATAATATGCTAATTAGACCAGACAGCTAAATGACCTTCTAGATGACATTCTGGACATCCTTCCAGACAAAGCCGCAGTGGCAGGGGCCAAGGCAGAGGTGGTTAGGGGTGATCAGGCAGACAGGCGAGCAGTTAGAGGCAATCAGGCAGGCAGAGTGGTTAGGGGTGATCAGGAAAGCAGGCAAGCAGTTAGGGGTGATCAGGCAGGCAGAAGAGTAGTTAGGGGCGATCAGGCAGGCAGGCAGAGTGGTTAGGGGCGATCAGGTAGGCAGACAAGCAGGCAAGCAGTTAGGAGCCAGTAGTCCTGGATCGTGAGAGGGTGTGGGATCAGGCCTAAACCAGCAGATGGACAACCCTTGAGGGGTCCCAGTTTGTAAGAGAGTGCAGGCTAGGCTGAGGGACCCCTCATTCACGAATTTCATGCACCGGTCCTATAGTATATAATAAGATATTTGTACAGCATCTTATCACTTACAATTATCCTTTCCATACATTATTTTATTTGAACCAAGGTGGAAAAATAAGAAAGTATTATTATTACTATTTTATAAATGTGAACACTGAGACTTAAAGAGACTAAGCAGCCCTAACTGGTTTGGCTCAGTGGATAAAGCATCAGCCTGCGGACTGAAGGGTTCCAGGTTTGATTCTGGTCAAGGGCATGTACCTTGGTTGCAGGCACATCCCCAGTAGGGGGTGTGCAGGAGGCAGCTGATTGATGTTTCTTTCTCATCAATGTTTCTAACTCTCTATCCCTCTCCCTTCCTCTCTGTAAAAAATCAATAAAATATACTTAAAAAATTAGAGAGACTAAGTAATTAAGTTAGACAGAGAACATATTATTCAAAATAGGATAATTGACAACAAATCAATTGTTTGAAGAAAGAAAACAAAAGAGAAAAAACTCATGGACAACTGTATAAATGGGTGGGGGGAGATGGAGAAGTAGATGGGGGGACAAAATGTAGATATTGGAGTGGTGAACATGTGATACAGTGTACAATTTATGTGTTGTGTGTTGTAAAATTGTGTACCTGAAACTTGTACTAGTATACTTTTGTTAACCAGTGTCACCCCAATCTACACTAATAAAAGAGAAAAATGGTAATTGGCGTACGGCGATACCTTTTTCATTGGCTAATCAGGGCTATATGCAAATTAACTGCCAACTAAGATTGGCAGTTAACTGCCAACTAAGATTGGCAGTTAACTGCCAACAAGATGGCGGCTAATTTGCATATGTAGGCACAATGCAGGGAGGCGAAAGGGAAAGCAGGAAGAAGCCCTCTGCCACTGACAGTGATC
The DNA here is from genome assembly GCF_964212035.1 of Myotis nattereri. NCBI lineage: Eukaryota > Metazoa > Chordata > Mammalia > Chiroptera > Vespertilionidae > Myotis > Myotis nattereri. Next base: position 131,100,465 of record NC_138078.1, on the reverse strand, counting down.
TGAAACCCAGGGGGGAGCTAAGAGCTGGGGGGCAGGGCAAAGGCGGCCCTGGGGCCGCCTTTGCCCTGCCCCCCAGCCATGATGGGAGAATCAGACGACTTTGCCGCCCTGGCCAGTGATAGCAGGAAGTAGGGGTGGAGCCAGAGATGGGAGCTGGGCACGGTCGAAGCTGGCAGTACCAGGAGCTAGGGGTCCCTTGCCTGGGCCTAAAGTGAAGCCCACGATTGTGGCGCCCCCCGCTGCCACTGCAGCTCCCCACTGCCTGGGCCAGAGGCGTTAGGCCTGGGCAGGGGCAGAGCCTGCAACCGCGGGGAGCTGGGGGTCCCCTGCCCAGGCCTGACACCTCTGCCGGAGGCCTCAGGCCTGGTCAAGGGGCCGATCCAGTGACTGGTGATCAGAGGGTGATGAGGGTCAACTCCTCTGGCTGAGGCATCAGGCCTGGGTGGGGGGCGGAGCCGGGGATTGGTGGGATATGATGGTCCCCTTGCCCAGGCCTGAAGCCTGGGTCAGAGGCGTCAGGCTTGGGCGGGGGGTGGAGCAAGCGATCAGAGGGAGATGGGAGTCCCCTGCCCAGGCATGATTCCTGGGCCAGAGGCCTCAGGCCTGGGCGGGGGGCAGAGCCAGTGACCGGGGGGAGATGGGGGTCCCCTGTCCAAGCCTGACACCTCTGGCGGAGGCGTCAGGCCTTGGCACGGGGCCGATCAGGTGATCGGAGGGTGATGGGGGTCAACGCCTGAGAGCTCCCAGTATGTGAGAGGGGGCAGGCTGGGCTGAGGGACACTCCCCCCCACCCAGTGCACGAATTTCGTGCACCGGGCCCCTAGTAAATTCATTAAAAAGAAAAAAAAAGAATGCTAGTAAAAAATTACATTAACCCAACTCAAACTATCTTTAAAAAATAATAAAGTTTATTGTATGGGGGGAAAAATAATTCTGCCCAAGAATTACATTTAAAGGATATATCACTGAGGTTTTGTGTTTAGGATGTGTGTGTGTGTGTGTGTGTGTGTGTGTGTGTGTGTGTGTTTGTGTTTACGGGATGACATGATCTCCTTTATTGCAAATAATTCACACTAGATATGTAAATCAGCACATATGCTACCTAATTGGAGTCTAATTATTAGAGCTATTACTATGTCATTTTGTACAATATCTCTTCTGCCCTGAAAGATAGTTTGTAGATTTGACATTTCATCACGTGTTACCTTGGGATGATATGCTTTGAATAGTGATGAAAAAATACTTCTACGTCAACCTGTGCTTATCTCTGATCTGTTATTTCATGACATCTTGGGCCACAGCTTGATTATTATTCAATTTGCTTGGCTGCTCAGTGAATGTGAATTAAGTCATAATATGTCATCATTGTCAGGGAGGATCAATAAGGAATAATGGTGCCTGGATTACTGTGTATTACATCTTTGCCCATTTGTTTCTACTGTCTATATAATTGCCCTTTACATTTAAATATATGAAGCTTTTCTTCTCAAGAGAAGTATCTGGAGAAATTCCATATTTAAAAAAAGAGTAAAAATACTATTGTAAACAAAAATTGATAGGAAAACATCATAGAATAAAATCTGAAAGGACTTGTGTAAATGTTGAGATGGCAACACTTTACTCATTGCAGCTATAAATAAGCAATATATGTAGATGTTATAAAAATCTTGAAAATGTGCCATTCTAATTTCCCTTAATGTTTATATGCTCAAACAGAACCTTGCTTCATGTTTTTCCTAATCAACGCTTATTATAGCCTATGAACATTCTTTCTACCAATAGAAATTTGCAACTATTTATTAAATAAGGAAATAAAACTATCTGTTCATGTTCAGAGTCAGGATGTTTATCAAGACCCATGAGGAAGAATGTAAACTGAGAATGAATGGGGTTACAATGTAGCCCAGGATTGAAGCAACTGGGAGGCAGGTATTACTGTGGGTGCTTTGCTAGTCTTCTTGGATTTTTTATTTTCTAAAACTGGTAGCTTGACCCTTCATTTTTTATGTGTTTAATTTTGCACTTGCAGCCAGATCAGAATCCCTTGAAAATAAATTGAACTTGGCTAGCAACTGAAATCTAAAATCCTATGTTTTTTAAAAATTTAAATTCTTTATTGTTGAAAGTATTACACATGTCTCCTTTCCTCCCCATTGACCTCTCCCCAGCCACTCCCACCTCCCCGCACATGCCCTCAACCCCCTAGTGTCTGTGCCATTGGTTATGCTTATATGCATGCATACAAGTCCTTTGGTTGATCACTTACCGCCTCCCTTCCACCCTCCCCTGCCTTCCCTCTGAGGTTTGATGGTCTGCATGTTTCTAATCCTGCTTCCTATTGCGAGTGACTGGTCCTTCACTGGCATGTTGATATTGATTATTCATGGTTTCTTTGTCTTGATAGTGTTTACCTAATGATCTATATACCTTGGTCTACATCCAAGCTCTGATTACACTTACCATACTGGCTCTGCTAAAAAAGTGTCCAAATAGTCATATGCCAAAATAAAAAAAGAGTAATCAGGAAAATGTTATCATCTGTACAAGAGACCTATGCACAGAATGGACTTTGACAATTTTAGCATGAATGCAATGAAAAATTGAAGTTTTGTTTTTTTTTAACATGGAAAATGCTGTGTTTAATTTGTCGCAGAACAAACTAACTCTTCATTTATTTTGGTATTTATTTTATCTAGGTGAAGTTCTCATATAATATCCATGTTGTGTTTATATTTTGATTCAATCAGCATTTGTCAGACATTTTCAATGACCTAGGCAGTGTTCACACTTTTTTTCATGCATTACTTCTTTTGAAAAAGCCCATAAACCTGCAGGATGGACAAGAGTAGTTTTATAATATAATGGGTAAGGAAATGGAGATTCAGAAATTAGTTAAGCTGCTCAAGGTCATATAGCTAGTAAGTAGCAATGAAAAGTCTCTTCCAGATCCTAACACAAGGCTATTTCTACTTTATCACAACAGTCTAAATAAATATGCATTAAGAAGTATGTAAGATGATAGAGGAAGATTTGACTTTGAATGGTGGGCACACGGTGTATATACAGATTTTATGACTTAGAAATTCACACATGAAACCTATATGTTCATGTTGACCAATTCACCTGAATAAAATTTAATTAAAACAAACAAATGAAAAACCTCATTACAAAAAATATATGTAACAATAAAATGTCCTTTCTGTATATGTGTCATTTTTAATTTGACAAAGTTATGAGGTTAGCCACTTTCAGCCTCAAAAATCTGGAAATATTTATCAACAGGAATAAATTTCTATAACCTATAGGAAAGTAAAAACTAAAATAGCATAATTAAAATATAATAATATATTAAGATTTAGCCAGTAGGTTGGACGTAATGAGAATTGTTATCTCTAGAAGGGAAGTACAGAGCTCTCTTTCAAGTATATCAACCTGAAAATCACTCTCAAGTGCCAGATCTTTATCTTCTGTCAGTTAAGCTTTAGATCCATGAGAAAAAATAGTTGAGAATATGCCAAAATCAAATGAAGCTATAGAGGTAATTGGGATTTTAAAAAGTCACAAGATAAATAATAGCTCGCCCCCATACATTTGCTTCTGTTCATACTTAAGTAATATTTATTTAAGATTTTACTATACTAGATGTGCTAGATACTTCAAATGGGTGATTGTATTAAATTTTCATAATTTGAAAGATAGCTATCATCATCATCATCATCATCATCATCATCCCTGTGACTGTCAGTTTTATGTCAGCTTAAATAGGTTATAGTACCCAGTTATTCAAATGCTAATCTAGGTTTTGCTATAAAAGCATTTTTAGATGCAGTTATTTATCATGCACAATTATTTCACTTTAAGTAAAGGAGATTGCCTTGAATGTTGTTGGGCCTCATCCAATCAGTTAAAAGACTTTAAGAACAAACCTGAGGTCTCCCTGAAGAAGAAATTCTGCCTCAAGACTGCAGCATCAGCTCCTACCTGAGTTTCTTGCTCTGTGGATTTTAGACGTACCAGCCCCCACAATTGCAAAAGCCTATTCCTTAAAATCTCTCTCTCTCTCTCTCTCTCTCTCTCTCTCTCTCTCTCTCTCTCTCTCTCTCGTTATTGCTTTTGTTTCTCTGGAGATCCCTGACTGATATAATTAGCATCTTAAAAATGAGGAAACTAAGCTTCAGACATTAGGTGATGTACTCAAGACTGCATGGTCCATTAATGAGGGAGTCCAAACTTCATTTAATCTGTCAAAAATATTTTATTTTATTTATTTATTTATTTATTTATTTATTTATTTATTTATTTATTTTAAATATATTTTATTGATTTTTTACAGAGAAGAAGGGAGAGGGATAGAGAGTTAGAAACATCGATGAGAGAGAAACATCGATTAGCTTCCTCCTGCACGCCCCCCACTGGGGATGTGCCTGCAACCAAGGTACATGCCCTTGACCGGAATCGAACCTGGGACCCTTGAGTCTGCAGGCTGACGCTCTATCCACTGAGCCAAACCGGTTCGGCTATCAAAAATATTTTAAATATTTTCTTAATTCTATCTTAAAAATTTATATATACAGAGAGAGAATTCTCTAAAGGACACTAATATACTCTCTAAGCCAAATGAAATTTTGTGTCATGATTAAATAAATAACCTACTCCATGTGAAATAATTAGTATGCTGTCTAGAACATTGTAAGCACTCTCTAAACTTTAGCTTTTTATTTTTAATAGCATAGTTTCTGGAATCAGATATCTTAGAATCAAATATAATTTGGTATATTACCTGACCTCTCTTGAACTTATTTTGTTCATCAGCAAAATAGAAATAATAACAGTTCTTACCTCTTGAGGATAAGCATAGCACAGTAACTGTGTCAGCATTACTGAAAATATTCCTTTATTACTAGAACAACAACATGCATGCTATAGTCATAATGGTCTAGAGTGAAGAAAGGAATGACATGCAGTAGAAAGCACAAAGCTTGGCTTCATAAAATTTACTCCCTGAGCTTTGAAAATCAATTAAATTTTTCAAAATGAGGACAATTTCATCCATATTGCTTATTTTTATTGTGATTTTTATAATCCCTCCAGATAACACAGTGAAATTTGAGACCCAACCAAATGCTATATAACATTACCAGTTATCTGTATTATAGCAATGCCTATGTGTGGACAGGTTAACATTGAAACTTGTGTACAATTTCCCAAAATAATATCAATATAATCAGTCTGTAAAATGAGGATGAGGAAAGGGACTGTGTTAAGAGATTCTGGCTAAGAGAGGAACTCCATTGCTCATCCTCTGCCCAACATCTAAAAGAGCATGTGGGTGATAAGTATTTAGTGTTAAATACCCTTCCTCCTCAAAAGGATTGGAAATTATCAGTGCTGTTAACTTCAATTAGATATAGGCATTCAGTTGGGTAGCTATTCTGTGCCAAGTCCCATCTTAGGTTCTAGAATACAAACTACCAGCTAAAAGAGACTGAGTAAAAATCAAATTCTAAATCACTACAATAAGTATGATAATAAAGGTATGAGCAAAGAAAGGAGATGGAGAACACAAGTAGCAACTTTAAGTATATATTTTTCTACCATTCTTTTCTAAGAATAGTGTTATTTCTTCAGTGAACTCTTTTGTTCATAAAATTTGAGCTTCTTATGGGCAAATATTGTTACTTTTTGTTCCTTGTCTCCCTGTTGCCTGGGACAGAGTGAATTCCCAGGGTCTACTTTAAGAAAGGAGAAAAAGAGGGAAGGAAGAAGAAAAGGGAAGAAAGTTGATTTCAGATAAAACCTGTGGGACTCTTCAGAGATAAATAAAAAAGTCTACATATTTTATGCAGTTTCTTCTCAGCAATAGGCCACAAATGGACTATTTTCAGAACTATTTTGTGTATCTTGGGCAACATTTTTGCACAATGGCTTAGTTTGGCTGAACAACTGTGGCCTCTGTACATATGCAAATAGGAACAAATATGAACAGGAACTTTTTATTGTAATAACAATTCAAAGTGACACACCAGCATCTGAATGGAAATTTCTCCAGCTGCAAGGCTCACATTTTATTGTAAGCTAAATAATCATTTCAGCCACAAAACTGTGCCTGAAGAGTGAATAGAAACTGTTGGGTGGAACAACATAGGAACAACTAATGACCATCCCTCTGAATCTATGACCAGGAAAGAGAAAATTCTTAGATGGAGGCAGTGTAATGGAAAAAGCATACTCTTCACATAAAACAGACCTGGCACTGAACCCTGGATTTTCCACTTACTTGTGCAAATTACATAATCTTTTTGAGTCCCAGTTTTCTCATACGCAAGCTGAGAAAAATGATATTTATCTTATAGAATTGCCGAGTATTGAATAAAATAATGCATGAAGTGAAATTTGTAATAGACCCAGCCCAAGTGTATCCAGGGCAGGATAAATGGTAGCTGCTATTTCTAGTCAGCTTAAAAAGGAAGATACTCTGGAGAGCATTATGCTAAGTGAAATAAGCCAGTCAGAGAAAGATAAATACCACATGATCTCACTCATTTGTGGAATATAGAGAACAACATAGATTGATGAACAGGGTCAGATCCAAAGACAAAGAAACAGCAATCAGACTATTAATCCCCAGAGGGAAATTAGGGGAGGGTGGGGGTAAGGGGAAGAGATCAACCAAAGGACTTGTATGCATACATATAAGCCAAACCAATGGACATGAACAACAGAGGGATGAGAGCATGAGTGGGGGGTGGGGGAGGATGGGGGTGATGATGACACATTTGTAATTCCTTAACTAATAAAGAATTTAAAGATAAAAAAAGGAAGATACTCAAACAGGATGGGCTATAAGTAATATGAAGGTAAAGCTGTGTTTGATTTACTACAATATCACAACACAGCATAGGAAATTGAAAAACACAAGTTGAATGACTGATATTGTTAAAACTTGCTATCTTAACTACAGGCCTTCGTGTCTTCAATAATGAATTCCAATACAATATAATTTAATTATCTTTGAAAGATAACATTGCACAGTAGATATGGTGCCAGCCTTCAGATCTGTACTGCTAGTGTCTGAACTAGCAGGAACTCTTATCTTGGCTCTGGCATTTACATATCCCTCAGTATCCTAATCTCTTCAGTTTAAATATATAAATTTGCTCTTTTTATAGGTTGAAATTGTCAAATGTCTGCAATTTCATGATTCATCTCAATAAAAATGAGGATAATAATATTTTCCTCATAAAGTTTTGAACATTGAAGAAGTTTATACATGAAGTATTAAGAAACATACCTGGCACATAGAAGAAAAATATACATATTGCTATAATTATCATTATTCTTTGACAAAAATTGATTAAGTATTTTAAGTACTAGATCCAAAAGAAGATATACTAGTAGAAGAAAGCACAATATGTTATTGAAACATTGCTATGTAGTAGTTTTCTTTGAAGTTAACAATTAATCATGTTTTCATAGTTTTCCAACTACATAAAGCAATTGAATAAATCTTTTTTTTCCAAATTCAATTGTACATAAATGCTTTTGAAACTATAAAATACTATGTGATGGTATTCATTCAAAATTGAAAAATAAATTAAAATATCCTAAATACAAATTCAGATTTTATAGCTTATATATAGCTTATATATGTAGTAGTTTTGATGCACATCCACCCAGGTGGTATACTGAGGCTCTTCTAAGTATTCTAAAATATTGGCTCCCCGGCCCCGAAGGCTGCCAGGCCAGGACTGAAGAAGCCTGAGATCCCACATTGGTCATTCTTGGCCATAACCAATCTCCTCAGTTTGCCACAGTGTTAGCGTTCCTTATAAATACCATTGTGTCTATGTGGCATGAGATGAAAGGGCTGGGAAGCATGAGGCTTGGAGTCTGGCAGACCTAGTTGTGAATCAGTTGTCCACCCAGGGAAAAATACATAACTAGTGGGACTCAGTGCAAAATTAAATTGAAGAACATTCACGAAAAAGTCCCATTAAACATGCTAAGATATAAAGCTGTTTCCTCGCCTCTGTAATCTCTTATTGACTTGTTATATTTTCATGTGTTATTTACTATCATTCTAAGTAAAAAAAAATTAAACCTTTAAATAGGTAGAATTAATTTTACCATTCATCTTTATATTGGGTAAAACCCATTTTAATAACAATATAAGAGCATTTAACTTAGATGTGAATTCATCAAAAACACAAACTCATATTTTATAGCTCACATATGCATATGTATTTTGGCTTGCTGATGGATAAAGAACAACTAAATGAAAAAGGGATTTTGTGTTACCTTAGCTTTCCCTTGCTTCCATATATTCATGTTCAGTGTAAATGGTTGGCTAATACTGGAAAGTAAGAGGGGGAGTGAGCATGATGGAATTCATTAGTTATTTGTATTTCTTAGATTACCATTGGCTTATTTCTGTATTGGGAACAAGGAAAGAAGGAAAGTGTGACCTCAGAGAGTTGTCAGCACAAGACTTACTCATAGACATAGCATGCTTATCTTGTACTGACTTTGAGTTTTATTCAACTCTTGAGCTTCATGGGTCAACCAGAATTCCAAGTTGAACCCTCATGAGGTATCACAAATGCTATGTGCAAGTGGGGAGGTAAGGAATAGCCATGGATAAACATTGCATGTATCTTCTCTGGTCACATCCTAGTACATGCTCATTATCTTTTCAAAGTCCACTTATATAACACAAGTTCACAAATAAAATTGTTTAGAATTTCATGATGGCAACATCAGAGCATTAAACCAAGTATGGGCCCTTAGTACTAGGTAAGCTATTATGGAAGGTGAATGGTGGGTATCGCAAATGATAATTGTTAAAATGAAAAAAAAATAACAGCGGCAGATCCACATAGTGCATATCTCCTCTGCTCACATTAAAGCTCCACTGTTCAGTTAAGACTGACAAAACATGAAATGAAAGCTAAAATTATTAAGAATTTCAGGATGTTGACAGCTAGGCATTAAATCAAGTGTCAGGGACTCTTCTGAGTGCTGGGCTCTTGGCAAATGCACTGATTACATGCTGATGAAACTGGCCCTGGGGCAGCCCTGAGATAACCATGTGATCTTAGGAAGACAACTTTGCTAGGCTGTGCCTCAGTTTTATGATTTTGAATACAAGGGTATTTTCTACTACCTTGCTGTCTTCTTATAAAGAGTAAAAGAGGGAGTATAGTCAACACAGTGTCTGCTACATAACAACAATGATGATAATAATAATAGTAATTACTACATTTACTGAATGCTTATATTTTCTTTACTATGAACATTACTGGAAAGCCTGTATTAGGAGGTCACACCCAACTTACATTGGGAACAATGCTACTAACTTCAATGGAAACATTACATTCAATGTCAGCATCCTCTTAGCAATTTTACCCCATATTCAATGCCAAATTATAAAATTTATGCCAAGATCAGACAGAAAGTAGGAGATGGATGACTAGGTGGAGCACAGGGGATTTTTTTAGGGCAATGAAACGATTCTGTTTGATGCTATAATGGTGGATACGTGACATCTTCCAAAATCTATAGTACTGTACAACACAGAGTGGCACCTAACATAAACTATGGATTTTAGTCAACAATAACGTATAAATATTGGTTTCTTAAGTTTAACAAATGTATCCTACTAATGTAAAATATTAATAACAGGGGAGACTATGAGCAGAGGAAGATGAAATATATGGGAACTCTGTATTTTCTGCTCATTTTTATTGTAATCCCAAGACTTCTCTAAAAATTAAATCTAAAAACACTGAAATAATATCAATAAATTATGACTGCAAATTATTTTTGGGGAAATAGCAAGGTGTGACCATCCACCCCCTAAACACTGCACATGAGCTTGCCCTCTGAGAATTATGCAAAGACCAGAAGAGGTCTTAACTGATGTAATAAAAAACTGGCCTGAGGCTGTGCTAGATCTAGTCCTTAAGTAGTATTTTGAAAAATGATGTCACAAGTGTTTTTTAAAATAAAGAATTAGAATCTAGGATTATACTTTTTGTTTTTGTTATTTAGTGTATTTTTATTCCATGTTCTAATTATGCAACATAACTATAATTATTCTTTGATATTACAAACCCCTGAGGAAGACATAGATTATGTCTACTTGTGGCTTTACAAAATTCACATAAAACATGATAGCAATAGTGGCTTTTGTGCATATAGCTTCCTATAGTTTATACATCACTTTCATGTATATTTATTTGCTTTGCCACTTGTTCTGCACTCAGAAGCTAAAGCCAAAAGCCAAATGTTTTGTTTTGTGTTTTTTTTTTTTTTTCAAAAACACCATGTACTAAGTAAGACAGTATGCCAGAAACTGCTAGTTACCTAGCCAATATCCATTTTCTGTTTATTTTTACTAATAGAATCCTTTTTTTTTCAGGACACTAAGTTCCATATTTTCAACTTCTCTTACAGATACAGTAACCATGTAACCAATATCTTTCTACTCTATAATAATAAAAGTGTAATATGCTAATTAAACCAGGTGTCCTTCCAGACGAAGCCAAGGCTTCGAGGGAAGCCTGGGTCCTAGGTGCCTGCCAGTGGTAGGAGGGAAGCAAGCCCGTGTCTTGGGTACCAGAGGGAAGCCGGTGCCGGCAGCTGGGGGAAAAAAGGCTTACTCTTGCATGAATTTTGTGCAGCAGGTCTCTAGTGAGATATAAGCAAAAATTGGTAGGCCATGGTGGCACAGGAGTACTGAATCACACTCATTTATCCAAACACTTCTCTCTACTAATGCTGCAGTATTATTCCTGGACACCATGATGAATATGGCACAGAACTGAATCTGAATTTCCCAAGGATTCAAGCCTCCTCCAGCAGACTGCTAACTTTATTACCATGTTCTATTATTCCTACATGATATGTCTACAGTGATGCTAATCCACCTCACTTTGAGCTTCCATATTGAAAGGGGTACATAAGAAGGCACGCTTTCAACATCTTTACACTAACTGAGTTTTTATTTTATTTCCTTATACTCTATCAGAACTAGAAGCTAAGCTTGGTTTATAATAGCAACCTTGATGTTCAAATATGCCAGGCTTGGCACTTATGGAGGTTAGAGGTGGTGGGAAAGCAAAATCAGAAATTACTAAGAATGAAAATAGATTTATTTCAGATGCCAATATGTTATCTTCTTTAAATTTATATATTTTAAAACATACAGAGACCTCATATACACATAATCTAAGTCTACTAAAAGTTTTAAAGCCTTCATATAGTGACAATCATAGGTCTAACATTTTGTCAATTTGTTTTAAAGCAAGGAACATAGAGTAGAAGGAATGAAGTCAGATGATACCTAGTGCAAGATGGTACATAAAAGAGAGGCAAGACAAGAGAATTGTAGTTAGAACCAGTTAAAGAAACATAAAATAAATGCAATAAAAATAAGAAAAGCAAGTAACGTGTAAAGTTTTCAGAATATATAAAACATCACACTTGGGTTCAAATATCCTGATATGAGCAGTACTGAATAAAATATTTAGAGATATAGTCTGCAATTCTTTTTTTTAAATATGTTTTTATTTATTTCAGACAGAGGAAAGGAAAGGGAGAGAGAGATAGAAACATCAATAATGAGAAAGAATCATTGATTGGCTGCCTCCTGCACACCCCCTACTGGGAATTAAGCCTGAAACACTGGCACATGCCCTGAAAGGGAATCATCAAACCATGACTTCCTGTTTCATGGGTTGACACAATGCTCAACCACTGAGCCATACCAGTTGGGCTAGTCTGTAATTCTTAAATTGTTTAATTAAAAATGTTTAAGAACATATGCTTCTAATGGGGAAAATATGTTATACCGTGGTTCAAGTACATAGAGTACATTTAAGAGATATAGATTAATTTGATTTAATAATCAATCATTTAATCCACTGACATGATATGTACTTTGAGAAAAAATTAACATTGTTACTTTGAGTCTACAAAATTGCTAACATCCTGGTATAGCATGAATGATATATGGGTCACTTGGCCTGTTTCTAAAACAAGTTGAAGGTTTTAAATAAATGATGTTCCAGATCACAAAATATTTGCCCACTTGGGAATTATTCAACTGAACATTAGCATGGGCAATTTTTCTTCAAAACAGATAAACCTAGTTCTTAATAGCAATTTATATATATATATATATATATATATATATATATATATATATATATATATATATCTCCTATCTAATAAAGATGGAATATACTAATTGACCCTCATGCTGTTGCAAAGATGGCGGTGCCCACAGCCAATGAGGAGGGAATATGCTAATTAAATGTCCAACCCTCAAAGATGGAGGCACCCATGGTCAATAAGGAGGGAATATGCTAATTGACTGCTATGCCCTCAAAGATGGTGGCACCCAGAGCTACAAGATGGCCGGCAGGGGAGAGCAGTTGTGAGTGATCAGGCCAGCAGGGGAGAGCAGTTGGGGGTGATTGGGCCAGCAGGGGAGCAGTTAGACGGCGATCAGACTGGCAGGGGCGTGGTTAAGGGGTGATCAGGCTGGCAGGCAGAAGCAGTTAGGGGCAATCAGACAGGCAAGCAGGAAAGCGGTTGGGAGTCAGCAGTCCTGGATTGTGAGAGGGGTGTCAGATTGTAGTGGGTGCAGGCTGGGCTGAGGGACACCACCTCCCTCCCCCACAGTGCACTGGGCCTCTAGTATTTATATATTTCTCCATTCTCTCATGGAAAAGTACATCCCCATTTTTATGTACTTAATTTTTAAATTTATCTTTATTGTTGAAAGCATTACAGATGTCCCCCCTTTTTTTTCCATTGACCCCTTCTAGTCCATACCCACCCCCTGCTCCAGGCCTTCACCACACTATTGTCTGTGTCCATGGGTTATACATATATGCATATAAGTTCTTTGGTTAATCTCTTCATACTCCCCCACCTTCTCTTTGAGATTTAACAGTCTGTTTCACACTTCTGTGTCTTTCGATTTATTTTGTTCTTTATAGTCCACATATGAGTGAGATCATAAGATTCTTGTCTTTCTCTGACTGGACTAAATGACAATGAAGTATCACCTCATCCTTGTCAGAGTGGCTACCATCAACAAATGCCAAGTGTTGGTGAGGATGTGGAGAAAAGGGAATCCTAGTACAACACTGGTGGGAATGCAGATTGATGCATCCACAATGAAAAATAGTATGGAGTTTCCTCAAAAAATTAAATATAGCACTGCCATTTGACCCAGTGATCCCACTTTTAGGAATATATCCTAAAAATCCTGAAACCCTAATCCGAAAGAATGTATGCACTCCTATGTTTGTGATAGTGCAATTTAGAATAGCTATGATCTGGAAATAACCCAAGTGTCCATCAGTAGATGAGTGGATAAAAAAGCAGTGGTACATTTACACCATAGAATACTATGCAGCAGTAAAAAAGAAGGATCTCTTACCTTTTGAGACAATATGGAGGGACCTGGAGAGTATTATACTATGCAGCCCTGTTATGTATGGATTCAGACACCACATAGTTATACCATTATAGTGGAAAATGACGTATTCATCAGCTGCCTGTCAGATTCATTAGTTGCCTTTGCCATGGAATAAATGTTGAACTATATATAATAATACCTCACTTAAATAGGGGTCATCTCCCCAGGAACCTCAACTACTGAGAAAACAAACAAGCAACCAAACAATGTCTCTTCACAAATCAAATATCAAAAATAATAATGTGGTAATGAAAGCAATCTGGTAAGGAAAGGTTAATGCTATTTGGGGCAGCATATTGATCATTAGGAGATATGAAAAGTGACAGCATGTGAGAGAAGAATGACAGACAAAAAGTAAAGAATATTTTGACACATAATTCACCATGTATAATTAGGAAGCTATCCCTCTGTATACATCTTTGTGCAAATCTCTGTTTCCTAGCAATATAATTGTTTAAAAAAATAAATGTATAAATACATTTAAATAATTTAATACATGTTACAGGGCTGTACCATTCCAACACAACTATGTGGCCCTCTGCAGTGAAAGATACATCTGCAGTTGCTATAAGAGCTGTTGGAGTTCTCAGCAGTGCCTCTGAGTCCAGTATCAAATGCAGCTAGGTAAGAAAGTGCAATGGCAGGTGATCATGGGGCTGAGGCCAATGGCATATGGTAGTGGGGGCTTGTAGTGAGGATGGGGTTGGCTGTAACCCATGTGGCAGTGAGGAACAGGGCCATCAATATAGGTCAGGGCTTGCTGCTTGTGCATGTACTCAGCTGTGGTAGTGGTCTTCAGGTGTGTGCTCAGCAGTGGGAGCTGGAGTGAGTGGTGGGGTCTGAGGACAGCAGCATACTGTCATATGCATAAAGATGAAGCTTTGAGGTGAGCACTAATTTGGCAGTAACCACATTGGATCCCGGGACCGAGGCACCCACAGCCGCATTGGCTGGAGCAACTCCTGTGTGTCTGGGAGTAATGGGTGTCTGGAGTCTGTGAAGGTGAAAATTGTGGTGCCCTACGCAGTGAAAGCTGTGGGGCATCTGTGGCAGTTTTGATGGCTATTGGGTTCATTTGCTGCCCAAGCCTCTGGGGTCTTCTGTAGAGCAGAAGATGACAAACACTGCAGGATCATTGGCAGTGAAATTTGCAGGGAGTGTGCAGTGGTGAAGGTCTTCAGTGGTGAAGAATGCTGGGGTCCTTTGCAAAGAAAGCCACTGGGGATCATGTATCTGCTGAATAGTTGGTCCTGAGAGCCCCTGACCATATATTTTTTTAAATTGTAGTTAACTGCAGATGTCTCAGCTATTACCATCTCCCTAGAAATCTGTATGGGGTGAAACCCAAGCAGATCCTTTGGGCAGAGGCTTGGAAGGCTGAAGAAGCTGGTCACTCACCCTGATCTCCTTTCTCCAGTGAGAAGAACTTTCATGTTGAGCAGAAACTTTTGGCACTGAGCTGTGCTTGCCTGAAGCATGGGATGATGCAGACAAAAGCAAAATGTTCTTCCTACCCTTTACCTGTGGTTATTCTTGTGTTTTGTTTTGTTGTTTGTTTGTTTTGCTCCACTTTGTTGTTGCAGCTTCTTAACTGGATTCCTGAGCTCTTCAAGAGTCATTTTGGTTCATGAATAGCTGCCAATTTTATTTTTTTCTGATAAGATCAAAGCTGTGATTTCCTACTCTGCCATATTGTTGACATAACTCCTTCACCTCAATTTTCTTTTATATTCGTCTTTTCCTTCTCCGCTTAAGAAAGACTTACTTATAACCCTTGCATTAAATCTCATTTCTTTGTCCTCAATATCTGTGATGCATCTATCTCTGTTTATTGCCATTTATTTGTACATTTTTATAACATTTAGGAAAAGCTATTCTTTTATTTTGCTGTCATGGGTTATATTATTTAGCTTTATCCTCCCTTCTTGAGATTCTGAAGGACATTTGGATGTCACTGTAAAGAGAAAACCTTTCTTAGTACCTAAGACTTCTAATAAGTTCATCCTTTAGGCAGTGGTTATCAACCTGTGGGTTGCGACCCCTTTGGGGGTCGAATGACCCTTTCACAGGGGTCACCTAAATACATCCTGCATATCAGATATTTACATTACGATTCATAACAGTAGCAAAATTACAGGTATGAAGTAGCAAAGAAAATAATTTTATGGTTGGTGGTCACCACAACATGAGAAACTGTATTAAAAGGTCGCAGCATTAGGAAAGTTGAGAACCACTGCTTTAGAGAGTTGCAACATTTGTGGTATGGAAAAGGAAAGGTTCCAAGCAAATCCTATCTAATAAAAGAGAAACACGGTAATTGGCGTATGACCGCTACCCTTCCCATTGGCTAATCAGTGAGATATGCAAATTAACTGCCAGCCAAGATGGCGGCCGGCAGCCAGGCAGCTTGAAACTAACATGAGGCTTGCTTGCTTCAGTGACAGAGGACTCCAACATTCCTCGCCTGCCGCTGCAGGCCTCTGAGCTGCAGCTCTAAGCAACTATGTAACAAATATAGAAGCTAAACAAAA
Organism: Myotis nattereri; assembly: GCF_964212035.1. Classification (NCBI taxonomy): domain Eukaryota; kingdom Metazoa; phylum Chordata; class Mammalia; order Chiroptera; family Vespertilionidae; genus Myotis; species Myotis nattereri. The sequence continues at coordinate 131,084,442 of NC_138078.1, read as the reverse complement.
CCCCAGAAACCTGCTTTAGTCTGCCGGGCTTCAGCCAGCAGGATCGCAACATTGTAAGCAAAGACCAGAAACCTACTTTCAGCAGCGGAGGCCTAAGAGCTGGAGCCAAGCCTCAAAGCTAAAGCTGGCCCAGAATAAAAAAAAAAAAAGAAAAAAGGAGCGGTTGGGAGCTTCAGTCACCTTCAGCCTGCAAACAGCCCCCAGCCCCTCACCCAGACTGGCCAGGCACCCCAGTGGGGACCCCCACCCTGAAGGGTTTGTGACCAGCTGCAAACAGCCATCATCCCCTCACCCAGGCTGGCCAGGCACTCCAGTGGGGACCCCCACCCTGATCCAGGACACCATTCAGGGCAAACCAGCCATCCCCACCCATGCACCAGGCCTCTATCCTATATAGTAAAAGGGTAATATGCCTCCCAGCACCGGGATCAGCGGAGCCGAGAGGCCTCCCGGTACCGGGATCAGCGTGACAGGGGGCAGCGCCCAAACCCCCTGATCGCCCTGCGGCTCTGTGTGTGACAGGGGGCAGAGCCACAACCTCCCTATCCACCCTGCTCTGTTCCTGACAGGGGAAGGCACCCCAACCCACTGATCGGCCCTGGTCTCTGTGTGACAGGGTGTGGCGCCCCAACCCATCCCCCCATGGGCCCTGCTCTGTGTGTGACGGTGTAGAGCCATAACCTCCCCATCGGCCCTACCCTGAGTGTGAGAGTGGCCGCGCCCCAACCCCCTGATCGGCCCTGCTCTGTGGGTGACAGGGGGCAGTGCCCCAACCCCCTGATTGACCCTGCTCTGTGCGTGACAGGTGGCACCGCAACCTCCCCATCGACCCTGCCTTGAGTGTTACAGGGGGCAGCGCCCCAACCCCCCAATCGGCCCTACCCTGAGCATGACTGAGGGTGGCATCACAACCTCCCAATCTCCCTGCTCTGTGCATGACAGGGGGCGGCGCCCCAACTCCCCAATCGGTCATGCTCTGAGCCCGACCAGGGGCTGCACCTAGGGATTGGGCCTGCCCTCTGCCACCCAAGAGCAGGCCTAAGCCAGCAGGTCGTTATCTCCTGAGGGGTCCCAGACTGTGAAAGGGCACAGGATGGGCTGAGGGACCCCCCTCCCCACCGAGTGCACAAATTTTTGTGCACCGGGCCTCTAGTAGATATAATAATATTTTGACACAATTATAGTTACCTTTCCTTGAAAATATGTCCACTGGTGATTGGATGAATGTTTCTATTAACACTCTGAAAAAAGAAAAACATTTTGCTTATAGAAGGGAGTATGTTATAGTTGATATAATTCTTATATGTGTCTATTCTTTAACAACAAAACATTTATTTCAAATGTTCAGAACAATTGCCTTTGCGTATAAAAAAGCATTTCTTAAAATGTGGGCTCTACAGCATCAGAATGCCATTTGTGCTTATTAAATATGTATATTCCTTGGTCCCATTCTGTCTACTTATTCTGATTTTCTGGAAGGGACATCCAGGAATCTGCATTTAAAATAAGCTTTGAAGTTTATTTCAATGCTCATGATGATAACCCCTGTAGACCTTCAAACTCTCTTCCTAGATCTCTGCTCCTATAACATCTTTCTTCACATTGCTGGAGCTATTTTATTTCATATCTATGCTTGGTCCTTTCTCTGACTCTGGGACTAATCTTGTTTTTAGTCTTGGGGAATTTAAAGAGCTCTCATTCTATATTCAGGTGACAAAGTATCAAGAAACCTTGCTCTGACCTTGAGTGATTACTTAAACAAGTCGTGGTAGATGCTTCATTCCCTGGCTTAGTCTCTGTGGTGTATTTATTTATCATCAACCAGTTTTGCAGGGACAAAGATAAAACAAAATTGGGGGATTCAATTTGCATTTGTTGTCATGTACAAAGCAAAATCAGAAAAGCTAGAGGAAGTGAGAACAAGAGATTTACAGGGAGGTGACAATGACATATAATCAAAATATTGGACTAAGCTATTCCTGACAAGCTAGTAGTGCTCTGGAATCGTGGAAAAAATAAAGACTTCAATCATTCCAACATCAGCTCTTACTTAGTTACCGAAGTAGAACTTACTGATGAAGGAATGGAGAAAGAATACTTATAATTCCTGTTCTCTAAAGACATTATCACCCAAAAATTTAAATTGGGGTTCACAGACCAACAGCATGGAATCACAGGGGAGCTTGTTAGAATTGAAGAATCTCAGGCCCCACTCCAGAACTTCTTTTTAATTTTTTAAATTTTTTTAAAATATAGTTTTATTGATTTCAGAAAGAAAAGGAGAGAGAGAGGGAGATAGAAACATCAATGATTAGAGAGAATCATTGATTGGTTGCCTCCTGCACATCCCACACTGGGGATCAAGCCCACAGCCTGGCATGTGTCCTTACTGGGAATTGAACCATGACTTTCTAATTCATATGTCAACGCTCAACCACTGAGGCACACCTGTGGGGCAGAACTTCTGAATTTAAATTTTAGCATGATCCCCAAGGGATGTACTTGGCCATTAAATTTGAGAAGCAGAACTCTAGGAAACTGCCTGTTCTAGAAAAGCCAGAATTTCCAAAATATATTCAATAATCTGTTAAAATGTCTTTAAGGTAGAGGACTAAGATCTCAGAACTTTACTAGCCACCCAGAAGTCTCTCCACCTTGATTGTGAGACAGAATAGTAAGGTGGCAGTCTTTATGAGTCTTTATTGTGAGCCTTTATGCAGAGTTGCACTGCAGTATTTTCAAAAGCAATTCATATGTACTCAAGGCCAGGGTTTGTCATGTATTGGCACTATGATGTATTAACTGAAATATAGTAGCTGGTAAAAAAAAAAAAAGTTTCCTTACTATAACAAATCAAAAAAATTTGTGAATGTAGTAATAACCTATGAGAGAGAGAGAGAGAGAGAGAGAGAGAGAGAGAGAGAAGACTACTACAAAATGTTAAAGAACTCACAGAAAGTAATACTGCCCTTTTGCAAGTTTCACTCACATTATAACTTTGCAATGAGATCTGACTAAAGAATGTGGGGCATTATCCTGGCCATTGTATGAGCAGGATAGGGCCCAGTACTGTACTGCTCTAAGTAACCTTGGTTCCCTCAAGTACAACTTTAAACACTCAGCCACAGTCAACCTAGCTTCAGAGTCAGCTTCCCAACCCTCAGTGCCTTAAAGGCTCTCATTCAAGGAACATACCTTCCTTTTGGTTTAGATTTACTACTTCATTGAGCCTTGGAGACAGGGAGATATGGGGAGCTGGAACCCAGAATTATTGGTAAAGCCCAAGTCTCAGGAGAGAGACCCAGCTGCTGGATGACAGCAGAGAAACTGGGGCCCCCTAGAGATGTACTCAGCTCAAACATTGAGGACTGAGTTCTACATCTTCTTCTCTATCCTCTAAAGCAGCGGTTCTCAACCTGTGTGTCGAGACCCCTTTGGCGGTCGAACGACCCTTTCACAGGGGTCGCCTAAGGCCATCCTGCATATCAGATATTTACATTATGATTCATAACAGTAGCAACATTACAGTTATGAAGTAACAACGTAAATAATTTTATGGTTGGGTCACAACATGAGGAATTGTATTTAAGGGGCCAGAAGGTTGAGAACCACTGGAAAGTTATATAAGCCAGTCAGAGAAAGAAAAGTATCACACGATCTCACTTAAAGGTGGATTATAATGAACAAAATAAACTGATGAATAAAATAGATCCAGAGACATAGAAGCATGGAACAGATTGACGAAATTCAGAGGGAAGGAAAGAGGGAGGATGGTAAGAGATTAACCAAAGGTCTTATATGCATATATGCATAACCCATGGATACAGACAATAGTGTGGTGAAGGCCTGAGGCAGGGCAGGGGTGGGGTGGAGAGGGTCAATGGAGAAAAAAATTAAAAAAATAAAATCTGGGTAAACAAATGGAGGTTCTGCAACAGAGATAAAAACATCAGGTGACAGAGAGAAAGAGGACTGACATTGCAGTACACAACCTTTAAGTCCCTTTGATTTATTTATTTATTATTTGTATTGTTCTTTTTTTAAATTAAAGTTATTGGGGTGACATTAGTCAACATGATCATATGTTTCAGGTGTCAGTTTCTATGTTACAAGTTTTGTATATTGCACTATGTGCCCACCACCCAAAGTCAAGTCTTCTGTCACCATATATTAGGACTCCCTTCTCCCCTCACCCCCCGTCCCTCTGGCAACCACCACACTGCTGTCTGTGTCCATGAGCTTCAGTTTTATATCCCACATATGAGTGAAATCATATGGTTCTTAGCTTTTTTTGACTGACTTATTTCACTTAGCATAAAATTCTCAAGTTCTATCCATGTTAATGCAAATGACACTATTTCATCCTTTCTTATGGCTGAGTAGTATTCTGCCGGGAGCTGGTCCATCCTTGCTGTTTCAAGGGACCTGGCATATATGGCATACTGTTCTTAATATGTTTGCTCACCTTCTTGGCACTATGTGTTTTAACCAAGGTCACCTCTCTGAAAAAGGGTTGTTTCCCCAGGTAAGGATTTTCCCCTGAAGTTAGGGAGGGAATAAAACCCCTTAACTAAGTGCCAGGCGGGTAATTAATCACTTTAACTACGAACAATCATGCTTAAGCTACATAATCTTTACTCCCTGAAATGGAGATAAGAAACGCCCTAACCTTTGGAATAGAGATTGATAGGATTGGAATCAACTGGTATAAATACAGATGTAACAAGACAACAGGACACAGAACCTAGACACAGAACCTAAACAGAACCTAGAGACAGAAGAACTTCGCTGGAGAGAACATGGCAAAAGATCCTGGACAGGACCTGGCTACAGAACTTGGTTGGAGAACCTAGCCAGAACCTGGCTGAAGAACCTGGCTACAGAATCTGGTGACTGAACCTGGCTGGAGAACCTGGACAGAACTTGGCTGGAGAACCTAGAGAGGGAACATGGACACAGAACCTGGCTGGAGATCCTAACAAGAACTTCACTGGAGATCCTAACCAGAACTTGGCTAGAGAACCTGGCTAGGCTGCTGATCAACTGAACCCTGTCTCCGTGTCATTCCTTCTTCGCCGACTCCGTCCACACCTTTGGGGACCCCTGGATCTGCTGGGGTTGGACCCCAGCAGTATTCCATTGTTTATATGTACCACATCTTCATTATCCATTCCTTTATTGCAGGACACTTTGGTTGTTTCCAAATCTTGGCCACTGTGAGTAATGCTGCAATGAACATAGGGGTGCATATATCTTTGCAAACACACGATTTCAAGGTTTTAGGGTATATATACACATGAGAGAGATTGTTCGGTCATATGATAGCTCTATTCTTAATTTTTTGAGGAATTGCCAGACTGCTTTCTATAGTGGTTGTACCAGTCTACATTCCCACCAACAGTGAATGAGGGTTCCCTTTTTTCCACAACATTTCCAACACTTGTTATTGTTTGTCTTATTGATAATGGCCAACATAACAGGTGTGAATTCTGTAATTCTTTGTATTGACTATCATTACCAAAAATATTGTAAAAAGAATCATTGCTTTGTGGTCAGATTTATGTTTGAGTCCTATTGCTATCTTTTACTAGCTATTTGAATATGGACAAGTTAATTGACTCCTCTGAGCCTTCGTCTTCTCAACTAAATCAAATGGAAAAGGTGTTAGGAAGTAATTAAAATAATCTGTCAGAACTATTTGAAAAATAGAAGTAGAGAGGTAGAAACTGCCTCTACACTCTGCTACAACACCTAAGTAGAGATTAAATAGCACAATTTCATGTTTAATACAAATTACAGTTGAACATGCACAGAATTTTTTCTTCAAAGGAAACAATGAGTTCACACAATAAATCAGATAATTAAAGCCCTTTACTGGTGTCTTCTGCTACACAGTCTATGTTTTAAACTGGATATCTCACTGCAATACTGTCTTCCCATGATAATGTAGTTACAAGGTGACATTTTAGAAACAGAATTGAAAGCAATATTCTGTTAGATGATACTGTGCCTATCAAAAATGGTTCTGTTGCTAATCCCTGTGGTGGACCTTTGCAGTTTCTGTGTGAAAATGTTGTTTATATTGTTGATATAGCTCTATTTATGTGTTTACATAACACAATATAATCTCCAGTGTGTATATATGTGTACATATACACATTTTCAGGTAACTCAATAAATCCTTCAGAGCGAATTAAACCAGATAGTCATGCACACTGATACAACATATTTTATCTCTAAATATAAGGTCTGGATACCATTTGGTTTGGCAGGAATGTATTTTTTTTTTTCTGTAAGTCTTTTGGATAATCTTTAACTGCTCAGAGAGCTGAAAAGGATGGAATGTTCCTATCTCCCCTCTATCTTATCACACTCACCTTGTAACTCAGAGTTTGCCAAGTCAAACCTTGTGTTAATGCCTCCCACCCTCTACCCTAAAGCAAGATATTTCCTAGAGCAAGTCCAGGTTACATTACAATACTTTCCAGTTCTTGAGATAATGTTTTAGAGTTCTTTGGCCACTTAAAAATAGCAAGAATTAAAAACTTTGGTGGCCACGTTCTTTCAATGAAGTGCTTTTAGGCATTAGATATTTCTCAAAATTTCATTGATAATGCACATCTAAAGAAAATTTGTTTCTTAATTGTTTTATAATTATGTTTTATGTTTTGAAGATGATCTCGACATAAGTATTTTTTATCATTATCTATTCATCAAGAAAACTGGCATTGCCTTGGATGAGCAATTGCACCTCATATTAGTATACCTCTATACCAACCTATGTGCATAAGACATCCAGAATGGCACCATTAACACAAATGGAAGTAAATCACCAATGCAAATTTATGGAAATATTTAAAATTATGATGAATTTATATAAAGCAATCCCAAAATGATTCAGATACAGGCACGTTTCAAATAAAATATTACAGACTCTATTTCTACCACAATAATCCAAGAAAGACACTGATGCAGATGGCTGTATTTTATGGTACATAATATATATATATATATAAAAGCCTAATATGCAAAGTGTCCCCTCAGTTCAACTTGCTAGGTGTTCGATCACTTGCTATGCTGTGTGCTGACCACCAGAGGTGGCACGGAACAGAGGAAGGCCCCAGCCGGCAGCTGGCAGCTGCTAGGGACCCTATCGGTGCAAGAATTTCGTCCACAGGGCCTCTAGTTGCTTTATACTCAACAGAGATTGTTACAGTGTTTATGACATCATCCAAATGAACAGAAATTATGTAAAATATAGGCATCAAAGAGAGGCAGTTTTCCTTCATGTACTCACCAAAGCCTACAGGATGCAGCCACAAACTGTGGATCAACTATAGTTTTGAACAGGTTGCCAAGAACCAGATCTGGACAGCATCTGACACTGGCTTGCACCAGAGAACCTTCCAGAAGGCCCAGAACTGGCACACAGGTTCAGACAACATGGAAGAAAGATCCAACAAGTTTCAAAAACAGCATACCCAAAGGGAGACCCAGTAGGCACTAAACTCTACTGGGACAAACTCAACTCTTTTATTTATTTAGTAGAGGCCTGGTGCATGGGATTTTTGCATTGGTGGGGGGCGTGGCCTGCAGGGATCAGCAAGCTGTGGGAGCGCTACTCACCCTGGTCAGCTGAGCAGTGTTCCCACTGTGGGAGCTCACTGACCACCAGGGGGCAGATGCTCAACACAGGATCATACCAACTAGTCCATTGGTCGTTTTGGTCATTCCACTGTTCGATCCCTGGGCTTTTATTATATAGGATTACTTCTTTTTATCTTTTCTTTTTTCATATCTCCTATTTTTCTTTCCTTTTTTTTTTGCTTTATCTTTCCCTTTTATTGTTCTTTTTTCTTTCTTTCTGTTTCCTTTCCCTATTCTTTACTTTTACATTATTTTTTCTCTTTTTCCTGTCATATACTTTTTTTTCTTTTTTTTCTTCTTCTCATATTCTTGTTTCTTTTGTTATTTAGTTTTTTATTTTCTTTTTCATTTTTCTGTTTGTTGTTCTTTTGTTTTGTTCTGATCTGTCAGCACCTGTACAACAGCTTCCGCTATGAGCTCTGGGTTGAACCTCACAGTCCACAAGCCTGAGAGTAGATCCCACCCAAGAATTGGACAACAAAAATCAAGATGCAATTACAACAGAAGGGCCCACATAACTCACACAAAAGACATTACTAAAGCATCTATCTCAGGAGATCAAGGAAACTGCACCACTGGGTCCCACACGACACCTACTACATAAGGCCACCCCACAAAGACTGGGAGTCATAGAAGTTCTGTCTACTATGTAGAAACAAACACAGAGAGACAGCTAAAATGGAGAGTAAAAGAAATAATTCCCAAATGAACAAACAAAAACAAACAAACAAAAAAACCAAGAAGGATGTCCAGAAAAAGAGCTAAATGAAATGGGGGCAAGCAATTTATCAGATATAGTGTTCAAAGTAATCATTATGGGATGCTTAAGCAATTTAGTGAGAATTACAGTGGGATTTTGGTTCTCACACTTAATTCATTCTGTAAAATTGTTCGAGAAGTGGTTTGTTTGAAAACCAAATCATTTTTCCCCATTAGAAATAATGTAAATTGAATTAATTCATTCCAGACCCCCCAAGTATTCCCTGTTTTAACCTTTCTTATATACAGTACATGTCTAATATTCTGTTTAATCTATAAATAAACACTTTAAACACCAAAAAACATGAAATATAAATGAAAATTTAACAAAAAAGAAATGAAGTGTACAGTAAAAAGTGAAAATTTATGTACATACTAAAAGTTACCTTTAATGTTGAGAGCTATTGATGATTGAATATGGAGGGGAGAGATGGAGGGATGGGAGGATATTATTATTTGGAAGGGGATTCCATTACCTGTGTAAACAATTCCTTGCATTCAAGTCTGTGTTTTAAATTTTCATTTTTTTTCTGTTTCTCTTGGTTAGAATCCTGGGGATACAAATGGTCAATATGTCAAATGCTATAGAGTGATTACAGAAGAAAATAATTTAAGAATCAATATGTTTTACAATGAGGTATTGGGTGACCTTTGGGAAAACAGTTTGAGGGGAAGCCAGATTGCTTTTAGATGAGAAATTGGTAGGTGAGAACTGAAAGTAGACTGAAAGGAGTTTTAGGGGTAAAATAGGCAGGTTTAGGGAGTTTCAGAAATTAGGGGGTCCATCATGGGCCAGGACTGCAAAGGTGAGGGCTTGGAGTTGCCAAAAGGCATACATTCACAGAGAAAATAAAAGAGATACCACAGGATAAAGGGAGAGGAAGACATCCATTCACAGAAGATAGGGAAAAGTCAAGGTTTTGGGAGAAAAAGGAAACAAACTTGCACAGAGGATAGAGAAATGCTGATGAATGGGAGAAAGAGGAAAACAGATTTTCACAGGAGATAAAGCACGACCACTGAAGGGGGAGAATAAAAGGGGGGCACCACGTGGGTTTTGAGCTTTGAAGCTAATATTCTACCAGTTGGAAGGCAGTATGAAGAAACAAAGAACTGCATCCTTTATAAACCTTAGGGAAAAAAGGAGCTTAGTGGGTTACTCCCTTTGGGACCCACTTCCTAAGTGGGAGTCTGTATTTTCTTTCAATGAATTTTCAACCTTTTCATCTACTACTTTTTGTCTGTGGCTTCATTCTTCAAATAAACCTGGACAAAAACCCAGGAAAGAAACCACCTTTGCATCCTGCTCTGGAAAAATCCCACCTAACTCAGTAGCAAATACAAGCAGCTTTTCCAAGACGTTTAGCAGTAAAGAAAGTCATTGTAGTAACCTGACAGGTAGGAAAATTCACAGTAATATTTTATATTGTGTTATGTTATGTTTTATGTTATTTAGAACATCAATTAGATATTTGGAACATTAAATTACTCATTTATGGTTGCCTGGTCTCTGAGAATCACAGATCTACTGGGCTCAAAGCAGTCATGTATGATCATTTGCTCCATTGAATTACTTTCAGAGAATACCAGACTAAGAGCATTTCTAAGAAAACCAAGGTTCTAAGAAATCCTCAGGATTTGTGTTAAAAGTAGAATTTGTCTGTCAAGATGCAATACAATTTTAAGATGTATTAATAGAAATATGTGTTCTACATTAAGAGTGGTTATATTCCTATCTAATAAAGAGGGAATATGCAAATTGACCATCACACTGTAACAAGATGGCAGCTCCCACAGCAGAGGCGGGGATCCCATAACACAAGATGGCTGCACCGACATCAGAGGTGGGGTTCCTGTAACACAAGATGGCGGCTCCCACAGAGGGGGTGGGGCCAGCTGCTACATGCACCTGCCACGGGAGTCCCCTCATTTCAAACTTCCAGACCATCCTTCATTAATGAATGCAAAAACATGTGATGAATTGTACGAGCGACAACAGGCACAGGTTTTGATAAATTCTCTGAATGATGAACAGTTGGCATACTTTCAGACTATAACTTCAGCCATCGAAGATCAAACTGTACACCCCAAATGCTTTTTCTTGGATGGTCCAGGTGGTAGTGGAAAAACATATCTTTAAAAAGTTTCAGTACATTACATTAGAGTTCATGGTGGTACTGTTTTAACCACAGTGTCTACAAGAATTGCTGCAAATTTACTTCTCGGTGGAAGAACCTTTCATTCCCAATATAAAATACCAATTCCATTAAATGAAAATTCAATTTCTAGACTCGATATAAAAAGTGAAGTTGCTAAAACCATTAAAAAGGCCAAACTTCTCATTATTGATGAATGCACCATTGCATCCAGTCATGCTATAAACACCATAGACAGATTACTAAGAGAAATTAGGAATTTGAATGTTGAATTTGGTGGGAAAATTCTCTTTCTCAGAGGAAATTTTTGACAATGTCTCAGTGTTGTGCCACATGCTATGCAATAGATCATAGTGCAAACGAATTTAAAGCACTGTAATGTTTGGGGATGTTTCAGAAAGTTGTCTCTTAAAATAAATATGAGATCAGAGGATTCTGCTTATAGTGAATAATAAAACTTGGAGATGGCAAACTTGATAGTAGTTTTCATTTAGGAATGGTTATTATTGAAATCTCCTGTGAAATGATTTGTAATGGATCTATTATTGCAGCTACCTTTGGAAATAGTATATCTATAGATAATATTAAAAATATATCTAAACATGCCATTCTTTGTCCTAAAAATGAACATGTTCAAAAATTAAATGAAGAAATTTTGGATATACTCGATGGAGATTTTCACTCATATTTGAGTGATGATTCCATTGACCCAACAGATGATGCTGAAAAGGACAATTTTTCCATCGAATTTCTTAATAGTATTACTCCTTTGGGAATGCCATGTTATAAATTAAAATTAAAAGTGTGTGCAATCATCATGCTATTGAGAAATCTTAACAGTAAATAGGGTCTTTGTAATGGTGCTAGATTTATTATCAAAAGATTATGACCTAACATTATTGAAGCTGAAGTATTAACAAGATCTGCAGAAGGAGAGATTGTTTTGATTTCAAGAATTGATTTGTCCCTGTTTGACACTGGCCTCCCATTTAAATTGATTCAAAGACAGTTTCCCGTGATACCAGTATTTGTTATGACTATTGATAAAGCACAAGGACAAACTCTAGACCAGCCGTGGGCAAACTACGGCCCGTGGGCCAGATCCGGCCCGTTTGAAATGAATAAAACTAAAAAAAAAAAAAGACCATACCCTTTTATGTAATGATGTTTACTTTGAATTTATATTACTACACACAAACACTCCATCCATGCTTTTGTTCCCGCCCTCCGGTCCACTTTAAGAACCCATTGTGGCCCTCGAGTCAAAAAGTTTGCCCACCCCTGCTCTAGACAGAGTAGGAATATTCCGACCTGAACAAGTTTTCAGACATGGTCAGTTATATGTTGTTATTGTTTATTTATTAGTAAATTCATATATTATTTTCATATACATTGTACTCATTTCCTTTCATCTCTGACACTTTTTTATAGAGAAAGGGCAAATAGCAATATTAAAATATTTCCTCTAATTAATTCCCTTTTAATGTGCATGAATTTTGTGCACCGGGTCACTAGTAAAGATGTAATACTCTGTATAGATGGGATACTATTGATGATGGTGTGCTCCATCCTGAGAAGCCCATTTCTTAAGAAAGATATTAATTCATTTGAGGCCTTCTTAAGGATAGCAAATCAGATGACTTACCATAAGAATGAGAGGTAAGGTAACTAAGTGGAAGGGTTTGGACTGAAGAGAATGAAGATTTAAGGAGCTCAGCAGAGATTGGACAGGGTATATGTCATTACATAATTGAACTTTTTTTTACATGGAAATGTTATAGTGAATTAATGTATGACAAGTACTTCTAGGTGCTAAAGACCTTGCTAAGCATTTTAATTCTCACAGAAATTCCTTGAGGTAATAACTATCTCTGCTTTACAGATGAGGAAATTAAATCTCAGAGTGATTAAGAAACTTATGAATATCTCACAGCTGTTAAGGAGACCAGTTATAAATTCAGAAGAACACATATTCCTTCTACTATAGCATAATAATGATTAAACAAGAGCTAAACTTAGAGACTGAGTTGAGTTGGTGTCACACAGAAACCCAGGACATGTCTTTTTCAGCTAATTCCTTTCTTAGTTCTACTGCAGTAAAAAAAAAGTGTCTAAGAAAACAATTGGGCCAAACTTCATTCTTAACCCACCCCCAAAGGGAAGAAACTTGTAGAGGGAGAAGTAAATATCATGGGTAGAAATTAAATAGCACCAGGACAAAAGGTTTCTGTATTCCTGTCTTTTTAAATTGCTTTTTATTCTTCCCACTCATGGGACTGGCTAGGGCAGTACAAACTTCCCTACTACTGCCTCCATTCTACTCCAAAAAGCAAGGATTCAAGAACAGTCACACTGCCTTTCTCCTTGAGGAAAATGAGTCCTTATGACTCAATTTCATCTAGCCACCTCTGAAAGCCTAACTATGCCTCTCCTTTCAAGCTCATACTCCCACTCTATGCCTTTCTTTTTTTCTCTATTGTAGTACACCAGTACCTTCATAACAAAGCAAACTGGCCTCATGGCATGCCACCTTAGGGATCTGCTTTCTGAATTTATATTTTACTAGTTATATAAGCCAAATTATACTATTTTTTCTTCTAAACTAATGGCCTCCTGTAGAATGTAGTTTAACCTATACTATCTTGAACATAGTGAGCTTTCAGGAAACATATACTAAATTCATATAAATGGACTGGATGCTTGGAGTTCCAGGCACATGGTCAGGATGCAGGGTCATATAAACTCTGAACTGGTATCCTATCTCAATGTTTAACAACACTTCTCATTAGGAAATTGTTCCTACTATTTTTCCTAAATCCCTCTGATGCAATTTACACTCCATTCTTCTTGTCCTGTCCTAAGAGAAGACTGAGACCAGCTGATGAGCATTCTCTGTGTAATAGCTCTTTATACACATAAAGACCATTATTAAATCCCCTCTTGGTCTTCTATTTTTCAAGCTGAACAATCCAAGTTCCTTTAACCTTTCTTCATAACCCTTGCTTTCCAATGATTTGATCATCTTGGTAACACTCCTTTGAAATGTCTCCATATTCCACAAATCTTTCCATCTATGGACCTCCAAAATGGATAAATTTTTACAAAGGATCAAGAAAATTCTGAATGTTAGGATAAAATTCTTTCAAAAATTTCAATCATACAGATTCCTGTTATTCAGCAGTTTCCTGTTGCTCATGAATATTTAGCTATTCATGAACAACCCTGAGGAATTTGTACTTTACTGAGTAAAGTTTAAAATCATTGGCCCTGGAACCCTCCTGCCAACCACACCACTTCAGCCACAGGCCCCACACAACTCAGCGCCTGGATCCTTCAGTGAGAACAAAAATGGGGAGACAAAAACAACAACCCCCAAAGGAAAGAAAAGGAGGAATCATCAGCAAAGGAACTAAATGAAATGAAGGCATGCAATATGTCAGAAAAATAATTCAGAATAAGGGTCATGCAGTTCATAAAGTGGGTGGATAAGGAAATCAACAACTTATGTAGGAATCAAGAGGAAATTAAGAATGACATAGCTACAATGAAAAAACATAATGGACGGTTTCAACAGTAGACAAAAGAAGCAAAAGACCAAAGCAGTGAGTTAGAAGACAAACAAGTGCTTGTGAGGAGGTGGAGAAAAAGGAACCCTCGTGCACTTTGTGTGGGAATGCAGACTGGTACAGCCACTGTGGAAAATAGTATGGAGTTTCCTCAAAAAGTTAAAAATGGAACTCCCATTTGACCCAGTAATCCCACTTTTAGAAATATATCCCAAGAAATCAGAAACACCAATCAGAAAGGATATATGAACCCTTATGTTCATAGCAGCACAATTTATAATAGCTAAGATTTGGAAACAGCCTAAATGCACATCAGCAGATAAGTGGATTAGAAAACTGTGGTACATATCCACAATGGAATACAAGGCTGCTGTAAAAAAGAAAGAACTCTTACCATTCACAACAGCATGGATGAACCTGGAGAGCATTATGCTAAGTGAAATAAGCTGGTCAGAGAAAGATAAATATCACATGATCTCACTCATTTGTGGAATATAATGAACAACATAAAGTGATGAACAAACATAGATCCAGAGACAGAGAAGCATTGAACAGACTGTCAAACCTCAGTGGGAAGGCAGGGAAGGGTAGGGGGATGGGGGCAAGAGATCAACCAAAGGACTTGTATGCATGTATAGAAGCATAATTGATGGGCACAGACACTGGTGGTGGTGGTGGTGGGGGGGTGGCGAGAGCATGTGCTGGGCAGTGGGAGTGGCTGGGAAGAGGTCAAAGGGGGAAAAGGAGACATATGAAATACTTTAAACAATACAGTATTTAAAAAAATTATCATTCTAAGTTAAATAAATCAGTCAGAGAAAAACAAGTACAAAAAATGTGAATAAAATAAAATAAAATAATAAAATAAAATAAAACCATTGGCCTTGTTGCCCTAGCTGGCTTGGCTCAGTGTCTAGAGCATCAGCCTGCAGACTGAAAGGTCCTGGGTTCAATGTGGTCAAGGGCACATGCCTGGGTTTTGGACTCGATCCCCAGTAGGGGGCATGCAAGAGGCAGCCAATCAATGATTCTCTCTCATCATTGATATTTCTATCTCTCTATCTCTCCCTCTCCTTTCCGCTTTGAAATCAATAAAAATAGATTTTAAAAATAAAATAAAATAATTGGCCTTTAAAGCTTTCTGTTTATAGGATCCCAGTCAGTGAATGAATCTTTCTGACCCCATATCATACACAGGTCAGGCAGGCTAGATTGTTCTTAACTTATTTCTATATATGCAGTAACTCCTTACAGTGTCAAAAATTTTGGTAGAATATTTCCATTAAAATTTATGCTATAGTCTGGCTGGTGTTGCTCAGTGGTTGAGTGTCAACCTATGAAACAGGAGGTCATGGTTTGATTCCTGGTCAGGGCACATGCCTGGGTTATGGGCTCCATCCCCAGTAGGGGAAATTCAGAAGGTAGCCAATTGATGATTCTCTCTCATCCCTGATGTTTCTATCTCTCTCTCCCTCTCCCTTTCTCTCTGAAATTAATAAAATATATTTTTAAAATAAAATTTATACTATAACATTAATAAAATTCATGATCTGAAATTACTGTAGCTAGCACTTCGATATCTAGTATTCATCTGATAATATAATATATAGATGACTCATGGCTTGTTTTGTGATATAATACTAGTTCTACACCGTGATGTTATTAATTTATTCATTTTTTCAGGAAATGCATCCAGAATCTGATTTCTTCTCACCACCTTCATTGCCACCATTTTGATCTAAGTCATCTCACCTGTCACCTAGATTATTGCAATTGCCTTCCATCCATCTCCCTGATTCTACTCTGAATTTCTGGTGTATCTTCTCAACAGAGCAGCCAGAGTGATCTTATTAAAATATATGTCAAGCCCTGGCCAGTGTGGCTCAGTTCTTGAGCATTGACCCAGGCACCAAAATGTTGCCAGTTTGATTCCTGGTCAGGGCACATGCCCAGGTTTTGGGTTTGATCTGCAATAGGGAGCATGCAGGAGGCAGCAGATTGATGTTTTGCTCTCACATTGATCTTTCTCTCTCTCTCCTTATCTCCCTACCTCTCAAATAAATAAATAAATAAATAATAAAATCAAGTCAGATTATGTCATTCATCTGTCTAAACTTGCTCCATTTTCTTATGGTATATCCAACAACAAAGACAACAAAATCTTATTTATCTGTCATTCTACTACCTATTTTTCCCTCATATCTTACTACCTAAATTTCTTCTTTCCTTTCTTCACTACAGTCATCCTGACCTCCTTGCAGTTGTTCAAACCTGCTAGACACACCTCAGCTTCAGAGTTTCTGCCATTTCATCCTCAACCTGGAACACTCTTCTCCATGTTAACTATATAGTTCATACCCTCATCTCGTTTAAGTCTTTATTAAAATGACACCTTTTCAGTGAAGATTCCTTGATCACTATATTTAAGATTGCAGTCTACCTCAAGCAATTCCAATGCCTCGTATTCTGTTCTATGTATTGTCTACACCACTTAGCACCTTAGGTCACTTTTTATGTTTATTGTCCATTTCCCATCCACTAGTTTTGAAGCTCTGCTGTTGTACCACTGGTGCCTATAATGGTATTTGGTACTTGTTACATTTTTAATTAAATAAATTAATGAAATAATATTTATTATTTACCAGCTATTGACCAATGACTAACATTCTCTCTCTCTCTCTCTCTCTCTCTCTCTCTCTCTCTCTCTCTCTCTCTCTTTCTCTCTCTCTCTCTCTCTCTCTCTCTCTCTCTCTATCTCTCTCTCTCTTTCTCTCCCTCTCTCTCTCATGTTTTTTAACCCTAAGTAGTGCTATGAATTGAGAGTATAAATTTAATTGTGTACTAACATAATAATTGCAGGTGTACTATTTAAAACTGTGTCATAAACATGGTAGCTGTTTTACAGGTATAAAAACTTCTATAACCTGTTTTCTGGGAATCTAGATATGTAAAATATTATACAGAAAACAAACCCATAATGGCACATGACAGGCTTGAAGATTGAGTAGGGGACAATCATAATTTTCTGAAGTTGATGCCATAAAGGATACATTTGCCTATCAAATATTTGGCCCAACAAATAGAAAATACTCAGCTTGATGACCCATGCACAGGATTCTAAAACATATTGTTGCTGCTTTTCCTATAAAAAGAAACAATTTCTACCTCTAACAGTGTATAATTCCCAATGCATCTTTAATGTTCATGGATCTTATTTTTCTTTTTACTTGTTATCACTTATTTTGTAGGTTAGAATGATACTTCAGTTGATTTTTCTCCCTTTCATTTTGTACTTAAAGCAATTTCTCTATATATTTGTTCATTATATGTATTTTCTCCTATTTGCAATTCTAAGAGAAATAATTAGCATTGTGGAATATCTTGCCTAATATAAACATAGCCTGCGGTCACTTCTTCTAAGTTCCCATGTATCCTAAGAAATTTTGCCTAAAAATCATATGTCAGTAGTACAGACATACCAACATCAAATTTCTCTTTTTTTCTATTTTCCTTTTTAATGATGGAACTTACAGCATTTCTTGCACATTTACAATGTGCATTGCAAGTCAAGCTTCCTTTACCTAGATAAGGGTCATTAGCAAACCAACTGGCCACTCCCCCTTAGGACACTGCAAGCATCACTTCTGCAGTACTTCTACCCTCTGCTGATATGAAAAGCAATATTCATATCAGGATTTTAAAACTGTATGCCTCTAGCCTCGAAGATCAATAATCGTTGGGTAATTAATGCTGAGCAGTATGTCAAATCACTTCTTCCAAAGGTGTGAACAGTAATAAAATAATGCTAGGATGAACGAGATTTCTGGTAATTAATACCAAACTCTTTTTAAACTACAAGGAAATCTTTGCTATAGTAATTAAAATAAAAAAAAAACCCACAATTATTTCAGACTAAATCGTTTAGACTTTTTCCAAGGTGGCAAAGTTTTAAAATTCTATTGAAATACCTCTTTATTTTGAATATCCATTTTTCATTAGTCTTGATGTAATTAACATTCAAATGATCCTCTTGGGCTAACTTTATCAATGGTTACACATAGGTAGGACCTAGCTAGAGAGAAAGTATTTGCCTTTCCAGCCACCATTGCTGAACTTGTATTAGAACCTCAATCTGCTGAGGCTGAGGACATTTTGTTAGCCTTTCTCTTTTAATGCAAGGCAGAAAATGGTCAGGGACACATGAGTGGTGTGTGTGTGTGTGTGTGTGTGTGTGTGTGTGTGTGTGTGTATCAGCTTGCCTTTGCTTAACTGGTTTGTTTTAGCTCTTTGAAACCACAGCTTTGCCATTTTCACCTCCGCCCATCCTGCCATCACTCAGGAAGTGTAGATTGTGAATAAATAATTACATGCCCATGAAACTAAATTCCATTTCACAAACTTAGAGTTTGCCTCCATTTTTCCCTTTGAAATAAAGTTGTATGTTGTCCCTGCCTCCATCTTTAACAGGCATATGGTGACACACAGCATAGTTGCCACTGCCAGTTCAATGCCTGACTCATTTTTCTGTCCCCCTGACATAATCTTATATATTATTAAGAAGTTCAGTCTCATTTCCTTATGTCTACCCATGTATAGACTCCAAGTCTTCCACCAACTAGAATCAGAACTTTCTCTTCTGGTGCTACCCCATGACATGGTTACTAACCACACTTGCTTATACCATGCTTCTCCCTTCCCCTAAAACAATTCTTAATAAAATAATATTTCCCTTCTAAGTCTCTGTGCCTTCCAAGATACTAATACATAATCATAGTAACTGAGTGTGCTAATAAAAGATACCCAGAAAATGCATATTTTGGCAAAAGCTTTTGAGAATATGACAATGTTTATCATATTGCACACCCTCTTGTTTCATTCAAAGGACTAAGTCTACTATAGATACTCCTAGGTCATTCAGGACAGCAAAGGCAGCATCAGTAAAGAATGCCATGGGGAGACAAGATGGGTAGGAGGGTCTTTGCAGTTGTCTGAAAATATATCTGGGTGCAGCACAGCTACTCCCTCTGCTGTAGACAATTTCCTCATTTCATTTTACTGAGGATCAGACAAAGTACCTAACACTAAGTGTATTTGTTTTCTCATCATGAAATGCAATAGCCCTCTATTGCCCTTCTGGTACTCTGGTTTAAGCTTGTAGTTGTGAGGTAGTATAATATGCTGCATTAGTTAGCAATCTACTTAATGGCTTATTTTCACAGAAATAGGGATCTCTGTCTAGCTCTAGCCCAACTGGGAATAGGCTTGGGAAGCTCTCCAGGATATTCATTATTCAAAACAGGTGCTCAGTGCTTGGCTGTGCTCAACAGGGAGGATTAGAATGCCAGGAGAGGTTTTCCCAAATAATTCATTTCCCAATTATGCTTGGGTGCATGAGCCCCATCATAGACAACATAGCCTGGGAAAGAAGCATACACCAGCCAAAACACATGAGAATTTTGTTGATACCCCCGAACTCCCAAAGCAAAAGGGGCTCTTTCAGGCTTGAAGGAATGAGACTGAATAAAGCAAAGAAATGCATGGTAGAGGGGAGTGAGACTGGGAGAGTAATTGGATGTCAAAGAAAAAAGCCCTCATCCAAAATGATTTCTTGGGAACAGAAACATATTGTGCTCACTTCTTGTGGGAATGGTGCCCCATGACATGTAGCTACAGCATGGATTCTGTATATACAATACACTTTCTTGAGAGTTGTTTCCATGCTGCAGAGGTAACAGTTAAGTTGCTGCTGGGTGGTTGTTTATTTGGGGTGTGTGTGTGGGGGGTGTGAAAGAGAGAAAAAAAGAGAGACAGAGACAAACAGAGACACAGAGAGATAATATCAGGCTGATTTTTTTAAGCTTTATTTTCTGAATCCTCAGAAAGTTTTTTCAAAAGTGGAACTAAATGCCTTTATTTTATATTGACAACTTAATCATTCTAGAAAAGAAGTAGAGAATTTGGATGATATATCCAACATCTATATATATAAAACCCTAATATGCAAATAGACCGAACAACAGAACAAACGAACAACCTAACAACCATTCGCTATGACATGTGCTGACCACCAGGAGCATGTGAAGAACATGGCAGGCATTGGCAGCAGGCTGAAGAGCGCTGAACTTGGCAGGTGTCAGCTGTGGTGGGATGGTGGAGCTGCTGAGCAGGGCGCCAGACCATGGTGGGGCACTGGTCTCTGTCATTGGGGCAAGGCTCTGGTGGTTACTGAAAATTCTTTGCTCCCATGTGCCGTGATCCAACCTGGCACTCAGACCCACTGCCGGTGATGTCCCCACTCGCACCCACTGCTGGTGCCAGAGCCACTGCTCACACCCACTGCTGGCACCGGTGCACTTGCACCCGCTGCTGGCACCAGGTGTAGGTGCCCATTGTTCGGCACTGTCAGTGGGTATGAGCAGCGGCTGCTGGCCCTGATTGCCCCTGAGGACTTCTCCACCTCCTCCTGCTCCTGAGGGGTGATCGGGGCAGCAACCACCATTCACACCCGCTGCTGGCACTGGCCCCAATCACTCCCCGCCATCAGCAGGTGCGAGTGGCGCCTTCAGTGCATGGGAGTGGCGGAGGTGGGAGCAGGGTTGCTGGCAGACAGAGGACCTGGGGCCACAGCAGAGGGGCCGGGCAAGGGAGTGGAGGATGGGCCAAGACCCGCCCCAGTGCCCGTGGCAGCCTGGCAACCCACAGTTCCTTTCAAGGTACACAAACTTGTGCACTGGGCCCCTAGTATAAAATATATATTGAGAACTGAAAAAATAAGGAGATATGAAATCGTGGCTAAATGTGACACTAATCTCCCATTACATTTATGATCTAGGGCCATATGGAGCAAAGCAAACTTTTAGACCTTTTAAATAGTTGAGGAATCTCAGGGGATGGGGGTGGTTAGGCATGTACTCATTAAATTTTTAAAAAACAGGATGTAAAATTATGTAGTAATAATTAAAGTTATATTACACCATGTATATGACAAGAGGCTGCAGAAATAAGGGGAATACAGAAAATTCTAACAGAGTTTGAGGTAAAATCCTTAGGTATATACATTTTTTTTCTCAAGTATCCAAATTCTCTAATACACACTGAAAATACAGAAATACCAAATATAAAAGAGAAAAAAAAGAAAGATGAGTGAGGTAGTTGGCTTGAGCAAAAAATGGAGAAAAATAAAAGGCATCCAGAAATTAGGTAAACAGGCAGTTTTTTAGTCTCCATGTTCCCATAAAAGTTATTACAGAAATTCAGGTGCTCAGTTTGCACCTGCACTTCCTTAAGAAGAAAAGCAGTGTATGGTGGAGGAGTGGGTCCTAATGCAAAGTTAAACTCCTTTCCTAACATCTAGATGATTTTAGAATTGCTCTTCCATATTATTTGAGAAAATTTGCCTAGTTTGACTTTACAATAAATGGATGTTAGTTTAGTAATGAGTGTCAACAGTCTAACAACAGGGTTTTCTGGTGTACCATAATGTATACAGCAAATGGATCTACCCCTGTCTTTGTTTAGAGGAAAGGTTAAGAGCCTAGTTTTTAAAACTAATGCTTACTTCAGGACTGAAATCATTTTTATGAGGCCCAATGTTCTTCTTTTGTTTAGCTTTGGATCCTGTTGTGCCATAGATAAACACCTTATGTTTTTTTTTCTCTAAATGAAGAAAATAAATTTCTCATTTATTGAAATTTCCCTAACTCTTAAATTCTACATCCTTTTAATCTGAAGGAGAAAGAGGATCCCAGTTCCTGGAATCAGGGATGCAATTTCACTCAGAGAGCAAGGCAAACTTTTATTCTTTTTTTTTCTTTTCTTTTTTTTTATTGCTTAAAGTATTACAAAGGGTATTACATATGTATCCTTTTTTCCCCCCCGCCCTTGACAGTCCCCTAGCCTCCCCTATCCCCCAGTGTCTTATGTCCATTGGTTTTGCTTATATGCATGCATACAAGTCCTTTGGTTGATCTCTTACCCCACTTCCTCCTGCCCCCCAATCCTCCCCGGCCTTCCCGCTGCAGTTTGACAATCTGTTTGAGGCAGTATCTATTATTGTTCAAAAGTTTATAATGGTCACTATTATCCATGAATGAGTGAGATCATGTGGTATTTTTCCTTCATTGACTGGCTTATTTCACTTAGCATAATGCTCTCCAGTTCCATCCATGCCGTTGCAAATGGTAAGAGTTCCTTCCTTTTTACAGCAGCATAGTATTCCATCGTGTAGATATACCACAGTTTTCTAATCCATTCATCAACTGATGGGCACTTAGGCTGTTTCCAGATCTTAGCTATGGTGAATTGTGCTGCTATGAACATAAGGGTGCATATATCCTTTCTGATTGGTGTTTCGGGTTTCTTGGGATATATTCCTAGAAGTGGGATCACAGGGTCAAATGGGAGTTCCATTTTCAATTTTGGGGGAAACTCCATACTGTCTTCCATAGTGGCTGCACCAGTCTGCATTCCCACCGGCAGTGCACAAGTGTTCCTTTTTCTCCACATCCTCTCCAGCACTTGTCGTTTGTTGATTTGTTGATGATAGCCAATCTGACAGGTGTGAGATGGTACCTCAGTGTTGTTTTGATTTGCATCTCTCAGATGATTAGTGACTTTGAGCATGTTTTCACATGTTTCTTGGCTTTCTGAATGTCCTCTTTTGAAAGGTGTCTATTTAGGTCCTTTGCCCATTTATTGATTGGATTGTTTAACTTCCTTTTGTTAAGTTGTATGAATTCCCTATAAATTTTGGAGATTAGGCCCTTATCAGATATGACATTGGCAAATATGTTTTCCCACACAGTGGGTTTTCTCATTGTTTTGTTGATGGTTTCTTTTGCTGTGCAGAAGCTTTTTATTTTGATGTAGTCCCATTTGTTCATTTTCTCTTTAGTTTCAAGTGCCCTAGGAGCTGTGTCAGTGAAGAAATTGCTTCAGCATATGTCTGAGATTTTGTTGCCTTTGGATTCTTCTAGAATTTTTATGGTTTCCTGTCGTACATTTAAGTCCTTTATCCATTTTGAGTTTATTTTTATGTATGGTGTAAGTTGGTGGTCTAGTTTCATTTTCTTGCATATATCTGTCCAATTTTCCCAACACCATTTATTGAAGAGACTATCTTGGCTCCATTGTATGTTCTTGCCTCCTTTGTCAAATATTAATTGAGCATATTGGTTTGGGCCGATTTCTGGGCTCTCTATTCTATTACATTGATCTATATGCCTGTTCTTGTGCCAGTACCAGGCAGTTTTGAGAACAGTGGCTTTGTAATACATCTTGATATCTGGTATTGAGATCCCACCTACTTTGTTCTTTTTCAGGATTGCTGCAGCTATTAGGTTTTTTTTTGTTTGTTTGTTTTGTTTTGTTTTTCCAGATGAATTTTTGGAGAGTTCGTTCTAGATCTCTGAAGTATGCCATTGGTATTTTAATGGGAAGAGCGTTGAATTTATAGATTGCTTTGGGTAGTGTGGACATTTTAATGATGTTGATTCTACCAATCCTTGAACACGGTATGTTCTTCCATCTGTTTATGTCTTCCTCTATATCTTTTTTCAACGTCCTGTAGTTTTCTGAGTAGAGGTCTTTTACCTCTTTAGTTAAGTTTATTCCTAGGTAGCTTAATATTTTTGGTGCAATGGTAAATGGGATTGTTTTTATAATCTCTCTTTCTGAAAGTTCACAATAGGTGTATAGAAATGCTTCAGATTTCTTGGGGTCAATTTTGTATCCTGCTACATTGCCAAATTCATGTATTAAGTCTAGTAGCTTTTTGATTGAGTCTCTAGGGTTTTGTATGTATAATATCATGTCGTCTGCAAATAAGGACAGTTTTACTTCCTCTTTTCCAATTTGGATGCCTTTTATTTCTTCTTCTTGCCGAATTGCAATGGCTAACACTTCCAGTACTATGTTGAACAGGAGTGGTGAGAGGGGGCATCCCTGTCTTGTTCCTGTTCTTATGGGAAATGGTGTTAGTTTTTGTCCATTGAGTATGATGCTGGCTGTGGGCCTGTCATATATGGCTTTTATTATATTGAGGTATGATCCTTCTACTCCCGCCTTACTGAGAGTTTTTATCAAAAATGGGTGTTGAATTTTGTCAAATGCTTTTCTGCATCAATTGATATGACCATGTGGTTTTTTTCTTTCAATTTTTTATGTGATGTATCACGTTTATTGATTTGTGGATATTGTACCATCCTTGCATCCCTGAGATAAATCCTACTTGGTCATGGTGTATGATCTTTCTGATGTACTGCTGGATCCGATTTGCTAAGATTTTGTTGAGGATTTTGGCATCTATGTTCATGAGGGATATTGGCCTGTAATTCTCTTTCATTGTGTTGTCTTTATCTGGTTTTGATATTAGGGTGATGCTGGCTTCATAGAATGAGCTTGGAAGTGTTCCTTCCTCTTGAATTTTTTGTAGTAGTTTGTGGAAGATAGGTTTTAGTTCTTCCTTGAATGTTTGGTAAAACTCCCCTGTGAAGCCGTCTGGTCCTGGGCTTTTGTTTGGTGGAAGTTTTTTGATGACTGCTTCAATTTCTTCCATAGTTATTGGCCTGTTGAGATTATTAGATTCTTCCTGATTGAGTTTTGGAATGTTGTATTTTTGTAGGAATTTGTCCATTTCCTCCAGGTTGTCTAGTTTGTTGGAGTAGAGCTGTCCATAGTATTTTTTAACAATCTTTTGTATTTCTGTGGGGTCTGTTGTTATTTCGCCTCTATTGTTTCTGATTTTGTTTATTTGGGTCCTCTCTCTTTGCTTCTTGGTGAGTCTGGCTAGAGGTTTGTCAATCTTGTTTATCCTTTCAAAGAACCAGCTGTTGGTTTCATTGATTTTCTGTATTGTTTTTTTGTCTCTATGTCATTTATTTCTGCTCTAATCTTTATTATCTCCTTCCTTCTGCTCACTCTGGGCTTTTCTTGTTGCTCTCTTTCTAATTCTTTGAGTTGTAGAGTTAGATGATTTACTACTATTTTTTCTTGTTTTTTTGAGATAGGCTTGTAGAGCTATAAACTTCCCTCTCAGGACTGCTTTCATTGTGTCCCATAGGTTTTGGATTGTTGTGTTTTCATTGTCATTAGTTTCCAGGATGTTTTTAATTTCTTCCTTGATCTCATTGGTAACCCAATCAATATTTAATAACATGCTATTCAGCTTCCAGGTGTTTGAGTATTTTGGGTTGTTTTTATTGTAGTTTATTTCTAATATTATGCCATCGTGGTCTGCGAAGACCCTTTTTATGATTTCAATCTTCTTGAATTTGGGGATACTTTGCTTGTGACCCAATATATGGTCTATTTTTGAATATGTCATATGAGCACTTGAGTAGAATGTATATTCTGTGGCTTTGGGATGAAGTGTTCTGAAGATGTCTATTAAGTCCATCTGATCTAGTGAGTCATTTAGGATTGCTGTTTCTTTGCTGATTTTTTTGTCTAGAGGACTTATCCAGTGCTATCAGTGGTGTATTAAAGTCCCCTACTATGATTGTATTGTTGTCGATCTCTCCTTTGATATCTTCCAGGAATTTTTTTATGAATTTGGGTGCTCCTGCATTGGGTGCATATATGTTTACCAGGGTTATATCTTCTTGTTGTATTGATCCCTTTAGTATTATGAAGTGGCATTCCTTATCTCTTGTCATGGCCTTCACATTGAGGTCTATTTTGTCCAATATATGTATTGCTACCCCAGCTTTCTTTTCCTTTCCATTTGCCTGAAAGATATTTTTCCATCCTTTCACTTTTAGTCTTTGTGAGTCCTTTCTAATGAGGTGGGTCTCTTGTAGACAGCAGATGTATGGGTCATGTTTTTTTATCCATTCAGCCACTTGATGTCTTTTGTTTGGAGCATTTAGTCCGTTTACATTTAAAGTTATTACTGAAAGGTACTTGTTTGTAGCCATTTTTTTTGTGTGTGTGGCTGTTTTCTTTCTGAGCTTTTTTTTCCTTCTTTTTACACCAGTCCCTTTAGCATTCCTTGCATTGCTGGCTTGGTGGTGATAAACTCCCTTAGCCTTTTTTTGTCTGTGAAGCTTCTTATTTCCCCTTCAATTTTGAATGATAGCCTTGCTGGATAGAGTATTCTTGGATTCAGTCCTTTGCTTTGCATCACTTTGTAAATTTCTGTCCATTCTTTTCTGGCCTGATGTGTTTCTGTTTAGAAATCATTTGATAATCTAATGGGAGATCCCTTGTATGTAACTTTCCATCTCTCTCTTGCAGCCTGTAAGTTTCTCTCTTTGTCCTGAACATTTGCCATGGTAATTATGATGTGTCTAAGTGTGGGACTTTTTGGGTTCACCTTGTTTTGGACTCTCTGGGCTTGTGTGACTTTTTTCTTCCCCACCTCATGGAAGTTTTCTGATATTATTTCTTCGAATAGGTTTTCTAATCCTTGTTCCTCTTTCTGTTGTCCTGGCACCCCTATTATTCGTATATTTTTTCGTTTCATGTTGTCCCAAAGCTCCCTTAGGCTCTCCTCTTTTCTTTTAATTTTTTTTTCTCCATTTGCAGTACATTTTGGGTGTGTTTTGCTTCCTTGTCTTCTAATTCACTAATTAGGTCCTCCGCTACTCCTAGTCTACTGTTGATACTTTCAATGGTGTTTTTCATTGCAGCTATATCACTCTTCATTTCTTCTTGGGTCTTTCTTAAGTTGTTGATTTTTTCATCTGTTTCTTCTAGCTTCTTCCATATGTTATTGATTTTTTCATCTGTTTTTTCTTGCTTCTTGCATAGGTAGTTGACTTTTTCATCTGTTTCTTCTAGCTTCTTGCAGAAGTTGTTGATTTTTTTCTCCATCCAGTTTATGCACTCTAGGACCCTTATTCTGAATTCTTTTTCTGTCATGTTGCATGCCTCTGTATTACTTAGCTGCTTTTCTGGAGAGTCCTACTTCTCTTTCCTTTGGGGGTTTCTTTGTCTACCCATGTTTGATCTCACTGACATATCTAGACATTGAGTCATTCAGTGGCTGCTCCCTGGGTGGAAGTGGCTCCTTGGGCTGTGGTTGTTCCTCGGGCGGTTGCGGTAGCAGCTGCTCCTCAATTGGCAGCAGCTCCTCTGGTGGGTGCTGTTCACAGCTGTGGTGGCTCTTCTGACTGGTGGGGGGAGGCTTCACGTACAGCTGCTGCTCCTCAGACAGAGGGTGTGGTGCTCAGGAGGCTGCTGCTGCGTTGATTTAAAGGCACAAAATACAACACAACAAAGCACCATGTACCATGCACTAAACACAAATATATTCACGATACTAATAACCCCAAAAAAGGTGACCACCTGAATTAAGAGAATTAGGGGATAAGGAAGAAAGAAGAGAAAAAGAGAAAAGAGAAAAAAGAAAAGTAGGGAAGGAAAAAAAAGGAGTGCAAAAATGAAATTGGGAAAAAGGAGGGGGAAAGAAAAGAGAAAAAAAAGAGAGGGAAAAAAACAGTGAAAAGAGAGAATGAAGTAGAAGACAGGAAGAGGCTATGTATATGAGGAGAAAACTCCTCTAGAACCGCCACCAATCCCAACAAATTCTAGCAACAGCTCCCTGGAGATGAATGCAAACTAGAAACAACCAATAATATCAAGAGAGGCAAGGGAAAACAGAAGCACAAAAATAACCGGGGGGTGGGGGTGGGGGGTTGTGGAGGGAGGGGAAAACCAACAGAAAAAAAGAAAAAGAAAAAGAAAAACAGCCTCACAACCAGTCCTAAAACACACACACACACACACACACACACAGACACAAAACAAACAAACAACAACAAAAAACCCAATATACTCAACAATCAAGCAAACAGCAACGAAACGATAGAAAGATAAAAGAAGAAAAAAAAATTTGGATAGTGAAGAAAGATAAGGGATATGTGTATAAGGATTTAGAGCAGTGGATTGGAAATAGGATATATAAGTAGGGTGAAATTTTGACAGGAGGTAAACAGAGGAATAGGGAAAATCTAAAGCAGGAATAGGGTAAGAGAAACAGGACAACAAAAGGGGAAAAGTGAGGGAGAGGGTTTTAGCATAGAGGTAAAATTGAGGTAGGGAAAATTGATGCTAAAGGAATGATGAAAATAGAATAGAGAACACTAATCCCAAAATAAAATAAAGAGAAAATAAAATGGCACTTTAAAAAATGGTAAAATGGTAGCAGTAATAATACTGGTTAAAAATAAAATGTAGTAATTAAAGGGGTAAAATCAGGTGATGGAAAAAGAAGAAAAAAAAATAAAAATAAATTTAAAGAAAATGGTTTCTTACTCAAAAGGTGAAAAAAGAAAAAAGAAGAAAAAAAAAATTGCAGTAGTGAAGGTCCTTCGGTTCTTCTACTCGTCAGTCTGGCTCGCCTTAGTCCTGTCAGGTATTCAGGAGAGTGCTGAATTTCCCTGTGATACACTGTTCCTCCGTGTTGTAAACCACAGTCCTAATTTTAAAGCAGGCCGTATTTGTTTCCCAGACTGCCTTAATTTGTATTTAGCTAAGAGTCCGTTTGTGGCTCAGCCTCTGGGTGGCAGTGTTTTTGGGTTGGCCTCTGAGGCTATAGGGCCTCTCTGTCCAGTAGCTTGGGTTTATCGTCTCTATTGCACTTAAAACTGGTATGGGGAAGTCCCCTGCCCAGAGCTGGTTCCTTAATAGTTACCTGCTCTGTGTTGTTGCTGGGATTGAAAATCCCTCTATAGGACAGACCCTGTTAACTCCCAGGGACTGATCAGATTATTTTAATCCTTGATCTGGTTCAGGGTGGAATCTGGGTGTGGCTGTGCTCCTTGCCTGGAAGCTAGGTAGAGGAGTCCCACCCTCCGGAGAGAATGGCTGCCCTGATCCTGGGCCCAGGGGTGTCTCAGCACTCAATTCGCTGCCACCTCTCCCGGCACCCCCTCTCTCCTCAGTCTCTCCCCAGATTCCACTCGTCAGCACCTTCTCCCTCTCTTCAGCACAGGTGAGTGTCTGTATCCGAAATGTCTTAAGAACAGGATTCAGTGAAAACATACAAACACCGGCTGCGGAAATGGGGAAGGCTTGGTTTCTGTAAGCTCTTCTCTTACTGGAACTGCATGGTCTGGTCAGCTCTTCAGGCTGCCCCCTTTAGGCTCAGTCCTCCGTGATCACAGAACCCAGCTCTCAAATCCCCCGGCGGCACCAGGAATCCCTCGGATCTCCTTTCCCCAGTCAGGGGCTGTGCCTGTCCCAAGGGACGGGGCTGTCTGCCATGCGGTCTCCCTCCGACCCTCTGGGCTCAGAGGTCTCGCAAACTTTCCTGCCCAAATCCCTTTTTTTTTTTTTTACCTTTCCAGGGGAGTTCTGCCCTTCCCGGCTGCAAACCATCTCACCAGCTGAGTAATTTCGCCAATTTGGGGTGTGTGTTATTAGTTTCAGCTGCTCACTCCATTTGCTCCGGGACACGACCTGGGAAGCGTCTGCCTATATCGCCGCCATCTTCCATTCTCCTAAACTTTTATTCTTTCTCTCATTATGATTAGGGATAACTGAGCAGTAAGGTTGATCTCATATTGCAAACAGGACACAGCTGAAGATGATCAAATAGATTAAAACGATCTAGCTTGTTTAGAAATTAATAAAATTAGAGCTGCAAATTAAGTTTAGGAAGTAAATCAATCTTTTGATTACTGGATTCAAGTTAAAGGGCATGAGAAAAACTTTATAATCTTCTCAGCATGGTTGGCTGATCTTAGTTTGGCATGCTGTCTGCAGCATAATGCCACACTTCCTTTTATTAAAATGTCAAATTCTATTTAGCTGAAAGTTTTCTTAAACGCTGAAGAAAGTTTATACTGAACACACCTGACCAGTGCTTGGGTTTACATTAATTAAATAAAATTTTGTCAGATTGGATTACACTTCCTCTGAAAGTGTAGAAACATAGTTCACTTTTATATTCTCCTGTACCTGCATGACATTAAAACAAACAAACATTCATTCTGACTAGAACACTATTTAATGTTAAGACTCTTGATAAAAATATGGTGAGTTCGATAAAGCAGTGAATGGTGAGTAAATGAATAGAAAACATAACGTTATATTATGCCATGGCTCAGAGTCAAATTTTCAAAACATGCAACATTGTAGAATCAGTTGGTTTGTGTTTGATTGTTTACAAGATAAAACAATTTCAGAGAAGAGCCACCAACCTTCTTAGAAACAAAATCCAAATTTTAAGAAATGTGAGCCTTTGTTACCTTCAGATCTACATCTTAATCAGACATCAATATCTATACTAATGAAAGGGCAACATGCAAATTAACCATCACTCCGTGACAAAGATGTCAGTGCCCATAGCCACAAAGATGGCAGTGCCCATAGCCACAAAGATGGTGGCACCAGCTGGAATCAACGAGCCTGCCAGAGCAGGCGGGACGCTTGGCTTCCTTCAGCCCAGATGCTTGGATTCCTTTGTCGCCCCAGCAATGAAGGAAGCCAAGCCTCTCGCAAGCCATGGCCAGGTGCCAGGGGCCAGCCTCTGGGCGGTAGCCACAGACTTGGCCAGAGTGGGCAGGAGATGGCTCCAGCCTGGAGCGAAGGCAGGAGGTAGCTCCAGTCTGGAGGGAAGGCCTGGGTCCCTGGTGCCAGAAAGAAGCCAGTGCCAGCAGCCAGGGGAAGGAAGACTTATTCTTGCACAAAGCTTTGTGTATCAGGCCTTTAGTATTAAATAAGAGAAAATATACATCCCCTCAATCAGAAGCAGCAAAGACATGGGGAGCTGGTTCCCATTAATCTTATCCATCAGTTTTTCAAAACAAAAATTATGGACATCTAATCAATGTTTTAAAGTTAATCTAAATCAGATTATATCTCTGAATTTTTAATAATTCTTTTTATAATTATGTATAAGTACTGGAATTATCAGGGATCAGCAACTATACCGCTCATACATAGATTCACTGAAAAATAAACATAATTGTGATGTTCTTATTCTTCTTTTATTTTGGAGTAGACTTACACTTGCATTCACAGTATTTTTATTTTATTTTTAAAGAATTTTTATTGATGAGAGGGAGAGAAAGAGGTGGGGGGGAACACTCATGTGAGAGCAAAACATGGATTGGCTGCCCCCCTGTATGCCCCCGCACTAGGATTGTGGCCTGACCAGGAACTGAAACAGCAACCCTTCAGTGCACAAGACAATGCCCAACCAACTGAGCCACATGGGTGGCCAGGGCATTCATAGTATTTTTAAATTCACTTTTACTTAATGATAGTTATTGGAGTTATTAAAAAATAACAGAATTCATCTTTTTAGGGTTCATAATTCAGTGAGTGTTAATATATTCACAGAGTTATGCAATGAGCACTAGTGTATAATTCAGTATATGTTCATTACCTCAAGAGAAAACCTATACCAGTGGTCGGCAAACTGCAGCTTGTGAGCCACATGCGGCTCTTTGGCCCCTTGAGTGTGGCTCTTCCTAAGCCTTAGGAGTACCCGAATTAAGTTAATAACAATGTACCTACCTATATAGTTTAATTTAAAAAATTTGGCTCTCAAAAGAAATTTCAGTCGTTGTACTATTGATATTTGGCTCTGTTGACTAATGAGTTTACCGACCACTGGCCTATACCATTAACAGTCACTCACTATTTACTCTTCCTCAGCCCCTGGCAAACACTAATCAACTTTCTGACTTAATGGACTTGCTTATTTTTGATATTTAATATAAATTAAATTGTACAATATGTGTACTTTTTTTGGGGGGGGGGTATGGTTTCTTTCAATTAGCATAAGATTTTCACAATTAATCCATGTTGTAGTATTTACCAGTATTTCATTCATTTTTTGTTAGGCAAATTCCACACTGGGGTAGAAATCCATTTAATGAGCCTAATTAATATGGAGTCAAACTTTCTCCTAAAATAGCTGTTATTGATTCTTTTAATTTCTTTTTTAAATTTTACATTTATTGTTTCAAGCATTACAGATGTTACCTTTTTTTCCCATTGACCCTCCCTCTGCATTCACATCCCCTCCCCAGGCCTTCACCACAACAATTGTCTGTGTCCATATGTTATGCATATGTGCATATAAGCTCCTTGTTTGATCTCTTCCCTTCCCTTTCCTGTTCCCTCTGAGAATCTTTCTTCTGTTGTATGCTTCCATGCCTCTAGATCTATTTTGTTCATCACTTTATTTTGCTCATTAGATTTAATATAGAATTAAAATCTTGTGATACTTGCCTTGCTCTGACTGACTTATTTCATTTAGCATAATATTCTCTAGGTCCATCCATGCTGTATCAAAGGGTAAGAGATCTCTCTTTTTTTACAGCTACATAGTATTCCATGATGTAATTGTACCACAGCTTTTTTATCCTCTCATCTACTCATGGGTACTTGGGCTGTTTCCAGATCTCAGCTATTGTAAATAGTGATGTTATGAACATAGGGATGAATGTATCCTTTCTGAATGGTGTTTCAGGCCTCTTAGGATATATTCCTAGAAGTGGGATCACTGGGTCAAATGGAAGTTCCATTTTTAATATTTTGAGGAAACTCCATACTGTTTTCCATACTGGCTGTACCAGTCTGCATTCCCAGCAGCAGAATCCATTTTCTCCATATCCTTGCCAGCACTTGTTTGTTGATTTATTGATGACAGCCACTCTGACAGGTGTGAGGTTGTACCTCATTGTTATTTTAATTTTCATCTCTCTGATTTTTAGTGACACTGAGCATTTTTCCATATGTCTCTTAGCCATTTGTATGTCCGCTTTGGAGAACATACAATGGGCTATTTAGGTCATCTGCTCATTTCTTGATTAGGTTGTTTTCCTTTTGTTTATTTGTACGTATACCCTATATATTTTGGATATTAACCCCTTATCAGATGTATCATTAGCAAATATTTATCCCATACAGTGGGTTCCCTCTTCATTTTGATGTTGATTTCTTTTGCTGTGCAGATAATTTTTAGTTTGATGTAGTCACATTTGTTTATTTTTTTTGTTTCTCTTGTGCGAGGCATTGTATCAGTGAAAATTTTGCTACATGAGATGTCTGATATTATGCTGCCTATATTTTATTCAAGAACTTTTATGGCTTACATTTAAATATTTTATCTATTTTGAGTTTATTCTTGTGTATGGTATAAATTAGTGGTCTAGTTTCATTTTTTTGCATGTAGCTGTCCAATTACCCCAACACCATTTATTGAAGAGACTGTCTTTATTCCATTATATGCTCTTGCCTCCTTTATCAAAGATTAATTGAGCGTAATGACTTAGGTCAATTTCTGGGTTATCTATTCTGTTCCATTTATCTATATGTCTGTTCTAGTGCCAGTACCAAGCTGTTTTGATTATAGTGGCTTTGTAGTATAGCTTCATATCTTTTGGCCTATCTCAGTTTTTGACATACCTTCCTCACTAAGCTTAATCATTTCTAGCTTTTGATTTCAAGTGGGAGATGTGAGACTCTTCTTTTCACTTTAACACTTAGATGTCATTGTAGGGTTATTAATTGGCTTAGTTTCAACATTGTTGTTTCTCAGGGAATAAGGAGGCCAAAGAAGATGGAGAGAGATGGGAGAACAGCTTGTTGGTGGAGCATTCAGAACATACACACAATATTTATCTATTGTCTGCCATCTTATATGAGCACTAGATACCTGGGGCGTGAAATTCATGCATGGGTGTGTGTGTGTGTGTGTGTGTGTGTGTGTGTGTCCCTCAGCCAAGCCTGCACCCTCTCCAATCTGGGACATCCCTCTCACAATCCAGGGCTGCTGCCTCCTAAACACTCGCCTCCTGGCTTGCTTGATTGCCCCTAACCGATTCTGCCTGCCAGCTTGATCACCCCCTAACCATTCCCCTGCCAGCTTGATCACCCCCTAACCATTACCCTGCCTGCCTTATTGATGACTAACTGCTCCCCTGCCAGCCCCATTGCCCCTAACTGCCCACCCCTGCTAGTCTGGACACCCCTATCTGCCCTCCCCTGCAGGCCTGGTCCCCCCAACTGCCCTCCCCTGCAGGCCTGGTCACCCCTAAATGCTCTCTTCTCCAAGCCAGGTCCCCCCAACTGCCCTCCCCTGCAGTGCTGGTTGCCCCCAAATGCCCTCCCCTTCAGGCCTGGTCCCCCCCAACTGCCCTCCCCTGCTGGCCCGATTGACCCTAACTGCCCTCCCTTGCTGGCCTGCCCCACCAATGGTCCTCCCCTGCAGGCCTGATCCCCCTCAACTTCCCTCCCCTACAGGCTTGGCTCCCCACAACTGTCCTCCCCTGCAGGCCATCTTGTGTCCACATGGGGGTGGCCATCTTGTGTGTTGGAGTGATGGTCAATTTGCATACTGGTCATGACTAATTAGCATATCAGGGCTAATTAGCATACCCCTCTCTTATTGTGTTGGAGTGATGGTCAATTTGCATACTGGTCATGGCTAATTAGTATATCTGTTCTTGATCAATTAGCATATCCAGGCTAATTAGCATATCCCTACCTTATTATATAGGATGGTTGGTGGTGCCCCAAAGCAATTACAATTGTAGCATCAAAGATCACAGATCACCATAATAATAATAATAATAATAATAATAATAATAATAATAATCTGCCCTCCCCTGCAGGCCTGGTCACCCCTAACTGCTCTCTCCTCCAAGCCAGGTCCCCCCAACTGCCCTCCCCTGCAGGCTTGGCTCCCCACAACTGTCCTCCCCTGCAAGCCATCTTGTGTCCACATGGGGGCAGCCATCTTGTGTGTTGGAGTGATGGCCAATTTGCATACTGGTCATGACTAATTAGCATATCAGGGCTAATTAGCATACTCCTCTCTTATTGTGTTGGAATGATGGTCAATTTGCATACTGGTCATGGCTAATTAGTATATCTGTTCTTGATCAATTAGCATATCCAGGCTAATTAGCATATCCCTACCTTATTATATAGGATGGTTGGTGGTGCCCCAAAGCAATTACAATTGTAACATCAAAGATCACAGATCACCATAATAATAATAATAATAATAATAATAATAATAATCTGCCCTCCCCTGCAGGCCTGGTCCCCCCAACTGCCCTCCCCTGCAGGCCTGGTCACCCCTAACTGCTCTCTCCTCCAAGCCAGGTCCCCCCAACTGCCCTCCCCTGCAGTGCTGGTTGCCCCCAACAACAACAATAAACTTTGAAATATTATGAGGATTGCCAAAATGTAACAGAGATACAAAGTGAGCAGATGCTATTGGAAAATATGGTTCCAAGAGATTTGCTTGATGCAGGCCTTCCATAAACCTCCATTGTAAAAACTCAATTCTCTGCAAAGTACAGTAAAATGAAGTGCAATACAATGAGGTATGCCTGTACACCCTTCAATAAATCTAAATAAGTTCAGTATTTATAGATGAAAAACAATAAGGCATATTGACTTTTTTCTTATATTTGTATTTTTGTAGCAGAAACAATTAAAAATTATTAATCATTAGGATGCACTGAAAATACATGTATTATTATATTTCCTAAAATAAGATATTGAATTATTTTTCTATTTAATTTACTGTCCAACATTATTGAACTGATGCTAAAAACAAAATAACATTTCAAATAAAATTTTTGTACTTTGTAGAGAATATCCATCATATGCTCATAATATCACTACTTGGCTAATCATGATTGCCTTTTGCATTTAGTTAAGAAAACAGCAAAAAATACAGTGTAATAACCATTGTGATAAAGAAAATGTCATTTATTATACCCACATTTAATCATCCTGACTTCCACTATAGGGAGTGACTCTGGCACTCATGTATGCCAATAAGTTCATCTGGAAGTATAATCAGTAGAATCTTCCAGATAATTCTGGCTTCCTTTATCAGCATGAAGGAAGGGAGAACTAATGGCAGGGAGAGATTCCGTAAGAAAGTCCCATATGAAAAAGGACATCAGCAGTCATTTCTCCCTGATCCTTCTTTCTAATCGTTTCTCTTCAATCCCATTTGTATAAGCATGTTGCCTTTTCTTTCTGGACCCAACTCACCAGATTTCTATTTAAAGATTTCATGAGATACAAGTTGAAAAGTACCTAGTATATCCCAATGTGAACAGTACCACTATATTTCTTTTTTTATTGTTGACAGTATTACAGATGTTGCCCATTCTCCCCTTTTGCTTTCCCCTACCCAGCCCTCATACTTCTATTTTTCTTTGATTCTAAGTATATACAGGTCTCCCCAACTGTCAGAAAGTATAGTTTCCCTATGAAAATTTTCTATGCCAAAATGGCAAAAAGCAAAGAAATAATTACCATTAATTTATATGAAAAAAACCTTTGAGCATCCCCAAACCCCCAAATTAACTTAGCAAATCATATCAAATGACACATAGAGTCTAAAATAACACTAACATATAATAAAAGCAGTGCCACTCCCACTGCTGGGGGTGTGCACTCTTTCTATAAGGGTTCTCTGAAAAAAAAAAAAAAAAAGCTGGCCACTATTTTCACGTGTGTGTGTGTGTGTGTGTGTGTGTGCTTCTAAAACAAGATGTGCCATAACTTAATGTATATATGTATATATGTAAGGTGGCATTGTTTTGTTTTTGGCCCCAAATCTTTGAGTGTTATTCCTTATGACTCATGATATATTGCAATCAAAGAAATAAATGTCATCTCTTCTTATATTGCTCTTCATGGAGGTATCACAAAAGTTGGGAAAATGCTAACAAACCCTAAGATTATAGTTTCCAATAAGCAATGAAAGAGTCAGACACCATTTCAGAGAATGTATTGTGCCAGCAGTAGGGCTAGTCTTAAATGATGAGAATGAAGATTTATTAGAATATCTGAGCAATGTGTATCTTACTACCTACCGTATTCCAGTGTGTACAGAGGCATAAATCAGATAGGGATGAATCTCAGATGTGCACAGATCCAATTTCATTTTATAGATCAGTTTTTCACAGGCAGTGAAAGAAGAGGCAATATGTGATCTGACAAAGAGGTCTTATAATATTTTTATTGGCTGGCAAATTCTTATCTATATTTAAGACATCCCCAAGCTCAGGTGGTTTCATCTGCCTCATCAGTACCACCAGACCAACTTTTCAGTGGGAGTTCTGAAAAGATGTGATAGCACCTTCAGTCCTCAGCTTTCCTGGAAAAAACAGATAAATATTTTGCAACCATGAACTCTATGAGATTAATTTGCAAGAGATATTCAATAATTCACCACAGGTTCTTGAGCCAGCTCTCTTCCAGGTCACTACAAATGTATAAATTTCCATTTGCTGGATGGTGAAAATACTTCTGAAAAAATAAATATCTAGAAAAACAGTTATAGTACCCATGCACATGCATCTATCATCTATTTACTCTCCCAAACCAAGACTATCCTAATGTGCCTAGTTAACCACAGTACCACAGCACTCTTTTCTGCCGAGCTCTCACACAATCTAATGAGCCTTCACAACTCAGCTCTCCAAACAGCCAGAAGGGAAAACCTATTTCATACCCTTGGGTTAGACACTATTTTTTTGTTAATCCTCACCCAAAGATATTTTTTTCCATTGATTTTTAGAGAGAGTGGAATAGAGGGAGAATGGGAGGAGAGAGAGAGAAAGACAGGGGGAGAGAGAGAAACATCAATGTGAGAAAGACACGTCGATTGGTTGCCCCCCATACATGCCCCAACAGGGGGCCAGGGATCAAACCTATAACCCAGGTGTGTGCCCTTGACCAGGAATTGAACCCATGACCCTTTGGTGTGCAAGCCAGCGCTCTAACCACTGAGGGGCACTGGCCATGGCTGGAGCCTATTTTTTGTACCATCACCAAACCAAATGGATCACTAGAAATCTGTGTGGCATGTTTGAGCTCAACTCTAATTACTGCTACAGATGCCTGTTGCCATTGCTAGCTCATCTACCAATGGCACCTAATTAAGCTATATGTAATGATAAAATACATAATTTATCATATGTAAAATGTATATGAGAATATGTCAAATTCATGTAAGGTGTGAAAGGGCTCAATGTAAGTAAATATTCTCAAGGAAATATGGTTTTAATTCTTCCCACTGAAAGAAAATAGAGACTGTTTGTATTGATTCAACTGTCAATTATAGTTTTTTCCACCAGTGATTCTTGACCTTCACTTCATATTTCAGTATCTTGGAAGTTTTTTTTAAAAGTATTGATATCTGGGTCATACCCCTGGCCAGTTGAAATCTAATTTCTGGTGGATGGGACTGGGACATCTGTATTTTTAAAAGACTGCATATTATTCTAATGCACCACTTAAGCAATAAAACAATCAAAGGAACAGGTGGAATTATAAAAATGATTAAAGCATTTTGGCTGACTTTTCAGGTATTATTCTACTATTACTTATATTGATGATGGAGAAATGAATGGCTAACTATATCATTGTCATCAGAGCTGAAAGTAAATATTTTAGATATCTTAATGAGCATAAAGTCACTGATTTGTTTATATTTGATGTGGAACGGAGGAGGACAGGAATGAAAGTTTCCCAAATTTTTGCTATGAATCTGGCAGCACATATAAACAAAGCAAAGATAAAATAAATTTCCTGATCTTGGCTTGAATAAGGAAAAAAAGACACATAAACAGATAAACTGCACTACCACTGATGTGTGCCATACCAAATGCCCTCTATGTATTGGTGAACACAGAAAGTAGATTAATCAACATTGTCTTGGGAGAAGGAATGTGTTAGGGAAGCCTTAGGTAACCTACAGAGTCTTGCAGAATGAGTTTTATGCAGCAGAGGAGGAGATGGCAATTCTAATACACTGAACAACACGTTTTAAAAAAGGAAACAAGGCTTGGGCATGACAGGTGACACTGTAGATTGCTCAGTGAGCTAGAGTATAGTTTATATGTAGGGATCATGTAAGGGTGCATTTAAAGAGGAAGTCAGATTGAGAAAGTTAAGAAAAATGTACCAAATCTTGTGATAGACTAGCAAGAAAGCAAATAGGTTTGTAAATTGGAGTATAAACTAATCAGATTTCATTAGCATGATTGTCAGTGGAATTATATAAGATGTGATGAGAGAAGAAACTTGGGCCTACATAAGTCTCTACTGCAGTAGTTATTTTCTCCTTTGAGCAAAATCAAAGGGATTTTCTGCTTATGTGGGGAAAGAATTTATATAAAATTTATATAAAAGCCTAAGTGACCAGCTGACTGGCCAACCAGCCAACCAGCTGACTGGCCGGTAGCTATGATGCACACTGACCATCAGGGGGCAGGAGCAGAAACCACAGGCATAGAAACATGGAACAGACTGATGGATCTCAGAGGGAAGGGGGGAGAGGAAAAGGTGGGAAGACATTAACCAAAGATCTTATATGCATACTAGAGGCCTGGTGCATGGATTTCTGTGGGGATTGGTCAGAGACCGGCTCTCCAACATCCTCTGAGGGGTCCCAGATTGCGAGAGGGCACAGGCCAGGCTGAGGCACCCCACTGATGCATGAATCTGTGCACCAGGCCTCTAGTATGGATATTAATGTTAAAATCAGTAGCATTTGTACTTTAAGCTTTCATTACAAAGGTAAAAAATAATGACAGGGAAGATAGGTGTACTTGGTTTCTCATGGTTTCAGAACTGCTAACTGGCTTTTAGAGCTTTGCCAATATTGTATTTCCAGCTTCTGCAGTGGTTTCCAATGCAGTGCAACCTCTGAAAAGTGCTCTCAGCTGACTCTTCTGTCATTTTTAATCTATGGATTGGCAAGAAGCCTGTTTAAACCAGATGGTCCTCCTTAAGGGCAATGCATTTTGAGGAGCTAGCTGCAGTGCTATTTGAAAGTTTCATCTGGTCCCTGGTTAGTAAGGTAGTAATGGTGATTTGTTGATTTCCTTGACAAGGAAGTGCCTTTGCGGAGCTCTTCTACAGAAGAATGTGAGGCAGCTTTGCACACCAATAAGCCAAGTGATGGATTTCAGGACACATGTATTTTGCTGCATTTATGGGAAGTAATTTGAATAAGTGTGACAAATATGTAACTAAGGATGTCATCTAAAAAGTACACAAGTTCTATAATTGTCAAGCTAACCACTGGGGACAAAAACTGAAACCACTTCCAATTACTTTTACACAATAATGGCAGAAATTATGTTCTGAGAAAGAAAAGTATCTCAGAGTGCCAGTCTCAGCTACTTATTTTCTACCTATAAGTGAGGCATGTACAACAATTACACTTTGTAATTAGAATCTATGTGAGCTCTAAACTCAGTTTTTTAAAATAACACACGCTCCTGTTTTAGATGCATTTATATATGCAACTTTTCTCTAATATATGCCAAAACTGTTATAAATAAAAAATTAGTGTCTTAACACTTTGCAGTAAAAGCATGGCCTCTTGACTTCAGTATAGATAAGCAAATATGATAGTATTTGTCTCATAAATCTTCTGAGAAAAAAAGACAAAATAATATTGCAAAGAATTGATTAAGTGAAAAGAAGCCTCAACTCCACAAACTAAGGCCAAGGTGTGTGACCCTTGGAAGTCTCTATCTCTCTGTTTAGATATATTCTCCTTGGTAGGGAGTGCAGGAGTTATAAGGCAGGATCTAACCTCACCCATGAACACCCATATTGCAAATAAGAAAGAGTGAAAATAGTTCATCCTGAGTTATTGTGGCTCCAGTAACCCCTAGATATAGTATAGCAATTGTGTGAGCATATGCATTTTCATGTGGAGAAAGCTTTTTTTCTGCAGCTCAAAGAGGTCCTTACCCTCACCCCCAAATTAGAAACAGATGATCCAAAGTTCCTTCCAGCTCTAAGTGTCTATATATTAATATCTGGAAAATCCAAAACAGATCTACAGGTGGCTCCATGTTGAAGGTTAAGTTGATGTTTTTCTCTCTCTCCTTCTCCCTTCCTCTCTGAAATAAATAAAAATATATTAAATATATATATATATATTTTTCATTTCTATGTTCCTTTATCTTTTTTTATATTAAATATATTAAAAAAGAAACGTAGTCACATCAAACACACACACACACACACACACACACACCTTCGAAATTCATTAGATTTTGTAAATCATTTTCCAGGTTCACATAATCTATAATTATATATACAACTAGTAGCCCGGTGCATGAAATTCGTGCACTGGGGGGTGTCCCTCGCCCAGCCTGCACCCTCTCCAATCTGGGACCCCTCAGGGGATGTCTGACTGTCGGCAACCCAGCGTTGACTGCAAGACTGACTTCTGGTTGGTCGAGCCTCTGGTTGTGATGGACCCAGGGTTTTTATATATTAGGATTATTTTAGAAATATAGACACATCAGCCCTAGCTGATTTGGATCAGTGAATAGAGTGTCAGCCTGTGGACTGAAGAGCCCCAGGTTTAATTTTGGTCAAGGGCACACGTCTGGGTTGCAGGCTCGATCTCCAGTAGGGGGCGTGCAGTAGGCAGCTGATCAATGACTCTCATCATTGATGTTTTTCTCTCTCTCCCTCTCCCTTCCTCTCTGAAATAAATAAAAATATATTTAAAAAGAAATGTAGTCCCATCAAACACACACACACACCCCCCTTAGAAATTCATCAGATTTTGTAAATCATTTTCCAGGTTCACATCATGAAGTGAAGCCACTTCATAATGAGTTCCTGCTGAGTAAATCTCCAATTAGCTCTAACACAAGCCCACTTTATGCTAAAGTGATTAAAGAAGTAGCCTTGTATATGATGACCTGAATTCTAATCTCAATTCTACTACTACCAGCTGTGTAACAACAAGCAATGTACTTGACACCTCTTGACCTCAGCTTCCTCTCCAGTAAAATGGAAACTATATGATGATGGCAAAAACTTCCAGTTTATTCTTTCCTCAAAGTTGTATGGTGCATCTGTGTAATATTATAACAAAGACTAGGGGCCCGGTGCATGAAGATTCGTGCACAGGGTTGGGGAGGAAGGAGTCCCCGCAGCCCGATGTGCACCCTCTGTCACATTCCGGGAACCTGGCCGCTCCAGGCCTAGGCTCGGGCCAACAGGCTTGGGGTGGCCTGGCTCCTGAGGATGCCTGTCCCAGGGACACAGGCCTTTTGGTGCTGGCACGTGCAAGTGGCTGCAGAGCAAGAACCTCCACTGGTGCCCACCCATGCACTCCAATGGGGTGGAAGCTTCCCCCGTATTGCCATGGCGATGTGGGGGAAGCTCCAGGCCCCACCCCTGGCTTCCGCATGTGCCGCCCTGACCCCATCTCCCCAGCGCCTGCTTCCCAGTGCCCGTGCACAAGCAAGCTCCTGTCCCAACCCTGTCTCCCAGGGGTGTCCACGTGCCCCGCCTCACCCCCAGCCCCCCAGTGCCCATGCACATGCAAGCTCTTACCCCTACCCCATCTCCCTGCACCCATGTGCGTGCAAGCAGCTGCAGGGCCAGAACTTCCCTAGCATCGCCATGAGGACATGGGGAAGTACCTGCCTCGCCCCCACTCCTCATTGGCTGGTGGGCGTGGCTGGTGGGCATGGCTTGAGTGTAGCAGAGGGATGGCTAATTTGCATGTTTCTCTTTTATTATATAGGATTCTCTGGTAACCCAGAACTATAAATGTCACAATATCTGGCAACTTAGTCTCTATTCTCCTACATTTCTTTACAATCTTTATTGTGTACCCAAAGAAAATTATAAAATATTCAAACAAAATCAAGTAATCTTGACATAATGTGGAAGAAAGTAGATTTAACATATCTCTTAACTCAAATGCTAAAACCCTCAATAACAGCCAGTGTTGATGGAAATTGTTTTATTGCTGCCATCAGACATTTGAATACAAGTAGTGCATGAGATCCATTTACGAAAAGCACTAAAAATGACTTGATGGTTAGTTAAATGTGTCAATGAAGTTATCCATAAACTGAGGCAGTGAATAGCAATGATTTTCAAGATGTTCAACATGGTGATAAGATTTATCAAGAGGAATGCATATTGGAGCCCTATTTTTTCCTGGGGAAAACTGTACAATGCTCATGAATAGGTGTTTTTGTCTGCACATAGTCATGCTAAATTTGCATGTCAAATGTAAGGCGAACTGTGACAGGTGACAATAACAAAAACTCTGTTGACTCTTGATTTAATAATGAAAGTTTCAGAGCCAATTAAGGATGATTTTGCTATTTGCGGACAGCTTTGTTGTACTGAAAGTGGACAGATTTCTACAGGTGCTGTACCATAGATATTCTTTACCCTTAAGGCTTTGTTATTGGTGTCCAGAATGCAGAGATGGCATTTTAGTACAGGTAGTCTTATGAAGAAATTATTTTTTGACACTTTTGGTAAATATCTCCTTCTCTGTGTGCTTCTACAGTATTTCCTGCACTAGTACTCAGTATTTTTAATCAATCAGTGAATGAAGAAATTACTTTCTATAAGCTGTTTTAATTACTTTTTAGATTATATACTTCTGTCGAGTGGAATTGTGGGTTTTTTTGTTATACCTGTACCTCACAAAGTTAAAATTTGATATCAATATAAAGCCTATGAGTCCATTGTCAGAAACATTATAGAGACAGGGGGAAAGTCCGGGATTTGCCTGTAATTCATCCTCTAGAAATGATTAGAATTGAGGTACTGAGGTAATTAGGCCAAAAATGTAGTTGAGCTAGACAGTCCAAAAATATGAGCCCTGAATTCAAGTCAACCCTTTTTCTTGGACCACGGTTCCATGTTGGGTTTTGGAGGGCAGATGAAGGTATACTGGACCCTAAGGCAAGAAATAAGTCTATTTATGGGGGCATTGATCCCACATTTAGGGAAAATTAAAGCTTAGTTTGATCCCACCAAAATGTGCTGAAAAGGCGGCTGCTACACATTCCAATTTAATCATATTGACATAGAGATTGAGTTTAGACTAAACTGACATGTGAGAGGGTCATTGTTTATCTAAATGTGAAGAGTTAATGAAGGCAGGTATGTGGTCCCTATGTGGTACAGAGCCTTGTAATAAAAAAAAAAAAAAAACCTTTCTATTTGCATATAGGTTACAGTTATTAGGTTTCTTCGTGCTCTTATATGGGTGAAAAGCACGAAGTAGGTGTTAAATAATTTTCTGTGCAATTGAACTGAATTGCATATTTTGATGAATAAGAATGCTGTAGATTTAAAAAATGTTCCAAAGCCATTTGATTCACATAGACCTATTATTTGACTGAGTAGCATGAACGGACCACATTGGAGGCAGAAAGACAAACATCTTTTAAACATCCTTTATTTCACATAAAAACCCTTTATTGAGCTCTTAATGTTTTTAAGGGACTGTGATTGGGTATTCAAAGGTAAAAATGGCCTGGTCCCTGCCCTGAGTTAGCTTATGGACCAATGAGGGAAGTAACATTTTTTTTTTAAAGAAAATCATTATATTATACAATCAGTAAACTAAAATTTTACCCTTTGTAATACTTTAAGCAATAAAAAAAGAAAATCATTATATTATACAATCAGTAAACTAAAATTTTAAGCTCAATACAACTGTTTCCAAAATCATTTAAGCTCATAGTGCCATGGGCTAAAAGTTCTTTACTTTTGTATAGTGTGCTATCTTCAATGCAAAGTTCCCTGAAGGCTGATATTATTTATTCTACTTTCATTCTGTGCCCCCATAGTAACTATACACTTGTTGAACACAATGGACATTTGAAAATTCATGATAACTACATTTCCTTTCCAAGAAAACTCTTTATTAAATGTAATGTCATGTTGAATGGTATCTATACTATAATGATGATATAGCATAATGACTAAGTATGCAGACTGATGCGGAGCCAAATTGCCTGATTAAACTCTTGCTGACATGTCCTAGTGATATAACCTTGGAAAAGATATTAATCGCCTTATG
The DNA here is from genome assembly GCF_964212035.1 of Myotis nattereri. Lineage (NCBI taxonomy): Eukaryota > Metazoa > Chordata > Mammalia > Chiroptera > Vespertilionidae > Myotis > Myotis nattereri. The sequence continues at coordinate 131,039,500 of NC_138078.1, read as the reverse complement.
CATCACTTCCCTTGTTTGTAAAATGGGATAATAGTAGTACTTAATTATCTGATAGGGGTGTTATAAAGTCATAATATGAAAATTCATGTGAATGACTCAACAATGAAAATTGAATATGGTAAAGACCAAATAAAGGTAAAGCTATTATTATTATTATTATTATTATTATTATTAAATATATAACATTATATAGGCATGTTAACAAGAACCAAAAGGAGATTTAAACCAATGGTGAATTGGGGCTTACTGGGGCAGGGGAGAGGGTTAGAACTATGCATTAATTTACTATTTTTTTTATTTTAAATCCATTAATAGTGCTATAATGCTTAAATAATTTAAAAATTGTTTTTCAAACACTCATATAACATGACAGCTTACACTATATATCTTGCTTGTTCTATTAGAAAAAAACAAAAAAAACTCTTCAAATCCATATATGCATATATCTATTCAATTCCTGTTCTAACCCCATCAGAAAACTTTTCCATGGCAACACTCAAAATCGCTCAATCTCCCTCTACTTTTTCAACTGTCAAATGCATATATATACAATTGATACAGCACATGGGAAGGTGATTACAGAGATATATAAATTATGTTGCTGCCTATATAGGATGCATTTAATAATGATGTTTTGAAAATGTTCTGGTAGTGTTGATTAAAATTGGTTACAATCACCTTAAAAATACACTCCTTTGCTTCCTGCTTTTGCTATGCTGACTTGTGGCCTTCAGTTATTTTCTCTGGATTATAGAAATTACTGAAAAAACCAAGATGGCGGCATAGGTAAACACCGGAGTTAGCTGCCTTGAACAACCACTTCACAAATACCACTAAAAGATGGAATGGACATCGCCCAGAACCACAGGAAGACTGGCTGAAGGGAAATTCTTCAACTAGAAGGAAAGAGAACAGCATATGAGACTCAGAGGAGGCGCAGTGTGGAAAATACAAAGGTGCGGAGGTACGCACGGAGCGGGCTGGTAGCTGAAAACGCGGCTGTCGTTTTCAATCGGGAGGGAGTCCCAGGCTCTGAGCTCCAGTTCTGGGTGAGTCTCTAGGGACCCAGACTCAAACAGGAGAAGCGGGACTGTCTGGCATCGGTCGAAACACGAGGGCAGCTTTCTCTCTGAGGTTTGCAGCGGTTGCTGGGACTCTGAGAGGCAGAGCCTCTGGGGACGGGACTGAGAGCAGCCATAACTGCTCCCTTCACCCGCCCTGTTGATCCCATGCGACCCGCCCAGCCCAAGCCCTGCGCAGAGCCATTTGCCATATAGCCTCGGCAAAGGCTAGATTAGCACCTCCCTAGAAGACAGAAGTTTTCCCACTGCAGACACAGCTGATTCTCACAGCCAGGTGGCCTGGAGGTCAAATCCCCCTAGTATTAACTACAACAATCAAGGCTTAACTACAACAAGACTGCGCACAAAGACCACTAGGGGGTGCACCAAGAAAGCATAAAAAATGCGGAGACAAAGAAACAGGACAAAACTGTCAATGGAGGATATTGAGTTCAGAACCACACTTTTGTTTTTTTTTTTACTTTAAATAATTTTTTTTTATTTTTCAATTACAGTTGGCATACAATATTATATTAGTTTCAGGTGTACAACCCAGTAGACTGATAAAAAATTAAAATAAAATGGTGTGTGTGTAAAAAGTAATGGCACAATAGCACAAGGAACCACACTTTTAAGGTCTCTCAAGAACTGTCTAGAAGCCGCCGATAAAGTTATTGAGATCCTCGAGAAATCTAATGAGACCCTCGATGTTGTGATAAAGAACCAACTAGAAATTGAGCATACACGAACTGAAATAACGAATGTTGTACAGACTCCCAACAGCAGACCAGAGGAGCGCAAGAGTCAAGGCAAAGATTTGAAATGCGAAGAAGCAAAAAACACCCAACCAGAAAAGCAAAATGAAAAAAGAATCCGAAAATACGAAGATAGTGTAAGGAGCCTCTGGGACAGCTTCAGGCGTACCAACATCAGAATTATAGGGGTTCCAGAAGATGAGAAAGACCAACATATTGAAAACCTATTTGAAGAAATAATGACAGAAAACTTCCCCTACCTGGTCAAAGAAATAGACTTACAAGTCCAGGAAGCGCAGAGAACCCCAAACAAAAGGAACCCAAAGAGGACCACACCAAGACACATCATCATTAAAATGCCAAGATCAAAAGACAAAGAAAGAATCTTAAAAGCAGCAAGAGAAAGAAACTCAGTTACCTACAAGGGAATACCCATACGACTGTCAGCTGATTTCTCAACAGAAACTTTGCAGGCCAGAAGGGAGTGGCAAGAAATATACAAAGTGATGAATGCCAAGAACCTACAACCAAGATTACTTTATCCAGCAAAGCTATCATTCAGAATTGAAGGTCAGATAAAGAGCTTCACAGATAAGGAAAAGCTAAAGGAGTTCATCACCACCAAACCAGTATTATATGAAATGCTGAAAGGTGTCCTTTAAGAAGAGGAAGAAGAAGAAAAAGGTAAAGATGCTAATTATGAACAGCAAATACTTATCTATCAACAAGTGAATCTAAGAATCAAGTGAATAAATAATATGATGAACAGAATTAACTGGTGATTGTAATAGAATCAGGGACATAGAAAGGGAATGGACTCACTATTCTTGGGGGGGGGTGAAAGGGGTGTGGGAGATGCGGGAAGAGACTGGACAAAAATTGTGCACCTAGGGATGAGGACAGTGGGGGGGGGGGTAAGGGCAGAGGGTGGGGTGGGAACTGGGTGGAGGGGAGCTGTGGGGGGAAAAAAAGAGGAACAAATGTAATAATCTGAACAATAAAGATTTACTAAAATAAAAAAAAAGTAATTACTAATTTGAATTCTGACATTGCATCCTGGGAAATCATGTTTCTCCCATGGCAGGTGAGTTTCTCTGGAGCCCAGTTTTCTTTCCATAGAGTATAACACCTGATCTGACCACAGTCCTTTGCAAATAAGCATGTTCTCAGTATTTTGGTGAAGTTTCATTGGCTCAAACTTCAATTTTATAAAGTAATATTTTTATAGTATATAATATTTATGTAAGCTCAATAATATTAGGAAAATTTACCACTTAAGAAAAGAAAAAGAAAAAAAGTCCCACACAATAAGAACAAAAATCAGCCGTGTGTATATGATGCAGGTCAAATGTGATCCATAAAATAATGCAATACTTTCTTTGAAATTATTAAGACAATTTAGTTACTTATGATCCATTGCTCTATAATCTCTATATTTCCAGATTCCTCTTCTACAAGAGACTATTACTTTCTTTCCCAAGCCTGGTGTCTGCTAGCATTATACTAAACTCTGATTCTGGGGCCTTAAATACAGTTAGCTGCTACCAATATTTTTGCCACCTGATATTTGAAGGGCTCTGCACCAAGCATCTCATGACAATTACTTTCTATGAGAAGAGCCCATTTACTTCCATTTGTCTCTTACTCTAGTAGCAAGGAGAGCCTTCTGATAACCCAGGCAGTCACAGATATTTCTGCTGCTAAGGGAATAAAAGTAACTGCAGATACATCAGCTTCATTTATAAACTGGCAAGCACTGCTGAATTTATTCAAGCACATTTAGAAGTGGACACTTCACAATATACAGCTGTTAGACTTTGGCCTAGGAAAAAAACTGCTATCTGCTATAGCAGGCCTTCTCAAAAGAACTTTTTATGTTAATAAAATATATAATTTGTATTTTGAAAATTCTGCATGTCACAATTTTATTTTCAGAAAAAAATCAAGTATAATTACTGCCTTATTACTCAGATTTAACTGCACAATTTGTGGCATGTTATAAGCTTTATTCACAAAATATTTACATTTTCTATAGCAACATGTGATTTTACTTATGAGTAAATGCAAGGAGTTTCTAAGGTATGTTCCAGAATGTGGTCCAACAGAGAGAGGGAGAGGGAAAGAGAGAAAGAGGAAGAGACAAAGAGAGAAATATGGACATTCAGATAGAGACAGAATCAGAAACTGAGACACAAAAAGCCCAACAAACTATTTTTTGGAGTTCTTGGCATAGGGGAATGAATGCCACATTTCATCTCTAAATTTTGTGTGTGGATGGTGGTAAGCATTAACTTTCAGCCATGTAAGAAAATTGCTTTGAAAAGTTTTAAAATCCAGCTTTATAAGATGCCAATATGTTTCCTATAGGAGATATAGAAAAAAAGAAAATAAACTTAGACTGCATTATGTATACTGTATTTACTACCAGTATGTCTTAATGTTATAATGTTTGTCTTTAAGAGAAATAACATTAATGATATATGATACATAGTGGATAATTTCCTTAGAGAATCCAAGCATCATCAGAATGTATTGAAATGTAAACAATTCACCAGCACAGATATATATATATATATATATATATATATATATATATATATATATATAATCAGAAGCCTGTTATGCTGGTAATTTGCCAGGAGGTATGGAAGATAATTCCCAATTTTCATTATTACCATCCTTCACTTTAATTATCAGAATGCTTTGCTTTTTTAAAGAAAATGCCTTCCTGGGGACTCTAATACAGACTTTTATGCAGATAATAACACATTGTGAATTTCTAAAATTTCTTCCTCCATAAGTGCTCAGCTACTACCTCCTTGTCTAAAGGAAAAATGGTATATTTGCTTCAGAGTGGTTCTTCTAAAATATAAAGGAAGCAGCCCAACCAGCGTGGCTCAGCGGTTGTGCATTGATCATGGTTTGATTCCCAGTCAGGGCACATGCCTGGGTTGTGGGTTTGATCCCCAGTGTGGGGAGTGCAGGAGGCACCAATCAATGATGCTCTCCCATAATTGATATTTCTATCAATCTCTCCCTCTCTCTTCCTCTCTGAAATATAATTCGTGCACTGGAGGGGAGGTTCCCTCATCCCACTCTGCACCTTTTCCAATCTGGGACCCCTCGAGGGATGTCCAATGGTGGGATCGGGCCTAAATGGGCAGTCGGACATCCCTCTCACAATCCGGGACTACTGGCTCCCAACCACTCTCCTGCCTGCCTGTCTGATTGCCCCTAACTGCTTCTGCGTGCCAGCCTGATTGCCCCCAACTGCTCTCCCCTGCATGACTGTTCCCCCACAATGGCCCTCCCCTGCAAGCCCAGTCGCCCCCAACTGCCCTCCCCTGCAGGCCTGGTTGCCTCCAACTTCCCTCCCCTGCTGGCCCAGTCACCCCCAACTGCCCTCTCGTTCCAGCCTGGTCCCCCCAAACTGCCCTCCCCTTCTAGCCTGGTCACCCCCAACTGCCTTCCCCTGCAGGGCATCTTGTGGTGGCCATCTTGTGTCCACATGGGGGCGACCATCTTTGACCACATGGGGGCAGCCAACTTGTGTGTTGGAGTGATGGTCAATTTGCATACTGGTTGCGACTAATTAGAATATCGGGGTAATTAACATACCTCTTATTATTTGTGTTGGAGTGATGGTCAATTTGCATATTGGTTGTGACTAATTAGCATATCTGGTCATGACTGTGAGGGCATCATAACCAATTTGCATATTACCCTTCTATTAATATAGATGTGTATATATCTACACAAATACAAGACAAAGATTCTAGTTGACCGTACCTTTGCTACGCCCATCAGCCAATCAGAAGAGTATGCAAATTAACCCAACAAAGATGGCCATTAAATTTGCCAACTGCAGGCGGGGCGGGACAGTGCGAGCCGCCATCCGGGCCTCCCGTGTGCAACCCGGGGTGGCGTGAGCTGCCACCCGCCCCACCGCCATGCCATCGGGGCCTCCTGTGGATAAGCCAGCAGGTGGTTATCCCTCAAGGGGTCCCAGGCTGGGCTGAGGGACACCCCCCCCCAAGTGCACAAATTTTTGTGCACCGGGCCTCTAATATATATATATATATATATATATATATATATATATATATATATGAAATATTCTTATTTGGAAGTGTTTTAAATTTGAAGAGCAGTGCAAAAATTGCTATCCTTTCATCTAGAATAAACTTTCCTAGGCAATTGAATTAAGTCTAATGATGTCCAAGTCATAAAAGCAGGAACCACTTATTGATCCATTGCTTCCCTTTACTGGAGCAAAAGTCAATTGAAAATGCTTTTAATGGTGGTTTTAACTTAATGTGGAGAAAAATCATGGCATGTGGCATGGATTTAATCTTTGTTACTATTTGCTTCAAGTCAGAACATCTTTATTTTTTCCCTTTATTTTCGTTTTCACTCTACAGATGTCCCCATATTCCTCTCCTTTGCCCACCTTCACACAATCCTCACCCCCCTTCCCTCTGGCCATCATCACACTGTTATCTGTGTCTAAGGATTATGCATATATGCTTTTTTCACCTTCTTTCATCTAGTAACCCTATACCTTCTCTCCTCTTAGAGCTGTCAGTCTGTGTCCATGCCTCTGTTTCTATTTAGTTCATCAGTATAGTTTGTTCATTATATTCCACATATAAGTGAGATCATATGGTATTTGTCTTTCTCTGATTGGCTTATTTCACTATAAATTCAATGTAATTCCTATTAAAATACCAATGATATTTTTCACATATCTAGAATAAATATTCCAAAAGTGTATATGGAACTGATAAAGACTCCAAATAGCTTCAGAAATTTTGAGAAAGAAGAACAAAGTTGGAACTATCACAATACCTGATATCAAACTATACTACAAGGCCACTATAATCAAAACAGCCTGGTACTGGCATAAAACTTGGCATATAGATCAATGGAATAGAGCAAACAGCCCAGAGATCAACCCACACCTATATGGTCAATTAATATTTGAAAAAAAGGCAAGAACATATGATGGGGTGAAGATAGTCTCTTCAATAAATGGCATTGGGAAAGTTGGACAGGTACATGCAAGAAAATGAAACTATACCACCAACTTATACCATGCACAAGAATAAATGCAAAATGGATAAAAGACTTAAATGTAAATCATGAAACACTAAAAATCCTAGAAGAAAGCATAGGCAGTAAAATCTCAGACATCTCTCATAGCAATATTTTTGGCAATATGTCTCCTAGGGCAAGGAAAATAAAGAAAAAGTAAACAAATGGAACTACATCTAACTAAAAAGCTTCTGCACAGCAAAAGAAACCATCAACAAAATGAAAAGGAAACCCACTCTATGGGGAAACATATTCATCAATGATACATTAAATAACAGGTTAATTTAAAAAAATATATGAAGAACTTATACAACTCAACACCAGGAAAAAAGACAATCCAATTTAAAAATGACTACTTATATGTGTTTAAATCATCTGGTTTGATGCATGACCAATCCAATTTTCCATTTATTTAATCTATGCTCTCTGTTGTGAAAACAATGGGATCTTGTCCAAATTTTGAGTGTTCTGGATGTAAAGATCATTTTTCATCTCTGCATTTCCAGATTGAGAAGGTTGAGTTACTTAAGATTCTTTCAAACACAGCAATGTGCAAATGTCATATACCAATATTTTAAAAATATATTTTACATAATGGAAATGGAAAAAAAATCATTGAAAACTAAGGTTACTTGTCACATACTTCTAATTAGAGGCTAGTTTATGACCCTATAATGTAATAACATTGTGTTGTCCTCTTTCTGAGTCATTCCCAAGAGAATCAATTGCGAAAAATAATTACTTTGCAGAGATGATTTTAACATCAAAATGACACAAAAGTACTTTAAAATCTGAGGCAAATCATACACTACCATTTTCATGTTAGTTTTACATTTATTACTTTGAGCACCACAATAGCATGGAAGTCTGGTGTAGAACTAGAATTACAGCCATTTACAGAAGACACTTTTAAGCTCTGAATGTTTAAATGATATATAGATTCAGTTAATATATGCTTTTGAAACTTGAACTGAAATTCTAACCCTGAACCCAGTGTTTGTTCTTTTTAAATTTTATTGTGCCACCTTTTGGTCAATGATTTAATGCAATGTCAATGGGATCTCAGGTGTTACTGATCCTATTACATGGCATCATCATTTTAAGAAAACAAAGCAATTATTACTAGCTTTCAAATATCATTGTTGAGTTTAATTCAGACAGACCTGTAAGAACATCACTACAGATCTAAAAGACTAGCTTGAATCTTTGGTAGCACTATAATCCTTTTCAAAATTGAAAAGTGCTTTGCAACATTTACCCTAAGTCTAATTTATTGCAACTGAATCTTATTCATGTTTAGTTAGTGCTTAAGCAAGATAGGAAAATAATCTACAGAATTTGATAAAAAAAAATTTAAAAGGAAGAGGAGCCACCTGAGGTCTACCATTAATGAGTAAAGAGAAATTTCAGAAGATGCATTCCTGCAGGTTCTGGTCAAAAGTTAAATTTTGAAATGTCAATTTATGATTTGTATCACATTTTACCCAAATACCTTATCAGGTTATTAATAGTAACTAACTGGTTCTCTTCATGGAAGATTTTACTTTTTATAGCAGATTTTAGAGATCAGTTTGCTTGCAATGTTTTAGTTAGTTTAGCACAAAATTCATTCAACAAATATTTGAAACAGCACAGATATGGTATTCCCTTGGTTTTTCCATGGTCATAATATCAAGTGGGTATTTGGTTGCATTAGTTTCCTATTGCTACTGTAATAAATTACTAAAGTTGGTTTACATCACAAATTATTATTTTCTGTAAGTCAGAAGTCCAACATGGGTCTCACCAGACTAAAATAAAATCTTGGCAGGATATTTAGAGGCTGTCCACATTCCTTAGCTCCAGGAGCCCATTGTCCATAATCAAAACCAGCAATATTATACTTCTCTAATCATTAATCTGTAGTCATATCTCCCTCTGACCAAAGATAGGAAAGGTTCTCTAATTTTAAAAATTCATGTAATTAGATTGGTTCTACCTAGCTAACCCATGATAATCTCCCCATCTCAAATTACTTAACCTTAATCCCATCTACAAAGTCTTTCTCCCATGTAAAGTAATGTATTTACATGTCCTGGAGATGGAAATGTAAGGAACTTCAGGAGATTTTTATTATCCCTATCTCAGTGGTAAAGGCGAAATTAGAATTTAGGACTTTTGATGTTTATCAGAGTACTTGTATCATAGGACACATTCCATAAGTATGAGATAAATGAATGCAATAAATACATTAAAATCCTAGAAATACAAGTGACACTATAGGGTTAGGGTGGATGTAAAACAGTGATTGACTTCAGGGAGAAACTTATTTCTAGTCATTTTACATTTAATTATATTTCAGCTTTTTAAAATATTCACTTGATTTTTCTTTACTGAGGTCAAACAGTAATATTCAATGTCTGAACAAAGAGTTGGAAATTAACAAATATTTAAGCCCAAAGTAGTGTGTATAGACTTGAAAGATTAACCACTTTATCAACATGGGATAATTTCTCTTTTTTAAGTAAATAAACCAGAGAGGCAAAAATAAACAAACAAACAAAAAACAGCAGCAATGTAAAAAATATGATCAAACAAATTAAAGAGAATCTTGAAGGAAAAAACTTTAAAACATTTTGGAAAATTGCTATACTTTCTTAAGTTTTTATTTATTAACCTTCACCAACATACTGATTAAAATGATATTTTAAAAGGTTTCTGAGAATCATTCTATGTAAGGGGTGGTAATTACATTCCTTGTTGACTTTTTACAACTTATTGAAGAGTAATTGGATAATACATATTGCTACTGATATTTAAATATGCTCATATTAATTTGAAGAATATGTGAAGTGGTAGATAAGTTAATGGGGAACAGTGAGAGACTACAGAATGAACTACTGAATATGATGGCCTTGGAGAATGGCTTGCAGGAAACACCTCTCCCTATTATGTACAATACTAGAACTGAATCTGGTGGCAGGTCAGGCGTGGAAAGGTCTTTATGTGGTATTAAATAAAAGCCCCTCCTTATCCATCCAAAAATCTTGGCCTCCCAGCACCACACCTTCCCATAAAGCTGTCAGAAGTGGTGCTTTTCTGTATCTGAGCCATCTCAGGGCTATCATTGGCCAAGGGGAAACCATGGTGACCTAACAAAGCTGAAAGGCATGGCTATTCATGTGGTTAATAATTAAAGGGTAGGAGGCCTAGGATAAAGCATTATTGACTTCAATGTAGCTAAGATGATTAGGAAACCATCAGAGCTTAGAGCAGATAAGGGACAACCAACATCGAGTAACAGCTGTGAAACCAGGTACAGAGTTGGTGTCAATGTGAGGTGACTCCACCCAAGATCTCACCCTTGTTGCCCATAAGACCCACCTATAACTCTTACATGTCCTTGATTGGCATAAATCCTCTCCTCAGCTAGCCACTCCTTTTCATAGAACCCACCTTCCTAGTCAGTTTCCATCTTTTTTTCCTCAAACCAATGCTCATCTGGGATCACCTGTTTCCCTACCAGATACGGAAGATAATAATGCTAAAAGGACTCCTTTAAGGAACTTCAAGAAAAAATTATACTCAAACAATTACCACCCCTTCAAGAAAACCGAAGGCAAACATAATAAGGCCAACCATATTTATCTGTTATCTCAGGCTGAATGAGACATGAAAATAAAAATTGGCAGATCAGGAGCAAGGGACACTGGAGAAATCCACCATTCCAAGTAATTCCCTATGTATAGCAAGGTCCAGAGACCTAGAACTACCTGCCATGTCTACAGAGGAGGCTGTGGAGAAATGGTCAGAAGCATAGGAAACAAATCTTGTACCAACAGGGTGTTTTTATGTTAATAATTAAAATAAAATCAATGAGATGTGAAAAGGAGATACGTGTCTGTGTGTGCACAAGTTTTCTGATGGCGGAGAGGGAGATAAGGGGGTGAAAAGGCAGGTATGTAAAAAAGGAAGGGAGTTGGGGTCTTGAAGAATTAGGGGTCAGACTTGCAGGATCACAAACAAGCAGACATTAGGGCTAAAAGTTGAATGACGCATGAGAACTTGACTAATTTCCTGGGTTACCAATTTTTTGTTTACCACCTGAAAGGAGTAAAAGGGCTTAATATTTCTACATGTGTGGAGGTGTAGACCCAAATACAGAGAGGTCTGATGCAAGTGTAGTGACAATACCATCTACAAAAGAAGTCATAAAAATTATTTCCATATCACATACCTTATATTGGTGTTTTTTGCATGCCATCCTATATTGTAAGCAAATGAAGCCCTCAGAAAGACCAATAATTTCTCCTTACATACCCAAGTACTAAAATAATGGTGTTTGGTGGCCACAAACCCTATATTTATTACATCACTTTCTTAGACCTTAATTATATCTTAATCACTTAATCACTTGATTATATCTAAAAATCTGGGGGTGGAGCAGTAGCCTACCAAAGATGGGGCAATGGAAGTTGTCTACTCTCCATGCAGGCAATAAAGGGAAGCATTGTTTACAGATAATTTTAATAAAAGATAAAGCTGAGTGATAGCTGCTCTTTTTACTACCGCATTCATGCCTTCATACTCTAACATTTTTTAGCAATGCCAGTGAAAAAATGCTTTCACATACTCCACCCCCAAAATGATCTTATGATCTTTTTTGTGTGCTTGGTGTTTATTAAGTTTCTTAGATGTGTAGGTTGAGTTCAAGTCCATTAATTTGTTCTTCTGCAATATCTAAACTTATGTTAATCCAATTGATAGTATTTTTAATTCACATATTGTAATTTTTATTTGTAGAAGTTTAATTTGAGTATATCTGTAATAATCTGTGTCTCTACTTACTACTTAACTTTTGCAACATATGGAAAGTAGTTATAATAAATATCTTTTTAAAAATATTTTATTGATTTTTTTACAGAGAGGAAGGGAGAGGGATAGAGAGAAACATCGATGAGAGAGAAACATCGATCAGCTGTCTCCTGCACACCCTCTACTGGGCATGTGCCTGCAACCAAGGTACATGCCCTTGACTGGAATCGAACCTGGGACCCTTCAATCCGCAGGCCTATGCTGCATCCACTGAGTCAAACCAGTTAAGGCTATAATAAATCTCTTAATGCCCTTGTCTGTTAATTCTAACATCTGTATATATCCGAGGTTGATTTTGATTGATGAACTCCTTTTCTCTTAATAGTTCATATTATCCTGCTTCTTTGAATGTCTGGTTATTTTGCATTGAATGCCAGATATTGTGAATTTTATTTTCTTGGGTGCTGATATTTTTCATATTCCTATAAATATTATTAAGCATTGCTCTGGGGTGCAGTAGTTATTTGGAAACAGCTTAATCCTTTTGTATCTTGCTTGGATTTACTAGGTGAGACTAACATTGTGTTCAGTCATTGCTAATTATTCCCCACTGCAGGGGCAAATTTTTTTTATGCAATCAACAAAAATTTCCATGAATTTTGAGGTTTTCCAGTTTTGTTGATTGGGACTGGCCCTATGTTAGCATTGGATAATGATTCATCTTATCCTTTCTCATGGTTATTCTCCCCAACACCCCTCATCCCAAACTTAGGTTAGTTTTTTCACATGAATACTCTGATTAGTAATCTCCTGAATATTCAAGATATATTGTTTGCAGTAGTGAGTATTTTCTCTGTACAGCTTTCCTTTCTGTTCTATGAGCAGTAGCTGCTTTTGTTTTGCCAGAATCTCAATAAATCTACTTAGTTTTGTGATTAAAATATGGCTCCATCTGGGTGTTCCATCCCTGAAATTAAGGCTGGGAATTCTTACAAAGCAAATGTGTGGGACAATTGTAGGCGTCACCACATTTATTTCTGATCTCTCAGGAATCCTTATCTTTCATTGTGTGATGTCCAGTGTTTTGGAAAACATTGTTTCATATATGTTTTTGCTTTTTGATTGTTTCAGGAGAGAGGGTGAATCCAATCTTGGCTACTCATTTTTATTTGTAAGCAGAAATTTCAAGTCACAGAAAGTATAACTTTTAGTGGTTAGTACTAATTCTTGTCTACAAACAATATAAATTATAATAGTTATTATGTCAGACACTCTACATACACAATCTCACTAAACCCTCATACCAACTTCACATAGTAACCATTATTGTCATTCCCACTGTTCAGATAAGGTAACTGAATTTCAGTGAGATCAAGTACCTTGCTTAGAGTCACACACCCAGTAAGTACAAGAAGTTCACCTAAGACGTAATTCAAACCTGTCTGAAATCAAAGACTCTGATCTTAACAACATCACTATCCTTTCATGACTGTCAACCGACCCATAGTTTCTGTGTCACCACTAGTACAAAGACAATCATTATCATTTTTATGTCATTTAAAAGTACGGATAATTTTTATCTAGTGCAGAGTGTAAAAGTGCTTATTAAGCCAAAAATAATTATCATACCAGCGATTTTGTATGCCTTGGTTTTAGATAAAAAAAAATCTAAATGGCATCTTGTCAAGCTCAAATACCAACATTTGTGTGTGCAGCTTCCAACAACACAACCTTTGAAAAGTTGTTTTTCTTTCATTGCAAAAGATACAAGATCTGTGGGAGTAACAGAATGCTAAATGTTGACTGGTGCTAAATGCAGGTAAAACAGCTTTGGAAAAACAAGTACTATTTGAAAGCTGCACCTAGGGCTTAGCAGAGTTGTGTCATTTTAGTCACAACAAGTTACTCAGATACACTATAAAACTTTATTCCCCCAAATGAAGTGGTTTGGATGGAGCTGGTAACTGCCACTAAACCAGCTGATTCCAAAGTTCTAGCAATATAGATGGAATAGCAAATGGGGCTAGGGATGTGGAGAAGTTATACAAGGGCCCATCAGAAACTAGAGAAGTAGCACTGGGAAATCAAGATCTAGTAGGCAAGTCTGAGGAGTTTAGGCCCAATGTTGTACCTATCTTTTCTGTCTGAAGAGCTCACTAATCATATGAAATAATTCATTTTTTGTGTGTGTGTCTGAAAGTGAGAAGAACAGGGAGAAGGGATGAAGTCTTTCACTCTCCAAATTATCCTCAACACTTCTGCCAGCATGATATTTCTAAAACATGAATCTGAGCATGTAGTTTCCTGACAATAAAAACAACTTTAAACTGTTTCTTTACTATGCCATGCAAAGGCTTCTAAGGTCTGGCATCTGTTCTCTAAATGTACCTTGCTATTTAATGCCAACATGCTTTACTTACCTGCTCTACCTCTCCTTGGCATGGCCTTCCCCTCTCCTTACCTTCCTAGGAAAACCTTCCCTATACTTCACATGGCAACTTAAAAGTCTCCTATTTGGTACACATGTCTTTGACTTGCTCAAGGGTAGCCATCACTTCCTCCTTATTCCAATACTGTACCTAGCTCTTACCTCAGTTATTACATTTATTACACTGTATCGCATATATGTATGTATATACCCATCTCACCTAGTATACTGTTAGTTTCTGGTGGCAAATAATATATTCTTCACCGGGTTAGGCTGGGCTAATGATAGATAAGTAGGTAAGCTGGCAAAAAGGAAAATATGAAGAAAGATAGAAAGAATAGATGGACTGGAAAAAAGGATTGTTGAAAAAATTATTTTTGATAAATATTATAATAGTATACATTTAAAAACAGATGGAAATTATGTTAACCATCAAGAAAAATATGTCAAAAGTTACCCAGATCATTGAGAAGACACATCTATTTATGGGAAGGCTACAAAAATTACTTTAACTTATTCTTAATTGATTCTGATCACTTTCTTCATTTTATTTTTCTTTATAGGCAACCGCATTTTTTCCTGTATTGGCAGTCTAGAGTAAGAAATTATGGATACAATTAAATTAAATAATAGTATATATGGAGTCACTTAGAACCCAAATATGTTTATATTCTAAAGTAATGTAGTCAATAAGAAATTTCTGATTTGATATATAATCTGGTAAAGTTTTTATGAAATTGATATCACTGTTGTCTTGACTTCCAAAAGGTCACAATGAATTGTCATTCAATACTGAGTAAAACACTAAACATAATACTCTCCAGATCCATCTGTGCTGTTGTGAAAGGCAAGACTTCCTTTTTTTTACAGCTGAGTAGTATTCCATTGTGTAAATGTACCACAGCTTTTAAAAATACCATATGATTTCACTTATATGTGGAATCTGATGAGCAAAATAAACTAACAAACAAAATAGAAACAGACTCATAGATACAGAGAATAGACTGACAGCTGGTAGAGAGGAGGGAGATTGGGTGACTGGGTGAAAAAAGGAGGAGGGGTTAACGAAAAAACACACAAAAACTTATAGACACAGACAATAGTATGGTGATTACCAGAGGGACAGGGGGTGGGGACAGTAGAAGAGGCTTAAGGGGGAATAAATGGTGATGGAAAAAGACTTGACTGGGAGTGGTTAACACACAAGAAAATACAGATGATGTATTATAGAATTGTACACCTAAACTTATATAATTTTATTGACCAATGACACTCCAATAATTTCAATAATTTTTAAATACTAAGAAAATAAATTCCATGTGCTGCTATTATAGGACTATTATAATGTCAAGAAATAGAAATACCTATGGAAGAGCCCTTAAAAGCAGCTAGTTACCAGGAAAACTTTTCACTTAATAAATGAGAAAATTACATCCAAGAGACATTAATGCTAACCTGCTCAAAATCATACAGTGAACTGACAGGGAAGTGGAAACAAGAACTCAGACCTTCTGATTTCTAGTCAAGGATACCTTTTATCATACACAGGATGGTATATTAAAATACACAACAATAGTTTTTACATCACACTGTTCCATAAACGAATCCCTTACAAACACTTTTCAGCTAACAAATATGATTGAGTTGAGCCAGATGCAGAGCATGAGGAGTGGTTGGTATGGGAACAACCTGGATAGTATATGCCCCATGTAAAAACCATCAATTTATAGTCTTTCTTTCTTTCTTTCTTTCTTTTCTTTCTTTCTTTCTTTCTTTCTTTCTTTCTTTCTTTCCTTCCTTCCTTCCTTCCTTCCTTCCTTCCTTCCTTCCTTCCTTCCTTCCTCTCTTCCTTTTCTTTCTTTTCTTTCTTTCTTTCTTCCTTCCTTCCCTCCCTCCCTCCCTCCTCCCTCCCTCCCTCCCTCCCTCCCTCCCTCCCTCCCTCCCTCCCTCCCTCCTTCCTTCCTTCCTTCCTTCCTTCCTTCCTTCCTTCCTTCCTTCCTTCCTTCCTTCCTCTCTCTCTCTCTCTCTCTCTCTCTCTCTCTCTCTCTCTCTCTCTCTCTCTTTCTTTCTTTCCTTTCTTTCCTTTCTTTCATCTTCACCCAAGGATATTTTCTATAGAGACTGGAAGAGAGAGGGAAAAACAGAGAGAAATATCAATGTTAGAGAAACACATCTATTGGTTGCCTCCTGCACCCGCCCTGACCAGGGCCCGAGTCTGAGAGGAGCCTGCAACCAAGGTGCATTCCCTTGACCAGAATTGAACCTGGGACCCTTCAGTCAGCAGGCTGATGCTCTATCCACTGAGCTAAACCAGCTAGGATAATTGATGGTTTTCATGTGGGAATATGGACCCAGTATTTCCTAATCCTCTGATCAGTCACACAGAGTCAGAAACCCAGATACTAATGTGACATATCTTCATGACAATTAATTATTTTTTCTTCATTTAAGTATTGAGCTGACCACTTTTTGCTCATGGGCAGCCCATATTGACATTGAGCCTGTTTATAAAAGTGATACTAGAGGAACATGGTTGACAATGAGTATTGTTAACATATCAAAATTGTAATACTTTATAGAAGGTCCAAAAGTGCAACAGTTACTAAAGCAACCACTGTAACTATTATACCATTTTTACTTGGCAACAGATGTATGGTATAAAGTTATATGATAATAAAATATTTCTTCTTGCAAGATAGTTCACTTTAGTTTTCCTTAGTGAAATTCTCTAATGCATTCAAAATAGGAGTCTATTTTATGAAACAATTGATATGCACACAACGTTTTGGTACTTATCTACCATCTCTAGACAGACACATATTTGCACTTTCTAATAACAATTTAGATCTAGCATTAGATTTGTACAGCAAGTTCTGAGTTATTTTTTCTTCTTTTTCTATCAATAATAAAATGATCTATATTTCAGCTTTTGTGTTTAACTATAAAGTATTTCATATCTTTGAATTTTACATTATCTTATTTTTAATTTTTAAATTTATCTTTATTGTTGAAAGTATTACAGATGTCCCCCTTTTTTCCACATTTACCCCTTTTGAATTCTATATTATCATAATATACATTTTCTTCAAAAGTTAGGTGGAAGTATAAAATGTATAAAATGTGTGAAAATTTAATTTTAGTGTAAATATCATTGAATTATAGATATTAGTAGTTCTCAAAGTAGGAGTTTCCTTGACACTTTCAGGAGTCCTGAGGTCAAAAAGCATTTTCATAATAACATAAAAATATATTTTTAGTATGTTCACATTTTTGATGATGATTCAAAAGCAATAGCAGGGAAAACTTTTGTAACATTAAAATAAATCAAGGATAGTGCCAAACTATATTAATCTTTGCATTCTTTGCTGCCATATTCACAGAAGAAAAATACCTACCAGTTTCACTTAAGAATGCCTTGATGAAGCATTAAAAATGTTTACTTTTATTAAACCTCCACCCTTGAATGCAACCTTTTAACATTTTGTGTAACAAAATGGAAACTATACATAAAACAGAGTATTAAAAATTCATTGATAAGGTTTCAGATTTCCTGTTGTAACTAACCTATAGGAAATTACACTTCTTGAGTTTGGATATTTCAATATCCAAGAAGAATGTCCACAATTATCATAAAAGGCTATATTCATCACTTTTCTAACTCTGCACCTATACAGTGCCCGATTATCTTCATATGTATTAGTGAAATCAGCATATTGCAAATGACTGGATGCACTTACTTTAATGAGAATTTCACTTTTCTCAATAGATATTTTTGTTTTCAAAATAGTTTTTTTCATAAAGTATGTTATTTATGTTAACATGAAATGGATTTATTATCGTTAGCTATAAATGAACTAGTAAATAAAATCTTTTAAAATGTATTTTAATTCCAAATACAATAAATCTGATAATTTTGATGTAGACAGTCTACATAAATAAAAGCTCTGTGGTGTCTCAATAATTTTTAAAAATATAAAGAGGTATTGAGACCAAAAAATTTGCAAATCACTGCTATATATTAACTCATTCAATAAATACTCATTGAAAGTATAACACTCTTGTCAAAGCTAGGGAATAATGTGGTGAGCAAGACAGACATAGTCCATATAGTCATGGAAATGGCGAGCTTGATGGGAAAGAGACAATAAACAAGTAACACATTCAACAAGAAATTAATCACAAATTTTAAAAAGTGCTATTTAAGAAATAAGCAGAGTATAATGTTGGTAAAAAAACCAAAATCTTACCTTACCATGCCCTACTTTCCTCCTTCCATTCTCTCACATCTTTCTCTACAATAACCTTGGAGCTTTACAGCTTTTGCCTGCCGAGACTTTTTTTTTCTATTCTACTGGCTATATCACTGTAATTGTTTTTCTGGGAGCCACCTGTGTAGAAGTGGACATATGACTCAGTCCTAACAGGATAAGTGTACCATCTTATTGTCCAGAGTGCTCAGGGAGAGGTAGATGACACAAGTTGAACTAGAAAGGTCTTCTGGTGAACCCAAATAAGGACCGTGTAAGCTTAGAAGCAATACAAGGAAAAAGAAATTATGACAGAGAGAAAGATATATGCAGGTTAAAAGAAAGGGAGAAGAAGTATTGTAAAGAAGTATTATGAAAGCCAATGTATTACATGTACTGTTTTTCTTTCCTTTTTCGTACAAGCTACCACTATTGCCTTAGCTCAGCTCATATAAATTCATTTTCTTTTTTTTAAATATATTTTATTGATTTTTTACAGAGAGGAAGGGAGAGGGATAGAGAGTTAGAAACATCGATGAGAGAGAAACATCGATCAGCTGCCTCCTGCACATCTCCTACTGGGGATATGCCCGCAACCCAGGTACATGCCCTTGACCGGAATCGAACCTGGGACCTTTCAGTCCGCAGGCCGACACTCTATCCACTGAGCCAAACCGGTTTCGGCTAAATTCATTTTCTTTATGAACCACATTCAACATGAAGAAAGTACCAGGATAATTGTAGCCAACACTTATGCATTTATGATCTAGAATAAACAAATAGAGATACAAATGAGTTGTTTTTCATCCTTTTCCCTTCCCTATTTTCTTAGTGGAATCACTATCTTGAAGTTATTTCTTAAACGTTGTCTATTTTTATAATTTTACATCATAAGGTACATACTAATGATCAATATACATAATGCAGTCTCTGTGTTTAAAAGTTTATTAAATGACATACACTGTATATCCATCTATGCATTACATTTTCACTTAGTATTATTTTTAAAGGTTTTTATTTGACAGAACTTTTTTAAAACTGCTTTAGGACTTCATTATAAAAATTTACCACAATGTATTTATACATTCCTCTATTAATGTATATGTGAAAATGAAATGGTAGGTCATAGCATACTCTGGGCATGGAACTTTCAACTTGACTAGATATTATTAAATGTCTCTCCCAAATGGTTGTGACAATCTAGGTGCTAACTTAGAGTAGATGAGTACCTCTGTTTTGCCAATCCCTTATCAGTATTAATATAATCAGCCTTTTTTTTATTTTTCCTAATTGAATGGAATGCGTCTGAAATGATTGACAGTAAATTGGTAAAAGGTGGTTATTTTGATGAAGTGGGGGTATTTATTTTCTTCTTTCTTGTTTGTATTTTCTCTTTGGTCAAAATATTTCCCTAGGAAATAAATTGTTTAAATAATTCCATTAACCTCAGATTCCTTATCATAACCCTAAAGGGTGGATGTATTATTTAATATTTAATAAATTTCACTGGGGGAGTCAGTGTAGTAGAAAGAACATTTGCTTTGAAGCCATTATAGACTTTAGTTCAATTTGTTGTTGTCGTTAATCTTCACCTGAGGACACGTTTCCACTATTTTTTTTTTATTGTTTAAAGTATTACAAATAGTAGAACATATGTCTCCTTTATTCCCTATTGACCTCCTCCCGGCCTCCCCCACCTTCTCCCTGCACATCCCCTCACCCCCCTAGTGTCTGTGTTCATTGCTTATGATTATACTAGTGTGCATTTTTAGAGAGTGTGGAAGGAAAGAGAGAGAGAGAAAGAGAGAGAGAGAGAGAGAGAGAGAGAGAGAGAGAGAGAGAGAGAAAGAAATATTGATGTGTCCTCACATCAATTGATTGCCTCTTGCACACTCCTGGACCAGGCCTACAATCGAGTGTGCAACTCAGGTACATGCCCTTGACTGAAATTGAACCTGGAACCTTTATTCCCTGGGCCAACATTCTATCTGCTGAACCAAACTGGCTAGGGCAGTTCAAATTTTGATCTCAGTATTTTCTAGTCATGTGTTCATGTACTGTTTCTGAACCTTAGTTTCTGCATCTATAACATTGTAGTAATTTATAAAATTATTGTGTGGAATATATTAAGTGGTATATGTAAAGCAGATAGCATAGTACTTAGCACATTAAAAATTAGTGAAACATGTAGTTTCTGTTATTGATGATATGCAGTACTCAAATCATACTGCACAATCCACTGGGATGAGGACACAATGCTGTGAAAGACAATGAAATCTCACAGGACACAACTGACAAGATAGCATAGGAAAAATCTCATGTCAGATTTGGGTATGATAGAGATATTGTCTTAAATTATGTTTCCAACAAAATCATTCCCAACAAATAGTAGAGTGATGGTTCTAGCATTTTGGGGGAGTATGTCCCCAGAACATGTGTTGTGCAAATCTACCTTTGTGCATGTTTGTGCACATGTATGTGCTTGTATTCAGTTTAGCTTGTTGTATTGCTCCACAAATAACAGTGCTCAATACATTTTGATTTGAAGAGAATGGTGACAATTTATGATATTGAATCACTTTGGGCTAGGTTTCAGAAAATAGGACACTAAAAAGGTCATGTTTTACAGCTAAAATTTACTCTGCTATAATTTTGAATAATAAATCACTGAAACTTACCAAAAGTTCAAAGCCAGATTTTTCTGTGGTTACCATAGTGACCAGCAAAGAATTTAAAGATTAATCGTAATCCATTGAAAAATAAAATTATTTTATAAATTGTATAATGATTATACATAACATTTTGAATTTTTACTAATATTCAAGGGTTGTGGTATGTTAATGCATAAACATAGGTACATAAATAAAAGAGCAAATTCCCGTTGTGTGAGTCAGTGTAAAAAGCCTTTTAAATAACATTCTTTAATGTTATTTTAAAAAGAAATAAATAGAATTTACCTGGCTTTGAATTATATTCAGGAAGCAGTGAGAAAAATGCAAGCCTTTCAAAGCAATGAAATCATTTATTTAATGAGAAGTTGTGTTTCAACCCCAAAAGAACTAGCATTCCTCTTGTCTATAGAAGATCTCAGTAGGAATTTTGACCTTGCCACCCACACTCTCATTCTGTGGTTTACAAATACCCTACATTCTCAACTTCTTCTTTAGACATCCTTGCTTATCTTTACTGATACTGGATATTCATTCCTTTTCAAAAAGTCCTTTCTAAGTAGATGCTCATGTTTCCCATTCTCCAACAACAATAAGGCCACTTCTAGATCATTACTCCACCATGCTCATGTACAATTTGTTTGTGTGTTCTTTTTGAGGCTTATGGCATTCAACCATACCACCTTCTAAATCTCCTTGTTTTTCCACCTACTGATTTATTGGTTAATCCCTGAATTTGAGGGTAAACAAACTATCTCTCATGGACCAAATTTATTTTTCCTTATTTTGTAAATCAAATTTTATTGGACTATGTCATGTTTGTTCACTTAATGTAAGGGATATAACTGCTTTTGCAGAACAATAACAAATTTGAGTAATTGAAACAGGGACCATATTACCTACAAAGCCTAAAATGTTTACTATCTGGACCCTGATAGAAGTTTGCTGACATTGAAGTATTCAGTACATTCTCATATTTCTCCCCTTTGCAATCCCTGTCATGCTCTTTCAGGTACAGGTATTGGAATAACCCAAACAGTACTTCTTAATCCTTTACCATTTTTGTTGCCAAAGTCCATCATTTCTACTCTACTCCAGTGACCTACTCCCATGATCATTCCCCAGATCTTGTCAACACCAAAACTGTTTCACTTCTCTTGTTTTAAAGTCAAATATATCACTCTTTGCCCACAACTACTCTTATTTTTTGTTATGGAAAACATTGTAGAAATGAAGTGAGGGATATTTACATAAAAGCAAATACCTGTATTCATGTGACAAAGAAATACACCCCAATAGGGAATTAAATGGACAATGCAAAGACAGAACTTTTAGGAATATTCATGTATGGAGCAATAGAGAAGCCATAGATGGATCCTGAGAAGGAACTATCTAAGAGGTAGGAGGCCTAACAGAATGCAGTATTGTGGAATCCATGGAAGGGTAGTTGATAAGATAAGATTGTCAATAATGTTAAATGCTGCAAATAACTGAAAATGTATATGTATTGAAGTAAAGTAGTGTCTGTGTTCTATAACACTGGATAAAATGTTGCCTGAATACAAGAATCTTAGCTTATGTCTTTCTTCTCAAAGACCCTTGTTGATCAAGGACTTTCATTATATTGTGAAAACTTATTTTTCAATGGGCATATATCCTTAATAACAAAATTACAATTTATAATATAAAGTTATGAAATCACACATATACATAAATATTTTTATGATAAACTATTAACAACATTGAAACAAAAAGCACAGAGGTGAATGTCAAAAAATAAGGGGTATTTTTATATTTGGCAGCCTGTTACCAGAACTAAATGTAATACAATAACAGTAAAATAGAACAGAACTGGTTAGACTAAAACATCCTATGTGACTTGCCCTTCTGTCCCTCCCCTTACCTCAAGCTCTTTCCTCAAGGATCTACAACAATAAAATTGTGATATTCTCAAATTATTGGCTCTCAAACTACTCCGAAGCATATTGATAGGTTTCTTAATGTGCAGGATTTTTTTAAATAAAAAAGAGGTATAGAGACATGGTAGAAGCAGCATTTATTCTTTTAATCGGCATTTGTTGAGGGCCTATTATGTACTAGTCAGTTTGCTTTATGGGGACCAGGGCAACCACTCCAATGTACCACTCAATTGGAAAATGCCAGTTGAATCTATGTTTTGTATTCATTCATACAGATGCTTGAAGGATGATTTGCTCCCTAATTTAATAGAAACTGTGAATTATTTATGAAAATAATAAAAGAAAAGAAAATGTGCATGAAAACATTGGATCAATAAATATTTAACCACCTGTGACTATTCAAACTTCACTTCTGAAGGCCCTGATATCTCAAAAATATGAAAGAGAAAGTTGCAAGATGTGCTTCAAAGAGATTAGACACATGTAAACTGAAAGCAAAACATCAATTCCATATCCAATCTGTTTTCTTAATGGTTTAATAGATGGTAGATGAAGAACTATAACTCAATTCTGAGATGAGTCACAGGAACATGGCTGTGCTTTGGTGAGAGACAGGACTTCTGGAAAGCCTGAAAATAAAGATGTTGATAACTTTGGAAAGAAAGAATTTTCCCACCTCCTTGGAAGAGCTGGCTAGAATAAGTTAATCTTTGTGTGAGGGATGGGGATGCCTGTACAAAGCAGAGAGAACCAGTTGTCATTACTGTCAAACTCCATACAGGCATGTAATTCATCTGAATCTTCTCTAGAGCATGCCAAGGAATCAAATAAACCCCAACATGCAGATACCTTAAGGCAGCGGTTCTCAACCTGTGGGTCGCAACCCCTTTGGCGGTCAAACGACCCTTTCACAGGGGTCGCCTAAGACCATCTTGCATATCAGATATTTACATCATGATTCATAACAGTAGCGACATTACAGTTATGAAGTAGCAACGAAAATAATTTTATGGTTGGGTCACAACATGAGGAACTGTATTTAAAGGGCCAGAAGGTTGAGAACCACTGCCTTAAGGGCTTAGCCCTCATTTGTTGACTGACACTCACTTTGGCAGAACGGAAACAAGGAGTTGACTATTTCATTAAAAAAAACAACAACACAAAGGTAAGGCTGATTTAAGTTAATTATACTTTGCTTTTTTCTTGTTTATTAACTTTTCTTTTTAAACTATTTTTTCTATTACATTTGTTTTTATTGTCTTCTAAATCTATACTTTTTCCAATCCCATAATTTAAGCCACAATAATTTTTTTACCTAGAATTAGATAATTATTTCCCAAATGGTGTCCTGCCCCTTTCCAATCACTTTCCACTGCCCAGGGATATTAGAGCAGTTCATTAGAGTTTGCATGCTGGAGTTGAAAAGAATATATAACTTTGTGCATGTTTTTATTTTACAGAGGATTGGTGTGAATATGTAAGTTTGCTTAGATGCACAGTTTAAAATAGAACCCAATTCTGCCAATTTCCAGTGCAGTGCACTTTGCAGGGCTACATATTTTTGTTATCCATCAGTGCTTTACTAAATCAGCCTCAGTCTCTCTTAAATCCTCTCTCCACTAATAAATAGAAGGCTGCTGAGTCCTAATTCTTATAGGCTTTATCTGTACTTTATGTTTCACACATTTGTATATTTTTAGTCTTTGTGGCCTTCTCTCTATGCCACATTCTTTTATTAATCATTGCATCCTTTAATTTCTTTTGTGACAATGGAAGTGTGCCATATTTACATCCACAGGTAATTTTCGACAATCAAAAAAGCTCGCTTTGCTGTGGGTGTATTTTTGTTGTTGTTGTTGTTGCTAATCCTCACTCAAAGATATTTTTCCATTGTTTTTTTGTTTGTTTTTGTTGTGTTTTTTTTTTTTAGGGAGAGTGGAAAAGAGAGTGAAAGACAGAGAGAAACATCGATGTGATTGCAACATATCAATTGGTTGCCTTCTGCATACGCTCCAACCAGGGCTCAGGCCAGGGAAGAGTCTGCAACCAAGGTACACGCCCTTGACCAAACTTGAACCTGGGACCCTTTAGTCTGCAGACCAACTCTATCCACTAAGCCAAACAGGCTAGGGCATGTGGGTATGTTTTCACATATGAATGTTGGTTTTGGCTTCTGAGAATGTAGCTTTTTTGACAGCAGCCTGTTCACAAATGTCTGCTGCATCAATAGGATTTATTGGAAAGGCATTAGCATCTACAGAACAGCCCCACAAAGTCTGTTTTCATCAGTCTTTGTGAAAATTTCTCAGTGATATTTTGGTAGATTAGTGGTCATCATCTTATGAAGAAACACTCAACATTCTGAACACTCAGAACAGTCTGATATCCATGTGCTATTTTTTTGGCTTATTTTTTAAACAGAGTTCTGCAAAATATATTATATCAGATCAACCATAGTGCAGAAAATGTCATTAATCAAATTATGTGGATATTAGGCATCTCTTAGTGGATCAAGACTTATTTCAATTCATCATCTATGAGGCCCATGTGTGCCAATTCATCACTGTAGCAATCTTGTCAGTTTTTACCTTCATAAATAATTATTTCCACATCCAGCATTCTAAGGGGCTTGGCAGGGTATCTTGCCAGCTGGTCTACATTAATGAAAAAACAAACTGCTTATGATCTATGGCTATGGTTCATTCTAAAGATGAGTGATATCACACTTACATGCACGGTGATTATACTGTTTGAAACTGTATTTTCTCATGAAGTAATCTTCTGCACACTTTGTAGAAAACTATTTTTATTTTGTCAGGAATGACTAGCAGATTGCCAACCTAACAATTGAAGAAACAATAGGTTATTCATATCTGTGACCACACTAATAGAAATAGATGGTTTGTCAGAATCATCATCTCTGGGTCATTTTATGCTTTGTGACTAATATTTATGTGCATGTTAGAATCAGAATATCATGGCCAGACACCAAGAAAGAAACCATTATATTCCTTTTTCAAGGCAAGTTGTTCTCTATCCACACATTCAATAAAATCATGTCAAGATAAAATCAAGGTTGTTATTTTCCAAATATCCTGTGAGTATAACTTCTTTTGATATTAATAGAAAGATCTCTAGAAAAGTATGAACATGTGACTAAATAATGCTGTGATGTTTTTATCTGCACATATGTACATACATACTTTTGTTTAATTTCAAAGAAAAGATGGACTCCTATTACCGAATTTTGTTTCAGATAAGTTTATATTAATCATTTAACTCTCTGTATGGAGATTATATATATATATATATATATATATATATATATATATATATATTCCACTAGAAATCTAAAAAGTCACAATGACATTACTTGTATTAATGTGACCTGACCATGAAATATCTTTTTGCCTAGAAAATGTCATCACATCTCAATCCAGTACCAGCTATATATAGGCAGGAGTGACAAACCAAAATGATTGCCTCTAGCAGATGTTATTCCATTTCATACACATCGTCGTGACTTACTTTGGAGTTTCCTGCAGACAGTTCTAATACAGGGCAATGACTTCCTACATCTGTCTGTTTGAGAGTGTTATCTGACCATCCCCCACATTGGCAGACTATGTTTGATGGAAATTAACACCCTGGTAGCTACTGTGCACAAATGAGGAATAGGAATTGCTGAATAAATATCCCAACTTCCTCACTCCTTAATTCTCAATTGTTATTTTAAAATACATTTTTATTTATTTCAGAGAGGAAGGGAGAGGGAGAGATAGGAACATCAATGATGAGAGAGAATCATTGATCGGCTGCGTCCTGCATGCCCTACACTGGGGATTGAGCCTGCAACCAGGGCATGTGACCTGAGTTGGGATCAAACCATGACTTCCTGGTTCATAGTTCAATGTTCAACCACTGAGCTATGCCAGCTGTGCATGGAACCTGCAGTTTTAATCACTACCCTATATTGCTTCTAAAATAGATTCTTTGTAATTCACATCATTGTTAGGCATGGAAGGACTAAAAAAAAGGAAGAATCCCGAATAGCCACAGCAATTATGAGAAAGAAGAACAAAGTTGGAGGGATTACAATACCAGATATCAAGCTATATTACCAAGCATGGTTCTCAAAACTGCCTGGTACTGGCACAAGAACAGACATATAGACCAATGGAACAGAACAGAGAACCCAAAAATAGACTCAAGCCATTATGCTCGATTAATATTTGACAAAGGAAGCAAGAGCATATAATGGAGTCAAGACAGTCTCTTCAATAAATGGTGCTGTGAACTTTGGTCAGATACATGGAAAAAAATGAAACTAGATCACCAACTTACACCATACACAAAATAAACTTGAAATGGCTAAAGGACTTAAATGTAAGACAGGAAACCATAAAAATCTTAGAAGACTCCATAGGCAGCAAAATAGCAAACATATGTTGTAGCACTATCTTTACCAGTACAGCTCCTAGGGCAATGGACACTAAGGAGAAAATAAACAAATGTAACTACATCAAAACAAAAAGCTTCTGCTCAGCAAAAGAAACCATGAACAAAAGAACAAGAAAGCCCACCGCATGGGAGAACATATTTGCCAATATGCTATTTCAGATAAGGGTTTAATCTCCAAAATTTACAGAGAACTCATACAACTTAACAAAAGGAAGATAAGTAATCCAATCAAAAAATGGGCAAAGGACTTAAACAGACACTTTTTGAAAGAGAACATACAGAAAGCCTAGAGACATATGAAAACATTCTCAAAGTCACTAATCATCTGAGAGATGCAAATCAAAACAACAGTGAGGTACTGTCTCACACCTGTCAGAATGGCTATCATCAAATAATCAACAAAGACAAGTGCTGGCAAGGATGTGGAGAAAAAAGGACCCTCCTGCACTGCTGGTGGGAATGCAAATTGGTGTAGCCACTATGGAAAACAGTATGGAGTTTCCTCAAAAAATTAAAAATTGAGCTCCCATTTGACCCAGTAATCCCACTTCTAGGACTATATCCTAAGAAACCAGAAACACCAATCAGAAAAGATATATGCACCCCTATGCTCATAGCAGCACAATCTACCATAGCTAAGATTTGGAAACAGCCTAAGTGCCCATCAGCAGATGAGTGGATTAGAAAACTGTGGTACATCTACACAATGGAATACTATGCTGCTATAAAAAAGAAGGAACTTTTACCATTTGCAACAGCATGGATGGAACTGGAGAGCATTATGCTAAGCGAAATAAGCCAATCAGAGAAAGATAAATATCACATGATCTTATTCATATGTGGGATATAATGATAATTTGATGAACAAGAATAGATCCAGAGACAAATGGTAGGGGAGGGGGGTTAGAGAGCAACCAAAGGACTTGTATGCATACATATTAGCATAACCCATGGACACAGACACTGGGGCTGCGGGGGCTTGCCTGGGGTGAGAATGGCTGCAAGGTGGGGTGGGGGTCAATTGGGGGAAAAGGAGACATATGTAAAGCTTTATACAATAAAAAAAGTTCCCTCAGCTGATTCTAAAGTTTAACCAGAGTTGTAATCCACTGCTTTATCACATCAACCTAAAAATTAAGAAATGTAATCTTGTATACCAGTACCTAAGTTCACTTTATACAATTGTGCTGCTTCAAATTATGCCTGCTCTTTAGGCAATGGTAGTCTATGTCAATCTTAATAACATACTTTCATAATTTATGTTTTATGGAGCTCATACTCTATATTACATTATCAATTTTGAAGTACGACAGTGCATGAGCTGGTTTGAAAATTCAGCACCTTAAGTAGCCAATAGGAAATATGTAAAATTGTGCAACTTTTTTAAAAAAAAATTTTGAGGGATAGATAGTTAGAAATATCAATGAGAGAGAAACATCCATCAGCTGCCTCCTGCACACACCCCACTGGGGATGTGCCCACAACCAAGGTACATGCCCTTGACCAGAATCAAACCTGAGACCCTTCAGTCCGCAGGCCGATGCTCTATCCACTGAGCAAAACCAGTCAGGGCAAATTGTGCAACTTTTATGGCTTTTTTTATAAACAAAAACCAGGAAATTTCGTGACACATTTTAAAACAGAATATACAGACAGTGAATCAACTAAAATGTATTCAATACAATAATTATTTTGCTTTGGTTATAAAATGCAAAGGTTCCTACTTGGGCTGGAATTTCTTATTCTGATTATGGAGAACAAAGAGAGGAAATATTCACTGAAGGGTTGTCCAAACCCAAATCATTAAGCAGAATATCAAAGAAAACTCATCTGTGATTGTCTAACCATTATGTTGCACACCGGGAAATTAATATAAAATAATACTGAATATAAACTGTAATAAAAAATATATATTTAGCCTAGCTGGTGTGGATCAGTGGTTGAATGTCAGCCTATGAACTAACAGGTCATGGTTTGATTTCCAGGTCAGGGCACATGCCTGGTTTGGGAGCTCGATCCCCAGTGTGGAACGTGCAAGAGGCAGCCAATCAATGATTCCCTCTCATCGATGTTTCTATCTCTCTATCCCTCTCCTTTCCTCTCTCTCTAAAGTCACTTAAAACATATTTTTTAAATTTTTAAATAAAAAGTCATAACTAATAAATCCTAATTATTTTTAATAGAACTTATTATTCTTCTGAAGTTTAAGCCCATCCAGCTCTCCTCATATAAGCACTACTATCACTAAACAGGAAACTTTATATTCTCATAACATTCATTATCATATATTAAATTTGAGGGAAAATTGAGTCTCAATGTTAAAATTCCCATTATATAGAGCATATATTTCACGTGTTAAATAAATACATGTGGACAGTTGATTGCTTTCTTTCAAAAGTTATGACAACTAAAGGGAATATCAACAGTGTAAGTCCAGAAGAAAGATTTTTAATTATATTCTGCATTAAAATAGTTACTTCTGTATTGTCAAGCAATCTTTTATATCCTCTACATTAATCAATTTTAGTTACCTGAATATGCCTATGCATAAATATTTTACTTTATGTGGATTGAGGTCTTTGTAGAGGAGCATCACTCTTAATATAATAAGCCTCCTTGATATTTCATGACAGTACATATTAAATATAAAATCAATGTTTGCATCACATTTACATATTCAATGAAAGAAAGCAGTTGGGTGTAATAAATATAGGCTATACATTTTTCATTTTTTGGATTTTGATAATGTTTACACAATATAATAAGATTATCATTATGAACAAACTCTTCAGAAAACACAGTGAAGACATCTATTGAAAACTAAGTCAAATTCATTTTACAACACAGTGGTTTTCTTCTTTCTTTCTTTGTTTCGATATGATGCATATCTTTCAAAGTACTTGGTAATTGGTCTTATTTTCCTGTTCACCACTAAACCTGCTCATTAGAGATGGATGCACAGAGGAACACAGGACGATGTCTAGGTTTAAGAGTATGATTTCTTAAAGATTGAATATTTACCTGGCTTATGAACCAGAGGCCAATATAAAATGAAAACCAGTGAAGAACAAAAAAAGAGAGAGGTATTTAAGAACACTAATCATAGATGTTAAGAAAATGACATTACTTAATTATTGGTGGGCTTGGGATGTGAGTCACTGTCATTTTCATTTATGAGACCTGTTTTGTTCTGTGTTTTGACTCTCTCAGAAACTGCGATGAGGAGATTCAGGACGGGATTTGAATTAGCTTGGGCTTACTTCAGTGTTTTGATTCATTTTACCTAAAGAAACACAAGGAAAGAAAATGATTGACCTTAGCCATGTCTGCTCTGCTGTGTCATTGCAGCCCTTCTAGGATTCCTAGGAAAGAATCACTCCTGGGGCCTGGAATCAACTTTTATTGTTACCCGCTGAATGCTAAGGAGGCATTGCTCATTTCTGCCAGTGAAGCATGTGCTCCAGTTATTTTTTCATAGTTATAGAGATGACTTGTTCTTTTGGCTTGGAACTTATTAGAAGGGGTTAAGACTATGGGCTCTTGAGTCAGGAAGCTTAGCATCAAATCCTGGGTGACTTTGATCAGATCACTAAACATCTCTGTGCATCCATTTCCTCATCTGTAAAATAGCTGCAATAGCCTGGCTGGCATGGGTCAGTGGTTGAGTGTTGACATATGAGCCAGGAGGTCACTATTCGATTCCTGCTAAGGGAACATGCCCAGGTTGTGGGTGTGATCCCCAGTGTAAGGCTTGCAGGAGGCAGCCAATCAGTGATTCTCTTTCATCATTGATGTTTCTATCTCTCTCTTCTTCTCCCTTCCTCTCTGAAACCAATAAAAATGTATTTAAAAAATAAAATAGCTGCAATATCTCATAGGGTTTTAGTAAGGATTAAATTATTTAATATATGAAATGCACTTATAAACTGCTTACAACATTGTAAGTAGTATCTAAGAACATTATACATCCTATGACCTTCTCTTCCTCATCTTTGTCTTCCAATCATTACCAAACCCTAGAAAATTATTCTTCAAGCTCTAGGAGACAAGTCATTAGTAGCTTGAGGAATCAACTTGGTAGAATGTGGCCTGTATTATTATTATTCAATTGAAACAAAATAAGAGAGAACCAAGATGGCAGCATAGGTAAACACATGTACTTGCTGCCTCTCACAACCACATCAAAACTCCAACTAAAAGACAAAACATATATCATCCAGAACCACGGGAAACCTTGTTGAGTGGAAGTTCTACAACTAAAAGGAAAGAAAAATGAGCATTGAGACTGATAGGAGGTGCAGAGGTGTAGAAGTCTGGAGGTACAGAGGCGTGCACGAAATGGGCTGGCAACTGGGTGTCCTGTTGTTTTTTTGCAATCGGGAGGGAGATACAAGCTCCCGATTGCTCTGAATTCCAGTTCCCGGTGAGACTCTGGCAATCCAGTCTCATACGAGGAGAAACTGGCATCTGGCTGGAACACAAGGGCGGCTTTCTCTCAGAGGTGCTCGCAGCGATCATTGTT
Source organism: Myotis nattereri (assembly GCF_964212035.1). Lineage (NCBI taxonomy): Eukaryota > Metazoa > Chordata > Mammalia > Chiroptera > Vespertilionidae > Myotis > Myotis nattereri. The sequence continues at coordinate 131,007,550 of NC_138078.1, read as the reverse complement.
CCTGAACAGGGCCGCAGGACACAGAGACCCAGGGACCTTTCCGGAGAAGGGCTGACTGGCAGCCTTTGCTCTTTGCTCCGCCCTGGTGATTCCCTGAGACCCTGCCCCACACAAGTTACAACCCCACCCAAGCTATGCACAGCAGCTTTTGCATATGAATGGCCTGTCCTTTTGCAACCTAAAATCTAACAAACTGCAGCTGGGTCAGACAGCTCCAAAGCTTCCAAAAGAAGGCCTAAGGCCTAAGGCCCTGTAGCAGCAGCCTGCATTGCTTCACAGCTGGGCCTCATTTGGGCACTTCCAAACCCCAAACAAAGAGGAGGAATCTGCAGATCTCTCTATAGCTCCTGCTGGGTGGCCTCAGGCAGTGGCTGACTTTGCACCTCCTTAGAGATCCAAGAGCCAGTGTACTCAATGGTCAGTGTGAGACCATACCAGATTACAACTCTTCACATCCTTAAGTGACACATTCAAGGGGCAGACTCGGTGAGCACCAAAGCCCCGTTGAAGCAAGTCCTGCCCCTAAGGGTATCTCCAGCACAGCAGTTCTCCCATTGTAGACACAGCTGGTCCTCATAGCCAATTGGCCTGGAGGTCAATTCCTCCCAGTGATACCAACAGCAATCAAGGATTAACTACAACAAGACTGTGCACACAGCCCGCAAAGGGGTGAACCAAGAGTGTCCACCTTAGGTAACTGGGAAGGCTGAGCCACTGGGCCCTATAGGACACCTAGCACACAAGGCCACTCTATCAACACAGGGAAACAGCCAAAATGTGAAGACAAAGAAACATGTCACAAATGAAAGAAATGGAGGAAAGCAAACTAATGGACATAGAGTTCAAAACCGCAGTTATAAGGTTAGTCAAGAATATTCTAGAAACCTCTAAGAAATTTAGTGATACCCTCAAGGATATGAAAAATGACCAATCAGAAATTAAGCTTACACTGATTGAAATAAAGAATAATATACAGAGATCCAACAGAAGACTAGAAGATTCCAAGAATCCAGTCAAAGATTTGAAATACAAAGAAGCAAAAAACATTCAACTGGAAAAGCAAAAAGAAAAAAGAACCCAAAAATATGAAGATAGTGTAAGGAGCCTCTGGGACAACTTCAAGGGTACCAACATCTGAATTATAGGGGTGCCAGAAGAAGAGAGAGAGCAAGATATCAAAACCTATCTGAAGAAATAATGACAGAAAGCATCCCCTATCTAGTGAAAGAAATAGACTTACAAGTCCAGGAAGCACAGAGAACCCCAAACAAGAGGAATCCAAAGAGGACTACACCAAGACACATCATAATTAAAATGCCAAGGGCAACAGACAAAGAGAGAATCTTAAAAGCAGCAAGAGAAAAACAGTTACATAAAAGGGAGTACCCATATGACTGTCAGCTGATTTCTCAACAGAAACTATGCAGGCCAGAGGGAGTAGCAAGAAATATTCAAAGTGATGAATCCCAAGAACCTACAACCAAGATGACTCTACCCTGCAAAGCTATCATTTAGAATTGAAGGTCAGATAAAGAGCTTCACAGATAAGAAAAAGCTAAAAGAGTTCATCACCACCAAACCAGTATTATATGAAATGCTGAAGGGTATTCTCTAAGAAGAGGAAGAATAAGAAAAAAGTAAACATAAAAAATTATGAACAACAAAGTGACAACAAATACTTATCTATCAACAAGTGAATCTAAAAATCAAGTGAATAAAAAAATCTGATGAACAGAATAAACTGGTGAATATAATAGAATCAGGGGCATAGAAAGGGAGTAGACTGACAATTCTCAGGGGGAAGGGGGTGGAGGGGAGCTATGGGGGGGAAATAGGAATAACTGTAATAATCTGAACAATAAAGATTTATTTAAAAAATAAAACACAAAAAAAACAAAATAAGAAATACCAGAATCCATCGCACAAAGTTCTAGTATTGTTTCATGAAATATTTGATTCGACTATGAGTGTGTGAATGTTCACTCACAATTTGAAATATATTTTATTCAGTGTATACATTTTCTATATCCCACCAAACAAGAGGGAAAAGGAAAGATTTTGTGGAATATGCAACCATTTATTCATTCCAGACATAATCAAGATATATGATGCTCTAGTTGATAACTGTGACATTCTAATAGTAGTGCTTCTAAACTAGTTATCTTTGTAGAGGAATACAACTTAACTCATTCCCCCATTGTCTATGATATAAAATCCTACTGAGGCTGGCGGGGGGCGGGGGGGGGGAGTTATAGGGGTCTGGCATAAATTCCCTGCACTTTTGAGAATCACTGCACTAGAGGGTAAGCTCCTTAACATGCAGAACCCTTTTTTCCTAGTACTCCACACATTGGAGTGCTTAATAATGCTGATAACCCTTAAAGAAGAAATGCATTCATTAAATAAACCCTATTGAATGACTACTACTGGGGGCAAATATGTTTTACAAGCAATCTGATCTAAAGGAAGAAAGCTATCAGATCTGGACAACAGTGAATATTTGCAGGGGAAAAATAACCATGTTTCTTTCTAAGGATGCTGTTCTTTATGATGGATGTTAGCAGTTCTCCTTTGCCAGACAGTCTCCAGAAATGACATTGCTAAAGTCAGCAATTTGTCTGGCTGCTATCTTGGTTGGATGCAAATACAAGTGTATCTTGCCTCATACAAGAGATAAATGCACAAAGAATACTTATTATTTATAAGAGAATTTACAAAAATAAAAACTTTAAAGTAAAATAACTTTGTGAATTGTGAATTGTGAATAACTTCTGATGACTTTCTCAAAATTTCCTTCTACTTCCTTCCAAGTCTCATCTCTGTTTAAATATAAACAAATTTGCATTTAAAGTAATCATGTAGTTTAACAAACTCACCTTTACCTGAAAATGCAGGTCCTCAACGTTCTTCCAAAGTATGTCTTGGGCTTCCCCCCAAAATACCTTATATGTCCTTACAGATGATCCTCTCAGGATCTTCCTATCAAGTTTTTCTGATTTATAGTCAATATTCAAGAAGCCACATAAAAACAGCATCCTGCCTTTGCCTCTGCTACTGGCACCTCCACAACATGTGATTATTTGTGTCTAGGGTAGATCCCTAGGTGCTTCCAAGTAGCAAACCCTAGATGAAGTTACCTACTGCTGGACTACAGCAGTTTCTACTGCATGGAACTGGAACCGTATTCTCTTCCTAGTGCTCCCTACACTGGGCTGCATCATCAGACATGAGGTTTCATGCACAGTTGCTTTGGCTCTTATGCACTTGAATCCTTTGCATCTTCCTGAGCTTCTCTATGAGGCTCCCCTCTCCTGAGGTGTCAGGCAGGAGCTCATGGGGATAAGAAGGCTACTGTTTTTCAAAAGGCACCACAGGAATTGCATCTAGACTTCAAGGGCTTTGCTAGGGCCTACAAAAAGTTTGAAATCTGAACCTCTAAAAAATACTACAATATAAAAAGCCAACTGAAAAGTCCAAATTAACATCTGCAAAATATAATCTAACAAGAGAATAGATTCTGAAATTGGACTATCTGTGCTGAGCCACAAAGAGGCGATTTTCTTCATTGGTAAAATGAGGATAATAACAAAACCTAGTACATGTTGTGAAAATAAAGAAATAAAGTGTATTAATATAAAGTATATATATATATATATATATATATATATATATATCAAAAAAACTGATGAACAAAATAAATACAGAAACATAGAAGCATGGAACAGACGGCTGAGGAATCTCAGTGGGAAGGTGAGGGTAGGGGGGTGGGATGGGGAGAGATTAACCAGAGAATTTATTTTCATATATTTTCATATATGTAAAGCCCATGGACACAAACAAGTATGGTGAAGGCCTGGGAGGGGTGGGTGTGGGGTGGAAGGGGTCAAGGGGAAAAAAGGGGAAATTTATAATACTTTCAACAATAAAGATAAAATTTAAAAAAAACTAATACTATATCCTATCTAATAATAGACAAACATGGTAATTAACCATACCTCTGACATGCTTCCCATTGGCTAATCAGGACAATATGCAAATTAACTGCCAATCAAGATGGTGGCCGGCAGCCAAGCAGCTGAAATGGACAGGAGGCTTGCTTACTCCAGTGATGGAGGAAGCCACGGTTCCCCGCCTGCTGCTGCCGGCCTCTGAGCTGCAGTCTAAGAAACAATGTTGCAATTATAGACAAACCCCATAAACCTTCTTTCAGCCAGCCGGGCCTCAGAGCTGGAGTTGCAACAGTGTTTCAATTATAGAAGCCAAACAAACCCAGATACCTGCTTTCAGCAGCTGAGGTCTCAGAGCTGGAGCAGAGCCTCAGAGCTGAAGCCAGCTCTCAGTTCCAGTGACAGCCATAGAAGGTAAATAAATCCCAGAATAAAAAAAAAAAAAAGGAAAAAAGGAGAGGTTGGGAGCTTCAGTCATCCGCTAGCCTGAAAAAGGCCCTCAGCCCCTCACCCAGACTGGCCAGGCACCCCAGTGGGGACCCCCACCCTGAAGGGGGTGTGACCAGCTTGCAAACAGCCCTCAGCCCCTCACCCAGGCTGGCCAGGTGCCCAAGCAGGACCCCCACCCTGATCCAGGACACCCTTCAGGGCAAACCAGCTGGCCCCCACCTGTGCACCAGGCATGTATCCTATATAGTAAAAGGGTAATATGCAAACTGACTCTAACAGCAGAAGGACTGGGAATGACTGGTCACTATGACACACACTGACCACCAGGGGGCAGACGCTCAATGCAGGAGCTGCCCTCTGGTGGTCAGGGCGCTCTCACATGGGAGGAGCTCTGCTCAGCCAGAAGCCAGGCTGATGGCTGCCAGTACAGTGGTGGTGGTGGGAGCCTCTCCTGCCTTCTCAGCAGCGCTAAGGATGTCTGACCGCAGTTTAGGCCTGCTCCCCGCTAGCAAGTGGACATCCCCCAAGGGCTGCCGGGCTGCCAGAGGGATGTCTGATTGCTATCTTAGGCCCAATCCCCCGGGGAGCGAGCCTAAGCCAGCAGGTGGTCATCCCCTGAAGGGTCCCAAACTGCGAGAGGTCACAGGCTGGGCTGAGGGACCCCCCCCCTCCCCTGAGTGCACAAATTTTTGTACACCAAGCCACCAGTGTGTATATATATATATATATATATATATATATATATATATATATATTTAGAAATATGCATGACAAAAAGCATTTGCTCAGTAAAAGCTACCTGCTAGTATACCAGTATTAAATTTTCATCATTGGGAAATAGACAAATTTGTTGCTGTGACTTTATGCTAGGGTCATTCTGCAGCTGCAAGGGTTCAGGAATCTGGAGAAGGGCAGCACGTAAATTAATAAACTAGACAAGACATATAAATTTGGGAGGTATGGGGGAGCCAGGGAAGGCTTTACTTTCTAGTGAAATGGGTTCTCTGAATCTCTGGTTCCACGGCTTTTTTTTTTTCACTGGAAAACACACTGGCCCTTTAGGAATGAAAACAGGTAAAGTTTGATAAACAGGAAAAGATTATCAGGTTAGGGGAAATTCCTTCAGCTATTTTGCCAGCAGCAGGTAAACATGAAAAGATTATCATGTTAGGGGACATGCCTACAGCTGTTTCAGCAGGAGGTAATAATATATGCAGATTGTCAGCCTTGCTGAAGCCCCAAGATCCATCAGCCTTCTGATGAACTTCTTGCATAATTATGACCTGCTGGAATTTGCTGCCAGCATATCCCCCTTTTTTATTTAATAAATTTAACAAGAATGTATGCCATTTGCAGAGGTCAGGTCTTTTTAAGATTTTTAAATTCAATGGAAAGGATTGAGTTCTTTCATGTCCCTTGAAATTGCTGCCAGGCATCAAAGGAATCAGTCTGTAGTAAGCTCCTTTCTGGGCCAACAGTTCTTTGAGTCCCCTTTCCAATCACTGTCCAACAGTTTTTTTTATGGGTTCCCTTCCCAATCACTGTCCCCTGTGACATGACAGCAATAATATTCCAGTTCTCGATGGTGGACAAATGGTGAGCAATGGCAGTGCAGGTCCAACCTTCTTTGGCTTTGTCCCAGGCAACCTGCAGAGCTTCTGACTGCTAGTATGGCAAGGTGTCTTCACCATCCCCCATCTCTGGACTGTTTCTCCTCTGTCCTCGCATTGTGTTGCTTGGGGCCACTGCCATCTGTGGCTGGAGTAGTCTGGTCAGTTCCTCTCTTGGATCTATTATTGCAGGAATCCACACAGGCTTGGAGGAGTTTTCTGGAAATATATAAGTATATCCTCAACCAAAGGTTAATAAAGGGACCTTTCTATAAACTAGACGGGATCTTTTTATTTTGCCCAAACCATTTTCCTTTGGCTGATTCTGACACCATGTGTGTCTTGCCATCAGCATTACAAGTGAACAAAAATTATTAATTAAAAATTTAAGTAATTAAGGTTTGATTTAGTTTATTTACAGGAGATTAATCCACTATACCCCCCTTTTTTGTTTTAATATCAAGAGGCTTTTGGAAATCCTGTAATGCAGTCTTGATAGCTTTTAATTCAATTCTTAATATAGAAGTATGACTGTTCTGAATTCTTCACATGTTAAGCAGCTTTGCTATGAGATGAACCATCAGTAAAAAATTAGTTAATGCTCCAGGAATACTTTTCTGCCTAGTACAACTAAGTTCCCCAGGATAGTCACTTATTTTAATTTGCCAATTTAAATTAGTCTGAAATAAGGCTTATTTTCTAACTTTACTTGTCCTTGGCTGTGGACAATAAATGACACTAATTGATTTTTTGCTACCAGTCCTTGAGTATATTTACATAAGCTTTGTCAGGGAGGCAAAAATGCAAATTATTTACTTTTCTTTTTGAGGCTTAATATATTGACTTTTAATTACAGTTTTTCAGACATTTGGAGGAAATCTCCTTTTATTTCCTTACAGAGTAATTTCTAGGCCACCTTTAGATAATTCATTTTTTAAACCTTTTTCTTCCTTTTATACCAAGCAACAAACATGGTTGCTTTCTAGATGCTGACTGGTACTGTGATGCCTACATATTAAGTGACTCTAATTATGATGACTTTATTAATGATCATATTTAATGCTTGAATAATAACCTTCTGTTGACCCTGTAAATAGTATCAGAAGAGATTTTAAAATTTTAAAACTTCTCCTTTTTATTAAGCTTAAAATTTACTTTTAAACAGCATTCTTTTTTAAAAATATTTTTTATTGATTTTTTACAGAGAGGAAGGGAGAGGGACAGAGAGTTAGAAACATCGATGCGAGAGAAACATCGATTCAGCTGCCTCCTGCACACTCCCTACTGGGAATGTGCCTGCAACCAAGGTACACGCCCCTGACCGGAATCGAACCCGGGACCCTTCAGTCCGCAGGCCAACGCTCCATTCACTGAGCCAAACCGGTTAGGGCAACAGCATTCTTTTTGGCATATTTGCATGTACAGAGAGATCATGGGAGGTCTCAGGAACTATTTCAGAGGACTTTACTAGAATTAATTGTTTAACATTTTGGCTTCTCATATAACTGAAATTATATGAGACCTTGATTATATTTTAAAAAGCTATTATTTTTAAGTAATTAAAGTGGGCATTTCAATTGAAATAGCACAGTAAGCAAACTTATATGTTTGATCTATGAAGTACACATGCCTTTCCATTCCCCCAGCCTATCTGAAAGCAGGCTGCCTGAGGGATTTTTGTCTTTAAAATTCTGTTGCTTTTGTTTTTCAAAATTGTGCTACTGAAGAAATCTAGTTCTGCTTAAAAAATATTCAGCAATCTTGCCTTGCCCTCCTTTAGAGGTTAAAACCTTTATAACATTTAAAATATATGTATATAAATAAAATATATTTATCAATTTTTATTTGATAAAGCTTTCCACATGATCTCAAGTATATTAGATTGGCCTAATTCAAAAATATTTCTTTTAAGAAGAGAGAATAAATTCTTGAATCACTCCAGAGTCTTTGGAATGCTTCAAAAGCTATCTCTCAGTTAAAGTCTTGAAATTTAACTTGGAAAGATTATCAAATATATATATATATATATATATATATATATATATATATATATATCAAATACATTATATAATATATCCTATATAATAAAAGAGAAATATGAAAATTAAGTGCCCCTCTGCTACGCTGAAGCAACGCCCACAATCCACACCCACCAGCAAATCAGGAGCAATTATGCAAATTAACCCAACTAAGATGGCAGGGGCCATAGAGCTGGAGCAAGCAGGAGCCTTGGGTTGCCCCAGGCGATGGAGGAAGCCAAGCTTACCCAATGCCCTGGCCAGACCTGGGCTCCACTCAATGCTACAAAGTTTAAATTATAGAAGATAAATAAATCCCAGAAAAAAGAAAAAAAGGAGAGGCTGGGAGCTTCGGTCACCAGGGGTGTGTGGCCAGCCTGAAAATGGCCCTCAGCCCCTCACCCAGGCTGGCCACACCCCCATGGGTGAGGGTCCCCGCTGGGGGGATTGGCCAGCCTCCAAACAGCCATCAGCCCCTAACCCAGGTTGGCCAGGCACCCCAGTGGGGAACCCCACCCTGAAGGGGGTGTGGCCAGCTTGAAAATGGGCCTCAGCCCCTCATCCATGCTGTCCAGGCACCTCAGCAGGCCCCCCACCGTGATCTGGGACACCCTTCAGGGCAAACCAGCCGGACCCCACCCATGCACCAGGCCTCTATCCTATATAATAAAAGGGTAATATGCAAATTGACCCTAACAGCAGAATGACTGGGAATGACTGGTCACTATGACACATGCTGACCACCAGGTGGCAGACACTCAATGCAGGAGATTCCCCCTCGTGGTCAGTGAGCTCCCACAGGGGGAGCTCTGCTCAGCCACAAGCCAGGCTGTCGGCTGCCAGCACAGCGGTGGTGGAGGGAGCCCCCCCCGCCCCCCCCCCCTGCTCAGCAGCACTAAAAATGTCTGACTGCAGCTTAGGCCTGCTCCCAGCTGGCAAGTGGACATCCCCCAAGGGCTCTCAGCCTTCCAGAGGGATATCTGACTGCCAGCTTAGGCCCAAGCCCCCGGGGAGCTGGCCTAAGCCAGCAGGTGGACATCCCCCGAGAGGTCCCATACTGAAAGAGGGAACAGGCCAGGCTAAGGGACCCCCCCTCCTCCGAGTGCACAAATTTTTGTGCACCAGGCCTCTAATATATATATATATATATATATATATATATATATATATATATGTATAAATTTCAAACATTATATTATATACTTTTTGTAATTATTCTAAAAGATATTAATTAAATTTAAATTGGTTTTTATATTAAAAATTTGGTTGAGACCATAGAATAAATCCACTTTTTTAATCTGATTTTGAACAACTAATTTGTCCAGAGAAAATATAAGAATTATTTTCTCAAAAATAAATTTCTGTACTTCATGTATTTTGTTATCACAACTATATGATTTCTCCTAACTTAATTTGAACTTTAAACTTAGAAGCCTCAAATTTTACCTGGCTAGTTAAATACTTAACATTTCTCAGATTAATAATAATTTCTTATAAATTTTTAAAAATATACTTTATTGATATTTTACAGAGATGAAGAGAGAGGGATAGAGAGTTAGAAATATTGATGAGAGAGAAACATCGATCAGCTGCCTCCTGCATGCCTCCTACTGTGGATGTGCCCACAACCAAGGTACATGCCCTTGATGGAAATTGAACCTAGGACCCTTGAGTCCGCAAGCCGACTCTCTATCCACTGAGCCAAACTGGTCAGGGCATTAATAACTTCATATTTTTAAGAATATATGTCAAAAATAAAATACAAGACATTTTTAATTAAACTAGAGGCCCAGTGCACAAAATTTGTGCACGCGGGTGTGTGTCCCACAACCTGCACCCTCTCTAATCTGGGACCCTTCAAGGAATGTCTGACTGCCTGTTTAGGCCCAATCTCTGGATCCTGGTGGTATTGGGCCTAAATGGGCAGTCAGACATCCCTCGCACAATCCAGGACTGCTGGCTCCCAACTGCTTGCCTGCCTGCCTGCCTGATTTCCCCTAACCACTTCTGCCTGCCAGCCTGATCACCCCCTAACCACTCCCCTGCCAGCCTGAATGACGTCTAACTGCACCCCTGCAGGCCCAATTGCCCCTAACCTCCCTCCCCTGCTGGCCTGGTCACCCCTAACTGCCCTTCCCTGCTGGCCCAGTCACCCCTAACTGCCCTTCCTTGCCAACCTGTTCTCCCCTAACTGCCCTCCCCTGATGGCCTGGTTGCCCCCAATTGCCCTCCCCCGCAGGCCCAGTCACCCTTAACTGCCCTCCCCTGCAGGTCTGGTCCCTCCCAACTGCCCTCCTCTGCAGGCCTGGTCCTCCCCAAACTGCCCTCTCCTGTAGGCCTACTTGTGGAGGCCATCTTTGACCACATGGGGGCGGCCATCTTGTGTGTTGGAGTGATGGTCACTTTTCATATAACCTCATTATTATATAGGATTATTATATAGGATAGATTCAATTCTGTCCTCTAGATTTTTCATATGAGGCAAACTCAGATTAATATTTCAGTATTATGCCATTTCAAAATACCTAGATATCTAATAAATTTTATTATTTAATTCAGTAAACTCTAAAGTTTTTGTTTTTTTTTTAATATATTTTATTGATTTTTTACAGAGTGGAAGGGAGAGAGAGATAGAGAGTTAGAAACATCGATGAGAGAGAAACATCGATCAGCTGCCTCCTGCACATCTCCCACTGGGGATATGCCCACAACCCAGGTACATGCCCTCGACCGGAATCGAACCCGGGACCCTTCGGTCCGCAGGCTGAAGCTCCATCCACTGAGCCAAACCGGTTTCGGCAACTCTAAAGTTTTAAGTTGCCAACAACTTTGGAGGCAAACCTGTAGCTATTTAAATGCAAAATCGCCACATTCTTTCCTTGGAGGTTGCTGCTGGCGGGGAAACCAGCCCCCTCCTCCATCAGAGAAGCACAGCCAGTCTTCACCCCCGAGTTACAAGACCCTCATAATTAATATATTATTTATCCATGTTTAAACAATTTTGAGATTTTTAAAGCCAATTATTTATATCCAAGGCATTTTCTTTGGCAAATTCTATAAGGAAGATAATTTATTGACTGCTAGGGGCCTTAATGTTAACTTTGGAATGCGGTCCATTATTATTCAAAAATTGCCATCTGTTATGGAAATACCAATCTTATTGCCCAAACTCAGCCTTTCTTTGGGTCATCTTTGCCATCTTTTTCTATTGAGAAAATGTCTTGGGGTTTATTCTATATCATCTGTAAAGTGATTAAACTTAGTTTAAGAAGTCATCCAAGATTGGACAGGGTGCACCACTTTTCTTAAGCCAGTTTTTTTTTTTTCTTTACAAGTACAGAAATCTCAGACTCATCCCTTAAATTCTGCAAAAATTTTTAAATGATGGACTGGGAAACAAAAATCATGGTGAAGATGAGACTTTTCTTAGCACTCTCGGGAATGGGCATCCATTTTACAGGGTCATCAAGTGTCTCCCCACCCCCACATCCTGTGTCCTCTGGGGAAATTCAGTAAATAGTCTGGCCACCCATGTGGTTTCTTTTCCCAATTAAACTAAAGGTATGCTTAATAAACTAGCTATAAACACATTAAACTAAACAAACATGACAGAAAAAACTACATTCAACAGATAACATATAGACAAAGCACAGTTCTTTTCCTGAATCTTTTCCTATTCTGCTTTCATAACATTAACTGGCCTTTAAAGTTATTTTAGCTAAAATCTGCCTGCTCCAAGGTGTCCTATGGTAATTTTTAAACAAAACATCTGAGAGTTCCCCTGCGAGAAGATTAATAGCTCCACCCTCTCTAGCTAGAAGAAGAGGATCCGGAGCCTTTTTAATCATTACAGATTTTTGATCCCCGATATGAATTAGGCATAATACAGTTTGAACAAGAACCCTTATAGTTAAATATGACAAGGCACTCTTTTTCCTTGAGCCTGATTTAAGAGAGTACCTTTTGACATTTTAATTTCTTTATAATTTTGCCTTTCAATCAAATTCTTCCCCATTATGGCCTGGCTTGAAACAAAAGACTTTCCCTCCCACTCTGGCTCACCAATTCCAAAGATTGGTACGGGCTTTACGTGCAGTGAATCTCCCCACCGAATTTACTGGTGATCCCACACCTCTCCCAGGTGAATTTCCTTCATTTTTCACTCTGGCAAATCTTCTTCTCCAGATGTCCCTTGTTGAGGTACCATAAATGCTAGGGTCTTTCAACAGCTGCAAGGGTTCAGGAATCTGGAGAAGGGCTGCGCAGAAATTAATAAACTAGACATGAAATACAAATTTTGGAGACATGGGGGAGCCAAGGGTGGCTCCACTTTCTAATGAAGTGGGCTCTCTGAATATCTGGATCCATGGCTTTTTTTTTATTCACTGGAAAACACACTGGCCCTTTAGGAATGCTGTAAGGCCACTGAAACCTCCCTTCCCCCTCTTAACTAACTTTTCCAGTAAGCCCTGGTTATTGTAAGAACAAAGAGAAAACCCCCCCTCCTCCTGTGTTTTAACTGACCTTTCCAGTAAGCTCTGGTGCCCTGGTCTGGTCATAGCATAGCTATCTTATCTCTCCTGGGATCGGTATGTGTAAAGACAGACCACCTGCCCCTTAGGAAATGAGTCAACTACTAACACAGGTCTGCCCCCTAGGAGATGAGTCAACTGTTAACTGTTAACCCAATTCCCTGTTTTCCAGACCACCTGCGTGTGGTTTTTGCCTTTATAAACTCATGTTCTGCAATTGCTCAGGGCTCCAGTCAGCCAGCGCTTCCCTTGTGTTGCTGTCTGTCTGCACTTGTAATAAAAATCCTCTTGCTTTTGCATCAAGTTTCGGTCTCCGCGTTTGACTTGGGGTCGTTGCCCCCTCCGTCGGACTCACCCGGGGTCTTGGGACCTTACATTTGGGGGCTCGTCCGGGATTTGGGGCGACCACCCCTCAAGCGCCGAAATCGATCTTGGAGGTAAGCAGACTCCGGAGTTGTTCAGTGTTTGTCTTGTCCTTTGTTCGTTCTTAGTTTCGGGTTTTTCAGGTTTTCAGGAAGACAGGTTGTCGGCACCGTAAGGAGTCAGCTCCTCTGGTCGAAGGGACTTCGGCCAGAAAAACTGTCACCCTGGGGGACGCCCCAGGATCGGGCGGTGACCAAGAGGTCTTGGTCACTTCTGGTTCGGGCTGGCCGGCAACGGGCACTCGCGTGTCCGGCCGGACTAGCATCAGGGAGGGATGTCATCCCTCAGCGGCCGTTCTGTATCTGTGTAAATTCTTGTGGATCCGATGTCTTGTCGCGTCATTATTTGTTCTTTGCTTTTGTCTTCTACTCCTCCTTCCCCATCCAGGTAACATGGGCCAAGGAAGCAGCACCCCTCTTTCTCTTACAGTGGCACATTGGAAGGACTTCCGGAGTCGGGGACTCAACCTTTCTGTCAGTGTCAAGAAGGGTCCCTGGCAGACTTTCTGTTCATCCGACTGGCGCCCACGAATTTGGCTAAGGTAAGAGATGTCATCCAGGGGCCCACTGAACCGCCTTCTGTTTTCCTCGAGTGACTGATGGAGGCGTTCAGACGGTACACCCCATTTGACCCCACCTCGGAGGGACAGAAGGCTTCGGTAGCCATGGCCTTCATAGGGCAGTCAGCATTAGACATTAAGAAAAAGCTACAGAGACTTGAGGGACTGCAGGACTTTACCCTCCAAGATTTAGTTAAGGAGGCAGAGAAAGTGTACCATAAGAGGGAGACCGAGGAGGAGAAGGAGCAGCGGAAGGAGAGAGAGAGAGAGGAAAAGGAAGAGAAAAAGGAAAAAAGGGAAGAGCAAAGGCTAACCCGTATCTTGGCCGCAGCAATAGAAGGGAGTAAGCCACAGGAGATAGGAAAGAGAAGGCAGGCAGGTACCCTGGGCAACAGGCCACCATTAGGAAAGAATCAATGTGCTTATTGCAAGGAAGAAGGACATTGGAAGCAGGAGAGCCCAAAGAGACTAGCAAAGAAGGCGCTGGCACTCCAGGAAGATAGTGATTGAAGAGGTCAGGGCTCGGACCCCCTCCCCGAGCCTAGAGTAACCCTTAAGGTGGAGGGGAAGCTTGTCAACTTCCTAGTAGACACGGGAGCCCAGTATTCGGTTCTTAAAAAACCGTTAGGGCCGGTCTCCCAGAAGACTTCAAGAATAAGCGAGAGATCCTCGAACTCCTAGAGGCTGTCCATGCCCCCCCGGGAAGTAGCTATCATCCACTGTCCCGGCCATCAGAAAGGGACCTCAGAGATAGTTGTGGGAAACAGGAAGGCGGATACTGAGGTGAGACAGGCTGCTCTCAGGCCCCGGCTACTTGCCCTCGCTGCCGGTCCCGCAGTATCACAGCCAGAGGCCCTCCACCACACCCCAGAGGAAGAGGAAGACCTGTTTAAAAAGCCAGAAAAATACCACAAGGATGAACTCGGGGTTTGGAGGACTGCGGGGGAGAAAATGGTAGTGCCAAGGGAAGCGGCCACCGCCTACCTCCAACAACTACACCACCTCACCCACCTGGGGGCCAAACACCTTAGCTCCACCAGCCGAGCCACTGGACACTATGTCAAAGGACTCGACCGCCTCTCGGAGGAAGTAGTCAAGCACTGCAAGGCATGTCAACTAGTAAACTTACACCCATCCCAGGTTGGGAAGGGACAGAGACTCCGGGGAGATCGGCCAGGAAGTTACTGGGAGGTAGATTTCACAGAGGCAAAGCCTGCTCGTTACGGTTACAAGTATCTCTTAGTCTTTATAGATACCTTCTCAGGTTGGGTAGAAGCCTTTCCCACCAAGAGAGAGACTGCAACCGTAGTCGCCAAGAAGATCTTAGAAGATATCTTCCCTCGGTTTGGAATTCCTAAGGTAATCAGATCGGACAACGGTCCGGCCTTCGTTGCCCAGGTAAGTCAGACTGGACGGTCCTCCTTCCCTTTGCTCTTTTCCGCGCGCGAAATACACCAAGCCCCTTAGGAGTAACTCCGTTCGAGGTTCTGTTTGGGGCCCCTCCGCCCCTATCCACTGACCCATGGTCTGTGCCCACAGACACTCATACCCCTCAATCCCTGCTTGCCAGGCTGAAGGCCCTCGAGACTGTCCAGAAAGAGGTGTGGACTCCCCTGGCTGCCCTCTATCAACCAGGGGAGCTGCAGGTCCCCCACCAGTTCCAGGTCGGAGACTTCGTCTACATCAGACGCCATCGAGCCGCTAATCTCGAACCGAGGTGGAAAGGACCCCACCTGGTATTGCTGACAACCCCGACAGCGGTCAAGGTAGACGGCGTAGCTGCTTGGATCCACGCCTCCCACGTCAAGCGAGCACCCCCTTCAGACGACACCTACCATGGATGGACTGCGGAGAAGACAGACAGCCCTCTCAAGCTACGGATTCGCTGCCGCCCTCCTCCTGCTGAGCCTGCCGCTGATAAGTAGCAACCCCCATGCCCCGAAGAGACTAACTTGGAGGGTAATGTCCCCCCACACTGGCCCTGATAAATAAACTAAAAAAGGGATAGAGAAACAACATCAAGACGGGCAGGTTCCCGGGTGTGATGGGTCCCGTCATCGTCAGCGCCTTTCGGCGACCCAATTCTATGTGTGCCCCAAAGATAGGCAGGGACATAGGAAAAATTGTGGATCTGAACGGGAGTATTTCTGTGCAGAATGGGGATGTGAGACAACCGGTACTGGATATTGGATCGGGGGGCCCCCCGCGTGGGACCTCATCCAGGTTCAGAGAAATGGAAGCCAATCCTCCGGTCATAGGGGTTGGGTTAACGCCCTAAATATCTCCTTTACCCCAGCCGGGCGGTCATACGAGCTGAACAAGTGGCGCTGGGGACTAACGTGGGGGCTGCGACTGTACAAGGATTCCATGTCAAAGCTCAGAGAGAGGTTAGAAACTCGCAAAAGAGAGCGAGAAGCCAAACAAGGCTGGTTCGAAAGTTGGTTTAACAGCTCACCTTGGTTCACAACCCTAATATCTTCACTAGTGGGACCCTTGGTTATTCTTCTCCTCCTCCTGACATTCGGGCCATGCATATTAAACCGTCTAGTCACCTTCATCCGGGACCGGATCAGTGCGGTCGAGGTAATGGTCCTTCAGCAACGGTATCAACCTGTATCCCTAGATGAAGGTCTCTAGTTCCATGATTGAAACTCCCCAAAAGAAAAGGGGGAAATGTAAGGCCGCTGAAACCTCCCTTCCCCCTCTTAACTAACTTTTCCAGTAAGCCCTGGTTATTGTAAGAACAAAGAGAAAACCCCCCCTCCTCCTGTGTTTTAACTGACCTTTCCAGTAAGCTCTGGTGCCCTGGTCTGGTCATAGCATAGCTATCTTATCTCTTCCTGGGATCGGTATGTGTAAAGACAGACCACCTGCCCCTTAGGAAATGAGTCAACTACTAACACAGGTCTGCCCCCTAGGAGATGAGTCAACTGTTAACTGTTAACCCAATTCCCTGTTTTCCGGCCACCTGCGTGTGGTTTTTGCCTTTATAAACTCATGTTCTGCAATTGCTCAGGGCTCCAGTCAGCCAGCGCTTCCCTTGTGTTGCTGTCTGTCTGCCTGAGAGCCCCTGCGCTGCGCTTGTAATAAAAATCCTCTTGCTTTTGCATCAAGTTTCGGTCTCCGCATTTGACTTGGGGTCGTCGCCCCCTCCGTCGGACTCACCGGGGGTCTTGGGACCTTACAATGCAAACAGGTAAAGTTTGATAAACAGGAAAAGATTATCAGGTTAGGGAAATGCCTACAGCTGTTCTAGCAGCAAATAATAATACATGCAGATTTTTAGCCCTGCTGAAGCCCCAAGATCCATCAGCCTTCTGATGAACTTCTTGCATAATTATGACCTGCTGGAATTTGCTTCCAACAACTTTATAAGAATTCTTGATTATGAATAATAAGGGTAGCATTATATCCAGTCTTAAATTAGTTATTTATATTAAAATAATTTAAAAAGCATAAAAAGAAAAAATAGACTAAATACAGAATATAAATACCTTTAATATATGTGATATGATGTAGAGTAGGACCTTCATAAATAAAAATGCATACCACTTATTGAGGTCTTGAAACACCCTAGTGTGTGTGTAAAGGTGGGGGGTGAATTCAGAAGGATGTGTTTTTTCAGTATTCAGCTCCCCCTGACTTAAACAGAAATAAGCTCTTGGTCCAAATCATTCTTTCTAAGGATATAAACAAAATGTTGCATTTTTTTCACTCAGAAAATCTCCAATTAAAATTTCTGTTTAGGTGGCTAAAATTCTGAAGTTCAGGGTTTCAAGGAACTCTCAAAGTAATTGCTGATTTCTTAGATTGTTATTCCAGAAAAAAAGAGTTCTGAAAGGTGAAAAGGTAAATCTCTAATTGAATACTCATCAAACTCCAAGTGAAAATTATTAGGGTGGAAAACAGTGATAACAAAATGAAAATGAAGAACTAATTGAGAGAACTACCTATACCTCTACAGCTTTGCTTGATGTCCCTTTAATGATAATATATGATGTGCCAGTTGTAATTTAGAGAGCACATTCACACTTATATTCGCTAAATGATCACCATCCTTACTGAAAGTTAAAATGTTACAATATCAAGATCAAACATTCTTGATGGCTAATAATAAAGCGTAAGCATATTGAACTCATGACATCCCTACCACATTTTTCAGATGAGGCAACTTGGGGGTATTTGACCAAATCAGTCATGCAGTGATAGAGCTACAACCTGAGCTCAGGTCTTCTGACCATATGTTCAGTGTTCTTTCCTTTAGAAAGCACAAACCTGAAACCTTTATTTTTTAAAAAACATATTTTATTGATTTTTTACAGAGAGGAAAGGAGAGGAATAGACAGTTAGGAACATGGATGAGAGAGAAACATTAATCAGCTGCCTCCTGCAAACCCCCTACTGGGGATATGCCTGCAACCAAGGTACATGCCCTTGACCTGAATTGAACCTGGGATGCTTTGGTCCACAGGCCAATGCTCTATCCACTGAGCCAAACCAGTTAGGGCAACCTGAAACCTTTAAAAAGTAACCTTTAAAAAGTAGTGTCATTTGCTGTAATGACACTACAGTGGGGCCTTGACTTAGGAGTTTAATTCCTTCTGAGACCGAGCTCCTTAAGGAGCTCGTTAAGGAGCTCATTAAGGAGCTCGTTAACTCAAATTACTCTATCAACTCAATGCAAAAAATCGGCAGAGAGACTGCTGGTATCTCAAAAAACTCGTTAGTCGGGACACTCGTAAGTCAAGGCCCCACTGTATATTTATTCTGCTGTTACATAATCACAAGATTGGCGAAATAGATGAGTCCATGCTGTTTCCAGGCAGAACAAACTAGAAATCATTCCTGACACATGCAAATCCATCTTGCTTTTAGAGCAGCAGTTCTCAACCTACGGGTAGTGACCTCTGGCGGTCAAACAAACCTTTCACAGAGGTCGCCTAAGACCATCCTGCATATCAGATGTTTACATTACGATTCATAACAGTAGCAACATTACAGTTATGAAGTAGCTATGAAAATAATTTTATGGTTGGGTCACAACATGAGGAACTGTATTTAAAGGGCCAGAAGGTTGAGAACCACTGTTTTAGAGTGTCAAGAGGAAACGGTTTTACAACCTTCTATAGTAATATCTAGATATAAAGAAGAGCTTCTTCTATAGCTACAGCCCTATAGCATGTTCACAAGAAAAGAAGAAAATCTCATTAAAATTCAATTTTATACCATTGAGAAATGTAAAGAAGACTCTAATCTAATACATATTTGTTAATAAATGTCAAGACTTTAGAGAGAGCTGCAGATCAGTAAAGCTCATATAATTTTATTTTGAGATCAGCAAAAACAAGAAGTGTTGTGGTCTTTCAACAGAAGCACTCAAGTAAAATTCATAAGTAATAAAGGTAATTCTCCACTTGATACTGCAGTGTGTGTTTGCCTTAGGGCAGTGGTCAGCAAACTGTAGCCCAGTGATTCAATATGACCCACTACCTGCTTTAGTATGTTCTGCAAGCAAAAAAAAAAAAAATGTTTTCGTGCTTTGAATGGTTGAAAAGTATAAAAAGAATAATGTTTTATGCCAAGTAAATTATGTAAAATTCAAATGACATTGTCCAACAATGAAGTTTTATTGGAATACTGTCATCCCCTTCTTTTATGAATCATCTATGTCATGCAACAATAGCAGAGGTGAGTCATAATGACAATGACCATATGGCCTGAAAAGACTGAAATATGTACTACCTGATCCTTTGCAGAAAAAGTTTGCTGATCTCTGGCAGAGAGGAAAATTAAAACAATTACCTTTTTTACCACTTTCTTTCGCTCAGATGGAGGGCATGAAGCATTTGAAAGCAAGAAGGTCCTAAGCATCAATAAGACCTCACTGGGCCTTGAGTGCGAGTCCTGCTCTGGTTTCATTTATATTTGGGCAGCCATGGTACCAGATTCACTCTTGCTCACACAACTCCCTTGCTACCCCCACAGTTGGGAGCCCTTTGGTGTTGCTTGACAGAGATAAGAGGAAACACATGTAACTTCCAGTGTCCTTATTGCTAATTGCAGCTTAAAATATATAAATGCTACATAATTTTGTATATTTAAGGTTATTTTCACTTTTAAATTATATAGAGTCTTCTCTAGTTAACTGATATCTCCATTCATCTTTAGACAACATCACTGATGGATACTAAATGGCATTTGTGATTAAATAAACTTAATTTACAAATTTAGGATGATAAGTATTCCTTAATTTTTTATATTCTAAACTAGAGGCCCGGAGCACAAAAATGCACTTGGGGGGATCACCTCAGCCCGGCCTGCGCCCATTCACTGTCCAGGACCCCTTGGGGGATGTCCACCTGTCGATTTAGGCCCACTCCCTGGGGGATCAGGCCTAAGCTTGCAGTCAGACATCCTTCTGGCAGCCAGGGAGCCCGCGGGGGATGTCCGACTAAAGGCTTAGGCCCCCAAGGGATTGGGTCTAAACCATTAGTTGGACATTCTTAGTGCTTCCACGGAGGTGGGAGAGGCTCCTGCCACCACCACTGCGCTGGCCAGCCATGAACCAGCTTCTGGCTGAGTGGCACTCCCCATATGGAAGTGCACTGACCACCAGGGGGCAGCTCCTGCACTGAGCATCTGCCCCCTGGTGGCCAGTGTGCATCATAGCAACCGGTCATTCTGCCATTCAGTCAATGTGCATATTAGCCTTTTATTATTATTATATAGGGTGTCCCTATTTCCCCCCTTTTGGCCCCTCTACCCAGCTCTTGCCCCCCACTTCTCTCTGGCCATCACCATACTGTTGTCTATGTCCATGGGTTGTGCATATATTTTCTGTGGCTAATCCCTTCTTTAAATTCACTTCTTTAAATTTTTATTTTTAGATAAGTGCTTATAACTGCACTATTATATATTTTCTATTATATCATTTAGAATTAAGATATTTTTTAATTGAACCCTTGTAAATTTTAGCACAATTTAATAAATTACGCTAGAAGCAATTAGGAGATTTTTAATGTAATGCAGATACATTTCAATTAATATTTTATTAATTTTTAATTTTTTAATATTTTTAAGATTTGTGCAATAAGCCTTCTTTCCCCTGGCTGCCAGGACCAGTTTTCCTCTGGCACCCGGGAGCCAGATCTTCACTCTGGCCACTGCCTTCCATCTTTGCTCTGGACACAGTCTTCACTGTGGCAGGATTCTTCAGTCTCCGGCCAAGCTGCTCCTGTAGCTCCTTCCGCCCCCCAACCTCCCCTTCATAGCTTGATTGCTGCTTCACCTGCAGACCTCCCCGATGGGCTCCAGGGTTCCAGGGGGCCGCCTTGCCTGTGGCCCGGCTTTCCAATCATAATCACGAACACCGGCCACAGGCAAGGCGGCTCCTGGGTCCCGAGGGGCCGCCTTGCCTGCGGCCCGGCTTTCCGGCGCCTCCTGGGGTCGCACACGGGAGCCTGGATGGTGGCTCCTGGTGTCCCACCCTGACTGTAGTATGCAAATTAGCTGCCATCTTTGTTGGCGGTTAATTTGCATATTATGCTGATAAGCCAATGGGAGGCATAGCGAAGGTATGGTCAATTACCATGTTTGTCTATTATTAGATAGGATGTGCCTGGCTGTAAGCAGGTCTGTTATTTCATCTATTAATTGGCAAGCTTCATGCGATCTTCAGAATATAAGGATGAATAAAAACATACTCCCTGTTCTTAAGGAGCTCAGAGTCCAAAAGAGCGACAGATATTTATCTTCTATTGCCAATTGCATTGTTAATCTTCTAAAGTCAGCTTCCTGAGACCAGAGAAGGGAGAACAATAGCTTCTTTTTGGGGAATGTCACTGGAGCTGGGCCTTAGAATATCAATCATATTTTAATAGAGAATGGGAGAGTGAGGGGAGATGGAATGATCACCACCAGGAATTTGAAAGGACATTTAAAATTATGTAAATGTCAATAGTCCTAAAAATGACCAGGGGTACTCACTGAATATAGTGCCCAGAGAGTGATATGGGAAGCTGATTTAAAAGGGGGGGAAAATGGCAAAAGAAAGGGGGAGGAGAGGTAGGGCTCCAAAGAGAAAAAACTTATGTTCAGATAGTGGAAGGTCTTGAATACCAAGATAAGTACTTTAGACTTTGTGATATTGATGATTTTTTAAAAACCTCAAAAAATTTAAGCCCAGGCATGAATAATTCAACTTTATAATTTAGCCTCACTATTTAGAAAATGGCATTTCCATATTGAAGCATGTTATACATCAAGTAGCATTTTATTTCACTAATTTTTATAATGCCATAACAAACAACTTCAAATCTTAGTGGCTTACAATAGTTGAAGGAGATTTTTCATTAACTGTACATTTCTTCCATGGATTGGCTATGACGTTTTTCTGTGCCTTCTCTGTTGTCCAGACCCAAGCTGCAGGAATAGCTTCTATCTGGACCATTCTAGGTTCATGTAAACAGGAAAAAGAGTGAAGATAGAACCAAGTGGTGGTTCTTTAAGTTTTTCTTCAGAGATTGTTTGTGTCACCTCCATTCAATTTTTATTGGCCAGAGCATGTCACAACTTAGTCAAATGGAGAAGGGTGTAGTATGCTTTTCTCACAGTGATGGGAACAAATATTAAAAGCAAACATACAATTCACCAGCGTGTTAAGTGTATAAACTAATGCTTGACACCTAGGTTTAGATCCCAGCTCTGCTGCTTAGTAGTTATATAACTTGTGGCAACTTATTTAACATCTTTGTGCTATTTGTTATTAGAATGATTAAATAATAAAATTGCAATGAATACTTATATTTATGAATATAATATTTGGCATTGAAAATTTATCTGTAACCTTGTACTACCCCAAGAAAACCTTCCCAAGTCCCAAACCACGTGTGTCTCCATAGTGCTTTATACATATACCAGCCCATGATCACATACAGCTCAAAAGGCCAAAACAACTTAGATTTGTCTTTGTAGTCCCAACTATGCTTATCAGAGTACTTTTTTTCCCAGTAGGTATTCAGCAATATCTGTTTTACTGAATGGGGTTTGAGCTGCTGCAGCTCTCTGGAAAACTGCCAATAGCAGTGATTTGGACTTGCATTTGACAGTACTGTACTGAGACTGACAAATTTAGCCACTATAGTGTTTTTAGCACAATGAGAAGGCAAAATAACTCCTTTAGTTATATTGTTACTGGACCACTTCCATGCATGGGGCTGGCCCTGCCCCTGTATCATCTGGAAACTTTTAAGTGTCAGGCAACTTTCAGGGTCTTGACTCACCCAGAAAAAAATTTCAAGAATGAGTCAAATGGAGTTTTATTCTGGTAGAGAATAAATGAACCTAGAATGGTCCAGATAGAAGCTATTCCTGCAGCTTGGGTCTGGACAACAGAGAAGGCACAGAAAAACGTCATAGCCAATCCATGGAAGAAATGTACAGTTAATGAAAAATCTCCTTCAACTATTGTAAGCCACTAAGATTTGAAGTTGTTTGTTATGGCATTATAAAAATTAGTGAAATAAAATGCTACTTGATGTATAACATGCTTCAATATGGAAATGCCATTTTCTAAATAGTGAGGCTAGATTATAAAGTTGAATTATTCATGCCTGGGCTTAAATTTTTTGAGGTTTTTAAAAAATCATCATGAAAGAAGCAAAAAGTACCATCAGAGTGGGCGTGGGCCAACTGACAAGTGAATTGCACACATGGTCAGTTTTGGGATTTTATGTATTTCCAAGGTGGGGGGGGGGGTGTCTCCAAGATTTGTGGCACCAAGTTCTGACTCCACCTTATGATTTGGAGAGGATCTTGTTCCTAATATGGTCCATTCTAGAAGTGTCATGACCTTTGTCCCCCTTGACCCTCCTTCTATTTGTGGTGTCAATTTTCATTATGATGATAGAGTGAGTTTTGGGGTCATCCTCTTGTCAATTTTTTCTCCATCTTGGATTTGCCCAGATGTAACTCATTTTTGTTTTCTACCTCCCCGATTAAACTCTGCTCTTAGGTATCTTCAGTTAGGGAAGATAGGGTCTTGTGATTTATGAGCCGACTGTTAATTACTCAGCTGTTCCGGCAGTTTGTCCAGCCATTTGCCTAAGTTTCTTTATTCCACTTGCCAGGGAATGTTCATAGTTTCTTACTCACCTCCCTCAATATCAGCACCTAACATTTATATGGCACTTCTGTGTGAAAGGTATTCTATCTGCACTATCTCATTTTATAGCCATAACTTTCCTGCGGCAAATGTTTCACCATTCTTACTTTACAGGCAAGGAAAAATAGGCACAGAGATGTTAAGCACATTTTCTAAGGTCATATAACTTGGGAATAGGAGAAACAGGATTCGAATGCTGACAGACTAGCTCCAGATTCCATGATCTTAATGATGGCACAATTCTATTCCCATAACAGCAATCATTACCAACTGAATGTTAAAATGTTAAAATCAGAAGGGCCCTTTGAGAGGTAACTACTCCACGGGGTTTCAAACTGTGCCCAACACAACTTTAGCTTCTGTGAAGATTACTTTCTATTACAATTCTTCTGGATACTTAGGGCTATAGTTGTAATCTATGATTTCAAATTTTCATATGATTAAAAGATCCTCACTGCCCTCTTTGGTCCATGTTATCATATATTATTATTATATACTTCAACTTATAAAATAAATTAATGCTAAGAATTACTTGCCTGCAATTTTTGGTCAGAGATCTGTATAAGAGTTCATTAGGAAAAAGCATAAAAAGCATTCTGTAAAAAAAGTTGAAACTACTGATCATTTCTAACTTTTTTCCTTGACAGTTAAAGAAACTCAAGTCTCAGGAACAGAAGCAAGGATATGATGGTTCCTAAAAACCAGTCTTTCAGATCAGGACTCTTGACTCTCAGTCCCAAGTATTTCTTTTTTTTTTTTAATATATATTTTATTGATTTTTTACAGAAAGGAAGGGAGAGGGATAGTCAGAAACATCAATGAGAGAGAAACATCTATCAGCCGCCTCCTGCACTCCCCCCACCGGGAATGTGCCCACAACCAAAGTACATGCCCTTGACCAGAATCGAACCCGGGACCCACCAGTCCGCATGTGGAACAGTCCCAAGTATTTCTAATTGCATCTTGCTGTTTCAAGAAGTAAAATTCTACCTTGAGTTATATGAAATATGTTATTGCAAGAAATGACCATGTCAACTCACCCTTCCTTTGTGTATAGTCCCAAGCCTTGGGAAAGAGATTCCTTTTCATAAAATTGAATTAATCTATTTGAATTTATTTTATCTTACTCTAGGGAATGATAGGGTATGATAGGGTATGATTTTTTTCTCTACTTCTTCTTATTAATAATATATCAGTAGCTACCCTAGAGGCTGCAGTGAATTCTCAAGTTTTACATTACAAAATATAGATGGCTTTTCAATAATTTATACTAATATTTATAATGAGTGCACAGGTATTAAAAATTAATGAAGAATAAATAATATTCTAACAGTGAGACTGGCTAGGTAGAATTATCCACCAAGGAATAGGACTGTAAAAATGTATATTAAACGTCTTGATTAGAGCAACATTTTAAACAGGTTTGTCTGATAATTTTTTAAGAGAAATGGGATACAATGGTATAAAAAATTCTAGATCACTTCTCCTCCATTGTCATCATGCTGCCTAATAAAATGGATCTTTTAAAATATAAAAGCAAATTCTGAGATTCCACCACTCCCATGCACATCTCAGCTCCTTGACCACCTAAAAGTCATAAATTTGTATTCTTTCTTTTTCAAGACTTCATCAAAGTATATGCTTGTATTAATCTATATATGTTACCTTTTCTCCTTTCAAATTTCCAATCCCCTTTCCCCCAATTATTAACAATAAATTTATGAACAATATACCTATCTTCCTGAAAGTTTCATACTCATTCATTAAAGCACAATTAAATATCATTTCTGATGTAAAGCTTTTCCTACCATTAGAATCAGTAGAATTTTTCCTTTATTTGCACTCATGTATGAATTTGAGTGTTCTGATTAAAGCAACTATTTTATATATAGTTACTTATATGCCTTCCATGTCAGACTATAAGAAATTTGAGGGTGGGGATTGTCTTATTTTCCTTTGAATGCTTGATGCATAGCACAGTGTTCAATACATTTTCTTTGAATGGTAGTTATTTTAAAATATGAAAATTCTCATAAGAGGCAAGAGCTCAAAATTTTGATCAAAAATTTACTTATTATTAATCCTATGAGGAAGAATATGAACTTTGTATATCTAAAGAGTTCTAGGTTGGTTTTAACTTCTATAGGCAGAAGAGAGATTACCTCTCAGAATTTTTTTTGCCAGATTAATGAAGGTTTAATCACTTACTTTGACAAGCTATGTATAAAATGCTATCATTTTTTATCCACAAAGAATTACATCAGGGGTCCTCAAACTTTTTAAACAGGGGGCCAGTTCACTGTCCCTCAAACCGTTGGAGGGCCGGACTATAGTTTTAAAAAAAACTATGAACAAATTCCTATGAACACTGCACATATCTTATTTTGAAGTAAAAAAAACAAAATGGGAACAAATACAATTATTTGTATTTGCATGTGGCCCGCAGGCCGTAGTTTGAGGACCCCTGAATTACATCAAGGATACTACTACATTGCATTTGGTCCTCAGGTTTCTTTAGGTTCCTCTGCCTGTGATAGTTTCTCAGACATTCCTTGTTTTAGATAACCTTAAAATTTTGAAAAGTATTCATCAGGTATTTTGTAGAAAGTCTCTCAGCTAGGATTTGTCTGTTTTTTCCCCCATGACTATACTAAGGCTGTGGGTTTTGGAAAGGTAGACAATAGAGTTAAAGTTCCATTTTTATTATGTCATATCAACATGACTTATTGTTGTTAGTGGTGATCTTTACCACCCAGCTGAGGTAGTTCTTGGCAGGTTCTCCACTGAAAAGTCATTCTTTTTGTCCTCTTTCCATACTATACTCTTTGGAACAAAATCACTTATGGGCATCCCAAACTTAAGGAGTGATTAATTATGCTCTCCCCTCCTTGAGGGTGTAGCATCTGCATAAATGTTTTGGAATTGTTCTTCCAAGGAAATAACATGTCTATTATCCTCCATCTATTTATTCAATCATTTATTTTTATGAGTATGGACTCATGGATGTTAATTTTATACTTTTGGTTATAATCTGATACTACTCTATTTGCTTGCTCAAATTGTTTCAGATTTGGCCATTGGGAGCTCTTTCAGTTGACTTCAGAGTCCCTTTGATGTACCCCCTTCACTGTGGGTTCTTTTAAGGAAATTATTACTTTCTGGAACTACAAGATACTCCAGCCTCATCATGTATATTTGCTGGGCCAGTCCTAGAATCAGCTCTGACTCCAAGGATTCCTGTTCCTTTTATTGGAAAATGGCCATTTAGTTATCTTTTTAAAAACAGTGGCACAATGATTTAGTGGAGAAATGCCATAACATGATTTGTTCTTAAATTAATTCTGATAAGTTATGTATCACACACTGTCTCACTGGAAAAGAATTGTGTTCAGTCCAAGCAGATACTCATATAATTCACCTGTAATTCAAGCAGCACAAAGAAATTCTCCTGTGAGTTCTAAAAGACTTCAAAGACCCTCTGGGTTCTCATCTTTTAATTCTTAAGCCAGTTATTTTAAATCCTTCATATTCACAGAAAAGATGTAGACAATTATGCTTTGAGATAAAATGTGATAGAAAAAGAAAGTAACCTTTTAACCAGACTATTTGGCAAAACAATCTCTCAAATAATAGTATTTATATAGTCTGCCAGTTGCATGGTGGGTATAATTAAGGTGACTAAATAACTCTGTAATAATTATGATGCCAATTTTAGTTTTTAGATTTTGTAGCATTGTGCAAATTCTGACTGAAAGACAAAACTTATCATTTATGCAATCTGTTTCTTCATATGATAGTTACAGTACAATTAAATTAATTGCTGCACTTATCAAAAGATATATAAATCTTATATGATATTGCTATATGCTTTAAATAAACGTCACTGCTAATGCTTGTAACCTGAACTTTTCATTGGTATAAAGGTATATGTTGGGACATAAACAGATGAATGACAAAACATACCATGACATTTTAGAGGCACTATTTTTTTGGAAGTCCCCTGATTGATAAGGGTTTTCTTCCAGCAACATTATGAAACAATGTGATTAAAAACAAATGAAGGTTAAGCATTCTTTCCACTTTATTAAGCTTGAAATAAAATTAGCCAAATGACCTTTTCACAATTATATAAAATTACTATATTTTTCTCTGTAGCCTAGAAATACACAACTGAAAGAAAAGCAAATACTGTTTAATCAAATGTTGAACCAGTCCACCAGTGCTATTTATTTTCCATTGTTTATTTCAGCCTTTGTCATTTCTAACTAGTACAGTTGCACAGATCTCAACTACATTTTTCACCTCACAGATGCTTTGTTTTCCAATAAGAGAAGTCAATGGGCCTTCTGTCTGAAACCTTTATCATGTTGTCTGAAGTATTCCCAAAAATAAATATGTCAACTGTGGAGCAAAGTAAATGCTGGTGATGTTCAGATTTTCCTGCCAAATTACCATGAGCCTGTGCTGACAATGTTTTGAAGTAAGTGGAGTTAGAATGGAAGAGCACTTGACTTTTAAGAAATAGTCTATGCAAAAATAATGGCATCAGGGTCACTGACAACAAACTAGTGACCATTTTCTAATCATTAAAACCAGCTATTAGAACCAGATGACAATGGACCAGGCAAGAAGAAATGATCTTGTTACTCAAGCAGAGACAAGATGTCAGAGTGTCAGAAATTGAATTTCAGCTCAGGGTAGGGAAGTGAGCTGGGAAAACTCTTAGATCTCTTTTAATTCTCAGGTATGTGTGTTTTTTATTTTTATTTTTAGAATGCTAGTTAATTCTAGATATTTGAAACCTGGTTGGAGAAACGAGATCTTGGCAAATCTAAAATTTAAAATATAGTGTCTAGAATAAGTTGGGAGTTATTGTTATATTGGAAAAATTCTTCATTGTATTATTCTCTCATACATAGGGTGTGCCAAAAACGTATACACACACTTTGAATAATTACAAATGAATTATTTATTAAAAATACATTCCTGCCGGGACCAGTTTGGCTCAGCGGATAGAGCGTCGGCCTGCGGACTGAAAGGTCCCAAGTTTGATTCTGGTCAAGGGCATGTACCCTGGTTGCAAGCACATCCCCAGTGGGGGGGTGTGCAGGAGGCAGCTGATTGATGTTTCTAATTCTCTATCTCTCTCCTTTCCTCTCTGTAAAAAATCAATAAAATATATTTAAAAAAATAAAAATAAATAAAAATACATTCCATTTTCAAAATTGAGCTATCAGTGATTAAAGTGTGTATAAATTTTGTGGGACACCCTGTATATTTAAAAACACTCTGTCCACTGATTTTGCACCATAATAATGAAATGTAACTGCTTTACTAAATCTTATTTTACTATTTGACTAGTTCAAGTGAATAAATTCTTATTGAATACATATTATATGTTTCAATTTCCTCTGAATTCTGGAGGGGACATGTACAAAATGAACAGACTATTTGTCACAACAAACTCTCAAATAATAGTAATGATATAGTTTGCCAGTTGCATGGTGGGTATAATTAAGGTGACTAAATAATTCTGTAATAACTATGTCAATTTTAGTGAATCCTTAGGTCTGACTGGTTGTTTTTTATGGTTTCCATGTCTTCTTTTATGGTTTACATTCTCTTTTTTTAAAAAATAGGTTTTTAATTAGTTTTAATTTAGTTTAGTTTACTTTTTCCATCACCATTTAGTCTCTCTCTGCTCTCTTCTACCTCCTCCCCCACCTCTGCAATCAGCACACTATTGACCCACCATTATATGTGTGGATAAAAAAAAGCTGTGGTACATTTACACAGTGGCATACTACTCTGCCATAAAAAGTAAAAAAAAAAAAAAAAAAAAAAATTAGCCTTTGAGGATGGACCTGTGGAACATTATGCTAAGTGAAATAAGCCAGTAAGAGAAAGACAAGTTCTATGTCCTTTTTTATGTTGTTTAATTTTTCTCTAATTTCAACTACCCTTCCCATGAATTCATTGAGCTTCCTTATAACCAGTGTTTTGAACTCTGCAACTAGTAGATTGCTTGTCTCCATTTTAGTTAGCACGCCCCACCCCGAAGTTCTTCTCTGTTTTGTTGTTTTTTCATTTGGTATGCGTTTCTTTGTCTTCTCATTTTGGCAGCCTCCCTGTGTTTGTTTCCATGTAGTAGGTAGAGCTGCTGTATCTTCTGGGCTTAATTGAGAGGCCTAATGTAGTAGATATCTTGTGAGATCCAGTGGCACAGCCTACTTGATCACCTAAGCTTTGCATTCCAGTTGTGCCCTACCCCTGTGTGGACTGTGTACACTCTCTTGATGTAGTTGAACCTTGATTGCTGTTGGCATGTCAATGGGAAGGGTTTACCACCACCACCACCACCCTCAAGCTGATCTACTGCAAGGACTGGCTTCAACCACTGAACACCATGGAGGATCAGCTGTGCAGGGGCCTGCCCCATAAAGCAGGAATTACCTTAGTAGGGCTCTGGTGCCCACTGAGTCTGCCCCTTGAGTATGTCACTCTGGAGGTGACTAGGTGGTGCTTTGATGTGGTCTGAAACTGTTAACCAAGTATGTTAGCTTTGGACCTGCCAGAAAGTGCAGGCAAAGTTTAGCTTCCCACCCCTGTGCCCAGTTTGCAGGCTCAATCCTCAGTGTGGGGCATGCAGGAGGCAGGTGATCAATGATTCTCTCTTATCATTGATCTCTCTCTCTCTCTCTCTCTCTCTCTCTCTCTCTCTCTCTCTCTCTCTTTTCCTCTCTGAAATCAATACAAATATGTTTTTTTTAAAAAAAGGAGCTTCCTGGTCACTGGCAGATGAATTAGTTGATGGGAGCATCCTACACCAAAAGGTTGTACGTTTGCTTCCCCATCAGGCCACATATCTAGTTTGTGGGTTTGATCCCCAGTTGGGTTGGATATGGGATGCAACTGATCTATGTTTCTCTCTCACATCAATGTTTTTCTCTCTCATTCTCCCTTCTTCTTTCTCTAAAAATTCAGTAAAATATATCCTTTGATGAGGTTAAAATAAAGAACTGCCTGGGACTCCAGCAGCACTTCCTCTCACTCAGCCTCAATTCTACTGGTCTTTACAGCCAGAAGTTATGGGAACTTCTGTTCCCAACACTGGAACTCTGGTTTTAGCGGCCTGGTGTGGAGCTGGGACTCCTCAATCTTAAGGAGGGCCTCTGCATCAGAGATATCCCTTCTGATTTTTATCTGCCATATGTTAGTGTGGGACCAGCCCATTCTGTGGCATCGCCACTCCTACCAGTGTTGATATAGCTTCTTGTCTAATCCTTAGTTGTAGGACTACCATTTAGCTAGATTTTAGGCAGTTTTGAATGATGATTGTTCTGTAGCTTAGTTGTAATTTTGATGTGGTTGTGGATGTGAACACCATGCTTACCTATGCCACCATTTTGATCAGAAGTCCATCAATATTTATTATTTTTATGGATGACAGGTATGTGGGATTATATTAGATGACTATGTATGATGAGTTTTATCATTCTGAGTTATGTAGCTACGTACTTACCTATGCTTTCTTTTATGACTTTTTGGTGTCTTGTGCAGCACTTGAAAAGCCAATAAAGATTAATATTTTAAATAACACATTGTTTCTTAGTATTTTATTATTTATATTAGAGGCCTGGTTCATGAAATTTGTGCACGGGGGGTGAGGGAATGTCCCTCAACCACGCCTGGACCCTCTCCAATCTGTAACCCATCAGGGGATGTCTGACTGCCTCTCGCAATCCGGGACCACTGGCCCCTAACTGCTCGCCTGCCTGCTTGCCTGATTGCCCCTAACTGCTTCTGCCTGCCAGGCTGATCGCCCCCTAACCACTCCCCTGCTGGCCTGATTGATGACTAACTGTTTCCCTGCTAGCCTGATCACCCCCAATTGCCCTCTCCTGCTGGCCTGATTGCCCCCAACTGCCTTCCCCCACTGTGACCTGCCTCCTCTGCCTGGACCTGCCTTCTCTGTGAGGCAGCGGAGATGCCAGGACTGGCCTCCTCCATGCCACACAGAGCTGCGGAACCTCCAGGCCTCACCACTCAGAGAGGTCACTGGGCCCTGCCTCTGCTGTGCATGCAGCCATCTTGTGGAAGCCATCTTGTGGCAGCCATCTTGTGGTGGCCATCTTGTGAGGGCATCGCATGATGGCTTCGTACAAGGGTATGATACCACCTAGGCTTTTATTATATAGGATTTTATTATAAGTATCAAGGTAATGATTAGTTCTATTTTCCACCCAAATGATTAGTCACTTTTGACACAATTTATTAAAACATTCCCTCAGTGATTTGAAATACCACTTTCATCATAATCTAAATTCCTGTATGTGGTTAGTATCCTATATAATAAAAGGCTAATATGCAAATAGACCAAACAGCGGAACAACTGAACAACCAGTAGCTATGATGTGTGCTGACCACCAGGGGGCATGCACAGAACATGGCGGGCGTCGGCCATGGCGGGATGATGGAGCAGGTGAGTGGGGGGGGGGGGGGGGCGCCAGACCAAGGTGGAGCACCAGTCACTATCATCTGGACAAGCCTCTCATGGTTACTGAAAATCCTTTGCTCTCATATGCCGTGGTCCCACCCAGTGCTCGCAACTGCTGCTGGTGCCTGGCGCTAGTCCCAATTGCTTGGCACAATCAGTGGGTGCAAGTGGTGTCTGTCAGCCCCAATCACCCTTGAGGGCTTCTCCACCTCCCCTTGCTCCTGAAGGGAGATCAGGGCAGCAGCTGCTGTTCATACCCACTGCTGTCACTGACCTCAATTGCTCTGCACCATCAGTGGTGCAATCGGGGCCTGTGCCATTAGCACGTGGGAGCGGTGTTGTTGGGAGAGGGGCTGCCTGCCAGAAGACAGGGGACCTGGGGCCACAGTGGAAGGGGCTGGGCAGAGGCACAGAGATTGGGCTGAGACCCGCCCTTGTGCCCAGGGCAGCCTTGCAGCCCACAGTTCCTTTCAAGGTGCACAAATAGGTGCACTGGGCCCCTAGTAGTTAAATATATGTCTGGATTATGTACTCCGTTCCATTCATCTGTCTGTTTTTGTGTGTGTGCTTATAATTTAAAAATGTAGACAGGATTCTTGGATTAAAGTTTTGTTATGTAGATGGAGCCTAAATGAAAAGACACAGATTGGTTCAGTTATGCAGTGAAGCAGAAGATCTAGTCCCACCACAGAGGTATTGAAAACAGAGTCACTATTATTATAACTTAGCCTAAAAGAAGTAATTGACAAGAGTCAGAAGGCCTGTGTTATAACTGATTCTGGGTGGACAATAGCAGGGAGATGAGGTGGGTGAAATACTTGAGAAAGGAATAAAAGTTTAATACAGCTCATGAAGGAGTTTATTCATACTAAGAAGTTTGCTCTTTATTTTGTTGACAGTAGGAAACCTTTGACAAATTTAAAGGTAAGGTGGGACACAGTCAAAGCTCTGATTTAGGAAGATCATACCAGTGGCAGAATAGAGTACTGAGACTGAATAAGGGTAGCATTGTAAGATAAAAGTTCTGTGTGTAGATTTGTGTGTGTGTGTGTGTGTGTTTTCCCCCCAGAAGAGAAGCTAAAATATTTTACTTATCTAGTCATTAAGTGAGTTCAGGCATTTAATGCCCATGGGATTATAGTTCTCTCTTCTGAGAATAACGCTTTTGTGACTTAAGATTTTTAAAATTGTGAGCTAATTTGATGACCCTTAAAAGTAAGATTCTTTGGCAAAGGAGAATGCACTTTTTTTTTGACCAGAGTTATCGTTTGTTCTGTTGCCTGATCAAAGAATCAAACAAGGTGTCAAGAAAACCCTTATAGGATTTTTATAGCAGGTGGGCTTTCACTCGAATAGTACCCTGAAGGAAACTTATTTGAACAGGAAATTTGAAATAACTTTCAAAGAAAATTCTTTTTCACAGCAAAACTTCAAGTGAAAAAAAAAAAAAAAGGTTTCTTATCTTCATATTCCCAAAGCAGCAATATTGGAAAGATTTACTTTTCAAGGTCTCTATCTAGAAAGCAAAGAGCACAATTATGAGTTAGGATAGGAGCTATAAATTACATATTGAAAAAAACACTAAAAACCTGAGTTTTATTTTGGGTAAAATTTGTAATGTATGCCTTTTTTGCCCCTTCAACAACGTTTATTTTAATTTCAAGGCTGTAATATTTAACTCAATTATTTCATGTTAGTCCAAACAGAAACAGTATTAAAACCTTGGTTTCAATTATAAGTTTGAAAAAAATTATAAAGATTTTGTTTCTGAAAATTACTGTGATATATAGCCTCTAAAATAGGTTCTCAAAATGGGTCCCCAAAGGTGGCTAGCAGCAAATAAAAGATATGAGTTGGGAAAAGGCAGGCTGGGCTTTGAAATGCAAGGAAAAAAAAAGAGGCTTTGAACAGCTGCAAATAGCACAAATACACTCATCCAAATTAGCATTCAGATTCAAGTGTAATATCCTCTCCATGAGCATAAGATGGACTTATTGATTCACTTCTAACAAATAAAATGTGACAGAATTTATGGTATGCCACTTCTGAGATTAAGTTTTTAAAATATCGTGACTTTTGGTTTAGGTGCTTTCTCTCACTCTCTATTGAATCAGTCACCCTCAAGGAAAAATTGGTGCTGTGTTGTCAGGTGATTGAGTTTGGAAATTACTCCTTTCCTTCTCCAGTTGAACCTTCAGAGGTAATCCAAGCCCTTGTTGACTGCTTGACTGCAACCTCATGAGAGACCTTGAGCCAGAGACCTTGATGAGTTGTCCTCAGATTCCTGAATCACAAACACTTTGAAACATTTTTGTTTTTAACCTATTAAGTTTTGAATTAATTTATTACACAAGAGTAGATAGCTAATACACTGACTATATTCATAAGATGGCTGTCAATTTTATTTGAGAGTGGGCCCCCTTGATCCACACTCAGATTTGCCTATGAAAGAGACCAAATAGTACTCAGAAATATTTCCTGTATTGTTAATGTGTTTTTAAAATCACATCATAAGAAAATAACTTTAAAATAAATTGATAGAAACTCAAAAAACACCACCCTTCTCTACCTTATTACAAGACAACGGCAAACCTAGTCATTAATTATGTACTTGCCCTCTTCTTTCTCTATGTAGAAAAGACTGTTAGTGCTCAAAGATAACCATCTTTACTTTTACATTTCCCAGCCTCCTTTAAACTAGATTGTCCTTTTGACTAGTTTGCACCATTAGAATGTCAGTGGAAGTCTTGAGTATCAGGTACAGGACAAAGATAAAGGATATAGTATGATTTCTCCAAAAGTGCCCCAACCTCCCACTGACTATTTGATGCCAGGGCAACAGTAAGCCCCAGGATAGAAGCAGCCTGAGTCTCTAAGTCAGTGCTTATCAGAAAACTTCCTAGTTTGTAATCGATTGGTCCAAGAGCTGGTCATTTTTGCTACAGCAACATTTCAAATTTTATTTGATGAGCATCACCCCCTCAAACCCTACCCCTTCGCTTTAATCTTGTAGGGGAGGAGGATCCTTTGTTACTCTAACAATTGAAATTGTCTAAACTTTTGCTGTAACTGGGGTAGTATGTTTGAGCTGCTAAATTGTCGCCAACAGAATTTAAAATGTCAAAAAGTATAACAAGAGACAAAGTTGGTCATTTTATAATAACTAGAGGCCTGATGCACAAAAATTCATGCAAGAGTTGGCATTCCTTCTCCCAGCTGCCTGCAACAGTTTCCCTCCGACACTTGGGACCCAGGCTGCTTCCCTCCTCTGGCTGCCCTCAGACAACTGGGACCTGGGCTGGCTTCCCTTGAGCTACTCTCAGGCACCCAGGACCTGGGCTGACTTCCCTCAGGAAGGATGTCTGGAATGGCATCCTGAAGATGTCTGGTTTACCCTTTTATTATTATAGACTAGAGGCTCGGTGCACAAAAATTTGTGCACTGGTGGTGGGGGGATGTCGCTCAGCCCCACTTGTGCCTCTCACAGTCTGGGACCCCTCGGGAGATAACGACCTGCTGGCTTAGGCCCACTCCCAGGTGGCAGAGAGCAAGCCCAATCCCTAGGTGCCTGCCCCGCAGCCCCTGGTTGGGCTCAGAGCAGGGCCGATTGGGGAGTTGGGGTGCCACCCCCTGTCACACTCAAGGCAGGGTCGATGGGGAGGTTGCAGCGCCACCCCCTGTCACGCACAAAGCAGGGCGGATCAGGGGGTTGTGGTGCCACCCCTGTCACATACAGAGCCGGCCTATCAGGGGGTTGGGGCTCTGCCCCCTGTCATGTACAGAGCAGGGCCCATCAGGGGATTGGGGAGCTCCCCCCTGTCACCCACAGAGCAGGACCCATAAGGGGGTTGGGGAGCTCCCCCGTGTCATGCACACAGCAGGGCCGATCAGGAGGTTGTGGTGCAACCCTCAGTCACACTCAGAGTAGGGCCAATTGGGGCGTTGGGGCGCCACCCCCTGTCACACTCAAGGCATGGTCCATGGGGAGGTTGGGGCGCCACCCCGTCACCCACAGAGCAGGGACAATCTGGGGGTTGGGGCACTCCCCCAGTCACACTCAGGGCAGGGCCGATGGGGAGGTTGCAGTTCCACCCTGTCACACACAGAGCAGGACCCACAGAGGGGTTGGGGGGCCACACCCTGTCACACACAGAGCAGGGCCGATCAGGGGGTTGGGGAGCTCCCTCGATCAGGCACAGAGCAGGGCTGATCAGGGGATTGGGGTGCCTTCCCCTGTCATGAACAGAGCAGGGCAGATAGGGAGGTTGTGGCTCGGTCCCCTATCACACACAGAGCCGCAGGGCGATCAGGGGGTTTGGGCGCTGCCCCCTGTCACGCTGATCCCGGTGCTGGGAGGCCTCGTGGCTCCGCTGATCCCGGTGCTGGGAGGCATATTACCCTTTTACTATATAGGATAGAGGCCTGGCGCACGTTTGGGGGCCAGCTGGTTTGCCCTGAAGGGTGTCCTGGATCAGGGTGTGGGTCCCGCTTGGGTGCCTGGCCAGCCTGGATGAGGCGATGATGGCTGTTTGCATCTGGTCACACCCCCTTCAGGGTGGGGGTCCCCACTGTGGTGCCTGGCCAGTCTGGGTGAGGGGCTGAGGGCCGTTTTCAGGCTGGCGGGTGACTGAAGCTACCAACTGCTCCTTTTTTCCTTTTTTTTTTTATTCTTGGATTTATGGCTGTCACTGGAGCTGAGAGCCGGCTTTAGCTGTGAGACCTCGCTGCTGAAAGCAGGTTTCTGGCTTTTTTTACTTTCTGTATTTGAAACTTTGTTGCGACTCCAGCCCTGAGATCCCGACTGACTGAAAACAGGTTTCTAGGGTTTTGTTTAGCTTCTATATTTGTAACAATGTTTCTTAGCAGCTTAGATCCCAGCAGCGGCAGGCAGGGAACGTTGGAGTCCTCCGTCACTGAAGCAAGCAAGCCTCCTGTTCATGTCAGTAGCCTGGCTGCCGGCTGCCATCTTGGCTGGCAGTTAATTTGCATATCGCCCCGATTAGCCAATGGGAAGGGTAGCGGATGTATGGCTAATTACCGTGTTTCTCTTTTATTATATAGGATAAAGGTGTCAATTCACCAGGAAGATATAGCAATGGCTAGTATATATGCACCCAACATTGGAATATCTATATATTTAGCAAATGTTAATAGTTCTGAAGGTAGAAGTAGAAAGAAATGCAATAACAGTAGGAGACCTCAGCACCAAATTTTCAACAATGATTGGGTCATCCAAACAGAAAACAATTAAGGAAATATTAGACTTAAACTATAGATTAGACCAAATGAACCTAACAGATATTTACAGAACATTTCATTGAACATCAACATTCTTCTTAAGCACACAAGGAATATTCTCCTTAATAGATCATGTGTTATGTTACAAGTCTTTGCAAATTTAAGAAGAGTAAAAGCTCACAAAGTATTATTTCTGATCACAATTGTTGGAAACTAGAAATCAATAATAGAAGGATAGCTGAAAAATCCACAAATATGTAGAAATTAAACACACTGTTGAAGAACTGGTATTTCAAAGAAGAAATAAAAGGATAATCAAATTGTCTTGAGACAAACAATAAAGAAAAAAACAACATAACAAAACTATGGTATGTGGCAGAAGCAATTCTAAAAGGGGAGTTTATAAATATATACATTAAGAAAAAAGAAAGCTCTCAAATAAATAACTTAACTTTATACCTGTAGGAACCAAAAAATACAGAGGAAACTAAATCCAAAGTTAGCAGAAGGGAAGAAATAACAAAGATCAAACAGAAATAAATGAAAAAGAGACTAAAAATAAATGAAAAGATCACTTGTGGGTTTTTTTTTCTTAAAAGATAAAATTAGATTTTATAGGGGTTTACAGTTCACTTTAAGGCCTTTGGATTTTATTCTAAGTGTACCCAGAAGCCATTGGAAGGTTTGGGACATGGGAGTGTCATGAATTAATTATCCTTTTTAAAAGGTTACTCTGCCTGCTATATGAAGGAAATATTCTGTGAAACTGGGGGTAGAGGGCAAGAACAGAAGCAGGGAGGCCAGCAAGGAAGCTATTGCTGTGGCCTATGTAGTTAGGTGATGATGTGACCACCTACATTTCCTGTTCACCATACTTCTTAGTTTCAATTACCTTATAAATATCTAATGAAGATCAGTGAAGGCAAATGACCAAAAAAAAAAAAAAAACCCAAAAAGAAATGTGTGCCCATATAAACCAAACTCCAGTGACCTGACCACTCCATGCCTCCATTTCTTGTGACCTCATCATGCATTATCCTTATTATTTGTATTTAAAGACAAATCAGGAATATCTCTGTTGAATTGCTCTGGTTTACTTCAATTTAATCTTTCTATAAATATCCCTGAATTTTTTTTCAAGGTTACTCATTCCACACGTTGTGTTCTCCCTAGAAAATGATTCCACCCAGACCATGCTCAAGTCTTAAAATTATTATTTTTTTAAATATATTTTTTATTGATTAAGATATTACATATGTGTCCTTATCCCCACGTTACCCCCATCCCCCCCTCATGCCCTCCCCCCTGCCCCCGTTGTCCATGTACATAGGTTAGGCCTATATGCTTACATATAAGTCCTTTGGTTGATCTTTCCCCCTTGCCCCCACCCTCCCCT
Source organism: Myotis nattereri (assembly GCF_964212035.1). Classification (NCBI taxonomy): domain Eukaryota; kingdom Metazoa; phylum Chordata; class Mammalia; order Chiroptera; family Vespertilionidae; genus Myotis; species Myotis nattereri. The sequence goes on along the minus strand of NC_138078.1, from coordinate 130,968,718 downwards.
ACCTTCCCTCCAAGGCCCAACAGTCCAATCAATGCCTCTCCGTCTCGCGATCAGTCCTTGTTCATCAGTTTATGTTGTTCATTATATTTCACAAATGAGTGAGATCATGTGGTATTTATCCGCTCTCCAATTCCATCCATGCTGTGGCAAATGGTAAGAGTTCCTTTTTCTTCTTCCTCTTCTTAAAGAATACCTTTCAGCATTTCATATAATGCTGGTTTGGTGGTAATGAACTCCTTTAGCTTTTTCTTATCTGTGAAGCTCTTTATCTGACCTTCTATTCTGAATGATAGCTTTGCTGGATAAAGTAATCTTGGTTGCAGGCTCTTGCTATTCATCACTTTGAATATTTCTTGCCACTCTCTTCTGGCCTGCATGGTTTCTGTTGAGAAATCAGCTGACAGTCGTATGGGTACTCCCTTGTAGGTAACTGACTTTCTTTCTCTTGTTGCTTTTAAGATTCTCTCTTTGTCTTTTGCTCTTGGCATTTTAATTATGATGTGTCTTGGTGTGGTCCTCTTTGGGTTCCTTTTGTTTGGGGTTCTCTGCGCTTCCTGGACTTATAAGTCTATTTCTTTGACCAGGTAGGGGAAGTTTTCTGTCATTATTTCTTCAAATAGGTTTTCAATATCTTGCCCTCTCTCTTCTTCTGGTATCCCTATAATTCTGATGTTGGTACGCTTGAAGTTGTCCCAGAGGCTCCTTACACTATCTTCATATTTTTGGAATCTTTTTTCTTTTTTCTTTTTCGGTTGGGTATTTTTTGTTTCTTTGTATTTCAAATCTTTGACTTGATCCTTGGGATCCTCTTGTCTGCTGTTGGATCTCTGTAAATTATTCTTTATTTCAGTCAGTGTATGCTTAATTTCTAGTTGGTCTTTTTTCATATCCTTGAGGGTCTCACTAGATTTCTTGAGGGTCTCACTAAATTTATCGGCGGTTTCCAGAAAATTCTTGAAAAACCTTATAAACTTGGTTTTGAACTCTATATCCAGTTGTTTGCTTTCCTCCATTTCTGTCATTGGTGACCTGTTTCTTTGTCTCCACATTTTTTATGCTTCCCTGTGTTGGTAGAGTGGATTTGTGTGCTAGATGTCCTGTAGGGCCCAGTGGCTCAGCCTCCCCCGTTACCTGAGGTGGACACTCTTGGTGCAACCCCTTGTGGGCTTTGTACACAGTCTTGTTGTAGTTATGCCTTGATTGTTGTAGGATCACTGGGAGGAATTGACCTCCAGGCCAATTGGCAGTGAGAATCGGCTGTGTCTGCAGTGGGAGAACTTCTGTGCTGAAGACACCCTTCTGGGGCAAGACTTGCTTCAGTGGGGCTTTGGTGCTCACTGAGTCTGCCCCCTGGGTATGTCCCTTATGGATCTGAGGAGTTGTAATCCGGATGGTCCCCCTCTGACCACTGGGTACACTGGCTCTTGGAGGTTACCCAGCAGGAGCTATGAAGAGAACTGCAGATTCCCCTTCCTTTTTTGGTGTTTGGAGGTGCCCTGATGAGGCCCAGCTGTGAAGCAATGCAAGCTGATGTGGGGCCTTGGGCCTTCTTTTGGATGTTCTGTTTCCTCTGACCCAGCTGCAGTTTGTTTGGTAATTTTCAGGTTGCAAAGGGCCAGGGCATTCATATGCAAAAGCCTCTGCCGCAGCCTGGGTGGGGTGGGTTCTCAGGAAATCAAAGGGTGGAGCAAGGAACTATGGTGGATTCTTAGCCCTGCCCTAAGGGGCCACGCGCATCTCAGTGTCCTGATAATTTAATTGCTGCAAGCACCTCTGAGGGAAAGCCACCCTCGAGTTCCGAGTTCTGCCCGCTGCCAGACAGACCAGTTTCTCCCTGTATGAGTCCTGGGTCCCCAGAGACTTCCCGGAACCGGAGTTCAGAGCAGTCGGGAGCTTGTGACTCCCTCCCGATTCAAAAAGACAGCCGCGTCCTCTGGTACCAGCCCCTTTCCCCACACTCTAGAGCCTCCATACCTTTGCACTTTACTTCCGCAGTTCCTGACCCTTGATATGCTTTTCTCTTTCCTTCTAGTTGTAGAATTTCCACTCTGCCAGCCTTCCTGTAAGTTCTGGATGATGTCCGTTTTGTCTTTTTATTGTGTTTTGAAGTTGTTGTAGGAGGCAGCAATTTTGGTGTTTCCCTATGCCGCCATCTTAGTTTCTCAAGTCTTAAAATTATTAGAGCACCACAGGAAAGCCTTCTTCAGTCAATGCTACTTAGCACTTCTCAAAGAGTGGAGCTACAATCAGTTGCTTCTCTGCCATAAGCCCAAATCCCTTATCTATCTATCTATCTATCTATCTATCTATCTAAGTAATATGCAAATGAGATTGAGACTCTGTCATGGTCATGACCAGCTCAGGAGGAGGGGCCAGGCTCCACCTGAGCTTGAGAGATCGACACAGAGGGGCACCTGCTCTGAGCCTCTACAGTGTGGCTGGGGGCAGGCCCCCAGTGGACACACACACGCACACACACGGGGTGACTGCTCTGAGCCTCAATGGCACCGCTTGGAGCCGGCCCCCAGCAGACAGACAGACAGACACACACACACAGACACACACACACACACACACACACACACACACGATGCCTGCTCCAAGCCTCTGTGGCCAGACTGCAGCTTAGGCCCATGGGGAGCAGGCCTAAGCCATCAGTAGGACATCCCCTGAGGGCTCAGGGACTGTGAGAGTGGGCAGGCTGGGCTGAGGGACCCCCACCCCCAGTGCACAAATTTTGTGTACAGGGCCTCTAGTAAATACTAAAGCTGGGAATCAGAATAGAGCAATGGTAGACTCAAGCTAATTGTTTTCTAGGCAGTTAACATCTGAGGACCAAGAATGGGATTGCTTTATCTCTACTCTTAAAACACAACCATGGCAAGGCACATAGTAACAGTGTAGAGATGGGTGTTGGACTGATTCATTGGATACTTGCAGGGGCTGGCCAGCAGACCCTGAGTGATGGATGTATGGATTACTCTGACACGTTTGCTGTGAAAGAAAGGCTAAGGGACGGCCTGGCCAAAGGGACCAGGTAGCTTCAATTGCCTGCCTCATTAGGTTTTTATTGTAGGTTTTATCTTTAGATACAATCAGTAGGGTGAGTAATCTTGAGAGGACACATGTATTTGCATTGTCCTCAAGGCAAGGGCACCCAAAGATTAGGCATAAGGATTCCAGTAAGCACCCAGGGGTCTGCACATGCACGGACTTGTTTGGAAAGGTCAAGGAATAATTAGGGGCACCGCCTTCGGCACTTCCCTAAGTCTCCACTAAGTCAGAATTTCAATAAACAGGGCAGATGGCCCCCCCACACACTTCCCTTTTCTCAGAATATCCTCCTTACAAGCTTTCCAACCAAGTCTCCTGTGCTCCTCAACATCTTCCCCTTTTTTGTTTTGCTGAATGTATAAGACAGAGGGAGGTGGTGAACTTTCTGCTTTAGAATGTCAGAGTCCTTGAAGTGTGTTTACTGCTTCAGTTCCAATTTTAAAGACTGTAAGAAAAACAAAAAGAGCAATGATTAGTTATCTGGAATGCATGGAGTGTGAATATGTTCCAATAATTGCTCAGCCTCTGCCGTCAGCTTCTTCACCATTCCCCAGGTTATTCTGGGGCCTGTCTGGTTCCTGCGAAGGCACATCATTCGAGGCTGCAGAGTCCTCAGGCCCAAATTCTTCATTTTTGGAAGAGGATTGGTCCTGCACCGTGCCATGGCATGGTTTAATCTGGCAAGCTGGAAGCTACAGAGGCCCTGTGGGGGTAGAAACACACACACATATCCACTCCCCCGTGTTAATAATTCATTGGATCCCATCCAGATATTAGTGTTCACATCTTGCCACAAGATTTGTGGTTTCTGAGATGGGGTTAGAGAGGATTGAAAATGATCATTCAGATTTAAAAATTAAGGGAAAAGATTGCTTTAGATAGTTTTATAGCTGGGTCCTTGAGTCCCATATTCCTCCTTTTTGTTTTACTAACATACCCTTCAGGGTAGCATGGGCATGTTCAACAATGGCCTGCCCTTATGGGTTGTAAGGATTCCTCATAGCCATATGAATAGGCAAAAAAGACTCTTATTTCAAATTTTAGAATGCCAGACTGTCAGAAATCATATAGTTCAGTGTTTCATGTTGTGTCAAGTATGGAGCCTTTATAAAGAAAATAATAAACTCTTATCTCTAGTGTTAACCAAAACAATGTTTATGTTGATGTATGTTACTTAAGTTTGAGCTGACTTAGCAAGAGGTATAAACTCCTTATACTTTTAATTCATATGTGACTGTAACATAAAAACATACTGAGAAATTAAACACAAAGTAAAACTAAAGAAAACCAAGAATATTTAAAGTAGTCACATTAATACAATGGAAGACATCCCACTGAAACTAAATTGTAGCTCACCATGTGAATATAGTGCTGGTTTCTATAGTACAAACTCCTGGGAGTTCTGTGTGATTATGTTTAGGAGTAATTCAATTCTCCCACCACTTTCTGTATTCACACTATGAAACCTTTGTTTATTCAGATGACATATGATGACATCATTTGGCTTCATTTGTCAGAAAGACACCAACAAAGGTCAATTGTGTCTTGTACCTCTGCTCTTCAAATTATAGCCATATTGTCAATGACAGCATGACCAAAACCCATACAAGGGTCCTGAAATCACATGCAGTACTTATGTCTAAGATGACAATGCAAGTGATAAGGGGTAGACTTAGAGAATTTCTTTATGTTATGTATGTTATGTTATGTTATGTTATACAATATCATATATATATATATATACTAGAGGCCAGGGCACAAAAATTTGTGCACTCGGGTGGGTCCCTCAGCCCGGCCTGTGCCCTCTCGCAATCTGGGGCCCCCTGAGGGCCCCTTCCCCTGGCTGCTGGCACCAGTTTTCCTCCGGCACCCGGAACCCAGGCCTTCACTCTTCGCCGGGAGGGGCCCGCGCGGTGGGCGAGGGGCTTAGCTCTTTTAAAAATACTTCTGAACGTTTGGTAAATAACCCTGTAGGAATCTACTTTCTGAAACATGCTGGTTGTTAAGGGCTGATTTGGGTAATCAACAAAATGCATGTTAAAATCCTAATCCCCAGAACCTCAGAATGTACCTGTATGTGGAGATAAGATCTTTAAAGAGGGGATTACATTAAATTGAGGCAGTTCCAGTGGGACCCTTAGCCCATCTCACTGAAGTCCTTATAAGAAGAGGAATGTTGGGGTCCTGCCTCAGCAGGTCCAGGGGTTCCCAAAGGTGTGGACGGAGTCAGCGAAGAAGGCATGACACAGAGGCAGCATTCAGGTGATCATCATAGGCAGGTTCTCTTTTTATTGTCCTGTTACATCTATATTTATACTATTTGATCCTATAAGCATGCCTCTATAAGCTTTTTTTGCCGAGGAGAGCATGGGGTCAGTTTATTGGGGGGTCAGTCAAAGGGGGAGCTGGCTAGGGTGGGGTAGGGCAGCAACTTGTCTGGCCCGCGAGAAACCCAACTTGAGTCCAGAGCCTCGACCGCTTTGAAGCCAAAGTCTTCCTCCACCTTTATCTGCACGGGGGCCAGCTCCAGAGTCAGCAGGACTCCCGCCCGGCCCCCTTCCGGTGGCACTCACCGCCTCTTCCAACTGCTGGGCCCCTTGCCAGGGGCTGGGCTGCTGGCTTCTGTGGGCACTGGTGTCCTCCTGGGCGAGGACAGCCCCTCTTTCTCCGGAGGCTTGTTCTCAGCCTTGCCTGGGGTGGGGGCGTCTTTGCCCTGGCTGCCCTCGTCCTCCAGTAAGATGGTGAACTGTCTGACCCCGTATTCGTCGCCATAGGAGTGCAGCACCTTCATGGACCAAGGCTGCCATGGACCCCTCTCTCTGCTCCAGCTCCATTTCTCCTTGGCTCCTGGCACAGAACTTCCAACCTTGCAAGCCTCTAGTTCAGGGGTGGGCAAACTTTTTGACTTGAGGGCCACAATGGTTTCTTAAACTGGACCGGAGGGCCGGAACAAAAGCATGGATGGAGTGTTTGTGTGAACTAATATAAATTCAAAGTAAACATCATTACATAAAAGGGTACGGTCTTTTTTTTTTTTTTAATTTTATTCATTTCAAACGGGCCGAATCCGGCCAGTGGGCCGTAGTTTGCCCATGGCTGCTCTAGTTTAAAGTGGCTTGCAAAACAACAGGGTCCATCCTATTTCACAGCCAGGCACCCAGGCCCTGGCAGCTAAGCCTCCTGGGAGTTGTAGTTCTCTATTTCCGGCTTGCCTCCCTAGCCCCACCCCCACCCGGAGTCCCAACTGAAAGGCCCTGCTGTCTTGTCTAACCCTGAGGCCAGGCATCTGAGTCACCTCGGGTCTTTATTCCTGTCCCGACACCCCGCCATTTGACCACAGAGACTCTCCTCTTGGGAGGCCCCTGGGTCTCCTTCTGGGTCTCCTGAGCCCAGGCACCGGATTGCGTTCCCCAGTGGCAATGCAGCCCTGGTGCCTGGGTCTCCTTCTGGGTCTCCTGCTGGGGCCTGGCTGCATTGCCCCTGGGGACCGGATATTGTGCCCCAGCTGCAATGCAGCCCCAGCCACTGGGTCTCCTCAGCCTGGACACTGGATCGTGTGCCCCAGAGGCAACGCAGCCCCAGCTCCTGGGTCGCCTTCTGGGTCTCCTGCTGGGGCCTGGCTGCATCGCCCCTGGGGTCTGGATGGTGTCCCCAGGCAGCTATGCAGCCCGGCCTCTGGCCCCGCCTCTGGGTGTTCTCCCATCACTGGTGGTCAGTGATCTGAGAAGCCATGTGGGGCAGGGAAGAGGCAGACATTCGCCTCTTCCCTGCCCCACTCAGCTTCTCTGATTACTGGCCCAGGGCTGGCAAAGTTGGCCAGGTTCTCCTATCACAGAAGCCGGCAAAGGCGAGCAAAGGAAGCTCAGTTCTCTGGCTTTTGGCTGCCACCTGGGTTTCTGATCACAGTCAGCTGCAAGCGGCTTCTTCCCTCCTTCCCCTTTCGCCTCCCAGCATTGCGCCTACGTATGCAAATTAACTGCCATCTTTGTTGGCGGTTAACCGCCATCTTGGCTGGCAGTTAATTTGCATATCACCCTGATTAGACAATGGGAAGGGTAGTGAAGTTATGGTTAATTGCCATGTTTCTCTATTATTAAATTATATATATATATATATATATATATATATATATATATATATATATATATATAGGCAGTGACTGTGACGACAAAAATAACCATTCAAATGATCACCATGGGGTGCTAGCATAGATGCATAGACACAGGTAAAGTCTATGAGTGAACTAAGAATGAACAAGAAAAATGCTTGCCTTCATGGAGTTCACAGTGTAAGAAGGTTAGGTCAGGGATGAGAATTCAAAATTGCCACCAGCATAGACCTGAGGTGCCACTTCTTAGAGCAGCCAGAGATACACCTGGTAGCAGACTGGGGGTGTGACTGAAGGGCTGGTGCCAACGTGAAGGTGGGGCCATTCTAGATTTCCCAGAGGAGCCAATGGCTGCCTAGGAGGTGGAGCTTTTGATGCTAACTAGCATAGAAACAGAACAATCATAACATAATCTGGGTGAACTGGAAAGGCAGAAACTAAGGTGGGAGCAGAGGAGGGGTTTTAAGGGTAACAGCTGTTTGGTGTAAGGTGTAAGAAAGCGGTTCAATTTTTTAATAACAGGTTTGGTAGTATAGTGCACATGGCTGGCTATCAGTCCAGATATAGGGGTTATGTATTTTTTTGTCTTCCAAGAGCATCTTCTCCTGCTGAAAAAGGTTCCCCCCACTGCCCCATTTAAGCAATCTTATCCTATATAATATATCCTATCTAATAAAAGAGAAACATGGTAATTAGCGTACGACTGCTACCCTTTCCATTGGCTAATTAGGGCGATATGCAAATTAACTGCCAGCCAAGATGGCGGTCGGCAGTCAGGCAGCTTGAAACTAACATGAGGCTTGCTTGCTTCAGTGACGGAGGAAACCAAAGTTCCCCGCCTGCCTTGCCGGCTTCTGAGCCTGCAGTTTGAAACATAGTAACAAATATAGAAGATAAACAAAACCCCAGAAACCTGCTTTCAGTGAGCCGGGATCTCAGAGCTGGAGTTATACATTGTTTCGATTATAGAACCCAAACAAACCAGATACCTGCTTTCAGCAGCAGATGCCTCAGAGCTGGAGCCAGAGCTAAAGCTGGCCCAGAATAAAAAAAAAAAAGAAAAAAAGGAGCAGTTAGGAGCTTCAGCCCTCAGCCCCTCACCCAGACTGGCCAGGCACCCCAGTGGGGACCCCCACCCTGATCCAGGACACCCTTCAGGGCAAACCAACCGGCCCCCACACGTGCACCAGGCCTCTATCCTATATAGTAAGGGTAATATGCCTCTCAGCACCGGGATCAGCGGAGCCGAGAGGCCTCCCAGCACCGAGATCAGTGTGACAGGAGGCAGCGCCCAAACCCCCTGATCACCCTGTGGCTCTGTGTGTGACAGGGGAAGGTGCCCCAACCTCCTGATCAGCCCTGCTCTGTGCATGATACGGGGGAGCTCCCCAACCCCCTGATCGCCCTGCGGCTCTGTGTGTGACAGGGTGCGGCGCCCCAACCACCCCCCCCACTCAGGCCCTGCTCTGTGTGTGACAGGGTAGAGCCATAACCTCCCCATCGGCCCTGCCTTGAGTGTGACAGTGGCGGAGCCCCAACCCCCCTGATCCACCCTGCTCTGTGTGTGACAGGGGGCGGTGCCCCAACTCCCCTATCAGCCCTACTCTGTGAGTGACAGGGGGGAGCTTCTCAACCCCCTGATGGGCCCTGCTCTGTGTGTGATAGGGGGGAGCTCCCCAACCCCCTGATGGGCCCTGCTCCATGCATGACAGGAGGGAGCTCCCCAACCCCCTGATCGACCCTGCTCTTTGCGTGACAGGGGGGAGCTCCCCAACCCCCCTGATGGGCCCTGCTCCGTGCATGACAGGAGGGAGCTCCCCAACCCCCTGATCGACCCTGCTCTTTGTGTGACAGGGGAGAGCTCCCCAACCTCCCTGATGGGCCCTGCTCTGTGCATGACAGGGGGGAGCTCCCCAACCCCCTGATCGACCCTGCTCTGTGCGTGACAGGGTAAGGAGCCCCAACCCCTGGATTGGCCCTGCTCTGTGCGTGACAGGGGGTGGCGCCGCAACCTCCCCATCGACCCTGCCTTGAGTGTGACAGTGGGCGGTGCCCCAACCCCCCAATCGGCCCTACCCTGAGTGTGACTGAGGGTGGCATCGCAACCTCCCAATCTGCCCTGCTCTGTGCATGACAGGGGGCAGCGCCCCAACTCCCCAATCGGCCCTGCTCTGAGCCCGACCAGGGGCTGCACCTTGGGATTGGGCCTGCCCTCTGCCACCCGGGAGCAGGCCTAAGCCAGCAGGGCGTTATCTCTGGAGGGGTCCCAGACTGCGAGAGGGCACAGGCCAGGCTAGGGACCCCCTCTTCCCCCCGAGTGCACAAATTTTTGTGCACTGGGCCTCTAGTCTATACTAATAAAAGGGTATTATGCTAATTAGACCGGATCAACTGGACAAAACCATAGTAGTGGGGTCTGAGGCAGAGGCAGTTAGGGGTGATTAGGCCGGCAGGGGAGAGCAGTTAGGGGTGAGATCAGGCTGGTAGGGGAGGGCAGTTGGGGGCAACCAGTACAGCAGGGGAGGGCAGTTGGGGACAACCAGGCTGACAGGGGAAGGCAGTTGCGGGCAACCAGGTCAGCAGTGGAGGGCAGTTGGGGGCAACCATGCTAGCAGGGGAGGGCAGTTGGGGGCGACTGGGCCAGCAGGGGAGGGCAGTTGGAGCGACCAGGCCAGCTTGGGAGGGCCGTTGGGGGCATTAGGCAGGCAGGCAGTTAGTGGTTAAGAGCCAGTGGTCCTGGATTGCAAGAGGGATGTCCAACTGCGGGATCAGGCCTAAACCAGCAGTGAAACATCCCCCGAGGGGTCCTGGATTGGAGAGGGTATGGGCCAGGCTGAGGGACACACCCACATGCATGGATTTCATGCACTGGGTCTCTAGTGTTATTTATAACCATCACAATAAACACACACACACACACACACACACACACACACACACGCACACACACACACATCATATAGGAAATTTCAAAGCCCATGAAATGTAATTTAAGAATACAGTTTACAAATAATGATTTATACTGGTTGAAATTTGTGCCTATAAGACATAAAGTTATTACATTTCAGCTTTGTAGGGTTTCATAGACTATTAGATCTGAGACTTTTTAGGAAATCAGAGTGTTAGCTAGAGTTGCTTAATAATATTGCATTTTAAGACCCATCCATTCTTTGATATGTTCAAGCACTGGAGTAGCAGTCCAAATTTTGGAATGTTAGTGTTGGCCCCATCTCTTATTCTAACATTCAAAACATCAACTCCCATATCCTATTTATCTCTTGCATAAAATGGGTATCATAGCCTCTCCTGCAAGCCTCACAGCGTAGATGTAGAGGCCATTTGAAATGACAGCTGTGAAAAGGATTTGCAAATAATAAAATACTGAGAACTTGTGGGCATCATTATTTTATACCCTTTACCTTTTGATAAAATTCAACCTGAAAACAGAAACAAAAGAAGATTCAGTCTTTATTTCACCAGTTGGCCCACACACATCTGAGATGATCAGCAGGAGAATTTGAGTTTACTCAATACTAATATTTAGCATCACCTTCTTTAAAGGATAAGTAAACTTTACACTGGAATTGTTTATTTTGTTCCTATCCACTTGGGTTTACTAAGATATAGACAGGAGCGCTTGCTAAATGGCAACTTTGCTCCAATGTTTTAATTTTTCTCTGAAAGGTTCTGGTAACCATATTGACTTTGAAATAACCAATGTGAAAAGGTATCCAAAGAAAGAATAAACAATTCTCTAACCACTATCATCAATATCGCTATATCCAAATTGTTGATATCCCTGCATTTCTTGGAGCTTTGTGTGTGAACTATGTTCAGTCCAAATGATTTGGGCTAGTATCCACAACTATTAATTTTGTTCTGGAGCATTTTAGAAACTTAATTAAGCTGGAAGGTTATGTTACTCTCATGGTCCTTGAATGCAATCACACTTGAAAAACTTGAAGGCAAGCTGAAAATCATCCAGACACAATGCAATGTACCAAAAATTGTGTGTATTTAAATGGCAGAATTTTACAAACTCAGTAAAAAGTGGTTTTATTCATATTCATGGTTCCCAGAACACTCCACATTGTCTGTGTCTCCGTTCATCATTTCTACAAGTTGCTCCCCTGGTTTGAATAGTGTTATGTCTTCCTACTCTCATTCCTCCACATTTTATATAGCTAAATTCTCCTGTGTCTCATGGATAATGTAAGATATACCCTATCCCATTTAGCTCTTAACAGCCTTTCTGATTCTATCCAAGTAGTGTCTATTCCTCCATGTATTTCTTTCTATTTATGTAATCCCTACTACATTTATCTGTATATGTGCTTTATTTTTTTCTATGCATGAATGAATGAAAATACTGAAGTGCTATTAGTGTCATTCATTACTGCATCTAAAATGCTTAACAATACTTACCTCATAGAGTTACTGTGAGAATTAAATGAAATAATGTACTTTATGGGTTCAATTTTTGTCCTCCCTCTAGTACTGCAGAATATGACCTTATTTGGAGATGGGATCTTTACAGATGTAATCAAGTTAAAATAAGATCATCAAGGTGGGACTTAATCTATATGGTTGGTGTTCTTATGAAAAGGATAAATTTGTACATAGAGACAAACCTTAAAGAAAGATGAATGTGAAGAGACATGGGGAGAAGATGTCCTTCTACAAGCCAAGGAGAGAGGCATAGAATAAATTATTCCCTCACAGCCCTCAGAAATAAGCAACTTTGCCCAGCTGGTGTGGCTTAGTGGTTGAGTGTCAACCTATGAACCATGAGGTCATAGTTTGATTCCCAGGCTGGGCACATGCCCTGGTTGTGAGCTCGATCCCTAGTGTAGGGCATGCAGGAGGCAGCTGATCAATGATTCTCTGTCATCATTGATGTTTTTCTCTTTCTCTCTCCCTCTCTGAAATCAATAAAAATATATTTTTTTAAAAAAAGAAATAAGCAACCCTGACTATGCTCTGATCTTAAAATTCTAGCCTCCAGATTATGAGATAATACATTTCTATTGTTTAAGCCACCCACTTTGCGGTACTTTACTATGGAAGTCTTAGGAAACTAATACATTCATGTGAAGCTTCTGGCCCACTAGTGGTAAATATGTAGTCTGTTTAAATATGACCTTTGCAGTAAAGACTTTCCTGTCCTCTCTGTTCATTATAATCCCATACCTTGACACTCCCTGTCCTCCTTCCCTCCTTTATATTTCTCCATTGCACTTAACATCTAAGTACAATCTGTCTTACTGATTTTGTTGTCTTGTTTCCTGTACTAGAATGCAAGCTCCATGAGGGCAGAGATATGTGTCAGTTTTGTTCCTTGGAAGAATGCCTGGCATGTAGTAGGTATTTGGTAAATATTAATTAGGTGACAGCTACTCTTGTTGTTACTGATAGAAGATGAATTGTCTCCCAAAATAACATCCCTAAATACTTGCATATATTCATTCAGCCTACTTAGTGCCAGACACTGAGCTAGATGCTAGGGGTATAGAAAAACTAAGGTGTAGTCTCTCTTCACAAAAATACTTAATTTTCTTGGAGGGAAACAGACATAAAGGCAAACCAATGTTCCAAAAATTCTGTCCAGGAGAGGTGGCATATTAATCCTTGAGGATATTTTATAAAGGGAGTGGTTCTCTTCACAAACTCATGATGCCACCCTTTATTTATTTTGTGTTGAACTGTTTACAAAAAGGATTTATAGATTTAAAGTCTGCTCATTGAAGGTCTCTTTGTTGCCCTTACACTTCTTTCAATTTTACTAGCCTTTACAAGTGCTCACAGCATTTTCTTCTCTACCATTGGTTTTGCACTTGGACACTGAAAGCATTAGAGAGGAGAGTCAGCCATAGACAGGAACAATAATTATGTTTTTCTTTATGTTGAGAAGGCTAAAAGGCTAATTCCAATGTAACCCTGATGTTTGGGGGCGGGGAGGGGGCTAGCAATCTGAATCTGTTCAGTAACCTAATATATATTCTTGATAACCTGTAATTAACTCACTGCCGCTTTCCTTTACAATCTGGTCTTGCAAGATCTGTTACCTAAATACCTACATTTTACAGAAACCATAAACCATGAACAACAGTGATGGCACCAGGTCAGGCTCTTAGATATGATCTCAAGACACCCCATCCCAACCCACAGGGCTTTTTGCAAAGCCCATGAAAGGTCCAGAATTCCCCATCCATATTTGGGGGACAAAGAAACCAAAAGGGGATAAAAGAAGGGCTTCCACTATATTGGTTTGCTCAGACTTTGGAGGCAACTCCTCTGAGACCACTGGTGTAATAAAGCTGTGTAACTCCATTTCTCTAAGCATTGCTTGGGTTTCTTCGGTCTTCTATAACATCTGGTTCCCTGACCAGGAAGCCCAACTGCACTGGCCTTTCTGGCCACTGGTGAGTCAACCGGTTTGGGGCCTGGGGATGTGGGATAGGCCTCTGGGAGGTGCACCCTTCTGATTTTTAGCAGAATTGAACCAGGGGACTCCAGGCACTCCCGGACCTTAACTTAGGACCTGGCTGGCATTTGGAGAAAGTTGATGGACACCTCTGGACCTGTCAACAGAAATGGTAAAGTAGGAGCCCCATGCAGTTAGGCCCACTCTTGGAGAGTATAAGCAGAGCTTGATCACCTCCCAGGAAGTCATACGACTTCGTCAGGCAAATTAGTCAGGAATAGGGTGGACTGTTTAACCTCTGAGTGAATGTCTGGTGAAAGTGTGTGAGTGTGGAAGGAGAGGGCTTGCGTTCTCCTATCCAGTGTATGGCTCCACGACCTCAGTTACAGAGTCTGAGTGGGCCCCCACCTGCGGTTGCATGGTTCGTCATAAGGCATAATGGTGACTCACCCCCACTTGGAGGTGACCAGGCCTGGTCTTTACCCGGGTGCACCTTAGCTAAGATGAATCAAAGCTCCCACGAGGGACGTGACCAGGCGGGCATCTGGGTGGATCTGTGAAAATAGGTCAACCCCTCCCTTGTCTGTCTCTCACCACTGATCATCATGGGGTCAGGACAAAGTAAACCCACTGTCCTCAATTGCATGTTGAAAAATTTTAAAAAAGGTTTCAATGGGGATTTATAGTATTAAAATTATAGTATTTATAGTATTAAATGGATCCCAAAACACTGAGGAAATTCTGTGAATTAGAATGGCCAGCCTTCAAGGTCAGCTGGCCCTCGGAAGGCTCTTTAGATGAAGGACTGATCAGGGTGGTCTGGAATGTAGTCACGGGAAACCGCGGGCACCCAGATCAGTTTCCCTACATAGGCAGCTGGTTAGAAATTGCTCAAACCTTGCCACCTTGGGTCCGGTTCTGCATCAATAAAAAGGGACAGTGTAAGGTTTTAGTAGTACGAAGAGGGGAACAGGCACCAGAGAAGGGAACCCAACCCCCTGTTCTGCAAGGACCTCCTGAGAAAGCCCCGCCAGTTTTACCACCTCCATATGTGCCACAGGCGGCACCTAGTGCTCCCCCCGCTGGTCTGAAAGGTCCAAAGTTTAGAAACACCGCCCCCCTCTGTCTCTCCTCAACCAGGCTCTCCAGAGCCAGTTGGGTGGCGCTTGCGTTCAGCCGACCAAGGGTCCAAACCACAACCGACACATCAGATGCCTCTCAGGGAGATTCGGGGGCCCAAGTACTTGGTGAAGATGGGACCCTGCAGGAGGGAAAGCTGGTCTATTATTATCAGCCCTTTACCACAAGTGACATCCTGAATTAGAAACATCACACCCAGCTTATTTTGAAAAACCTCAGGCCATGGTAGACCTCCTAGAAATGATCTTCCTACCTAGAAGCCCACCTGGATGGACTGCAAGCATCTCCTTTTCACGTTCTTTAACACTGAGGAGCACATGAGAGTAGTAACAGGGGTTCAGAATTGGCTCCAGACCCAGGCACCAGCAGAGATATTAGATACAGACAGATGGGCCAGGGAGGCCTTCCCAGATGAAAAACCTGATTGTACCCCAAACTCAGGAGACAGAGGGGCCAGGCTAGAAAGATATCAGCTGGCCTTCCTCCAGGGAGTCAGGGCTGAAGCCAAGAAGCCCACCAATATGGCTAAAATCTCTGAGGTCTTCCAGAAGCCTGATGAAAGTACATCAGCTTTCTATGAGACTATGTGAGGCATACCAGATCTACACCCCCTTTAACCCTGAGGTCCCGGAAAATTAAACTATGGTAAATGCTGCCTTTGTGGGCCAAGCTCAGCCTGACATAAGGAGAAAGCTATAGAAGCTAGAAGGGTTTGCAGGAAAAAACACGACTGAGCTGCTAGAAATCACAGACAAGGTTTTCATCAACTGAGACAGGGTGGCAAGGAAGGAGGAAGAAAAGAAAATTCAAAGAAGGGCCGATATAATAGCGGCAGCTTTTAGAGGCTCAAGCTCCCAGACAGATAAGAAAGGGAAGCAAGAATACAGATGGGGGAAAAGGAAGAGTGAGCCTGAAATGAGACCAGTGTGCCTATTGTAAGGAAATAGGACACTGGAAGAATAAATGTCTCAACTGGCAAAGTAAGAAAACAGGGCCCCCTTTTCCTCCTAGTCACTATCTACCAGAGCCACCTGAATCAGATTTCATTGGGCTAGCAATGGCTGATTTCGACTCTTTTCAGCTGGGCCCCCACGAGCCCATGGTCAGAATGAAAATAGGGGGCCAGACTGTGGACTTTATGGTTGATACGGGAGCTGAGCACTCAGTAGTCACTCAGAAAGTAGCACCTCTCTCAGGAAAGGAGGTCACCATTATTGGAGCTACTGGGAACCAGACCCGTAGACCATTCTGTCAGCCTCGCTAATGCAAACTTGGTGCCACCAAGTAATTCATGAATTCCTGTACTTGCCAGATTGTCCAGTACCTCTGATGGGTAGAGACCCTTTAGCAAAGATGGGGGCAGAGATCATTTCTGCTCCAGATGGCTCAGCAAAGCTTTGCCTAGGTGAGAAGACCTCCCCAATGATCCTGTCCTTAGCAGTACTGAAGGAGGAAGAATGGAGACTTTATATCCCCCAGTCAAAGGTCTCATCATTAGAACCTGAATTAGAGGAAGAATTCCGGCTTGTCTGGGTGAAAGCAAATCCTCCAGGCCTGACTAAGGGCCATGTCCCAGTGTTAATTGACTTAAAGCCTGGGTCACAGTCTGTTAAAATCTGCCAATATCCAATTCCAAGGGAAGCATGCCTAGGATTCCAGGTCCACTTAAACCAGCTGCTCCAGTGGGGACTTCTTAAATGATGCCAGACACCATGGAACACTCCTCTCTTGCCTGTTAAAAAACCTGGGGCTAATGATTACTGCCCTGTGCAGGACCTGTGGCCTGTTAATGAGGCTGTTAACTCTTCTGGGACTCATTTCATCAGAGGAGGAATGGTTTACACGTCTAGATTTGAAAGATGCCTTTTTCTGCCTTCAGCTGGCACCCTCCAGTCAGCCTCTGTTTGCCTTTGAGTGGGAAAACCCAACTACGGGGGCCAAGAAGCAGTTCACCTGGACCAGACTGCCATAAGGATTCAAGAACTCCCCTACTCTTTTTAGTGGAGCACTAACATCTGATCTGTCTAAGTTCCCAGGACAGGACTTTGGGTGCAATCTACTTCAATATGTAGATGACCTCCTACTGGCTAGCTAGCTCCATGCAAGCTCAGTGCTGGGAAGGAATGTGAGCCCTTCTGAGACTCTTAACTAAAACATGTTACTAGGTGTCCAAGAAAAAGGCACAAATCTGTCAGAAAGAAGTCAAGTATCTAGGCTTCCGAATCACCCAAGGGAAATGAAGGCTAGGGACTGAAATAAAGTAGGCAGTATGTGCCATCCCAGTCCCTAGCACCCAGTGGCCAATTCGGGAATTCCTGGGAGCAGCAGGGTTCTGTCAAATTTGGATCCCTGGGTTTTCAGACCTGGCTAAGCCTCCCTATGAAGCTTTAAAAGAGGAAGAGAAGGCACCCATCTACTGGAGTTCTGAGCAGGAGAAAGCCTTTATCACCATAAAGGCAAAGATCACTGAGGCCC
This sequence comes from Myotis nattereri, assembly GCF_964212035.1. NCBI lineage: Eukaryota > Metazoa > Chordata > Mammalia > Chiroptera > Vespertilionidae > Myotis > Myotis nattereri. The sequence goes on along the minus strand of NC_138078.1, from coordinate 130,951,517 downwards.
CAGCACTAGGGCTATCAGATGTGATATGGGACTTTAACCTCTTCGTTCATGAGAACAGCAGGGTAGCCCTAGGAGTTCTAACCCAAGAGTTCGGACCCTGGAAAAGACAGATTGACCCAGTTGCCTCTGGGTGGCCCCCATGTCTCAGGGCCCTTGCAACCATAGCATTATTAGTCAAAGAAGCGGATAAGCTTACCATGGGACAAAACTTAAATGTAAAAGTAACTCATTCTATTGTTACCCTATTGGAAACTAGGGGGCAGCACTGGCTGACTCATGCTCGGATGACCCAGTATCAGGGCTTCTATATGAAAATCCATGGGTTTGACTAGAAGCAGTGAGAAATCTTAGTCCTGCCACCTTTTCACCCATTGCTAAGGGAACCCCTGAGCATGATTGCCTAGAAGTCCTAGAGGAGATTTACCCCAGCTCACCAAATCTAACAGACAGGCCCCTACAGAACCCGGACTTAGTATTATTCACAGATGGCAGTAGCTTCTTAGATGAAAGAAAAAGATGAGCTGGATATGCAGTGGTATCAAACTTTGAGACAATTGAGGCACAGGCCTTACCTGAAGGATGATCAGCGCAGAGGGCAGAACTTTGGGCCCTAGTCAGAGCCCTAGAACTCAGTAAAGATAAGCATGCCGACATCTACACTGATTCATACTATGCCTTTGCTACCCTGCATATTCATGGGGCTATATTCAAGGAAAGGAAACTCCTGATGGCCTGATGAAAAGGAATAAAAAATCAGAATGAGATCTTAAAGTTACTAGAAGCAGTCTGGGAGCCCAAGGAAATAGCCATCATCCGTTGTAAAGGTCACCAGGAGCGGAAAGACTCAGTGTCAGAAGGAAACTGATGTACTGACGCTGTGGCCAACCTGGCTGCTAAAGAAGAAGTAGCTCTGTCACGGATCATGTTGGCCCCCGAATTATCTGAACCGCCAAAATACACTCCTCAGGAAGAGAAATGGGCCCAGAAATAAGGGGGCAAGAGAACGAAGGAAGGCTGATGGGTACTCCCAGATCATAGGGTCTATGTCCTAGGACAGTTAGCCCATAAGGCAGTCCTCCAGTAGCATGAACTTACACATTTAGGGAAGACTGCCCTAAAAGCTTTGTTAGGCAGATACTACCTAATTGCCCACCTTCCCTCCTTGTGTGCCTCAGTCTCTCAGCGCTGCCTCCTCTGTGCACAGAACAATGCCAAACAGGGTCCTGTAGGACAGATAGGAGTTCAGCACTGTGGGAAAGCTCCTTTTGAGGACTTAGAAGTAGATGTTACAGAAATAGGGCCTAGCAGAGGAAATAAATACCTACTAGTCTTTGTTTGCACCTTTTCAGGCTGGGTTAAGGCATATTCTACTTGCATGGAAAAGGCAAGAGAAGTCACTAAAGCATTGCTGAAAGACATAATTCCGTGGTATGGAATGTTTCTGACCATAGGGTCCAATAATGGCCCAGCCTTTGCAGCAGAAATAGTACAACAGGTAGCTAAGGCTTTAGGAATTAAATGGAACCTACATACAGCTCACAGGCCTCAGAATTTAGGGAAAGTAGAGCACATGAATTGGACTCTTAAGCAGGCTATGGCTAAGCTCTGCCAAGAGACAACCTTACCTTGGACAGACATCTTTCCTCTTGTACTCCTGAGGGTACACTGTGCCCTGAGGGCCAGGGTAGGTGTCTCTCCCTTTGAAATTCTATATGGCAAGTCCCCTCCCTTAACTCAATCAAAGGGAGATTTGGGGGAAATATGAAACTTAGAAATCCAGAAGCAACAAGGACTTGGGAAAACCGTCTTTGAGGTCCACAGATGGGTTACTAATCGGTTACCCATCTCTCTAGGTACAGCCGTACATCCTGAGAAACCTGGATACTTGGTTTGGGTAAAGGATTGGAAAAAGGAACCCCTCAAGCCTACCTGTAAGGGACCCTATTCAGTCATATTAACCACACCCACAGCTCTCAAGGTTTCAGGATTGAGCACCTGGATCCACCACTCGTGTGTGAAGGCAGCTCATCAGCCAAGCAGTGATCAGTCCAAGTGGAAGGTGACCCCAGATCTTGAGAATCCCCTCCGGCTGTGCCTCAGCAAGGAAACAAAGGCCTCATCATGAATAATTGGACTACACCTTGTCCTGACATTCTTGGCTACATCTGCCTGGCAGGAATAGTCATACTACTCTTTGTCCGAGCGGTTCACTGCTGTGGACTCCCACTGAACAGGAATAGAGAGAATAACATACTCCCACTAATAATATTAGCTAGCACATACTTGCATCCCTTAGGGGCCACTACCATGTGTCCTTGCTTAGAGACTTGCTACCCAAATATGCTAGACCGGGTAGTCTATGGGAAAACCCAATCAAGCCAGATTTTTGTTAGCTATACTTATCAGCCTGTGGCATGTTATGACTCCGCTACTGAATGTACATTGGCGGGGGGTGGGGGTGGGTTGTATTGAACAGGAATAATTAAGCCCAGACAAAAATGGGCAGGATGCATCTGTCAAGGAAAGCCAGACTCAGTAACTTGCTGGACTTGCCACACCTATGTTGGCTACTCTGATTGGGGGGAGGGGGGTTCAGGACCAAGCCCAGGAGGCAGATATTAAAAAGACTATCAGGCAGCTGCTTGAACATAAAGCACCCAGATTTCCTAAGCTGAGAACTCAGCCATAGAAGCGATATGATCTAGACCCCTGGCTTTATCAGCTCCTCAATTCAACCCACCACTTCTTCAATATTACCAACCCTTTTTTGGCTAGGGACTGCTGGCTTTGTCTCCCACCTGGACCACTCCTATTAATGGCTACGCCAGTAAACATAACTAAACCAGAGAACTTAATGGAAGAAATAATAGGACCTGTTACAGCCAAAGTGCAGCTAGCTAATGTTGCCCTTACTTGCTTCAACAGTACCCAGTGCTTACCTCTGCCTGCCTGCCTGCAAACTGGATGGGAGTGTGCACTCCTGCCTACTTAACCCCAGATATGTCTATTATACCCAACAACCAATCCCTTGAGACACCCCTTCAAGCAGTAACTAGATATAAGAGGGATCTGCAAGTAATCCCCCTTCTAATAGCTCTCAGAATTGCGGGTAGCATAGGAGCCAGGATAGGGGGAATAGCTCACTCTGTTTCCTCTTATCAAGTTTTGACCCAAGAATTTTCAGAAGACATAGAGAGAGTAGCTGAGACTCTAATTGCCTTACAGGATCAAGTTGATTCCTTAACCACAGTAGTTCTACAGAATAGAAGGGGATTAGACTTACTAATGGCAGAGAAAGGTGGAATGTGCCTCTTCTTAGGAGAAGAGTGCTGCTTTTACGCTAACCAGTCAGGCATTGTCAGGGATAAGGCTAAGGATCGAATCCAGAGGTTCTCGACCTGTGGGTCGCGACCCCTTTGGGGATCGAACGACCCTTTCACAGGGGTCACCTAAGACCATCCTACATATCAGATATTTACATTACAATCCGTAACAGTAGCAACATTACAGTTATGAAGTAGCAATGAAAATAATTTTATGGTTGGGTCACAACATGAGGAACTGTATTTAAAGGACCAGAAGGTTGAGAACCACTGAATCAAATGAGCAACAAAAAGAAGACAGGATCTATTCGAGTCCTGGGCTGTTTGTGGGGCAGGGGCGGGTGTCTGGAAATGACTTCTCCCATTGGCAGGACCACTGTTAATACTACTCATAGCCGTAACATTAGAACCATGTCTTCTAAATTTCTTAACTCCCTTTATCTCATCTTGCCTAGATGCCTTTAAACTTCAGATGGTCCTACAGACCAGACGAATTCCCTACAAACCTCTCCAAGAGGAAGAAATAGGATGCTAACCCCTTGATCATCATCCCTTATCAGCAGGAAGCAACTAAGAGCAGTTGTTGTCCCTGTTCATCGTAACATCCCGTAGTTGTTGTACCATAAGGCTAAGTAAAGCTTGTGGGACAAGAGGGGTGAATGAGAAGGCTAAAAGGCTAATTCCAATGTAACCCTGATGTTTGGGGAGCTAGCAATCTGAATCTATGCAGTAACTTAATGTACATTCTTGATAACCTATAATTAACTCACTGCCCCTTTCCTCCACAATCTGGTCTTGCAAGACCTGCTACCTAAATGCTCACATTTTACAGAGGCCATAAACCATGAACAACACTCAACCCCCAGAGGGGGTTATCAGTGATGGTACCAGGCCAGGCCCTTAGATATGATCTCAAGACACCCCATCCCAACCCACAGGGCTTTTTGCAAAGCCCATGAAAGTTCCGGAAGTCCCCATCCATATCTGGAAACAAAGAAACCAAAAGGGGATAAAAGAAGGGCTTCCACCATATTGGTTTGCTCAGACTTTGGAGGCAACTCCTCTGAGACCACCAGCATAATAAAGCTGTGTAACTCCATTTCTCTAAGAATCACTTGGGTTTCTTCAGTCTTCTACAAAAACATGATTATAGAAAGTTAATCACAAAAGTAACTATCATATATCCCAAAGAATATTGGACTAAAACTTAGAGGGTTCTGAATCTGAATCTTCACTCCTTCAATTCCTAGATGTGTCATTGTGAGCAAGTCAGTTTAACTCTGTCACTATTTTCTCATATGTAAAATACAATTAGAATACCTGCCCTATTACTTTTATGGTTGCTTGTTGTCATTGGAGACCTACAGAATGTTAGAGGACCTTAGAAGTCATCTAAGCTATTCTTCATTCTGCAAATGAACAAACTTAGATAAAAGGAGGTTAAACCAATTTATCCCAGGGGTACAGATAATGAGGTCAGAATTCAGTCACACATTTCTTCAATAATTCCACTATATCCCATGACTTCCCATGCTCTATTATAAACTCATATCTTAAAATTGACAGATAAGTGCCTGATGACAACTGGTAAGAAAATCACAAAGCAGCAAGTTTGTATTCTAGAGTCTATAGGTGGTTAAATGTTTATACTGAGCCAAGTTTTAAAAAACTTAATTCAGCTTTATGCCAATAACATTACTTATAATTGCTGAATTCAATGCAAACTTCTATAGAATAGAAAAGATCAGAACGGAAACAATTTTTTAAAATTTATTTTGTCCCTTATCGCTTACATTTCAATGATAAATTATCTTCTATGCTAAGGCAGATTTAGCTGAAATAAATGTATTTCCTATTCAAAAGAGGAAATATTTTCTATTAATGAAACAAAGCTTGAAATTGAATTAAAATAATTCAATTACACTGTATAATTACCTTCTACAATCTTTAAAGTCGAGAAGCCCAGGGGATCTGGCTATTTGTAGAGATGTTTAAGCTTTTTTTTTTTTTTTTTTTTTTTTTTTTACTTTACTATTCATTAAACAAAGATAATTCCTTCCTAATTCCCCTCTGACACACATTATGTCTCTCAAGAAGAAAAGAACTTTATAAACAAAGTCCTTTCTTTAAATAGAGCTGCTGAATATGTCAAATTATTCAGGTAAGAACTCACTGAAAAACTAAAACAATAGCTTCAAACAAATGACACTGTATTTCAAGAACAAAAAATATGTTAAATAAACTGTTGGGGCATGAATTAAGCTACCAATGGGAAATCTCAGTGAGCTGCAAATTCATGCCGGAAATTTTAATATCATTACAAAGTTCATCTTTAACTTAAAAGTCATTTATGCAAATCTATATGAAATTAAGGGAAGAAAAACATTAGAGGTAACTGAGAGACACAACCAATTATGAAAAATCTAGTTCACAGTTCCAAGACTCCTTAATTTCTAATATATTTATATGGATGGTGAATTGCTTTCCTTTGAAATCTAGGATCCCTGGCCACTGAAGTTGTACTAATTGTACTTTATTCGGTTGCCTAGTCTATCTCTTTCTTTAGTTAGAAAAGCTAGATGGATCATGTCAAGAGGCAATTTGAGAGAAGAGAGGATTAAGAGAAGATGGCAGCAGAGAGAGAGAGAGAGAGAGAGAGAGAGAGAGAGAGAGAGAGAAGCACTCAAAGAATTTCTCCTGAGTAAATACCTTGGAGGAGAATTACTGTGTCATAGGGTCAAATACGCATTTGATTTTATTCAAAATGCTATTTTTTCCAAGATGGGAAGACAATTTTAAACTTCAACAGCAATGTATTAAAGCAGTGGTTCTCAACCTTCCTAATGCTGTGACCCTTTAATACAGTTCCTTATGTTGTGGTGACCCCCAATTTCATTGTTACAAATTGAACATAATTAAAGCATAGTGATTAATCACAAAAACAATATGTAATTGTATATATGTGTTTTCTGATGGTCTTAGGCGACCCCTGTGAAAGGGTCGTTCAACCCCCAAAGGGGCCGCGACCCACAGGTTGAGAACCGCTGTATTAAAGTATCAGTTATTCTATATATTTGACCAATCCGTGTATTTTTAGTAGTGCAAGCCATTACAATGTGTGTGTAGTGGTATCTCATTTTTGATCAATTTAAATTTTTCTATATAATAATTCTAAGTATCCATCCATGAACTAATAGGCTAGTTCTGTATTTCTTTTTGTAAAATATTTCTTCAAATATTTTTCCAATTTTATACAGTTGCTTATTGTTAGTTATTTGTAAGAGTTCTATAAACATTCAGATACAAGTCCCTTGTCAGATTTATGCATTGCAAATATGTTTCCATGTTTATAATTTGACTTTTTATTTTCTTAATAGTTTCTTTTGATGAGAAAGGTTTTCTTTAAATATGAAATCAATATATTTATTTTGTATTCATTTATTTAAAATATGAAATCCAATTTATTTATTTTGTATTCATTTCTATTTGTTTCCTTAGAAAGGTTGGCTAGGTGTTCTGCCCATTTAAAAAAAAATTAACTTATTGTGGTGACATTGGTTAATAAAATTATATAGTTTTCAGGTGTACATTTGTATAATATATGATCTGTATATTGCATTGTGTGCCCACCCCACAAAGTCAAATCTCCTTCCATCACCATATATTTGACCCCCTTTATTCTTCACTGTCTCCCACCCCACTTATCTCTGGAAACCATCACACTATTGTCTGTGCCTATGAATTTCAGTTTTATATCCCAGATATGAGTGAAATCATGTGGTTCTTAACTTTTTCTCACTTAATTATTTCACTTAGCATGATATTTTCAAGGTCCATCCATGTTGTTGCAAATGGCACTATTCCATTTTTCTTTGTGGCTGAGTAATATTCTATTGTATATATGTACCATATCTTCTTTATACAATCATCTATGGAAGGACATTTTAGCTGTTTCCATGTCTTAGCCACCATGAATAATGCTGCAATAAACTTTTCAATGCCTACTATAATAACATCTCTTTCCTTAGATTTTCCTTTTATAGATATACTAGAGGCCCAGTGCACAAAAATTTGTGCACTTGGGGGGTCCCTCAGCCTGGGCTGTGCCCTCTGGCAGTCTGTGACCCCTCAGGGAATGTTTGCCTGCTGGCTTAGGCCCGCTCCCTGGGGGATCAGGCCTAAGCTGGCAGTCAGACATCCCTCTGGCAGCTCCTGCATTGAGCGTCTGCCCCCTGGTGGTCAGTGTGTGTTATGGTGACCAGTCATTCCCAGTTATTCTGCTGTTAGGGTCAATTATCATATTCTCTTTTTATTATATGCCTTTTACGTGGTTGGGGGCTGGCTGGTTTGCCCTGAAGGGTGTCCTGGACCAGGGTGAGGGTCCTTCTGGGGTGCCTGGCCAGCCTGGATGAGGGGCTGAGGGCCGTTTGCAGGTTGGCCACACCCCCTTCAGGGAGGGGGGTCCTGCTGGGGTGCCTCACTAGCCTGGGTGAGTGGCTGATGGCTGTTTGCAGGCTGGTCACAGCCCCTTCAGGGTGGGGGTCCCACTGGGTGCCTGGACAGCCTGGGTGAGGGGCTAAGGGCTATTTGCATGCTGGTCAAGCCCCCTAGCAGGGACCCTCACCCCTTGAGGGTGTGGCCAGCCTGGGTGAGGGGCTGATGGCTGTTTGCTGGCTGGCCACAGCCCCCAGCCACCCAAGCTCCCAGTGAGGCTGGCTGGAATCAGGTATCTGGGATTTATTTAGCTTCTATAATTGAGACTTTGTTGCCTTTAGAGAAGGCCACAGCCAGCCATGGCAGGGGGGAAGCTTGGCTTCCTCCATCGCTGGGGCAACCAAGCCTCCTGCTTGCTCCAGCTCCGTGGCTGCTGGCCGCCATCTTGGTTGGGTTAATTTGCATATAGTCACTCTGATTGGCTGGTAGGTGTGGCTTAAGGTGTAGCGAAGGTACAGTCGATTTGCATGTTTCTCTTTTATTAGGTTTTTGTTAATCTCCTGTTCCCTCCAACTGGTATCATCACCACTTAGGCAGCTGGAATATTATGCAAGTGTTACTGATTGTTTTTAACTTTCATTGACCATGTTCTGAGCCAGGTCAAATAAAAACAAGTTATTTAAGTGGGGTTTTCCCAGGTCAAAACAGTGACAATTTTTTATACATGTGGATTTGTTGACAGCTCCAAACTCTTTGTACCTCCTCCAGTGACTGCTCAGCTGTTGGTTTTCATAGCTACCGTTGTTGTAAGGCCGTCATCTAACTTTCTTGAATTTATCTTTGTGCATTTGTTTCTCTAGCTGTAATAGAAGAATAATGAAACAGAAAATAATTTTGCTAATTCTGGCTCTGTTACTGTACCCCTCTTACATTTTTAAGCACCTCATTAAAGATAGATAAAAACTTCACTACCCAATGTCACCCTAGTCAATTTAATAAAATTTAATTGTTTTACTAGACTGGAGTATCTTCTCATGTATAATATGCTTTATTATTATTACAAATAGCATTTTAAAGCAGCTATGTTATTAATTTCCAAAAAATTATCCTTCAATACAACAGTACAACCCAGTATCCCTGGGCAAGAACTGGATTTTAAGAGCTTTGCGATTGCATCATAGATGTTATCTGGCGTCTTTACCGTTTCGCCCTGGAAAAATAAATAATTATACCCCACAATTGACTCAATGTGCATTATACCAACTAGTAGAATAATTGTGTTAGTTAAGCAATTGCTTTGTCTTTGAAGGCAAATAAGCTGTTTGTGGAAAAATTCGCTCAATTAGTAGTATAATAATTTTAAAAAATATCAGATTTAATACATATCTCATTGAGTCTGCTTTTGTTAACAAAGATTGTTTCCTCCACTAGGTAAGGCTCTCTTTATTATTTTAAAAAATCTTTATTGTTGAAAGTATCATATATATCCCCCCCTTTTTCCCTTAATGACCCCCTCCACCCAACTCCCAACCCCCCAGGCCTTCACCACACTAATATCTGTCCATGGGTTATGCATATATGCATATAAGTTCTTTGGTTAATCTCTTCTCACCCCTCCCCCTTCCCCCTTAAGGAGTAAAGAGAATTCCTTTCCTCTACCACTCACCACATTATACTTCACAGTAATCAAATATGTTGTTGCTATGGTCTGAAACTTTAGGTCCCCTCAAAATTCATATGTTGAAATCCTAACCCCCAAAGTTAATGATATTAGGAGGTTGGTAATTTTTGAGATGCTTATATCATGAGTGTGGAGCCCACATTCATGGGTTAAATGCCTTATACAATAGACTTCAGAGAGATCCCTTGTCCCTTCTACCATGTGAGGACCATCACCCTTCCTTGATCTTGGGCTTTCAGCCTCCAGAACTGTGAGAACTTTCTTGTTTATAGGCTAATTAGTCTTGTGGCATTTTCTTATATTAGCTCAAACAATCTAAGACAGTAATAATGATTGTGCTGTTAGTGGTGGTGGTAGTAGTAGTAGTAACAGTAAATATGTGTGATTGTCTACTGTATCAAACTGTTACACATTTACATGAATTATCTCAATTACTCTTCATAATGACTTTGAGGTAGGTTTTTATTATTATTCCTATTTTACAAATGAAAAAATCATGAACTTATTCAAGTTTTCACAACTAGAAAATGATAAGTTCAAGATTCAACCTAAGGTTGACTATGTGCCTATGAAGTATAAGCATTTACCACCACTTTTCCATAGTGCATCTAAAATAAATCAAATAAATGAAAACAAAGCAAAAGTAATCCTAAAAACCCTAGGAAATTCATGAGGGAAGATAGTAAAAATAAAACCACTGTGGTGGGGGCTGGCTAGGAGAGGTAAATAGGGGGAAAAATGGGACATATGTAATACTTTCAACAATAAAGATTAAAATAAAATAAAACCTCCAGAGGAATTTTAGTACATAATCCCTTGCTTTGACAAGATAATCTTCTAGCTCCTGAGCTTCTGTACAAGACTTATGGGTAGCATGTACTCAATATGTCACTCCAGGGAAAATCCAGTTAAAATGTCTATTCATGTAGGCTGAAATCTGAGAGTGTGATTGATATTCAGGTTGGGCACAACACCAGGGACAGAGGAATTCAGGAGAGCTTCTATAATGGAAATGTGCAAGGCTTTGAGATTTGAGCATCTTCTAGACAAAGCCACATATAGGTAATGGCTTTAAATTCAACTGATAAATGATATGCTACCAGAAGTTTTTGTTTTTTTTTTCTGACTAGTCACTACCTTGGAAGATAAGATAGTGTGAGAGGAACAATTGCATTTTACCCCTATAACTGACCCTTACATATAAAAATCCTCTCTTTAGAAGCTGTCTACCAAGAGAGCAGTTGAGGCTGACTTAAACCTAGAATACAAACTTGAATTGTAAGAAAAATTATACTTACTTTTTAAAAATTGTTTTATTGTTTAAAGTATTACAAAGAGTATTACATATGTCTCCTTTTTTTTTTCCTGCCCTTAACAATCCCGGCCTCCCCTACCCCCCAGTGTCTTATGTCCATTGGTTATGCTTATATGCATGCATACAAGTCTTTCGGTTGATCTCTTACCCCCAACACCCTCCCACCCCTCAATCCTCCCCAGCTTTCCCGCTGTAGTTTGACAGTGTGTTCGAGGCAGCTCTGCCTCTGTATCTATTTTTGTTCATAAGTTTATAATGCTCTTTATTATCCATGAGTGAGTGAGATCATGTGGTGTTTTTCCTTCATTGACTGGCTTATTTCACTTAGTATAATGCTCTCCAGTTCCATCCATGACATTGCAAATGGTAAGAGTTCCTTCTTTTTTACAGCAGCATAGTATGCCATCGTGTAGATGTACCACTGTTTTCTAATCCATTCATCTACTGATGGGCACTTAGGCTGTTTCCAGATCATAGCTATGGTGAATTGTGCTGCTATGAACATATGGGTGCATATATCCTTTCATATTGGTGTTTCTGTTTTCTTGGGATATATTCTTAGAAGTGAGATCACAGGGTCAAATGGGAGTTCCATTTTTAGTTTTTTGAGGAAACTCCATACTGTCTTCCATAGTGGCCGCACCAATCTGCATTCCCACCAGCAGTGCACGAGTGTTCCTTTTTCTCCAAATCCTCTCCAGCACTTGTTGTTTGTGGATTTGTTGATGATAGCCATTCTGACAGGTGTGAGATGGTACCTCATTGTTGTTTTGATTTTCATCTCTCAGATGATTAGTGACTTTGAGCAAGTTTTCATATGTCTCTTGGCTTTCTGAATGTCCTCTTTTGAAAGGTGTCTGCTTAGGTCCTTTGCCCATTTTTTTGATTGGATTGTTTATCTTCCTTTTGTTAAGTAGTATGAGTTCCCTATAAATGGAGATTAGGACCTTATCAGATATAACATTGGCAAATATGTTTTCCGACCCAGTGGGCTTTCTTATTGTTTTTTTGATGGTTTCTTTTGCTGTGCAGAAGCTTTTTATTTTGATGTAGTCCCATTTGTTTATTTTCTCATTAGTTTCCAATGCCCTGGGAGCTGTATCGGTGAAGAAATTGCTTCGGCATATGTTTGAGATTTTATAGCTTTTGGATTCTTCTAGTATTTTTATGGTTTCCCATCGTACATTTAAGTCCTTTATCCATTTTGAGTTTATTTTTGTGTGTGGTGTAAGTTGGTGGTCTAGTTTCATTTTTTTGCATGTATCCATCCAATTTTCCCAACACCATTTATTGAAAAGAATATCTTGACTCCATTGTATGTTCTTGCCTCCTTTGTCAAATATTAATTGAGCATAATGTTTCGGGCCAATTTCTGGGCTCTCTATTCTATTCTATTGATCTATATGTCTGTTCTTGTGCCAATACCAGGCGGTTTTGAGAACAATGGCTTTGCAATGCATCTTGATATCTGGTATTGAAATCCCACATACTTTGTTCTTTCTCAGGATCGCTGCAGCTATTTGGGGTCTTTTTTTATTCCAGATGAATTTTTGGAGAGTTCGTTCTAGATCTGTGAAGTATGCCCTTGTTATTTTAATGGGAAGTGCGTTGAATTTATAGATTGCTTTGGGTAGTATGGACATTTTAATGATGTTGATTCTACCAATCCAAGAACATTGTATGTTCTTCCATCTGTTTATGTCTTCCTCTATATCTTTTTTCAACGTCCTGTAGTTTTCTGAGTAGAGGTCTTTTACCTTCTTAGTTAAGTTTATTCCTAGGTAGCTTAACTTTTTTTGGTGCGATGGTAAATGGGATTGTTTTTTTAGTCTCTCTTTCTGTAAGTTCACTATTGGCGTATAGAAATGCCATAGATTTCTTGGCATTAATTTTGTATCCTGCTACATTGCCAAATTCATTTATTAAGTCTAATAGTTTTTTGATGGAGTCTTTAGGGTTTTTTATGTACAATATCATGTCATCTGCAAATAAGGACAGTTTTACTTCTTCTTTTCCAATTTGGATGCCTTTTATTCCTTCTTCTTGTGTAATTGCAATGGCTAACACTTCCAGTACTATGTTGAACAGGAGTGGTGAGAGGGGGCATCCCTGTCTTGTTCCTGTTCTTAGAGGAAATGGTGTTAGATTTTATCCATTGAGTATGATGTTGGCTGTGGGTTTGTCATATATAGCTTTTATTATGTTGAGGCATGATCCTTCTAGTCCCACCTTGCTGAGAGTTTTTATCAAAAATGGGTGTTGGTTTTTGTCAAATGCTTTTTCTGCATCAATTGATATGACCATGTGGTTGTTTTCTTTCAATTTGTTTATGTGATGTATCACGTTTATTGATTTGCAGATATTGTACTATCCTTGCATCCCTGGGATAAATCCTACTTGGTCATGGTGTATGATCTTTCTGATGTACTGCTGGATCCGATTTGCTAAGATTTTATTGAGGATTTTGGCATCTATGTTCATGATGGATATTGGCCTGTAATTCCCTTTCATTGTGTTGTCTTTACCTGGTTTTGGTATTAGGGTGATGCTGGCTTCATAGAATGAGCTTGGAAATGTGACTTCCTCTTGAATTTTTTGAAATAGTCTGAGGAGGATAGGTTTTAGTTCTTCCTTGAATGTTTGGTAAAACTACCCTGTGAAGCCATCTGGTCCTGGGCTTTTGTTTGCTGGAAGGTTTTTGATGACTGCTTCAATTTCTTCCAAAGTTATTGGCCTGTTGAGATTTTTAGATTGTTCCTGATTGAGTTTTGGAATGTTGCATTTTTCTAGGAATATGTCCATTTCCTCCAGGTTGTCTAATTTTTTGGAGTAGAGTTGTCCATAGTATTGTTTAACAATCATTTGTATATCTGTGGGGTCTGTTGCTATTTCGACTCTATCATTTATGATTTTGTTTATTTGGGTCCTCTCTCTTTACTTCTTAGTGAGCCTGGCAAGAGGTACATCAATCTTGTTTATCCTTTCAAAGAACCAGCTCTTGGTTTCATTGATTTTACGTATCGTTTTTTTTTTTTTTTGTCTCTATGTCATTTATTTCTGCTCTAATCTTTATTATCTCCTTCCTTCTGCTCACTCTGGGCTTTTCTTGTTGCTCTCTTTCTAATTGAGTTGTAGAGTTAGATGATCTACTATCATTTTTTCTTGTTTTTTGAGATAGGCCTGCAGAGCTATAAACTTCCCTCTCATGATAGCTTTCATTGTGTCCCATAGGATTTGGATTGTTGTGTTTTCATTGTCATTAGTTTCCAGGATGTTTTTAATTTCTTCTTTCATCTCATTGGTAACCCAATCAATATTTAATAACATGCTATTTAGCTTCCAAGTGTTTGAGTATTTGGATTGTTTTTATTGTAGTTTATTTCTAATATTATGCCATTGTGGTCTGAGGAGATGCTTGATATGATTTAAATCTTCTTGAATTTGGGGAGACTTTGTTTGTGACCCAATATGTGGTCTATTTTTGAATATGTCCCATGAGCCCTTGAGAAGAATGTATCTTCCGTGGCTTTGGGATGAAGTGTCCTGAAGATGTCAATTTAGTCCATCTGATCTAGTGAGTCATTTAGTATTGCTCTTTCTTTGCTGATCGTTTGTCTAGAGCAGAGGTGGGCAAACTTTTTGACTCGAGGGCCACATCGGTTCTTAAACTGGTCCAGAGGGCATGGACGGAGTGTTTGTGTGAACTAATATAAATTCAAATTAAACATCATTACATAAAAGGGTACAGTCTTTTTTCAATAATTTTATTCATTTCAAACGGGCCGAATCCAGCCTGTGGGCCGTAGTTTGCCCACGACTGGTCTAGAGGATTTATCCAGTGATGTCAGTGGTGCATTAAAGTCCCCTAGTATAATTGTATTGTTGTCAATCTTTCCCCTGATAACTTCCAGGAGTTTTTTTTATGTATTTGGGTGCTTCTGCACTGGGTGCATATATGTTTATCAGAGTTATACCTTCTTGTTGTATTGATCCCTTTAGTATTATGAAGTGGCCTTCCTTATCTCTTGTTATGGCCTTCACTTTGAGGTCTATTTTGTCGGATATAAGTATTGCTACCCCAGCTTTCTTTTCATTTCCGTTTGCCTGAAAGATATTTTTCCATCCCTTCACTTTCAGTCTGTGTAAGTCCCTTCTTCTGAGGTGGGTCTCTTGTATACAGCAAATGTATGGGTCATGTTTTTTTTTTATCCATTCAGCCACTTGATGTATTTTGGTTGGAGCATTTAGTCCGTTTATGTTTAAAGTTATTATTGAAAGGTACTTGTTTGTAGCCATTTCTTTTTTTGTGTGGCTGTTTTCTTTCTGTGCTTTTTATTTCTTCTTTTTACACCAGTCCCTTTAGCATTTCTTGCATTGCTGGCTTGGTGGTGATAAACTCCCTTAGCCTTTTTTTGTCTGTGAAGCTTCTTATTTCCCCTTCAATTTTGAATGATATCCTTGCTGGATAGAGTATTCTTGGATTCAGTCCCTTGCTTTGCATCACTTTGTAAATTTCTGTCCATTCTTTTCTGGCCTGATGTGTTTCTCTTGATAAATAATTTGATAATCTAATGGGATATCCCTTGTATGTAACTTTCCGTCTCTCTCTTGCAGCCTGTAAGTTTCTCTCTTTGTCCTGAACATTTGCCATGGTAATTATGATGTTTCTTGGTGTGGGTCTTTTCGGGTTCACCTTGTTTGGGACTCTCTGCGCTTGTGTGATTTTTTTCTTCCCTACCTCTGGAAAGTTTTCTGATATTATTTCTTCAAATAGGTTTTCTAATCCTTGTTCCTCTTTCTGTTGTTCTGGCAGCTCTATTATTCATATGTTTTTTTTTGTTTCAGGTTGTCCCATAGCTCCCTTAGGCCCTCCTCCAGTCTTTTAATTTTTTTCTCCAATTGCTGTTCAGTTTGGGTATGTTTTATTTCCCTGTCTTCTAATTTGTTAATTCAGTCCTCCGCTTCTCGTAGTCTACTCTTGAAACTTTCAATGGTGTTTTTTATTGCAGCTATATCACTCTTCATTTCTTCTTGGTTCTTACATAAGTTATTGATTTTTTCATCTGTTTCTTCTTGCTTCTTACATAAGTTTTTGATTTTTTCCTCCATCCAGTTTATGCACCTTAGGACCCTTAATCTGAATTTTTTTTTCTGTCATGTTGCATGCCTCTTTCTCACTTAGCTGCTTTTCTGGCAGGTCCTTTTCTTTCCTTTGGGGGTTTCTTTGTCTACCCATGTTTGATCGTACCACCATATCTAGATGTTGAGTCCTTCAGTGGCTGCTCCTTGGGTGGCAGTGGCTCCTTGGGCTGCGGTTGCTGCTTGGGCAGTTGTGGTAGCAGCTGCTCCTCAGTTGGTATCAGCTCCTCTGGTGGGTGCTGTTCACAGTTGTGGTGGCTCCTCTGGCTCTATATTTACTTTTTACAAAGTGGATAACATACACACCAGAATGCATGTGCACTCACACATGTGTGCATGCATGCACACACCCACCCACCCACACACACACACACACAAACTTTTAGCCTTTAAACAAAATCAATGTTGCATTTTCAATGAGCGCATGAATAGAAAATGTTCAAAATTTTTAACTCTCCTAATCATATTGCACATCTATATTTTTGAAGTTATTCTTTAGTCTCATAACCTTAAGTATAAACTGACCATTGATTTCTTTTTATTTTACTGACTAGGGGCCCAGTGCACAAAAATTTGTGCACTCGGGGGGGAAAGGGGGTCCCTCAGCCCGGCCTGTGCCCTCTCGCAATCTGGGACCCCTCGGGAGATAACGACCTGCTGGCTTAGGCCTGCTCCCGGGTGGCAGAGGGCAGGCCCAATACCTAGGTGCAGCCCCTGGTTGGGCTCAGAGCAGGGCCGATTGGGGAGTTGGGGCACTGCTCCCTGTCATGAACAGAGCAGGGTGGATTGGGAGGTTGCGATGCCACCCCTACTCACGATCTGGGTAGGGCCAATTTGGGGGTTTGGGCACCGCCCCCTGTCACATTCAAGTCAGGGTCAATAGGGAAGTTGCGGCGCCACGCCCTGTCCGCACAGAGCACGGAGGATCAGGGGGTTCGGGCGCTGCCCCCTGTCATGCACAGAGCAGGGCCCATCAGGGGGGTTGGAGCTCCGTACCATGTCACACACAGAGCAGGGTTGATCAGGGGTTTGGGGAGGTCCCTCTGTCACGCACAGAGCAGGGCCAATAGGGGATTTGGGGCACCGCCCCCTGTCACACACAGAGCAGGGCGGATCAGGGGGTTGGGGCACTGCCCCCTGTCATGCACAGAGCAGGGCCCATCGGGGGGTTGGGGCTCCGTACCCTGTCACACACAGAGCAGGGCTGATCCGGGTATTGAGGAGCTCCCCACTGTCACTCACAGAGCAGGGCCCATCAGGGGGGTTGGGGCACCACCCCCCATCACACACAGAGCAGGGCAGATCAGGGGGTTGGGGCGCAGGCACTGTCACACTCAGGGCAGGGCCGATGGGGAGGTTATGGCTCTACCCCGTCACACACAGAGCAGGGCCTGTGGGGGCAGTGGTTGGGGTGCCACCCTCTATCACCCACAGAGCAGGGCCTATCAGGGGGTTGGGGTGCTGCACCCTGTCACACACAGAGCAGGGTTGATCAGGGGGTTAGGGTGCTGCACCCTGTCACACACAGAGCTGCAGGGCAATCAAGGGGTTTGGGTGCTGTCCCCTGTCACGCTGATCCCGGTGCCGGGAGGCGTATTACCCTTTTACTATATAGAATAGAGGCCTGTTGCATGGGTGGGTGCTGGCTGGTTTGTCCTGAAGGGTGTCATGGATCAGGGTGGGAGTCCCCATTGGGGTGCCTGGCCAGTCTGGCTGAGGGGCTGATGGCTGTTTTCAGGCTGACGGTGACTGAAGCTCCCAATTGCTCCTTTTTTCTTTTCTTTTCTTTTTATTCTGGGCCAGCTTTAGTTCTGAGGCCTCAGCTGCTGAAAACAGGTTTCTGGTCTTTGTTTACCATCTGTATTTGATACAATGTTGGGGTCTGGCTGGCTGAAGCCCGGCTGAGTAAAGCAGGTTTCTGGGTTTTTTTTAGCTTCTATATTTGCAACATAGTTGCTTAGAGTTGCAGCTGAGAGGCTGGCAAGTCAGGCGGGGAACGTTGGAGTCCTCCGTCACTGAAGCAAGCAAGCCTCCCTGTTCGCATCAGCTGCCTGGATGCCGGCCACCATCTTGGCTGGCAGTTAATTTGCATATCTCCCTGATTAGCCATGGGAAGGGTAGCCGTCGTACGCCAATTGCCATCTTTCTCTTTTATTAGATAGGATTTCCCGGTGCATTTAAGCTTCTTTTTGTGAGGAATATACATAATGGAGATATCATCTCAATGGGCATTGTCATTGTCCAGATATAAAATTTCCTTTTTCATGTGTTATTGGCAACTTTGTTATTATGGTACTGACAAAGCATGAAGGAGGAGAGAGAAATTTATGATTTACTGAATGTCTTAATTTCAAAATGCAGGCAACCCGAGGAAGTTCTAAATTTCTATGTAAGACTGTATCTACACCATAGCAACTAAATAACTTTTCCTGAAATTGCTCAGTAAGTACAATCACTCCATTTCTTTTCTATTGGATAATATTTTTCTGAAGATAGAAGTGCTCTAATTTGGCTTTCAGTTATTCAGATACTACCTTTCACTTGGAAGTAGTATGATTATATGGCTCCCTAACTTTCTTAAAATAATTAAACTATTTAATCCCCAAAGTGTAAATGTGCTAAAACTTGCTAATTTTGACCACAACACACCCGGCTGAAACCTCTCCTTTGAACCAGTACATAAAGCCTACACACCTGTGGATAAAGAAGAGCTAATAAAGCAATGATTATCCATCTTTATAAAGTCCTGGATCATCCAAGGGATATGGTACATTCCTGTTCATAAAGATGACTGACTAGAACAGTAATTAGTAATGACAGCAGTGTGAAGGCAATGATTACCATATCTCCCTTATTAATGACATATTTGAATTGGGGGTGGTATGCTTACTAGTCAATCCCAAGGAAATAGGATCAGTTTCATTACTAAAGGGAATATAAATTTCTGCAAATATTTTAGGAAATGCCCTGCTAAGATCTATTAAAATGTAAAAATGCACATTATTTTTTTAAAGTTTTTTTTAACAAATCTTCCCCCAAGGATATAAGTTTTTATTAGAGAGAGAGAGAGAGAGAGAGAGAGAGAGAGAGAGAGAGAGAGATGAGAGAAAAATATTAATCATTTGCCTCTTATTTGCTCCTGACTGGGGATCAAATCCCCAACCGTTCTCTGTATGGGATGATGCTCAAACCAACCAAGCCACACAGCCAGATCAATGTGCACTATTTTTTAAAATATATTTCTTTTTATTGATTTCAGAGAGGAAGGGAAAAGGAGAGAGAGATAGAAAAATCAATGAAAGAGAAAATCATTGGATGCCTCCTGCACGCCCCTTACTGGAGACCCAGCCCGCAACCCAGAAATGTGCCCTTGGCCATAATCGAACCTGGGACACCTCAGCCTACAGGTTGATGCTCTATCCACTGAGCCAAGCCAGCTAGGGCAATGCAGACTATTTTTGATTTACTATTTCCACTATTGAATATCTATCACACAGAAATAAGGAAACAGTACATACCTATATCTAAGTATATTCCTTTGAGTGCCCAATCACATACACACATCACATGACAATTAAGATAATTTCTAAAAATTTAAAATTAGGTAAATTTTATGTACTAATATGCGGGTATTTTTTTTAAATCTCTTTATTGCTTAAGGTATTACATATGTGTTCTTACTCCCCCATTACCCCAATCCCCCCCCCCACTCATGCCCCAACAAAGACCTGTTGTATTTGTCCATTGATTAGGCTTATATGCATACATACACGTCCTTTGGTTGATCTCTCCCCCTTACCCCCACCCTCCCCTACCTTGCCTTTAAGGTTTGACGTTCTGATCGATCTTTCTCTGTCTCTGGATCTGTTTTTGTTCATCAGTTTATGTTAATTATATTCCATAAATGAATGAGATCATGTGATATTTATCTTTCTCTGACTGGCTTATTTCACTTAGCATAATGCTCTCCATGCTGTTGCAAAGGGTAATACCCCTTCTTTTTTACCACAGTGTAGTATTCCATTGTGTAGATGTACCACGGTTTTCTAATCCACTCTTCTGCTGATGGGCACTCAGGCTGTTTCCAAATCTTAGCTATTGTAAATCTCACTGCTATGAACATAGGGGTGCATCTATCCTTTCTAATTGGTGTTTCTGTTTTCTTGGGATATATTTCTAGAAGTTGGATCACTGGGTCGAATGGGAGTTCCATTTTTAGTTTTTTGAGGAAACTCCATACTGTCTTCCACAGTGGCTGCACCAGTCTGCATTTCCACCAGCAGTGCACAAGGGTTCCTTTTTCTCCAAATCCTCTCCAGCACTTGTTGTTTGTGGATTTGTTGATGATAGCCATTCTGACAGGTTTGAGATGGTACCGCATTGTTGTTTTGATTTTCATCTCTCAGATGATTAGTGACTTTGAGCATGTTTTCATATGTCTCTTGGCCTTCCTTCTGTCTTCTTTTGAAAAGTATTTAGGCCCGTTGCCCATTTTTTGATTGGGTTGTTTATCTTCTTTTTAAGTTGTATGAGTCCCCTGTAAATGTTGGAGATTAAAGGATTACCAATGATAACATTGGCAAATATGTTCTCCCATGCAGTGGGTTTTCTTGTTGTTTTGTTGATGGTTTCTTTTGCTGTGCTGAAGCTTTTAATTTTGATGTAGTTCCATTTGTTTATTTTCTCTTTAGTTTCAATAACCCTAGGAGCAGTATCAGTGAAGAAATTGCTTCAGCATATATCTGAGATTTTTCTGCCTGTGGATTCCTCTAGTATTTTTATGGTTTCCCCTCTTATGTTAAATCCTTTATCCATTTTGAGTTTATTTTTTTATGGTGTAAGTTGTTGGTCTAGACTCTAGTTTCATTTTTTTGCATGTATCTGTCCAATTTTCCCAACAACATTTATTGAAGGGACTGTCTTGACTCCATTGTATGTTGATGCCTCTTTTGTTGAATGTTGATTGAGCATAGTGGTTTGGGTTGATTTCTGGGTCTCTATTCCGTTGATCAATATGTCTTTTTTTGTGCCATTACCAGGCTGTTTTGAGAACAGTGGCTTTGTAATACAGCCTTGATATCTGATATTGAGATCCCTTCTACATTGTTGTTCTTTCTCAGGATTTCTGCAGCTATTCAGGGTCTTTTTTTATTCCAGATGAATTTGTGGAGAGTTCGTTCTAGATCTGTGAAATATATCATTGGTATTTTAATGGAGAGTGCATTGAATCTATAGATGTCTTTGGGTAGTATGGACATTTTGACTATGTTTATTCTACCAATCCATGAACATGGTCTGTTCTTCCATCTGTTTATGTATTCCTCTATGTCTTTTTTCAGTGTCCTGTAATTTTCTGCATATAGGTCTTGTACCTCCTTAGTTAAGTTTATTCCTAGGTATTATAATATTTTTGGTGTGATGGTAAATGGGATTGCTTTTTTAGTCTATCTTTCTGTAAGTTCACTATTGGTGTATAGAAATGCCATAGATTTCGTGGCTTTCATTTTGTATCTTGCTACATTGCCTAATTCATTTATTAAGTCTAAAAATTTTTTGATGCAGTCTTTAGGGTTTTCTTTATGTAGTATCATGTCATCTGCAAATAAAGACAGTTTTACTTCTTCTTTTCCAATTTGGATGCCTTTTATTTCTTCTTTTTGTCTGATCGCAATGGCTAGTACTTTCAGTACTATGTTGAACAGGAGTGGTGAGAGTGGGCATCTCTGTCTTGTTCCTGCTCTTAGGGGAAATGATTTTAGTTTTTGCCCATTGAGTATGATGTTGGCTGTGGGTTTGTCATATATGGCTTACCATGTTGCGGTATGATCCTTCTATTCCCACCTTGCTGAGAGTTTTTATCAAGAAATGGTGTGGGATTTTGTCAAATGCTTTTTTCTGCATCAATTGATATGACTATATGATTTTTTATCTCTCAATTTGTTTATGTAACCTATCATGTTTATTGGATTGCTAATATTGTACCATCCTTGCATCCCCGGGGTAAATCCCACTTGGTCATGCTGTATGATCTTTCTGATGTACTGCTGGATCCGATTTGCTAAGATTTTGTTGAGGATTTTGACATCTATGTTCATGAGGGATATTGGCCTGTAATTCCCTTTCATTGTGTTGTCTTTACCTGGTTTTGGTATTAGGGTGATGCTGGCTTCATAGAATGAGCTTGGAAATGTGACTTCCTCTTGAATTTTTTGAAATAGTCTGAGGAGGATAGGTTTTAGTTCTTCCTTGAATGTTTGGTAAAACTCCCCTGTGAAGCCGTCTGGCCCTTGGCTTTTGTATGCTGGAAGCTTTTTGATAACTGCTTCAATTTCTTTCATAGTTTTCAGCCTATTGAAATCTTAATATCTTCCTGATTGAGTTTTGGAAAGTTGTATTTTTCTAGGAATATGTCCATTTCCTCCATTTTGTCTTTTTTGTTAGCATAGGCTTGTTCATAGTATTTTTTAACAATCCTTGGTATTTCTGTGAGGTTTGTTGTTATTTTGCCTCTTTCGTTTCTGATTGTGTTTATTTGGGTCCTCTCTCTTTGCTTCTTGGTGAGCCTGGCTAGAGGTTCATCAATCTTGTTTATCCTTTCAAAGAACCAGCTCTTGATTTCATTGATTTTACGTATTGTTTTTTTGTTTGTTTGTTTGTTTTTTGTCTCTATGTCACTTATTTCTGCTCTGATCGTTATTTTCTCCTTCCTTCTGCTCACTCTGGGCTTTTCTT
Organism: Myotis nattereri; assembly: GCF_964212035.1. Classification (NCBI taxonomy): domain Eukaryota; kingdom Metazoa; phylum Chordata; class Mammalia; order Chiroptera; family Vespertilionidae; genus Myotis; species Myotis nattereri. The sequence continues at coordinate 130,928,893 of NC_138078.1, read as the reverse complement.
GTTGCTCTCTATCTAATTCTTTGAGTTGTAGAGTTAGATGATTTATTACCATTTTTTCTTGTTTTTTGAGGTAGGCCTGTAGAGCTATAAACTTCCCTCTCAGGACTACTTTCATTGTGTCCCATAGGTTTTGGATTGTTGTGTTTTCATTGTCATTTGTTTCCAGGATTTTTTACATTTCTTTTTTGATCTCTTTGGTAGCCCAATCATTGTTTAATAGCATGCTCCTCAGCTTCCAAGTGTTTGAATATTTTGGGTTGGTTTTATTTTAGTTTATTTCTAATATAATGCCATTTTGGTCTACGAAGATGCTTGATATGATTTCAATCTTCTTGAATTTGGGGAAAATTTGCTTGTGAACCAATATGTGGTTTGTTTTCTAAAGTGTCCCATATGCACTTGAGAAGAACGTATATTCCATGGCTTTCTCATGGAATGTTTTGAAGATTTCAGTTAAGTCCATCTGATCTAGTGATTCCTTTAGGATTGTTGTTTCTTTGTTGATTTTTTGTCTAGAAGATTTATCCTGTGATGTCAGTGGTGTATTGAAGTCCCCTACTATGATTGTATTGCTGTTGATCTTTCCCTTGATATCTTCCAGGAGTTTTCTTTTTATGTATTTGGGTGCTCCTGCATTGGGTGCATATGTGGGAAACTGTTTATTGCCTTCACTATCTGATAAGCATAGACAGAGAACTCCCCGAAACCCCCTGAAGGCTGGGTGCCCTTGAAGCCCTAGCAAAGCTCGGAGCTAGGCGCCACCTCTGTTTGTCCAGACAATGGTAGCTGAAACTTCTCCCCCATTTATTATTATGTAAATCCTTGCTGATGGGCTATTCTGCTTGTTACTAGGGGGTCACCTGCCTAAGGGCTATGCTATGGGTGCATCCCAGATCAAAAAAAGCTTGGTGAGGCCTGAGCACAAGAGGAAGTCCTTTGGGACTTGCAGCCTGGTCCCCCAATATTGCAAAATTATCTCGTGTCTTTTTCTCTCATTTGTTGTGCGGCTCCTCTTTCAGATACCGAACCCTACTCCACGTGGGTCGTGGAAGGAAACACTCAACATCTGGCGCGCAATGGGTAACCTGGAAGTGCAGGTCTCGCTGGAGCGAGAAAAGGAAGTTTTCACCGAAAAGGTGTGGAAAACTCACCGAAAAAAGGTGAGGGGAAGTCTACCGCACGCATTGCCCAGGATCAACTACAGAAGCCCAGGACTGTACGTACAGTGGGAACGTTTTCTTAACCAGGCTAACAAACGGGGCAGGATTTGGCTTTAAAAAAGTAGATTCGGCTTTAAAAAGGTATATTTGGCTTTTCAAAAAGTAAGAAACTTTATTATAGACTTTTGATTTGCATGTTTAAAGTATTAAAATTTTAGAAGGTAATATCTTATAGTTTTTGCATGTTATTATAGAACATAACCCTTGGTTTCTTGAAAAAGGTACATTAGATATTAAAAGTTTGCCAAAAAGTTAATCAGAACTTGCCAAAAATTGTTTCCCCTTGTGGAACACGGCATTTCATTTCCTAGAGCCTTTAGGAGAGGTCAAGGAGGATAAATCTCCTCCCCTTGCACCCTCCGCTCCTTAAGAGGAGCAGAAAAAAAAATGGGAGTAATGGCCTTCATGGCTCCCTCCACCTCCATGTCCTAATCCTGAAATGTTTAATTTGCTGTTAATAGAATCACCTGTGCAAAAAGGCCAACTTATAAAGAAATTGGAATATTAAAAGGTACTCTTTTAAATCAGGCTGAAAAAAAAAAAGAGTGTCATGGTCATCTTAATGTGGTTTCTTGTCCAAATTAAAATCTTAATTTGTATTTGGAATCTAAAATCTGTAATAAGAAATGAAAACCTGCTGCCGAGTTCGCCTCTGGTGTGGAGAGATTCGAAGGTGGCAGGAAAAGGCAGAGTTATAAGCTCTCCCACAATGAGATTACTTAATGTTTTGTTTAAAAGTTACCGGAGAACATCTTATGACAACCAAACTTTGGCTAAGATAACCTTGGGTGCTAGCCATGACTTTAGAAAGCGAAATAGGAAAAAACTTAAAATGTCTTTTTCAATTAAGCATGACTTTGGGAACAAATACTCCATCTTTATCCTTTTATTCCAGCTAATGACTTAAAGCTTTTACAAATTTGTAAATGGATCCGGGATTTCTGTGCACATGTAAAGGGAAAAGGCCAGTTTAAAAACGAGTGTGCATAGTTTTGAGCTGAACTTGACCTTTTGCTGTGTACAGAATAAAAACCCAAGACTGTTTTGGCCTTAAAAATGGCGGAGATGAACCTGAGAAAGAAATGCAGGCTGGTTTCCCAAGGCCATTTAAAGTAGCTCTTTTGAAATTTCCCGCCCTGAGGCAAGTACCACCAGGAAGTTGATAGTCAAGTTTACATGTGAATAGCTATGGTTTGCTTCTTGACTTCCCCAGCAGGAAAATTGTGACCATTTTGAAATTTAACAGCTATGCCAGGCTTACTGGCTGGAAACTTAAAACTTTTAAGTTCAAATCATCTAAAAGTATTGAGATTTATAATACTGAAATGTTGATCTGAGTATGCCTATTATGAAGTCTAGAAGATAGAAGTTAATCCATTAATTGAAAATGCCTTATATTTTATTTGAAATGTATCCTTAAATGCAAAAGTATTGATTTGAAAAATGCTAAGTATTTAATTTGCTACCTAAGATTTAAAGCTCTGAAAGTTTTAAAATGCAAATTGAATCAGGAAAAAATAATTAAATATCTAATGTATAACTTGTTTTTGAAAAAAACAGAATGTGTTTTCTCTTAAATTATTAGGAATTCAAAACATGTTAATTCTTGGTCTGATTTTAAAAAGAGGATTAATTTTTAAGATCTCAACTGAAAATTTTTAATACAAAAACCAGTTTAAATTTGATTAATATTCTTTAGGATAATTATAAAAGGTATAAACAGCTAATGAGATTTCTGTTTGTCTACAATATAATGTTGGCCATCTATCTTTTAGGGATTTTGGTTTCCTCTTCCCTTGTTTATTGTGAGAATAAGGAAATCATCTTTTCTGTCAGAGAACAGTGTAGACAGCCACAATGTTGAGCTGTGTGACTTGGCAGCCGCCATGTTGGCCTCATGGCCTGCTGCTCCCCTGGGGGCCGCCATCTTGGAACAACAAAGGCCCCTCCCTCTGACTTAGCCAATCACAAAAGGAGTGTCTGCTTACTGAAGCAGGATAGAATTTCAGGGGTGGAGTTTTAAGACAGAGTTTTACTGCGAAAATGCGGATGGGGCAGAAAGTGTGCTTGCCTCTCAGATTTATTTAATACTATTTTTAAGAAGATACTTTTAATGCTTAATAAATTAGCAATCATGGTCTTAATATAATTTCAGTGGTATGATAGACCAATGTTTTAAGCAGTTGGCTTTATGAGGGCCAACAATAGAGCTCATATTTCTTAAAAGGATAGTAGATACATTTTTAAAAGATATCTTAAATTCTCAGTAGAACCACAGTTATGCATATATCATAAACAAATTAAGAGTAATTGATTCCATGGTCAAGACTAGATCCTATTATGGTGAAAACTGTTTTTAAGTGCTGAAAATATTTTAATTAGATATGTATTTGTAAGTTTTTCCCGAGTGCAATATTTTAAAATATAATATGCTTGGTTGCATAAGGAATTTCTGCCAAATAAAAGAAAGAATTGATTTATTAGTAGCAAAGTCTTTATTTAAACTAGCAATGTCTTTTATTTAAAAAGCTCCTCACTACTGCATTTTAAATTAGGCTGGAAGTGGTGCAGCGTTTGCCCCTTGTGAATCAGAAGTTTACTAAGTACTAAATTCACTTGCTTTGCTCTTTAAAAAATACTTACTTAAATTTACTAATCTTTGTAAGCAGTTGAATCCTAGTAAAGTAAAATTCTTCTAAAAAGTTACTGAAGGCTTCCCATGATCCCTCTGTATATGCAAATAAGCCGAAAGGGAATGCTGTTTAAAAATATTATTTTAAATTTAATAAAAAGGAGAAAGTTTAATATTTTGAAATATCTTCCACTAATATTTACAGGATAATCTAATGATTTGCTGTTAAAATACCAAATCTGAAAATAAGTACAGTCACCATAAATGTTTTATGACTTTGACTTGAAATACATGGCCTTGCGGCACTATCAGTCAACATCCAAGAAGTAACCCTGCAGTTTACTTGGTGTAAAAAAGAAAGGTTTTTCTTTTTTAAGTTAAAATTCTCCAAGTGTAATCCAGCAGGAGGAAGACAAACTAGACAACCAACAGCCCAGAGACCACCTGGGGAATGGTAAAGTGAAGTATGGTAACAATTAATTCAGGTAAAAACTATAGCTTCATACTGGTCTTAGAAGGTACTTTTTCCTGTACCTGAGAAGGACAGCATAGCTATCCCAAAGTCAGAAGGATACAGTTAGCATGTCAACTCAGTGCTCTGGAGACCCAGAACTGTAATTTAGATAGTATACTGTCTCTGCTTCTGTGAATTTCTTATTTTTTTGAAAACTAGGTTCCTCATTCCAAACCTTGAGTTTAAAATTAAGTTGTCATGACCTAGAGCAAAGAATATTCTTACATGGTATTATTCTACAAGTTTCATTAATAATTTTTGATGCTTTACAACAGTATATTGTGCATTTATCCCAAACAAACTTACAAATTAATTCTTTGACATGAAGGGATTTATTCCCTCCTGGGAAGGCACTTAAGCATTCTGTATTGACCTATCTTGACTTTTTTTGTTAAGAGGAATCCAATTGCCTACAGCTGTTACCTGAGCTCTCCGTTCAAGCTGGGATCATGAAAAGCTGGTACCATGGATCTGTCTCTGGCCCAATGGCGTAAGCTGGGCCCTCTCTGGAGGAGAAACCAGGGTTCCCTATGATCAATGCCAGGACCCTGCCAGCAGGCGAGGGGATCCAAAGGCAGTTGCTGGGCATGGAGGCCAGAGGGACATAGGTTATCAAGGAGACAGAACTGAACCTCACATCACCCTACTTGGCCTAGAGATGGTTGGTAGTCAACGATGGGTAAGACCCCAAAGGGTGGGGCGACCTAAGACAGGCACAGCCGGGGGACAGTAGGAGAAAACTTGGGGTGCAACAAAGGTGGGGCACAGACCCACCCCCCCAATGGTGCATGGGCTTGAACAATCACCACTTCTGAGGAAGGTCTCCTGTCCCCATGGCTGCTTCTTGCATCCCTTGCCCCTCCCAGATCAGGAACCAAATAGAAGAGATTTGGTCCAGCTGAAATCAGAACCCAGAAAAATGGAGGCTTGGCTAACAGACCCTATGTCTAAATCTAGCCTAACAACAGGAATGCTCAGAGTCTTCACAAGGATGTAAAGTGATCCTCTTCATTAATATTTACAGTGTAAATTAAGATTATTGTTAAAATATTAAATTTGACAGCAAAATAGTTTTCAAATTAATTAAATTCAAGTTTTCAAATTAATTAAATTTGGCTAATTTGAAATAAGTAATTATTCAAAAGGTATTAACAAAAATTTTCATTTCATGGTAAACATGCTATGAACCTAAAGCATGTTCAAGTTCATTTTTTTGAGTGCAAAAAATTAATATTTAAAGCTATCTAGACTGCATTATAAAATTTCCAAGAAGTCTCCTAATTAAATAAAAAAAAAGGGGTATAGTGGAAAAATATAGTGGAAGAATACCATGTAAGGAAATAGATCCTGTAACTAAATTACATTTAGAGAAAAAATTTTTTCGTTTATAATGCTAATAGTGAGACACCCAGAAAAAACACACATTATGCCAGGTTAAGCCAGGGAAAGATCATGTTAAAGAAAAGACCCCAAGTAAGTTTTTTTTTTTTTTTTTCCTTTAACCTTTGGTCGAGAATATGTTTGTATACTTTCAGAGAACAGCTACAAGACCATGTGGATTCCTGTAACAACGGATCCCAGAAAGCCAGCCACAAAGACAGAAGAGACAGTTCAGAGATGGAGATGGTGGAAGACGCCTTGCCATGCTAGCAGTCAGCAGCTGTGCGGCGCTGCAGGATGCCCAGGACCAAACCAGAGAGGACCAGACCTGCATTTGTCCACCATCCAGAACCAACATTTCATTGCTGGCTTGTACACATGAACTTTTGGACATTGAAACGTGGACTCAGAACTTTTGGATATTGAAATTGGGACTCGATTATTTTTTAAAGAAAAAATAAGGGGGAGATGTGGGAAACTGTTTATTGCCTTCACTATCTGATAAGCATAGACAGAGAACTCCCTGAAACCCCCCGAAGGCTGGGTGCCCTTGAAGCCCTAGCAAAGCTCGGAGCTAGACGCCACCTCTGTTTGTCCAGACAGTGGTAGCTGAAACTACTCCCCCATTTATTATGTAAATCCTTGCTGATGGGCTAGTCTGCTTGTTACTAGGGGGGTCACCTGCCTAAGGGCTATGCTATGGGTGCATCCCAGATCAAAAAAAGCTTGGTGAGGCCTGAGCACAAGAGGAAGTCTTTTGGGACTTGCCGCCTGGTCCCCCAATATTGCAAAATTATCTCGTGTCTTTTTCTTTCATTTGTTGTGCGGCTCCTCTTTCAGATACCAAACCCTACTCCACGCGGGTCATGGAAGGAAACACTCGACAGCATATATGTTTATTAGGGTTATATCCTCTTCTTGTATCAATACCTTTAGTATTATGAAGTGGCCTTCCTTATCTCTTGTTATGACCTTCACTTTGAGATCTATTTTGTCAGATAAAAGTATTGCTACTCCAGCTTTTTTTTTTCTTTTCCATTTGCCTGAAAAGCATTTTCCATCCTTCACTTTCAGTCTGTGTGAGTCCCTTGTTCTGAGGTAGTTATCTTGTAGACAGCATATATATGGGTCATGTCTTTTAATCCATTCACTCATTTGATATTTTTTAAATGGAATATTTACTCTGTTTACATTTAAAGTTATTATTCAAAGGTACTTGTTTGTAGCCATTTTTATTTTTTGTGCTTGTGTTCTTTCTTAGCTTTTTATTTCTTCCTTTTACACCAGTCCTGTTACCATTTCTTGCATTGCTGGCTTGGTAGCGATAAAATCCCTTAGTTTTTTTTGTTTGTTTGTTTGTTTGTTTTTTGTCAGTGAAGCTCCTTATTTCCCCTTCAATTTTGAATGATAGCCTTGCTGGATAGAGTATTCTTGGACTCAGTCCCTTGCTTTTCATCACTTTGTAAATTTCCTTCCATTTCTTTCTGGCCTGATGTATTTCTGTTGAGAAATCATTTGATAATCTAATGGGAGATCCCTTGTATGTAACTTTCTGTCCCTCTCTTGCAACCTTTAGGATTCCCTCTTTGTCCTGAACATTTGCCATTGTAATTATGATGTTTCTTGGGGTGGGTCTTTTTGGGTTCATGTTGTTTGGGATTCTCTGTGCTTGTGTGACTTTTTTCTTTCCCACATTAGGGAAGTTTTTTGACATTATTTCTTCAAATAGATTTCCTAACCCTTGTTCCTCTTCCTGCTGTTCTGGCAGCACTATTGTCCATATGTTTTTTCGTTTCATGTTGTCCTAAAGCTCCCTTAGGCTCTCCTCCTGTCTTTTAATTTTCTTCTCCTACTGCAGGTCAGTTTGGGTGTGCTTTGCCTCCCTATCTTCTAATTCACTAATTTGGTCCTCTGCTTCTCCTAGTCTACTGTTGAAACTAACCATGGTGTTTTTTATTGCAGCTAAATCACTCTTCATTTCTTCTTGATTCATACATAAATTATTGATTTTTTCATCCATTTCTTCTTGATTCTTATATCCGTTGTTGAATTTTTCATCCATTAGGTTTATGAACTGTATGACCCTTATTCTGAATTCTTTTTTTTCACATATTGCATGCCTCTGTTTCACTTAGCTGCTTTCTGAAATCCTTTTCTTTTTTTAAATATATTTTTTATTGATTAAGATATTACATATGTGTCCTTGTCCCCACGTTACCCTCTACCCCCCTGCCCCTGCTCATGCCCTCACCCCCCCGTTGTCCGTGTCCATTGGTTAGGACTATATGCTTGCATATAAGTCCTTTGGTTGATCTTTCCCCCTTACCCCTACCCTCCCCTACCTTCCCTCCAAGGCCCGACAGTCCAATCAATGCCTCTCCCTCTCTGGATCAGTCCTTGTTCATCAGTTTATGTTGTTCATTATATTCCACAAATGAGTGAGATCCTGTGGTATTTATCCACTCTCCAGTTCCATCCATGCTGTGGCAAATGGTAAGAGTTCCTTTTTCTTCTTCCTCTCCTTAAAGAATACCTTTCAGCATTTCAATAATGCTGGTTTGGTGGTGATGAACTCCTTTAGCTTTTTCTTGTCTGGGAAGCTCTTTATCTGACCTTCTATTCTGAATGATAGCTTTGATGGATAAAGTAATCTTGGTTGCAGGTTCTTGCTATTCATCACTTTGAATATTTCTTGCCACTCTCTTCTGGCCTGCTTGGTTTCTGTTGAGAAATCAGCTGACAGTTGTATGGGTACTCCCTTGTAGGTAACTGACTTTCTTTCTCTTGTTGCTTTTAAGATTCTCTCTTTATCTTTTTCTCTTGGCATATTAATTATGATGTGTCTTGGTGTTGTCCTCTTTGGATTCCTTTTGTTTGGAGTTCTCTACGCTTCCTGGACTTGTAAGTCCATTTCTTTCACCAGGTAGGGGAAGTTTTCTGTCATTATTTCTTCAAAAAGGTTTTCAATATCTTGCCCTCTCTCTCCTTCTTTTACCCCTATAATTCTGATGTTGGTACGCTTGAAGTTGTCCCAGAGGTTCCTTACACTATCTTCATATTTTTGTAATCTCTTTTCTTTTTTCTTTTTTGATTGGGTATTTTTTGTTTCTTTGTATTTCAAATCTTTGACTTGATTCTTGGGATCCTCTTGTCTGCTGTTGGATCTCCGTAGATTATTCTTTATTTCAGTCAGTGTATGCTCAATTTCTAGTTGGTCCTTTTTCATGTCCTCCATGGTCTCACTATACTTATTGAAGAATTCATTAAATTTATTGGCTGTTTCCATAAAATTCTTGAAAAACCTTCTAAACGTTGCCTTGAACTCTATATCCAGTCGTTTGCTTTCCTCCATTTCTGCCATTTGTCACCTGTTTCTTTGTCTCCGCATTTTGGCTGCTTCCCTGTGTTGATAGAGTGGCCCTGCGTGCCAGGTGTCCTGTAGGGCCCAATGGCTCAGCCTCCCCAGTTACCTGGGGTGGACACTCTTGGTGCACTCTTGGTGCCTTGGTTGTTGTAGGATCACTGGGAGGAATTGACCTCCAGGCCAATTGGCTGTGAGAATCAGCTGTGTCTGAAGTGGGGAAACTTCTGTGCTGAAGACACCCTTCTGGGGCAAGACTTGCTTCAGTGGGGCTTTGGTGCTCACTGAGTCTGCTCCCTGAGTGTGTCCCTTATGGATCTGAGGAGTTGCAATCTGGATGGTCCCCCTCTGACCACTGGGTACAGTGGCTCCTGGATCTAAGGAGGTGCTAATTCAGCCTCTGCCTGAGGCCACACAGCAGGAGCCACGAAGAGGCTCAGCTGTGAAGCAATGCAAGCTGCTGTGGGGCCTTGGGCCTTCTCTTGGAAATTCCGGGTCTGCCTGGCTCGGCTGCAGTTAGGTACATTCACATGTAAAAGCCTCTGCCGCAGCCTGGGTGGGGCGGGGTCTCAGGGAATCAAAGGGCGGAGCAAGCAGCTATGGCTGATTCTCCGCCCAGCCCTAAGGAGTCCCGTGTCTCAGTGACCTGATAATTGCTGCAAGCACCTCTGAGGGATAGCCGCCCTCAAGTTCGCCCACTGCCCGACAGACCAGCTTCTCCCCGTATGAGTCCTGGGTCCCCAGAGACTTCCTGGAACTGGAGTTCAGAGCAGTCAGGAGCTTGTGATTCAAAAAGACAGCCGAGTCCTCAGGTGCCACCCCCATCCCGGGCGCACACGCGAGCCGACATACCTCTGCACTTCACCTCTGCAGCTCCTCTGGCTCTCAGTGCGCTTTTCTTTCCTTCTAGTTGTAGAATTTACACTCAGCCAGTCTTCCTGTTGTTCTGGATGATGTCTGCTCTGTCCTTTGCGGTATTTTTCAATTGCTGTGGGAGGCGGCAATTTCCCGGTGTTTATCTATGCCGCCATCTTAGCTTCCATCTCCTGAAATCCTTTTCTTTCCTTTGGGGGTTTCTTTGCCTACTCATTTTTGGTCTCACAGTCTGATCTAGATGTTGAGTCATGTAGGGGCTGCTCCTCATTTGGCTGTGGCTCCTCTGGTGAGTGTTATTTCAGCAGTGGTATCTCCTCTGGCTGGTGGAGGAGTCTGCTCACACAGCTGCTGTTCCTTGGATGGGGTTGGGTTGATCATGAGGCTGCTGTTCCTCAGATGGTGGCATGCTTTGCACAGCTGCTGCTCATTGGACAAGGGCAAGCTTCTCACGTGGCCATTGCTCCTTGGATGGGGAGGACTGCTCACATGGCTACTGCTCTTTGAATCAGGGCTGGCTGCACACTGTTGTTGTTCCTCAGATGGTGCAAGATTCTCTTGAGGCTGTCACTTCTTGGACAGGGGCAGGTTGCTTTCAGGGCTGCTGCTCTTCATATGGGTGCAGGCTGCTCATGCAGCTGCTGCTCCTTGGATGTTGTTAGGCTGCTCACAGCACTGCTGTACCTCATACCATAGCAGGCTGCTCACACAGCTGCTGCTCTTCAGACAGGTACAGGGTGCGAGCTGCACACAGCTGTTACTCCTCAGATGGTGGCGGGCTGTGCGGGGCTGCTGTTCCTCAATCATTGGCAGGCTGCTCATGTGGCTGGTGCTCCTCAGATGGGGCAGGCTGATCGCATGGTTGCTGATCCTTGGACAGGGGAGCAGGCTGCTTACACAGCTTCTGCTTCTTGGACAGGGGAAGGCCACATGAGGATGCTGCTCTTAGGCCTGGGGCAGGCTGATCATGGGGCTGTTGCTCCTTGGAAATGAGTGGGCTGCTCACTTGTCTGCTGCTCACATGGTTGCAGTGCCCTGGGCTAAAGCATTGGGCCAGTCAGAGGGGAGCGTGCTTCAGAACTCACAGAGGCCTGTGCCCAGGGTAGCTGGAGACTCGTTAACCATGGGACCACAGCTGAGGTAGCAGGTCCCTGGCAGAGGTGGTTGTAGAGTCCCAGGTGTTATCTGAGGGCACCCTGAGTGGAAGTGAGGCTAGGCTCCCAGTTACAGCAGCTCTCCCTTTCAAAAAGGCTAGGTCTCTGAGGATGAGCCTGCCTCCAGGTACTGTTGCAATGGTAGCAGAGACTGCCTAGATAGGCGAGCCTGGTTGGCCTGCCCCCGAAGGTCCTGCAGGATCTAACTGTGGCACACACACACACACACACACACCCCCCACACACAACCTCTTTTGCTCCCTCCCTCACTCACTCACGCACGCTATCTCCCTCACTGCCGCCTTCTTCCTGCCTCTGTAGTTGGTCCTGGGGTGTTATTGACCCGTTTGTGGATGGAGTTTCCTCTCCAGGTGTCTGGTTATGTGGCTCGCTCTCTAGCACCTGGCCAGATGAGATAAAATTCACCTCAGCAAGACACCACACAAAGGGAACAAAGCACGAATGTACTCATGACACCAATAGCCCCACTATAAGTAACCACCTAAGAAAAAAGAATTAGAAGAGAGAAAGTAGAGAACAAATGATATCAAAGAGAGAGAAAAAGATAAGAGAGAAAAGAAAAAGGAAGAAAAAGGAAAAAAAAAATATATATATATATATATATATATATATATATATATATATATATATATGGAAAACACCACAAAACCAATAGATAAATCAAAAATATACAAACATCAAACACCCCACAAAGAGGGTGGGGGCAGAATCGGTAGAGGTTGAGCTTATATACGGAAAATAAGGTTAAGAATTGGATAAATATGAGGAGGAATTCAGTTCAGTATAGAGGAAGTAGAAAGGGGATGGGTGGATAAGAAGAAAGAGAACAAGAAGAACATATTAATAATAATAATAAATTTACAAGAAATCATTTCAAAAATTGTATAAAAAATAAAAAAATAGCAAATAAAATAAAGTGATGGAAAAATAATGTGAAAAGAAATAGAAAATAAAGAAACAAAGAAAAAAAGGAAACCAAAGAAAAAAGAAGACAAAAAAGAGATAACAAAATAATAATAAATAAAAATAAAAATGAAAAAGTGAAATGTCGTTCCTTTGGCTAGCGTAAGATCCCAGTCTTCAGTATTGTATGAAGTTTCTCAGTTTCCTGTTGCTGGGACTGAAGGCCTATTTTTATACCAGTCCCTGTGGACTCTCAGGGACTATTTAGATTTTTTTAAATTCTTCATACCATTCAGGGTGGAATCTGGGTGTGGCTGTATTGGTTGCCTGGAGACTGGAGGGAGGGACTATCTCTTCAGGGTAAAATGGTGCTCAGGACCTGGGCTCAGGTATGACTCAGCACCAGACTAACTGCCAGTTCTCCTGGACCCCCTCCTCTCCCCAGCCTCTCCCCAGACTCCACAAGTTCGCACCTTCTCCCTCACCTCAGCCAAGGAGTAAGTGTCTGTTTCCGAAAGGTCCTATGAACTAGGTTCAGTAAAGAAAAGCACAGGCCACAGAGGGGAGAAAAGACTGCGCCTCTGTGAACCACTCTCCTGCCAGCACTGCGCGATCTGGTCAGCCTTTCAGGCTGCCTCCTCTGGGTTCAGCCTTTCGTGATTGTGGACCCAGATCTAGAATCCCCTGCCGTCCAGCTGTCCTGTGGACCTCCTTTCCATAGTCAGACACTGTACCTGTCCCAAGGGATGTGGCTCAGTGCTGTGTGGTTTCCCTCTGACCCTCTGGGCTCAGAGGTCTGGCAGACTCTCCTGCCCAGATCCTTGATTTTACCTTTCTCAAGGGGTCCTCTGCCCTTCCCGACTGCAAACTGTCTCCCAGCTGAGTCTCCTTTGCCAATTCAGGTTGGATGTTATTTGTTTCTGCTGCTCATTCTATTTGCTCCGAGACAAGCCTCAGGACACGCCCGTCTATTCCACCACCATTTTGTCTCCTGTATGCAGGTATTTTAAAATGGGTTAGATCTATAGCTATTAATTGGGAGAAATTTCTTTGAATTAAAATTAAGTGTATAAATTTTATCTTAAAAAGGGAAATTATCCTTTATACTCATATATAATAGGTAGATGATAGATGATAGATAGGTAGATGATACATAGATAGATGGGGAAATATATATATATATCCTGTCTAATAATAGAGAAACATGGTAATTAACCGTAACTTCGCTACCCTTCCCATTGGCTAATCAGCGAGATATGCAAATTAACTGCCAACCAAGATGGCAGCCAGAAGCCAGGTAGCTGAAGCAAACAGGAGGTTTGCTTGCTCCAGTGACGGAGGAAGCAAAGGTTCCCCGCCTGCCGTAGCCCAGCTCTGAGCTCCAGATGCAACAATGTTGCAATTATAGAAGCTAAACAAACCCAGAAACCTGCTTTCAGCCAGCAACAGCCTCAGAGCTGGAGCTGGCTCTCAGTTCCAGTGACAGCTATAGAAGGTAAATAAATCCCAGAAAAAAAAAAAAGAAGAAAAAAAAAAGAGGCTGGGAGCTTCAGTCGCCCTCCAGCCTGAAAACAGCCCTCAGCCCCTCACCCAGGCTGGCCAGGTACCCAAGAGGGACCCCCACCCTGATCCGGATCACCCTTCAGGGTAAACCAGCCAGCCCCCACCCATGCACCAGGCCTCTATCCTATAGAGTAAAAGGGTAATATGCAAACTGACCCTAACAGCAGAAAGACTGGGAATGACTGGTCACTATGACACACACTGAACACCAGGGGGCAGATGCTCAATGCAGGAGCTGCCCTCTGGTGGTCAGTGCCCTCCCACAGGGGGAGCTCTGCTCAGCCACAAGCCAAGCTGATGGCTGCCAGTACAGCGGTGGTGGTGGGAGCCTCTCCTGCCTCCTTAGCAGCACTAAGGATGTCCGACTGCAGCTTAGGTCTGCTCCCTGCTGGCAAGTGGGCATCCCCCGAGAGCTGCTGGGCTGCCAGAGGGATGTCTGATTGCCAGCTTAGGCCCAATCCCCTGGGGAGCAGTCCTAAGCCAGCAAGTGGTCACCCCCCAGGGGTCCCAGACTGCGAGAGGGCACAGGCAGGCTGGGCTGAGGGACCCCTACCCCCGAGTGCACAAATTTTTGTGCACTGGGCCTCTAATATATATATATATATATATATATATATATATATATATATATATATATATATATATATATATATATATTTGTATATAATCATTGAGAAAATGTTTATAGTGACAGTGAATGGGATTGAGTGTTTTCTTTATGTATCTATGAATAGTTTAACTTGATAGGGTACTAATATATTAACTTAAAATTAACAAGTAATTTAAAAAGCAGGGTCACCTGCATGATAATTCTGTTCTACCTCCTCTACTAAGCCACTCATTCCCTACTGAGAATAACTGGACCACAATATGGTTGGAAAAGACTCAAAATGCTCACAATGCCATCCTTAAAATTATTCAGGATTCAGCAATAATACCTCTGAAGTAAGCTTAGAGATAATTTTATTAAATCCTCATATTTTCTGTATGAGAACATATATTATTTTGTCTTATAATTGCTATGATTTTTGAAGCATTCACTCTCATGCCTTCTTTCAAGGCTTCTATGATGGCTATCTTCCAGTAGCATATATCTTGCCCAACCTTTTCCTCTGAGTTTCAGATGACTTTACAGCTCCATTCATGTTACCTAGAAAACCTCAAATGAGTTGTCTTCTTCATCTTTACCACCTCTTCTTTGGTTTTTATTCTTCACAATACATGGAAATTATCATTTTCATAGTCACCAGTGACTTCTATGTCTTCAAATCCAAAATTCCATTCTCAGACCCCATTATACTTGAACAATGAGTGACACTTATTTCAGTTTATCCCTCTCTCCTCTTTGAAATATTCTCTTCTTCCTTTGATATTTTCATTTGTATGTGAAACTTAGAACTACAGCAGTCATCTTTTAACTACGACACAAATAATCTCCACATTGAACATGATAGAGTAGAAAAGTAAAAATAATTCAGGTCTTTATGATTTAGATGAGTTGCTAAATTAAATTTGAAATTGCTCAACTCTGAATTTCTTGTAATAGGAGAGAACAAATTCTGATTATTGGGAATACATTCAGTTGGCTCTTCTGTTAATTAAAGCTAAAGTCAAACTAATTGACATCTTCCCAAATATATACCTCTGACCCAGATTTCCTTGGTATAATTTACATTTATATATTCAGCTGCCTACTGTGTATCCCTAATTATATAACTAATAAACATTTGAAATTTGAGTCCAAAGTTGGACTCATGTTTAACACAGTGTCATGAAACTTGCTCCTCTTCCAGGTTTCCTCCATGTTAAGAAATGACATTTAAGAGTCCTTATATGCTTCTTCTAACCCTTTTGCTTCTTTGCCATCTCCAGAATAAAATTCCCTAGCTATCCCACAAGTCTCAGGAAAATAATGAGAAACTTTTGAAGTGGAGCCACTGATATGTCACAGCCTGAAGCAAAGCTGTCCTAACCAACCCACAGACTTGCTGTCGAGAGCAGATCCATCTAGCTAAGACCAAACTAAATCACACGGATCTGTGTGCAATAGGGAATGAGTATAGGTGTAAATTACTGAATTGGAGGTGCTTTGTTAAGTGGTATATTATAGTTTGCAAGAGAAACAGAACCAATAGAAAATATAGATAGATATAGATATATAAGAGGAGATTTATTATAAGAATTGGCTAACATTATTACGGAGGCTGATAATGTTATGATGATCTCTGTCTGCAAGCTGAAGAGCTAGGACAGCTGATGGTTTAATTATATCCAAGTCCAAAGGCTTGAGAACCAAGGAAGCTAGTTGATGGTGTAAGTCTGAAACCAAAGGTCTGTGAATCAGGGAACTGGGGGCCAATGGTATATGTCCTGATCCGAGAATGAAGGTCTGAGAATCAAGAGACAAAAGGGAAAGTTGAACTCTTCATGTAATGTATTTCATCTGTTTCAATAAATGTGTATATTCATCTCTAATCCAAATGCATACATTTCAATTATAACATAGAAGATTCATTAAACCACAGATATAAATTCTAACTAGTAATCAACCAGTTTTGTGTAGTTTTGATAGTGTCTACCTAAACAAACACATGCACATACATATGCACATGCTTGCACATACATATTGGTTTTGGGTAAAATGATTAATTTGGTCAAGCAATCACCTCTTACTTGAACCATTTCTATGCAGTTCCTACCCATTTTTTAAAATTCAATTGCTGTCTTCAAAATACATGAATGGCTGGAATATATTTCTCGATTTCATGTTGGCAATACATTTTGTGGTCAATTCTTTTTTCAGCAAGTAAAATTGTAGATCTCTGTGAATTTGTTGTTATGTTTGCTTTATCAGTTTTCCTTGCTACCCTTGCAGTCTCTTGTCTAGAGCTCTCCACATGCTATATACTGCATAAATGCCTGTTGATAGATAATTAATGACTCATGGTCTTTATTGTAGACTATGAGGGATAATACAGAATACTGGCTAACAGCCCAGTTTGATCATTCCTTGGGCATCAAGACTGCTTTATTCAGCAGATGTGTTGACTCTGTAATTCTATGTATTCTTTTTGGCAGAAGAATTACAATGAACATTAGATAAGATCTCAGGTACTAGAATCAGAGTTTTGAGTTTGAATGCTACTCTAACTCTTAATAGTTATGTTAAGTATATGACATTAGTCTGCCATATTCTCAGGCTGATGGCTCTTGAATAAACCTATTTTTATTTCACTATCCCTTGTCTCTCAATTATTGGCTTTCTATCAGCAGGCAGCCAAACCTAGGTTCAGTATCATCAACATATTGTGCCTTGGTTTCCATATCTTTAAAATATGAATGCTAAATAATAGCACCTATCTTTGAAGTTTTCTGTAAATATTAAATAAAACAATGTATGCCAAGAATAATTTATCACAGTACCCAATGCATAAGAGTTTAGAATAGAAGCTACAGTGTTATTATTATACTAGAAGCCTGATGCATGAAGATTCATGCAATAGGCCTTCCTTCCTCTGGCTGCTGGCACCAGTTTTCCTCCGGCACCCGGGACCCAGGCCTTTGGTCCGGCCACAGTGAAGAAGCCAAGCCTCGAGGCTAGGCTTCTCCCTTCTGGCCACAGCGAGGCTTGGCTTCTACACTGCAGCCGCAGCTGAGAAACAAGCCTCTTCAGTCTTCAGTCTTCACTCTGTTTGGAGCCTTCAGTCTTCGCTCTGCTCCTGCATATGCAAATTAACCCTCATCTTTGTTGGGTTAATTTGCATAGTCATTCTGATTGATTGGTGGGCATAGCAGAGTGACAACAATTTGCATGTTTCTCTTTTATTAGTGTACATATCAAATTAAAACTGCCTTCCATTCTGATATAAATAGTAGTTTTTTAGTGTTCTCTAAGTTGTTGAACTGAAATTCTCTTTTCTTATTAAAACAATTTAATCTACACCAAAAAAAGACAAACATGCAAATTGACCATACCTTTGCTACACCTTAAGCCACGCCCACCAGCCAATCAGACCGACTCTATGCAAATTAACCCAAGCAAGATGGCGGCTGGCAGCCACAGAGCTGGAGTGAGCAGGAGGCTTGGTTGCCCCAGTGATGGAGGAAGCCAAGCTTTCTGCCTGCTGTGGCAGGCTCTGAGCTCCACTCAAAGCAACAAAGTTTCAATTATAGAAAGTAAATAAACCCCAGATACCTCCTTTCAGTCTGCCCTGGCCACGGAGCTGGAGAGAATAGGAGGGTTGCCCCTGGCAATGGAGGAAGCTAAGCTTCCCTCCTGCCCACCCTGGCCAGCTCTGAGCTCCTCTCAAGGCTACAAAGTTTCAATTATAGAAGGTAAATAAATCCCAGAATAAAAAAAAAAGAAAAAGAAAAAAAGGAGAGGCTGGGAGCTTCCGTCGCCGGGGTCGGGGGGGGGGGGAGGGCTTGGCCAGCCTGAAAATGGCCCTCAGCCCCTCACCCGGACTGGTCAGACATCCCAGTAGGGACCCCCCACCCTAAAGGGTGTGTGGCCAGCCTGAAAACAGCCATCAGCCCCTCACCCATGCTGGCCAAACTTACAGGGGGTGAGGGTCCCCACTGGGGGGGGGGGTTTGACTAGCCAGCAAACAGCCATCAGCCCCTCACCCAGGCTGGCCAGGCACCCAGCAGGGCCCCCACCCTGATCCTGAACACACTTCAGGGCACACCAGCTGGCCCCCAACCATGCACCATGCCTCTATCCTATATAATAAAAGGGTAATATGCAAACTGATCCTAACAGCAGAACGGCTGGGAATGACTGGTCACTATGACACACACTGACCACCAGGGGGCAGACGCTAAATGCAGGAGCTGCCCCCTGGCGGTCAGTGCGCTCCCACAGGGGTAGCTCTGCTCAGCCACAAGCCAGGCTGACGGCTGCCAGTACTGCGGTGGTAGTGGGAGCCTCTCCCGCCTCCTCAGCAACGCTAAGGACGTCCAACTGCAGCTTAGGCCTGCTCCCTGTTGGCAAATGGACATCCCCCAAGGGCCGCCAGGCTGCCAGAGGGATGTCTGATTTCCAGCTTAGGCCCAATCCCCCAGGGAGCGGGCCTAAGCCAGCAGGTGGTCATCCCCCAAGGGGTCCCATACTGAGAGAGGGCACAGGCCCTTCTGAGCAATCCTCCACCCCCCGAGTGCACAAATTTTTGTGCACCGGGCCTCTAGTGTTGACATAATTACAGGTGTCCCCTCCCCTCCCTCTTTGCCTATCTCCACCCCTTTCTACCCCTCCCTTGGACTTCACTAAATTGTTGTCCTTTTGTCTGTGTCCATGGGGTATGAGTACATATTCTTTAGTTAGTCCCTTCACATTCTTTATTTGGTCACCCCCAACCCCTCAATTTATTTTTTTCATTAGATTCTACATATTAATGAGTTCATATGGTATTTGTCTTTCTCTGATTGGCTTATTTTGCTAAAAATTAAAAATAAAACTGCCTTTTGACACAGTGATCTCATTTCTGGTAATATACCCTAAGAATACTGAAACACTAATCAGAAACAATATATGCATACCTAAGTTTATAACAGCATTATGTAAAACTAGAGGCCCAATGCACAAATTTGTTCACCTTGAAAGGAACTGTGGGCCACAAGGCTGTGGTGGGCACAGGAACGGGTCTTCGCCCATCCTCAGTGCCCCCACCTGGCCCCTCCCACCATGGCCCCTTGTCCGCTATCTGCCAGCAGCCCTGCTCCTGCTGCCGCTGCTCCCATGCACTGATGGCACCAACCCTGCTCACACCAGCTGATGGTGCAGAGTGACCAAGACCCAGTGCCAGCAGTGGGCGCAAGCGGCAGCTGCTGCCCCAATTGCCCATAAGGAGCAGGGGGAGGTGAAGAAGCCCTCAGGGGCGATCAAAGCTGACAGCCACCGCTCACACTGGCTGAAGGCACTGAGCGATAGGGACTGGTACAGGGCACCAGCAGCTGGTGTGAGTGGTATCTCTGGTGCCATCTGTGGGTGCAAGTGGACCCATCGCCGGCAGCGAGTTCTAGAGGCAGCTTCCAGCCCTGATCGCCCCTCAGGAACAGAGGGAGATGGAGAAGCTCTGAGGGGCGATCGGGGTCAGCAGGTGTCGCTCACACCCATTGATGGTGTTGAGCAATTGGGGCTGGCACCAGGCAGTGGCAGCAGGTACAAGCGGTGGTTCCGGCATTGGCAGTGGGTGCCCAGCAGACTTGGCATGCGGGAGCAAAGAATTTTCAGTAATCACCAGAGGCTCACCTTGATGACAGTGGCCAGCACCCAGCCTTGGTGTGATGCCCCCACTCACCTGCTCCACCATTCCACTGTAGTTGATGCCCACCATGTTCTGCCCGTACCCCCTGGTGATCAGTGCACGTCATAGCAACCGGTTGTTCACTTGTTTGGTTGTTCTGCCATTCAGTCTATTTGCATATTAGGGTTTTTTATAGATATAGATAGATATATAGATATATAGATGTAGATAGATATAGATATAGATATAGATATAGATATAGATATAGATATAGATATAGATAGATAGCCAAGATCAGAAACAGGCCAAGTGCCCATCAGCAGATGTGTGAATAAGAAAACTAAGGTACATTTACACAATGGAATGCTATGCGGCTGTAAAAAGAAGGAACTCTTACCCACAGCATGGATTGACTGGACAGCACTGATATTCTTTCTGACTGCATTTATAGAAAACCAGAAATGTTAAAGCCCAATTTTCAGGGGAAAAACCTGAACTGCATAAAATTAGAATTGTGATTGCCTTTTACCTCTTATTTTGAATGAAATGTAGATAAGATTTGATCTCGTGGTTCGATCTGGACAATCGAATTTTATTTATTATTCACATTTGGGACTCTGACATAAACAGAATATTTATTGGCAATGTGCCTCTTCCAAACTGCAGAATGCCCCAGTTTGAAACAGGTTGATAAAATCATTTGTAGAAAAATAGCATTGATTTGTTAAAGTTAAGGCTCATATTTACTGCAGTCATAACTCACTTTACTGTGCATTTTTAATTGCACCTCACAAATGTTGTGTTATTTTTACAAGCTAAAGACCCTACACAAGTAAAAAGACTGCAGCTCATTTTATTTTGATACTTGCTTTATTGTGTTCTGAAATGGAACCCACAATATCTCCGAGGTATGTGTGTAGTTAGCTCCTTTCCAAAACCTGGATGAGTATCATAAAGTTTAACCCAGGACTTTTCAATTTTGTTAACTTTTTTCTTTTTAATATTCATTTATTTATTTGTATTTTACATTTGTTTCAGATGTATAATGTAATGGTTTGACAATAATGTAATTTATTAAGCGATCATCCAGATAATTCTAGCACCCACTTGGCAAATGCACAATAATTAAAATATATATATTTCTATAATATTTTATTTTCAAGAAACAATTGGCCTATGCAGCCAGTGCTATTATATTATAGTGCTTTGTGCTTGATGTGAAATGTTCTTGTTAATATGCTAAAAGAAGAATCCAAAGACCATGGGTGTCTTCCCAGCTCTGTAACTACTTTCTGGGTGATTGCGAGATAAGTTATTTCAATTTTGTTTTTGGATCAGTTTTCTCTTTTGTCAAAAGGCTGCTAATGCCACCTCTTTTCTTCAAAGGATCTGTTAAGGGAGTAAATTAGATGTTCAACCGATTTTATACCAGTATCTAGGCAGCACTTCTTTTTTTCCTAATTCTAAACCTGGGTTAGTTTATTCCGTTGGTTGGATCTTGATGTTAATGAGTGACATGACAAGTTTTTGCACATAGGGGAATACTGCACTCTGCTGTAAGCCACAACTGCAGCCTTCCCCATTTGTTAAATAAATGTGTGTCTTTAGTCACAAAGGCTAAGCAAGGGCAGCTGAGAGAGCCAAATGCTTTAGCAGTGTATAGTGGAAAGAGCAAAGGCTTCTTAATTCATGACAGTTCTGTCCTGACTGGCTGTGGGATCCTGGGCACATTGCTAACCTCTATGCCTCTCAGCTATTTCATCTGCAAAATGGAGACAAATATTCACATAATGCTTGGATTATTTTTTGTACTGAAATGATATAAAGTATGTGAACAACCTTGTAGAGGTTTCTGTGGCAACTGAAAATGGTTGACAAATTTATTTTGCTCCCTTGCCCCACATTTAATATTATCTGCAACACTATCAAGAATGCACTTCACTCGGCCAGCGTGGCTCAGTGGTTGATCACTGATCTATGAACCAGAAGGTCACGGTTCAATTCCTAGTCAGTCAGGGCACATGCCTGGGTTGCAGGCTTTATACCCAGTAGGGGGTAAGCAGGAGGCAGCCAATCAATCAATGATTCTCTCTCGTCATTGATGTTTCTATCTCTCCCTCTCCCTTCAACTCTGAAATCAGTAATATATATATATATATTTTAAATACACCTCCAAATTTTCTTCTTCATTATAGCTATCACTTAGTTATATGAATACTAATAGGGATTAAGCATTTTTGAATACTATCCAAATTATATTTAGAGAGGAAAAAACGTTTCTTAGTATTCTACAAAACAGCATGCATTATTTGTCCTTTTCATGAGAAAAATAGACAAAATTATTTACTTGGTTTGGTAACTTTGCCCATTCTGATTTGTGAGATTTATTCCACCAATTTTAAGCAGTGACCTCATCGTTATTGCATTCAACTTTCAATTAATCCAGATAATGTGAGAAACTATTAGCAATTAATTAAATAATCTGTTTAGGACATTGTACATTTCTACCTGACTGCCTAAGTTCCAAAGACCTCATAATGATGATGGACTCAATCAAGGTTGATAAGAAGGAGGGTCTGGGGCTGGCAGATTCTAATATTTTCCTCTTGCCCTGCTTGTTAAAACTCTCTGATACCAAAAGTACTTATGAAAAAACCATGATAGTAAAATGAGAGCAATACAAATCAATAAACATAATGGGCTCTGGTGAAAAGGAAGTGGCCTATAAAACTATCAGTAGACAGGAAGACAAGCAGACAATAATTAAAGGGCCAATTTCCCCATGATCATATGTTGAGCCAGGAAACTGATACCAGACCAGAGGTGTTCTCACAGAGTCATCATACTATAGGGAAAATTATATAGACTTTGTAAATGTCTGACAAACTTTAGGATAAATTACAATTCTATTATAGGAATTAGTGTGGCATTGGGTAAGTTACTTGACCTTTATAATAGTTAGTTCTTATATCCAGAAAATGAAAATTATTGAATTAGACAATGTATTTTAAAAGCCCAGATTAAAAAAATCTTTTAAAATTTTAAAGAAAATTCAGGATAAAGTGGTCATGTAACTCTCAGACAGGTTTTGTTGCTATGGTCACCTTATCCTAGGAAGTCTCCAAATCTAACAATCTGGCATCAAAAGTAACAGCAGCTCTTAGGAGAAACATTGCATTTAGTTGCTCAAAAGTGAGATATTGCATCTGTCGGATACAATGGACTCAAGACACTGCCCCATATCACCAATGTGTGGGTAGACCTAAGCTACAGCTCTTATTAAATCTTTTTGCTGTATAAATACTCTGAAAGGAACTGTTAATGGGTAGATTTTATTTTGCCCTTAAAAAATGTTTACAGGAGTTCCAGCAATCAAAAAAAAAAAAAAAGCAAAGTGTTCTTATTTGGCAAAGTGTCATCTTTTAATCAAACCAATTTTACCATTTCTCTGTATTGAAATTACAAGCACATGTCTTTCTCAGATATCTGGCACCTCTTCTGATTATTTCTTCATGTCAAAATGACAGACTCTTAATTACCAGGGCTACTTGACCATTTCTTGTAACAATTCATCATGACATTTTTATCCTCATGTCATTCCTCCTACACTATTATTTAGTGTTCAGTCAGAAGTGAGAATGCAGGGTTATACTTAAGAGTTTTTACATTGTAGCCTTGCAAGGTTGATTTGTTTGTTTGTTTTCCCCAGTTAAACATATATGAGATTTATTATGTATATTATGTATTTTTAAAAGATTATTGACATCTCTAGCACAACCATTCTAGCTGTGTTCATGATCTGTCCTTTTGAATCCAGTTCCTATAGGAAGCCAAATGATAACCCATACAGGATTCAAAGTATCATTCAATTGTAAGTGTTCAGTGAAGCAGTGAAGAGCATTCGCAACAACCCCAGATGCTAGACCAGGAAACATGTGGATGCATTTCCTGCTATAAATTTACATTATTGACATTTCTAAGAGTGCCTAGAAGGTTCCATTCTCTAGAGGCTGTTTACTTGATTAAAATGAACTCAGTTTATTCTAATATGTCCTATGCTATTTGTGAGGTTTTTTTATTTTTTTATTTTACTTGTTATCAAGCATGCCTTACTAATCTGATCTTTGGAGAATTTCTTCAGTTAAATGAATTTGCTTTCCATGAGATAAAACCAAGCAGATCTAAGAATTTTCAATGGACTTTGATTTAAAGAATTAATCATATGTGCATTGCTTTATCTATTTTATTTTTATATTTAAAATAATATTTCAAAGCTAAAAATGCCTTAAGATCCAAGTGCAATCACAAATATATTGATCTCTTTCACACACCCAGTAGCAATGTGATATAGATGTCCCCAAAGAACAGTGACTTCACTCTGTGGGTTGGCTAAGTGTGGGTCCTTGTATAAGGTGAATAGCATATCTAATAATCACCTCTTTTCAAACTTTCATTAATGCTAAATTTTGGAATCAAAGAATATGAGTGTTATAAAGGCTTTTGCTGAATTTTGTCATTTTCCCCAGAAACCGTGTATTAGTTGACATTCCCATAAGTAATCTATGAAAGTGCCCTTCTCTCATTTGCCAGAAAAGAATGTTGATATTTTTAAATTTTTTCTATTTTTATATTAAACGTGATATATTATTGTGACCTCAATTCAAATCCCTTTGCTCATTATTGAGGACTAAATATTTTCATCTATAATAACAATGCATATTTCTTGTTCTGTGAATAGTCTCTTAATTTCTATACCTACTTCTGCATTTCTTTGCCAAGTGCAACTATACTTATTCCAAATCCAAGGAATGGAAAGTTTTACCATTATTTCTTCTTGGGATTCCATTTTGCTAAAATTAAAATTCACAGAGAAAATCAATGAAGGCAGGACCTCCAATTCTTGAGTCTACAAACTCTAAATCAGGAATCAGATCTTCCTTGCAGCTGTGCTGACTTTGAAGCTGTGAATATTTTCCTTCTCAGACCTTTGGCATCTGTAAAAGCACTTAGATCTACTAATAATTTGTCTGCTTCTTAATGAGTGCTCTTTCAGAGGTGTTCAAATGCACTGAAAGAAGCACACATTTGAAAGCAGGTCACTTGACAACAGACATAGCCTAGAATAATTTCCCTGCAACAGGTCTCATGTGGAGAAGAAAAGAAAAATGAACAAGCCGATTAGTTGTGAAAAGAAAAAATGTTGGCTACTTCTAAGGGTGAATAGTTACCATTTGAAAATGTATTTGTCCATGAACCAAAATTAGAAAGCCAATATTTAATTTATTCCCTAATTCAGTATATAATATTTTAAAATAGTTATCCAATGTACATCTATTTTTTATTGATCATTTTTCTATATCCTGTTGGGTGCCTTGAGGATTTTTTTCATTTTTGAAAATGACAAGCCTTTTCTTTGAGAAGGAGCTTGCTGTAGGACCTTTCACTGCTCATGGAGCTTGAGAATCCAATAGCTATTCATCTACTTTATCAATCTCATCTTATTACCCACCAAAGACCAAGTAACTCTACCTGTGGAAATAATTTTGATTATTTGAAGAAACTCATTTCACTTGTCATTTCTGGAACATTCTTTTCTCTCACGTTTGGTATTGTTTGGTAGCATGTGGCAGGTTAGCTTCTTTGGTAAATAGCTCTATTTCATCTCTGCAAAATGTCAGGTATCTGGAAAAGAAAAAAAGTAGAAAACCTAAGGTTCCACTAGATAAATGTGAAAAAAATAGGAAATTTATTTTTGTACTGTAGCTATCTGAGTTGTAGATATTATTATGGAATGCTTATTCAAGACTATTTGGAAGAGTTAAATAGTTTGCATTCACACATTGAGAAATATTTATCTGGATAGTTCAGGCCATACACATTTGAGATATCCAGGCTTTTATAAAACAAAATTGATTGCTTAGCAAGAATTGTATTTTTTACTTACATTCGATGTGTAGTTTTCAATGAATGCTAGAAGGTCAACTATAATGAATAAATAGACAGTCCTTTCTATCAAATAATTGATGGAAGGATTGGTGGTAGTAAATTTTATGGATTTTTTCCTTTAAATAACTTTAAGTAAAAAGTCTAGAATTTCCAAAATGTTTTGCACTTTGTCTGATAGACTAAAAAGGAAATCTTTTCCCACTTAGAATTCCATGATATGCCACTAATAATTATTGCCTTGTCCTGTATAATAAAAGGCTAAAATGCAAATCAACTAAATGGTGGAACGACCAATGTGCACTGACCAGCAGGGGTAGATGCTCAATGCAGGAGCTGCCCCCTGGTGGTCAGTGCACTCCCACAGGGGGAGCGCAGCTCAACCAGAAGCCATGCTCATGGCTGGCGAGTGTTCCCACCTCCGCAGCAGTGCTCAGGATGTCCAACTGCCCGCTTAGGCGGGGAGCAGGCCTAAACTATCAGTCAGACATCCCCCGAGGGTTCCCGGACTGTGAAAGGGCGCAGACCAGACTGAGGGATCCCCTCCCGAGTGCATGATTTTAGTGTTTACATAATGATTTCATACAAAATATACTTTGTACGCTAAAAAACTACTAGACTAGCTAAATAAAATGTGCATTCTTGGACTCTATTATTATTTATGTGATCTTATTGATGACATGAAGCTCTAGATCTTTTCACTGATTCATATGCTATAATTTTAGATAGACAAACCATGCAACTTACCATGTGTCAAGCCATAGATAGTGATAACAAAGTACAAAGTAGTAGCCCACTCTATATTTACTGAATTAATTTAAAAAAAAAAGGAGAAAGGGAAAGAAGTGAATAATATTATTTCTTACCAAGAAACAAAGTATTAGCTGTTCTTGACATGGTTTGATGCCTTTTATAATTTGTATTTCCCCGAACTCTGAGACTTTTCTATATATTTTCATCTTCCAGAAAACAATTACCATCTTTCCCTTATTAAGGTATAGATTTTGTTGATCACTGAATATTCAGAAAGGGGTAAACATTGCCCAACTCCTAGCAATCAGTCCATTCAAGTCTTCTCCCACCCCTATTAATTTTTGCATTCTTCTCTTGGTAGTGTTGAAATTTTGGAGGTTTGCACAATGTGTTTTGTCCACTGGGGAATTTTGTCTTGCTTAATTTTGCCTCTGGATAATGTGCAGGTGGCATACTTTGTTACACTGATTGATTTTTTAAATTTTTTCATAGGGTTTGTAGCTTTCTTTTGAGAGCCTCTCATTTCAAAGGACAGAGAGGCAGCAGGGATTCAGTAGTTATAGCTGAAGCAACATCACAAATCCTATTGAGAGATAAAAGAATCAATGACATATTTGAGCATGAACAATATCTCTTGGCAAGAGTCTTTGTCCCTTACTTTAAAAAAAACATAGAAAATGTTTTCTTTCCAGATATTAAAATATACTGCCGGAAAGTCATAATTCAAGAGGACATATCTAACCTTGCTCTGTTAAGAGAAAACCCTTCTCCTCTTACACTTCTCCCCTGGTTTCTGCAGTGTTCTTTGCAAGAGGAAAGTAGTTTATTATCCTAAATCAAGTGCTTTGCCACTGTTTCAAGCCTCAACAAATGGAACAACAATTCATCCAAATGTGCAAGCCAGAAATCTAGAAGATATTCTGGTCACCACTCTCCCTCACCAATTTTCCATAATCAGTGAAGAGATAATACCAACTAATTATTTCCTAAACTATCTTCCAAAGCACATTCTTCTCTCCATTTTCATCTTCTCCTCTAATCTAAGCAACTATCATTGTTCATTTGGACTAATGCAGTAGCCTCCTAACTAGTCTCTTTTTTTTCTACTCTTGCATTTCTCCAACTCATTATTCATATTCCATCTTAAAATAGCAGGTATAACTCATCCAATGTTTTTAATGTTGACACATGTTGCAACTATTCACCAAATTGTATAAGTCAGAGAACTTGGACTCTCTCTTTATACCTTATGCTTCGTACTCATATTCAATTCATCACCAAATATTAGTGCTCTTTACTCTAATATATACAGCAAATTTATATGTATATTTTTTTCTTTTATACCACTATCCTCCTAGTCATATAATATCTAGTGTGGTCTAATATAGTAGTCTCTTTTCTATTTTACCTAAATTCTGTCTTGCTCTTCATCATTCAATACTTCACATAATGTCCATAATATACTTTTAAAATGTAAATCAGCCGAAACCAGTTTGGCTCGTGGATGGAGCGTCAGCCTGCGGACTGAAGGGTCCCAGGTTCGATTCCGGTCAAGGGCATGTACCTGGGTTGCGGGCATATCCCCAGTAGGAGATGTGCAGGAGGCAGCTGGTCAATGTTTCTCTCTCATCGATGTTTCTAACTCTCTATCTCTCTCCCTTCCTCTCTGTAAAAAATCAATAAAATATATTTAAAAAAAGTAGAAGATTTAAAAAAAATAAAATAAAATGTAAATCAAATTACAAAGAGAAAAATAGAAACTCTAAAATAGATCCAGAGGCCCCCTATAATAGGCAGCGTAATTCTGGATATGGGGAAATATAGATTTAAAATGGTTTTACAAACATAAGCAAGGGATATCACTAATGTTTTATTTTCTTCATGTTTTTAATTGAAAAATTTTATTGTAGATTTCCCCCATGCCCCCATTTGCCCACTTCCTCCTAGCCCCTGCCCACCCTCCTTGACTCTCACCATATTATTGTCTGTGTCCATGGGCTATACATATGTTCTTTAGTTAATCCCATACCTCAATGATTGTGCCCAATCTTATATGATATCACAGATATTTTGTAAGCACCACTATATGTAGCACATGGATCCCTAAAGATAAATAGCCCAACTGAGTGTGCTAAGCATGAAGTAAGTTGAAGATGCTACTTTATTAGCATCATATATTATAAGCAACACTAGAGGCCTCGTGCAAAAAATCCATGCATGGGGTCAGGGGGGTGTCTTTCAGCCTGACCTCTCACAATCTGGGACCACTGGCTCCTAACTGCGCACCTGCCTGCCTGCCTGCCTAATCGCCCCTAGTCACAAGCCTACCTGCCTGATCACCCCTAACCACCTCTGCCTGCCTTACTCATCATCCCCAACCACTCTGCCTGCCTGCCTGATGCCCCTAACTGCTCACCTGGCTTCCTGATCGCCCCTAACCACACGCCTGCCTGCCTGATTGCCCCTAACCATTCTGCCTTCCTGCCTGATAACCCTCAACCCCTCTGCCTGCCTGCCTGATTGGCCCTAACTGCTTGCCTGCCTGCCTGATCACCCAAACCACCTCTGCCTCAGCCCTCGTCGCTGTGGCTTCATCAGGAATGACGTCCAGAAGGTCGTTTGGCTGTCCAGTCTAATTAGCATATGAAGCTTTTATTATTATAGATTAACTTTATTTATTTATTTACTTATTTTCTTAGATGTAGACAAGGAAAGGAGGCATTCCTCCCCCCACCCCTGCTGCAGCTTTATTGAGATGTAATTTACATTATTGTACAAGTTTAAGATGAACAATATGATGATTTGATACACTTATATATTTAAAAATGTTTACCAAAATACAGTTTGTTAACACATCCTTCACTTCACACTGTTATCACTTTTTTGGGTTAGTGAGAACATTTAAAATCTTCTCTATTAACAAGTTTCAAGTCTACAATACTGTATTTCTAACGGTAGTCACCATACTGTACATTAGATACCCAGAATTCATCCCCCTTATAACTGGAAGTTTGTGGCCTTTGACCAACATCTCCTCATTTCCCCCACCCCCCAGCCACTGGCAATTACTCATATACTCTGTTTTTATGAGTTTGGCTTTTTTAGATTCAACAAATAAGTGAGATCATACTCTATTTTTGCCTTTGTCTGACTTATTTCACTTAGTGTAATGCCCTCAAGATCCATCCATGCCGTCAACAATGGCAGAATTTCCTTCCTTTTTACTGCCTGAGTAATATTCCATTAAATTTATTGGGGTGACGCCCCTATGTTCATAGCAGCACAATTCACCATAGCTAAGATCTGGAAACAGCCTAAGTGCCCATCAGTAGATGAATGGATTAGAAAACTGTGGTACATCTACATGATGGAATACTATGCTGCTGTAAAAAGGAAGGAACTCTTACCATTTGCAACGTCATGGATGGAACTGGAGAGCATTATGCTAAGTGAAATAAGCCAGTCAATGAAGGAAAAATACCACATGATCTCACTCATTCATGGATAATAGAGACCATTATAAACTTTTGAACAATAATAGATACAGAGGCAGAGCAGCCTCAAACAGATTGTCAAACTGCAGCGGGAAGGCCGGGGAGGGTTGGGGGGCAGGAGGTAGGGGGCTAAGAGATCAACTAAAGGACTTGTATGCATGCATATAAGCATAACCAATGGACATAAGACACTGGGGGATAGGGGAGGCTAGGGGACTGTCTAGGGCGGGGTGATAAAATGGACACATATGTAATACCCTTTGTAATACTTTAAGCAATAAAAAAAACATTTATTGGGGTGACATTGGTCAACATGACCATATAAGTTTCAATGTTAAAGGATCTGTATATTGTATACAAAGTTAACTCTTCTCCTGTCAACATATATTAGATATATTGGACTCCCTTCTACCCCCACCCCCTTCCCTCTGGCCATCACCATACTGCTGTTTGTGTTCATGAGTTTCACTTTTACATCCCACATATGAGTTAAATTATATGGATCTCAATTTTTTCTGACTTATTCCATTGAGCATAGTGTTCTCAAGTCCATCCATATTGTTGCAGATGACGCTATTTCATCCTTTATTATGGCTGAGTAATATTCAATTGTGTATATATAACATATCCTCTTTATCCAGTCCTCTATCACAGGATACTTTGTTTGTTTCCATGTCTTGGCCACCATGAATAATGCTGCAATGAACATAGGGGTGCATATATCTTTGCAAATACATGATTTTTAGTGTTTTGGGGTATATACTCAGGAAAGGGCTTGCTGAGTCATATGGTAGCTCCATTCTTAATTTTGTGAGGAACCGCCAGACTGATGTGCCTATTGGTTGTATATTCCCATCAGCAATGAATGAAGGTTCCCCTTTTTCCACAACTTATCTAACTCTTGTTACTGCTTATCTTATTGATAATGGCCACTCTAACAGGTGTGAGGTTATAGTTCATTGTAGTTATGATTTGCATTTCCCTAATTGCCAGTGAGGTTAAACATCTTTTCATATATTTATTGGCTATTCATATGTTTTCTTGGGAGAAGTGTATTTTCAGGTCCTCTGCCCACTTTTTGATTGGGTCATTTGTTTGTTTGGTGTTGTTTTATGAGTTCTTCATATATGTTGGAAATTGAACCTTTGTCAAACCTATTGTTTGCAAATATTATCTTCCATCTAGTTGGCTGCCTCAGTTTTGTTGTCATTGTCTTTTGCTGTGCAGAAGCTTTTTAGTTTGATATAGTCCCATTCACTTATTTTTGTCTTTACTCCCCTTGCTGTTGGGGTCAGATTCATAAAATTCTCTCTACAACCAAGGTCCACAAGTTTAGCACCTATGTTTCCTTCTATAAAAATTGTCATTTCAGATCTTATATTTAGATCTTTCTTTCATTTCCCACTCCAATCTTACAATGAGAATGTTTTTGACTCTGGTTTTGTATATAGCTGAACCCTAAATACAAAGTGATCATGACTTTTGAATCTAATTTGCATGGTACATATGATCATTAACCCAACAAATAATTATTTAAAATAAATTATGTCCTAAGCCTTGTGGTAGAATCTGGGTGAATAAAACACTTAATATCCTTGACTTCATAGAATGTGTAGCCCAGGAAGGGTGATAGATATTTAATGATTATACACACAAGTATATGGATGATTACAATTTGTGGTAGGTCTTATGAGAAAATTATGAGAGAGAAGAATGGCACACCTAAGTTAATGAAATGAGGGTGATGAGGGAAGCCAACTCCAAGGCAGTGAATTAAAGCTAAGACCTGAAAAACAAATAGGAATTACCCATGTAGTGAAAGTTCCAGTTAGACCATTCTTCATATTCACAAGTTCTAAATTGGGAAAGACCTGTGCCCATTTGAGAAATTAGAAGCACCAAGGATTAGATTATGGTAAGTATAAAGGATATTAATCTGAAAAGGTAGGCAGGGGCAAGATCATCCAGGCGATCTGGGGAAGATGACGCCCCATCACACCTCTGCTGCTGCCACTGCCAGCAGTGCAAGCCTTGGCCAGCCCTGGTTACCTGAGCCTGGGGTGGCCCTGGGCATCTGGGCAGCCACCATCCGAGACTTGCCTGAGCCTTGGCCTGGCCCTGGGTGGCTGGGGGCTGAGAGGACTGGGGGACTCATCCCTTGTGGGCTGAGGGGTCTAGACACCTCCATCTTGTGGCTGTGGGCGCCGCCATCTTTGCTATGGCGTGAGGGTCAATTAGCATATTCCCTCTTTATTAGATAAGATAATTATTCATCCATTGATCTATTATATTTTCACCTAGCCAAATTCTACACATTCCTCTAAGGGTGGAAATATATATATATATATACATTTTATCAGTTCATTAACCCATTGGCACCTAAGTTGCTTCCATATCTTGACTACTTAAATAATGCTTTAATGAACATAGGGTTGCATGTAACCTTTCAAATTATTGTCTTTGTTTCCTTCAGATAAATACCCAGAAGTGAAATTGCTGGGTCATATTATAGGTCTATTTTTTTTTTAGTTTTGGAGGAACTTCCATACTGTTTTCTATAGTAACTGAAGCAATTTCCAACCCAACAGCAGTGCATGAAAGTTCACTTATCTTCAGAATGTCACCAACACTTGTTTTTCGCTAACTTTTTGATAATAGCCATTCTGATAGGTGAGAGTTGTTATCTCATTGTGGTCTTTATCTGCATTTCCCTGATGATTAGTGACATTGAGCATCTTTTCATGTGTCTGTTCACCATCTATATGTGTTCTTTAGAGAAATGTCTATTGAGGTAATCTCTCCATTTTATAATTGGATTTCCTTGATGTTGACCTCTATGAGTTCTTTGCTGATGTTTTCAAGAGGGAGGGAGCTTGAGGGATGGGTGGAAAAGGTAAAGGAGAATAATAGTTATGAATTCCCAGTTGTAAAATAAGTAAGTCATGGGTATATAATGTACAG
Organism: Myotis nattereri; assembly: GCF_964212035.1. Taxonomy (NCBI): domain Eukaryota; kingdom Metazoa; phylum Chordata; class Mammalia; order Chiroptera; family Vespertilionidae; genus Myotis; species Myotis nattereri. The sequence goes on along the minus strand of NC_138078.1, from coordinate 130,895,876 downwards.
CACAGGGAATCTATATATATAAAAACCCAGCCACCATTACAGTGGAATGACCAGGATGACCAGAACTACCAGTGACTATGACACTCACTGTGGCAGCCAACCAGCCTGTTCCAGGGTGGATTGCCCCGAACACCTGAATCAGGGTGGGGCCAGCTGGCAATGCTCTCCTTTTGCAAAAGTGGACCCGAGATCGGGTGCTGGAGTTTGGGATGGGGTGGGAGGCTTTCCTAGTGGCCAGAGCAGTCCCCATGGTCCATGCATGGCACCTGGGCACCTGGCCCAGATCAGAACAGTGGCAGGAATAGAGGCTGCAGGGCACAGGGGGCAGCAGCACACAGGAGCCAAGAGGCATGAGGCCCATCCTGGGCTCTTACCCTGCCCGCTGGGCCCAGCAACACCAGCAGGTAGGCCATGGTGAGCAACAAGGTGCTGGGCTGCTGACTGGAAGGGAGGCAAGCCAGGAGGGCAAGGCCCTGTGCCAGCCAGTGCCCGAGCAGTGTGGATGGGGCCTGAGCTGCAAACCCTGGTGGAGTGGGTGGGGCTTCAGCCCAATGCATTTTTGGCCTTGGCCTTAGAATTCTGCGGGGAACCAGTGTCCTGGCAACCAGCACATCAGAGGTCAGCCTCACTTCAAGAGAGAGGACGTAGTGGATAGTGGCAAGGCCACAGGATAAATGGTAAATATTGTGGCCATCTTTGGGAAGCACAGCTGCCAAGGTTTTCAGTAACTATGAACAGATAATCTTTGGTCTCCGTTCTACAGAAGAGGAAGCTGAGACTCACAGAAAGGAGCCTTCCATAATACCTCAGCCACTTCTCATACCTGACCCTGTGCAGCATTGTTTTCGTTGAAAGTAGAGGATCCAAAATGTTTTTAGATCTTTGCTATTTTAGGCAGGAAATAATTTAGCACAGGGAATTGGTGCTTGGGAAATCATCAAAAAGCTGGAGGAGTGGGTATTAGGCTGTCCCCCCAGGAAAGACTCCCTGACCAGCGGGAGGAGCTGCCCTCTCAGTCACAACTGAATTCTAGGACACTCTGGCACAGCTGTGACCCGGGGATCGGGAAACTGCTGCCCCTGCAAGTGCCCTACAGCTCCCACAAAACAGGTCACTGGGCACTGCCTTTGCCACAGTTGCCTGTGCACAGCCTGGATTCTGCTGCAGAAAACCTCCACATCTCTGCAAACATGATCACCAGCAGCAAACATCCCAAACTGCGGGAAGATGCCTCTGCCCCACTTCTGCCTTCAAAATATTGTGCAAGCGCATCCAATCAGCAGAAATGAATTCATATTCAGAAACCTAGCTGCAAAAAAGTTTGGGAAATTTCAAACTTAGGAGTGAGATCTTGCCAACGTACCTCATGTGCCTGGTATTGATAAAAATGGGGCCCAGCTGGTGGGGCTCAGTGGTTGAGCATTGATCTATGAACCAGGAGGTCATGATATGACTCCCAGTCAGGTTTCGGACTCGATGCTCAGTAGGGGGATGAAGGAGGCAGCTGATCAATGATTCTTTCTCATCATTGATGTTTTTATCTATCTCTCCCTCTCCTTCCTCTGAAATCAATAAATATTCTTTGTAAATGGAGTCATGCTGGATATATGTGTTATAATGAGATTTTCATTTCATAGATCACTAATGTCTTTCCTGTTAAAACCATACTTATAGAACATTATTTACTTATCATTCATTTTAATTGATCTCAGAGAGAAGAAGTGACAGAGAGAAAAACATTGTTGTGTTGTTCCCTACACTCACTGGACTGGGTATTGAATCTGAAACCTGGGCATGTGCCCTGACTGGAATTGATCCACCACTGTCTGGTATATGGGACAATATTATGCTGGTACCCTACCCCCAAATTCCAGCCTCCAGAACTGAGAAAAGCACATTTCTGTTGTTTAAGCCACACAAATTTATGATATTTTGTTACAGCTGTCTGAGCTGACTAATCTATATATATAAAAAACCAGGGGCCACTGCAACCAAACTGATGACCGAATGGATGACTGAACAAGCTGAGGCGACAAGACTAGCAGAGGGGTTAGTGGGGAACGACCAAACAACTGAGGAGCAGGCTGTGTAGGGCAACCAGGATGGCAGGGGGGCTAGTGAGGGACGATCAAATGGATGAACAGCAGGCTTTGTGGGGTGACAAGGCCAGCAGGGGCGGGCAGTGAGGGGTGAGCAAATGACTGAACAGCAGGTTGTGTGGGGAGACCAGGTTTGTGGGGGGGGAGTGAGAGGTGACCAGTCTGGCAGAGGGGGGAAGTGAGGGGCAACCAGGCCAGCAGGGAGTGCAGTTGGGGGAGACCAGGCCATCAGGGGGGGCAGTTGGAGGCGACCTGGTTTGGTTGGCAGTGGGGTGCAGTTAAGGGTGACCAGGCCAGAAGAGGGGGGCAGTAAGGGTGACCAGGCCAGCAGGAAGAGGTGGTTAGGGGTGATCAAGCTGGCAGGGGGGTCAGTAGGGGTTATCAGGCAGACAGTCTGGTGAGCAGTTAAGAGCCAGGAGTCCCAGATTGGAGAAAGTGCAGGCTGGGCTGAGGGGACTATCCCCCATGCACAAATTTCATCCACTGGGCCTCTAGTCATATGTTATAAAAGCCCAGCAACTGACCAGCAGAATGACTAGAACAACTTCTGCCCCTCCCTCTGTCCATCCCTGGCCCCAATAGGTCCTCATCAGGGAGGGCCGGCTGAAACCCACTAGTGCACAAATTTGTGCACCGGGCCTCTAGTATAGTTAACAATCTATCTATCTAATAAAAGAGAAACATGGTAATTAGCTGTACGTCGGCTACCCTTCCCATTGGCTAATCAGGGCGATATGCAAATTAACTGTCAGCCAAGATGGCAGCCGGAAGCCAGGCAGCTTGAAACTAACATGAAGCTTGCTTGCTTCAGTGACGGAGGACTCCAACGTTGCCTGCCTGCCGTTGCCAGCCTCTGAGCTTGCAGTTTGAAAGATTGTTACAAATATAGAAGCTAAACAAAACCCCAGAAACCTGCTTTCAGCCAGCCCGGATCTCAGAGCTGGAGTTGAAACAGTGTTTCCATTATAGAACCCAAAAAAAACAGATACCTGCTTTCAGCAGCGGAGGTTTTAGAGCTGGAGCCAAGCCTAAGAGCTAAAGCTGGCCCAGAATAAAAAAGAAAAAAAAAGAAAAAAAGGAGCGGTTGGGAGCTTCAGTCCCCCGTCAGCCTGAAAACAGCCCTCAGCCCCTCACCCAGACTGGCCAGGCACCCCAGTGGGGACCCCCACCCTGAAGGGTGTGTGACCAGCTGCAAACAGCCATCATCCCCTCATCCAGGCTGGCCAGGCACCCCAGTGGGGACCCCCACCCTGATCCAGGACACCCTTCAGGGCAAACCAGCCTGCCCCCACACATGCACCAGGCCTCTATCCTATATAGTAAAAGGGTAATATGCCTCCCAGCACAGGGATCAGTGGAGCCGCTAGCCTCCCGGCACCGGGATCAGCGTGACAGGGGGCAGCGCCCAAAACCCCAGATCGCCCTGCGACTCTGTGTGTGACAGGGCCACAACCTCCCTGTCTGCCCTGCTCTGTTCATGACAGGGGAAGGCACCCCAAACCCCTGATCAGCCCTACTCTCTGCCTGATAGGGGGGAGCTCCCCAACGCCTGATCGCCCTGCAGCTCGGTGTGTGACAGGGTGCAGCACCGCAACCCCCACCCCCCATGGGCCCTGCTCTGTGTGTGACGGGGGAGAGCAATAACCTCACCATCGGCCCTGCCCTGAGTGTTACAGTGGCGGCGCCCCAATGCCCTGATCGGCCCTGCTCTGTGAGTGATAGAAGGTGGCGCCCCAACCCCCCACCCCCACGGACCCTGCTCTGTGTGTGACAGGGCCACAACCTCCCTGTCTGCCCTGCTCTGCTCATGACAGGGGAAGGCACCCCAAACCCCTGATCTGCCCTGCTCTGTGTGTGACGGGGGGGCACCCCAACCCCCTGATCTACCCTGCTCTGTGTGTCACAGGGGACGGTGCCCCAACTCCCCTATCGGCCCTACTCTGTGCGTGACAGGGGGGAGCTCCCCAACCCCCTGATCGACCCTACTCTGTGCGTGACAGGGTACTGAGCCCCAACCCCCCTGATGGGCCCTGCTCTGTGAGTGACAGGGGGCAGCGCCCCAACCCCCTGATCGGCACTGCTCTGTGCGTGACAGGGGGTGGCGCCGCAACTTCCCCATCGACCCTGCCTTGAGTGTGACAGGGGGCGGTGCCCCAACCCCCCAATTGGCCCTACCCTGAGCCTCACTGAGGGTGGCATTGCAACCTCCCGATCCACCCTGCTCAGTGCATGACAGGGGGCAGAGCCCCAACTCCCAAATCGGCCCTGCTCTGAGCCCGACCAGGGGCTGCACCTAGGGATTGGGCCTGCCCTCTGCCACCCGGGAGCAGGCCTAAGCCAGCAGGTCGTTATCTCCCGAGGGGTCCCAGACTGCGAGAGGGCACAGGCCGTGCTGAGGGACCCTCCCTCCCCTCTGAGTGCTCAAATTTTTGTGCACCGGGCCTCTAGTCTATATATAAAAAGCTAAGGGACCAGCCGGCCAGGATCTATGATGTGCACTGACCACCAGGGGGCATAGGCTCAGTACAGGAACTGCGAATGACAGCAACTTTGCAAAGTGCTTTCTCTCACTCTGGGAACCCTTGGGGGATGTTGGACTGCTGGTTTCAGGCCTGATTCCCACAGGCCAAGCCGAGGGACCCCACCAGGGCATGAATCTGTGCACAGGGCCTCTAGTGTGCACACTAGAGGCCCTGTGCACAAAAATTTGTGCACTCGGGGCGAAGGGGGTGTCCCTCAGCCTGGCCTGTGCCCTCTCGTAGTCTGGGACCCCTCGGGAGATAACGCCCTGCTGGGTTAGGCCTGCTCCTGGGTGGCAGAGGGCAGGCCCAATCCCTAGGTGCAGCCTCTGGTCCGGCTCAGAACAGGGCCGATTGGGGAGTTGGGGTGCCACCCCCTGTCATGCACAAAGCAGGGCAGATTGGGAGGTTGCGATGCCACCCCATCACGCTCAGGGTAGGGACGATTGGGGGGTTGGGACACTGCCTCCTGTCACACTCAAGGCAGGGTCGATGGGGAGGTTGCGGCGCCACCCCCTGTCACGCACAGAGCAGGGCCGATCAGGGGGTTGGGGCGCTGCCCCCTGTCATGCACAGAGCAGGGCCCATCAGAGGGGTTGGGGAGCTCCCCCCTGTCACGGACAGAGTAGTGCCGATAGGGGATTTGGGGCACCGCCCCCTGTCACACACAGAGCAGGGCGGATCAGGGGGTTGGGGCGCCGCCCTCTCACACTCAGGGCAGGGCCGATGGGGAGGTTATGGCTCTACCCCGTCACACACAGAGCAGGGCCCGTGGGGTGTGGGGGTTGGGGCGCCGCACCCTGTCACACACAGAGCAGGGCCGATCAGGGGGTTGAGGTGCCGTACCCTGTCACACACAGAGCCACAGGGCAATCAGGGTTTGGGGAGCTCCCCCCTGTCAGGCACAGAGCAGGGCTGATCAGGGGGTTGGGGCACCTTCCCCTGTCATGAACAGAGCCGCAGGGCGCTCAGGGGGTTTGGGCGCTGCCCCCTGTCATGCTGATCCCAGTAATGGGAGGCCTCTTGGCTCCACTGATCCCAGTGCTGGTAGGCATATTACCCTTTTACTATGTAGGATAGAGGCCTGGTGCATGGGTGGGGCTGGCTGGTTTGCCCTGAAGGGTGTCCTTTATCAGGGTAGGGGTCCCCACTGGGGTGCCTGGCCAGTCTGGGTGAGGGGCAGAGGGCTGTTTTCAGGCCGACTGAAGCTCCCAACCACTCCTTTTTTTCTTTTTCTTTTTTATTCTGGGCCAGCTTTACCTCTGAGGCTCCAGCTCTGAGGCCTCCGCTGCTGAAATCAGGTATCTGGTTTGTTTCGGTTCTATAATTGAAACAATGTATAACTCCAGCTCTGAGATCCTGGCTCGCTGAAAGCAGGTTTCTGGGGTTTTGTTTAGCTTCTATATTTGTTACAATGTTTCTTAAACTGCAGGCTCAGAGGCCGGCAAGGCAGGCGGGGAACATTGGTTTCCTCCATCACTGAAGCAAGCAAGCCTCATGTTAGTTTCAAGCTGCCTGGCTGCCGGCCCCCATCTTGGCTGGCAGTTAATTTGCATATCGTCCTGATTATCTAATGGGAAGGGTAGCAGTCGTACACCAATTACCATGTTTCTCTTTTATTATATAGGGTATATCCAGCGATTGGAATGACAGCATGACCAGAATGGCCTGGATGACTGGGTGGCTATGATGTGCACTGCAGCAGCCAACCAACCTTATCTGGCCCCCAATCGGCACCCCTGGCCGGCCTGGCCCTGATTGACCCACAATCCCCTGATTAGGGGTTGGGCCAGCTACCAACCACCCATGGACCCTCCCCTGCCCCACCCCACCCATGGCACCTCCCCCACCTGACCATGCCCACAATTTCCTCCACCCCGATTAGGGTGGAAGCCAGCCAATCACACACAGACCCTCTCCCCTACCTGCCAGGTCTGATGGGCTCTCATCAGAGTGGTCCGGCCACACACCACCTGTCCATGAATTTGTGAAGCGGCCCTCTGGTATCATAATAAGTATATGGTGACAGAGGATTACTAGATTTTTCATGGTAATTTGGGGTAGGTCTTATGAGGACCTATCATATCATCCTATATAATAAACCCCTACTATGCTAAGTGTCCAGTTGATGGGTCGGCTATTCAACCAATCAAAACATAGTATGCTAATGATATGCTAAGGCTGCTCAACTGCTCGCTATGACATGCACTGACCACCAGGGAGCAGATGCTCCAACCAGCAGGTTAGCTTGCTGCTGGGGTCTGGTCTATTGGGACCGAGCGAGATGGGCCGGACATGCCCTGGAGCCCTCCTATGGTCCCTCCCTGGTTGGCCAACCTCCCACATCCCTCCCAAGCCTGATCGTGCACTGGTGGGGTCCCTTGGCCTGGCCTGTGCCCTCTTGCAATCCAGGACCCCTCGGGGAATGTCAAAGAGCTGGTTTGGGCCCAATCACGCAGGCCAGGCCAAGGGACCCCACTGATGCACAAATTTGTTCACTGGGCCTCTAGTAAGGTATATAAAATATTGATCACTATGCTTTACAACTGAAATTAATATAACATTGTATGTCAACTATACGTAAATAAAAAATAAAATACACATATGCGTGTCTTTCTCAGTCCATATCACTCTCAGATTTTACTTATAAGGCCTTTTCCTCTCTTTGTTCTCAACTACCTTTGAGGAATTTCATCTAATTTTCCAAGTTTAAGTCCCATACCTGATTTTTTCCTGTTCCTTTCTTTGTCCCCTCTCACTCTACTCCCACTCTCTTTCTTTTCATATTTTTACTTCACTGGCTCCTTCTTCTCTTTCAAAACTTATGCTTAACTATCATTTTTTCAAAATAATACAAATTGTCCTTTGATTCATCCACACACACAGGGGCAAACTCATGAAAAGATAAACTGCATATTTTTATTCTATTTTCTCAGTGCAGACCTTCTCACCACCATTTGGAAATTTTACTCCTATCCATATTACTCTACTGAAACTGCTCTAGGGAAGTCAGCAAAGATTTTCTAATTCTCAAATATAACATTATTTATTTTCTCCTCACTTATCTGGATTTGTCTGGGGCATTTTTTGCTTCAGCTTTGTCTATTCCTTTCCCTAATTATTATTTCTCTACCTTTTAATGACACATTTTATTTTTCCCTTTACAAATTATTTATGCATCTTATAATACAAAACAGCATACATATGTAAAATGTATCATATATTATATATGTATAACTATATAGTCTATAAATATTATATCATATCTTACAAAATATATAACTCTCAGAGGTTTCATGTGAGAATACAATGTGTATATAATTCATGCATGACATATAAAGTTAACATTTAATATACTAACAATATATTATTTATGATATATGATTTATACATATGCATGCGTATATGTGTGTGTACATATTCAATCCACACAACTATTGAGATATATACAATTATTTTCTCAATTTTACAGATAGGAAAACTGAGTCACAGAGTGGATGGCTCACTTGCCCAAGATCACAGAGTTGGTTAAGTGTCTGAGCTAAGATTCAAACTGGTGTATTCTGTGTAAAGGGCTTTTAACTATTCTATTATACACTGTCCTTTAGTTTCCAGAGAGAAAACATAGCAGAGAAAGTAGATGTTCTGAGAACCAAGATGGCAGTGTAAGGTATAGACCTGTGCGTGCTGCCTCCCACAACAACATTGAAACTACCAACTATAAGACAAACAGCTGTCATTCAGAACCATGGGAAAGCTGGCCCAGTGGAAGTTCTACAACTGGAAGGAAAGAAAGAAGCACATTGAGACTGAGTAGGATGTGCACAGGCTCCAGGAACAGAAGTGCGGAGTCGTGTGCCAGGCGGGCTGCAACTGGATGCGCGGTTTTTTTCAATCGGAAGGGGTTACAAACTCTCGAATCCACTGAGCTTGTTTGGGGCGGGATTCTGAGGTCCCAGACCCCTACGGGTAGAGGCAGGATGTCCTTGCAGCAGGTCAGAAAGAGAGGATGGCTCTCTCACAGAGCTGTTCGCTGGCACTCAGGGACGCGGAGTCAGGGAGAGGCGAGAAGCCGCGGAGATGCCATTGCTGTTTGCTCTGCCCTAGTGACTCCCTGAGACCCCGCCCTACTCAATTTGCATCCCCGTCCAGGCTGTGCCAGAGGCACAAAGGGAACCACCGGCGCTTTTACAGCATGACCCAACAAACTGCAGATTTCAGCTCCTAGCATCCATAAGGGACACACTCAAGAAGTGTTGTTTTTTTTCAATCGGAAGGGGTTGCAAACTCTCGAATCCACTGAGCTTGTTTGGGGCGGGATTCTGAAGTCCCAGACCCCTATGGGGAGAGGCTGGATGGCCTTGCGGCAGGTCGGAGAGCGAGGGTGGCTCTCTCGCAGACCTGCTCCCTGGCACGTGGGACGCGGAGTCGCGGAGAAGCAAGGAGTCACGGAGGCACCATTGCTGCTTGCTCTGTCCTGGTGATTCCTTGAGACCCCGCCCTACTAAATTTACATCCCTGCCTGGACTGTGCCAGTGGCACAAGGGGAACCACCTGTGCTTTTGCAGCGTAACCCAACAAACGGCAGATTTCAACTCCTCATACCCATAAGGGACACACTCAAGAAGCAGACTCAGTGTCGGAGGAAGCCAGAGCTGGACCCGGCTGGGCCGGAGACATGAACATCTGTACCAGCAAACACACAAGCGGGTCTACCAGATCCAGTCTCACATGGGACACCGGGAGATGGCAGACAAGCAGTCTGTGCACATGGTAGAAAACGGGGCCCAACCAAGCATACCAGATATTCAGCCAGCTAGAAAACCTGGAGATTTTGTCCAGCAAGGAGCCTCCCAACAAAAGACAGAATGCCAAACTTCGTGTTGACCAGTTAAAGTGTGATGTCCAGCACCTGCAAACGGCTTTCAGAAACTTCCAGCAGAAGAGACAGCGAGAGGAGCTTCTGACTCACACCTTGCGAGGCTGCGGTGCCCCTGCGAGGTTACAACAGCACCTGTGAGGCTGCGACAGTCCTAGTGAGGCTGAAATGGTCCCAGTGAGGCTGAGTCGGCCCCTGTGAGGCTGACATTGTCCCTGTGAGGCTGAGACAGTCCCTGTGAGGCTGAGACAGTCCCTGTGAGGCTGAGATGGTCCCATTGAGGCTGAGACGGTTCCTGTGAGGCTGACATGGTCCCTGTGAGGCTGAGACCATTCCCATGAGGCTGAAATGGTCCCTGTGAGCCTGAGACGGTCCCTGTGAGCCTGAGATGGTCCCTGTGAAGCTGACATGGTCCCTGTGAGGCTGAGACGGTCCCAGTGAGGCTGAAACGGCCCCAGTGAGGCTTAAACAGCCCCTGTGAGGCTGAGACAGTCCCAGTGAGGCTGAGACGGTCCCAGTGAGGCTGAGATGGCCCCTGTGAGGCTGAGACAGTCCCATTGAGGCTGAGATGGTCCCTGTGAGGCTGCGACAGCCCCTGGGAAGCCAACAGTATGGCGTGAGCCAACCAGATGGCTTCGTCGATGGCCCGTGAACCAGAGCGCAGCCCCAAGCACAACTATTACCAGTAGGGCTAGAGGGGCGAGAGCAGCTGTAGTGTTACTTTCTCCTCACTTTTGGTAAAGAAATCCTCAGTTCAAACATAAGAGGACACATTTTTTTAAATATATTTTATTGATTTTTTACAGAGAGGAAGGGAGAGGGATAGAGAGTTAGAAACATCGATGAGAGAGAAACATCGATCAGCTGCCTCCTGCATACCCCCCACTGGGGATGTGCCTGCAACCAAGGTACATGCCCTTGACTGGAATCGAACCCGGGACCCTTGAGTCCGCAGGCTGACACTCTATCCACTGAGCCAAACCAGTCAGGGCAAGGACACATTATTTTCAAAAGCCATTACGTGTCTCTGTACCCTTTCTGAGTAGAGCATGAACAAGTCCCTAGAGACCTTTCTGAGCACAGGGACAAGTTGCAGATGGAAATAGCTACATTTTCGATGTGTGTGACCTTTGATCTGGCAACAAAAAGAGTACACCTATGGATGAGGACAGTGGGTGGGTAAGGGCAAGGGTGGGGTGGGAACTGAGTGGAGGTGAGCTATGGGGGGAAAAAAGGGGAACAACTGTAATAATCCGAACAATAAAGATTTATTTTTTAAAAAAGTAGATGTTCTGTTAATTCAATCAGAGACAATGAGTTCCAAACTGAAGCCAACTTCTCCTGGAGTAACACAGGCCTTCACTACAGCCCTGTTTATGCTGAGACTCTTATGAATATTACAGGTTTACTAGTAAATCTCATCCAAGTACAAATGTTAATGTTATTTGATAACTTCTTTTCCCTCCTACTGATCAGGTTATCAGTGCCTGTGATAAATTTTTCCACACATACCCTTTTTCCTTTCTTGATAATACCACACTAGTTCAAACCCAGGTTTTCTTTTGCCTCATCTACATCAACCTCATATATGGGCTCTTCTTGCTTTAATCCATTTTACACAACTACCATGATTATCTTTCCAAGAAGCATTCCAATTGTGTCATTCCCTTCCTCAAAAACATTTAATGGCTTCATATTGCCTAAGAAAGTTAAAAAAAATCACTTAACAGATATTAAAGATCCTTTGGCATATGTCTCATAGCTACCTTACTTTTCCCTAACATTATGATTTAACCATTGGAAGTATTCTTTGTCCTTTATACTCTCTTCATGCAATTCCCATATTCTCCTTTCAAGGTCCTGCCTAACTAAAGACTTCTGTCAAATACCCGTCTCATCATAGAAAGTGATCAATCTTGGGGATTTTCACTGTGTCCTGAGCACCTATAACAGAATCTGGCACATAGTAGATTTTTAATATATATATATATATATATATATATATATATATATATATATATATATATATTAAAACGTAAATGAGAGGTTATTGAATGATTTTACACATAGTGACTACTGTAAGGGAAGTGGTATTAATTTAGAAGATTAATTCTAGTGAGAGTATTAATTATCTATTTTGAGTGATGACTATACTCAAGTATTTAAGCTTTTTTTAAGGAAATCATATATGCTAGTCTGGATATTTCTTGGTAATATTACTTAATAGAGAAAAACAAACAATAGTATTAGTTTGCTGTCAACCAAAAAATGTCAAAATACATGTACCTATTTTTTCTGTAAGATCACAAAATCTGTATTCACAACCAAGTTGCATTATCTGATATTTTTTTAGCAAATGAAATCTCAGGATTTTATTAGGCTGAAGAACATCAGTTTATGTAATTCTGGTACTCAATTGTTGGTCAAATCTGCACAGTTATCGCTAAAGGTCACAGTAAAGCTTATTTTATTTTATTTCTAACTGAGAGGAGAGAAATGTCTCATGTAGTGGCTTTATATTACCAACAATACTTAAAACCTCACTTCTTACAAGCAATACCTTATATATTGTTTTAATAGCTATATAAACAAATTTACATATATAATTTTCATAAATGTATGATCTGAGATTATATTAACATGCACTATGTGCATTTTTGTCCTTATATATTTTTAATTTTATTAAATTTATTGGGGTAACATTAGTCAATAAAATTATATATAAGTTTCAATTGTACAATGCTATGATACATTATCTGCATATTGCATTGTTTTTTCACCACCCAATTTCAAATCTACTCCCATCACCATATATTTTACACCTTTACCTTCTTCTACAGCCTTCCACTCATCCTTTCCTCTGTCTGTGTCTATGTGGTGTTTGGTTTGTTTTATTTATTTGTTTGTTGTTTTCTGTTTTATATCCCACATATGAGTAAAAGCATATGGTTTTGTATTTTTTCGTGTAACTTATTTCACTTAGCATGATATTCTTAAGATCCATCCATGTTCCTCTCTCATCAATGTTTTATCTCTCTCTCTTTCTTACTATCTCTCTAAAAATCAATAAAAACACATTTTAAAAAATAGTCAGAAAAGAAGAAAGGTGTTAGCTATGTTAGAAGATAGATAATTACTTAGATGTTTATGATTATTTCACAATGTATACATATACCAAAACATTAAGTTGTACACTTTAAATATATGCAATTTTATTTGACCATACCTCAAAAAAACTGAAAACAATGGCATAAGACTCCATTACAATTCACCGCTGAAGTTTGAGTGATAAATAAAACATTCCATGGTTAATTTAATTTTAGACTTGTTTAAGCAATTATGGTACTGGAATCCTGAGACCAGTTATAAAGGTAAATGTTCCATTGAATATCTTGTTCCACAGCCCAACATTGTATACTGTGAGAAGTGAAATGAGAGCCTTGGTTACTATCAAAGATGTGTAGAATTCAGAATGGATAAGGAGTGCCATGTTGAGACCTTGTAGTCTGGCTTTAATATATACAGAGCAATATGTTGCCGGGGTCCAACCCCAGCGGGTCCAGGGGTCCCCAAAGGTGTGGACGGAGTCGGCGAAGAAGGAAAGACTCGGAGGCAGCGTTCAGTTGATCATCATAGCCGTGTTCTCTTGTCAGGGTCTGGTCAGGATCTCCAGCCGAGTTCTGGTCTGGATCTCCAGAGAGGTTCTGCTTAGGATCTCCAGCCAGGTTCTGTGTCCATGTTCTCTTGCTAGGTTCTCCAGCCAGGTTCTGTAGCCATGTTCCCTCACTAGGTTCTCCAGCCAGGTTCTGTCCAGGTTCTCCAGCCAGGTTCAGTCACCAGGTTCTAGTCAGGTTCTCTTGCCAATTTCTGTAGTCAGGTTCAGTCCAGGATCTTTTGCCATGTTCTCTCCAGCGAAGTTCTTCTGTCTCTAGATTCCGTGTAGGTTCTGTCTTCTTTCTGTCTCCTAAGTTCTGAGACTTGTTGTCTTGTTACAACTGTATTTATCCCAGTTGATTCAATCCTATCAATCTCTATTACAAAGGTTAGGGCGTTTCTTATCTCCATTCCAGGGAGTAAAGATTATGTAGCTTAAGCATGATTGTTTGTAGTTAAAGTGATTAACTACCCGCCTGGCACTTAGTTAAGGAGTTTCATCCCCTCCCTAACTTCAGGGGAAAATCCCTACCTGGGGAAACAACCTTTCTCAGAGAGGAGACCTTGGTTAAAACACATAGTGCCAAGAAGGTGAGCAAACATTTTAAGAACAGTATGCCATATATGCCAGGTCCTTTGAAACAGCAAGGATGGACCGGCTCCCGGCAATATGTGGCCCCTTTATATTTTTTGAATCTGTGAGGCAAGATATTCCAAGAGATCTTTAGCCCCAATCAACCAAACTTGGATAGGAATTATTTGTATTGGCCAGACCAGATGGTCAGACCATTGGCTATGACCCAAAGAGCTGCAAAAATGTACACACGTACACATGAGACCAAATGTTGTCCAAGACATCCAGTGGTAATATGGCTGCCTAAAGTTCAGCCAACTGAGCTGACCCTTGGGTCCTGTCCTTTATCAGGAAAACACTGGTTAAGGGATAAAAATCAGCAGCTCTCAAGTAAGTTACTTTAAGTTTGATAGTGATAAAATCATTGCTTAAGTGAATGGGCTTCTTTTGATATGGGCTCTGTAGATCCTAAGATGCCCCCAGGTATCCAAGGGTTCTAAGAGAAAGATGAACTTTTCCTGCACTGTGGTATCTGGGAAGAGACTTGGCATAGGAGAGGTTACCCTGTCCAGTAGATAGGGTATGCAGAGGAATCACCCCGTTGGAAGGAGGCCCAACTAGCCACTCTGAGCTTGAAGAATGTTGCCTCCATGATCAAAGGCATAATGGGTAGCTGAACATAGAGGGTCACAGGTTCAGGACCTGAGATTGCCTTTACTTTTAGCAAAGTCCAGTATGTGGCCATCAATTGCCACACTAATGGCATACACCATTGGGCCAAGGAGGGCAGTTTCTTGAATCAGAAGCCCATTTGGCAAGTTATGGCTATCATGAATGGTCCAGGGACTCCAATAGGTATGAGAGAAGGTTGATAAAGCCTCTACAATACAGGAGTTTCTAAAAGGCCCTAACAGGACTGATTGTCCTAGAGTAATTTAGACAGATTTTCGAGCCTTATGTTACAAGGAATCCTATTCAAGATAAGCCAGTCTGCAAGCAACATATCTAATGGAATTAAATAAAATCTATTAGTAATGTCACTTCCATAATCCAAAAAAAACTGCAAAAGATGGTGGGCTTCTTTTCATAATGTGGGTACTAAGGAGAATAAAAGCTGATTTTTTTGACATACTCAGGATTAGAGAAGCCCTCAGATTAACAAATTATTGTCAGAAATTTAACTGAGGCCGTAAGGTATTTCTGTGAGTAGGGGTACTGGACACCCACTTTGTGAGCTCGTTTGTGAATAAGTGTATCATATGAATCTCTTCAAAGGAGGATGCCATTGGTGTGATGTCATATCTGTGCACCTGGAAAAATCTAGATGTGGTGAAGATACTGTCTGCAAAGATAATGAGAGATAACAGGACTGGAGAGGTACCCTACTGAGTACCCAGGTAAAGGTGTATTATGTCTCTTTAAATGTGTAGGTTAACTGTAGCTACAGTCTGTTGAAATAGGTACTGGGTAAAACATGTCAGTCAAATACTTTGCTATGACTGCTAATTATTTACCAGTTTCTTACTGGGTAAAATCAGTAATTTCAAAAATATTTGAAATGGATTCCTAATAGGTGGGAACATATTAATGGTCTGAAAATTCACACTGAGGCACCAATCATGCTTTCCAGGTTTAAGAGGAAGTCTATTTTGGCTGTTAAATTCAGAAGCAGTAGGGATATGATATCTTCCTTAACTAGGTCTTATATAATGGATGTATACCTGTGAAGGTCCTGTTTTCATTTACATTGGGTTCTATTTCAACAAGGGTGAAAGGTGTTATTTTATAAATATGGAGGAAGGTACACAGAGTAACATTTTCTCAAACGGATTATAAGGGCAAAAGATTTATTTTTACTACTCATTGGATCAGATTGTCATTGCGCACTAGAAAATATTTTAGGACAATAAGTGCTTTGGCTATGGGAAATTGAGGCAATACAATAGTTCTAATGGTTAAGTTTACACATATTTGCTTCTATTTTGTGATGAGAAACTCCCTTTTTAATAAGCTTATCCAAATGTTGGCTGGACAGGGAATAGAAAGAAATGAAGCTTAAAGCTGCCAATAGTCTAACATACTAAATGGAAATAATATTCATTATTACACACTGCCAACCCTCACACAACACCCTGTTCCCCATCTCCTTACTGTCTCCCCCCACCTCCCGGTGCCAAACACAAGCAGAAACAACAACTTATTTTCTTCCTTGCCAGTATGATAAAGTGTTAAGGGGGAAAAAAATTTCATCTTCAGTCTTCATCTTGTCCTTGTTCTCAGTGTCTGGCTTATGATGGACTGACTGGTCTGTTGCCCAAACTTGTAGAATTCCACATCCCTCCCTTCTCACATACTTGCCCACTCCTTTTCTCCCTCCCATCATCAGAGAACACACAGAGATACAAACACATTTCCTTTATACACATTCTAGTATTTATTCATTTAGATTTTGATACATACATAATGACCAATTCTCAAGTATTTTATCTGGAGAGGCAGCACATACTTAAAGGTGTTTCTCTTCAGGTAGACCCCGGGCATTATTTGTGGTAGAACTTTCTTCTTCTTCGTCATCTCTTTCTCCTTCCCCTTCTTCTCCTTCTCCTTCTCCTTCTCCTTCTCCTTCTCCTTCTCCTTCTCCTTCTCCTTCTCCTTCTCCTTCTCCTTCTCCTTCTCCTCCTTCTCCTTCTTCTCCTTCTCCTTCGACTTCTTCTCTTTCTTCTCCTTCTTCTTCTTCATCTTCATCTTCTTCTTCATCATCTTCTCCTTCTCCTCCTTCATCATCTTCTTCATCATAATCTTCGTCTCCTCCATCTTCATCATCGCGGTCTTCTTCATCGTAATCTTCTTCTCCTCCATTTTCTTCTCCTTCTTCATTATCGTCGTCTTCTTCATCATAATCTTCTCCTTCTCTATCCTCTCCTTCATCATCATTGTCTTCATCATAATCTCCTTCTCCTTCTCCATCTTCTTCATCATCTTCTTCATCATAACCTCCTTCTCCTCCATCTTCTTCTCCTTCTTCATCTTCATCGTCTTCTTCATCATAATCTCCTTCTCCTTCTCCATCTTCTTCTCCTTCATCTTCATTATCTTCTTCTTCATCATAATCTCCTTCTCCTTCTCCATCTTCTTCTCCTTCACCTTCATTATCTTCTTCTTCATCATCATAATCTTCTCCTTCTTCTACTTCTTCTTCTCCTTCCCTTTCGTCATTACCTTCTTCGTTGTCCTCATCCTCGTACTCTACCTCATCCTCATTGTTCTCAATTGGCTGGTTAATTGTGGGTTTCTTACCTTTCCTGTAGTAAAATACAACTATCTTCTTCTTTCTTATTCTCTTATTTTCTCCACTTGCTTGAAGGTCTGAATTTGCATCGCCCATTATCTTCATTACCTAGTGGAGAAACAAGAGAAACCCAGAAAGAAATTGGTTTTGGGGAAGAAATTGGGAAATGGGTGGGAAGTGGGATTGTGATAGAATGACAGTGGATTCATTGAGGAGGTGTCTGTGCTAGAAAAGGGCAGGGTCAGAGTCATTGTTGGGGAATCAATAGGGAAGAAGGGGAGGCATATCAGTAGGGTAGTCTGACCTTATCGTTGTCATCATCCAGATCCGAAACTGACATCGGATTCTCTTCACTACTTGACAGTTGTTGGCCCATCGTGCGGTTGGAGTCTGCGATCCAGTATCTAAACTCAGCTTCAGTACATTATTAGTAACCTGGGATTTGTTGTAGTGACTGTGGCCTACTCCAGGGCTCCTGACCTCTATATATACTCTCCAGGACAATGAAGAGCCACACCCTGCAACTTTGATTGGCCAAGCCATGGTTGCCATGGTGTGGCCTGGCATCACAAAGCCTCAGCTTGACCATCCATGGGGAGGGGGTGGGAGAGAGGATGTGGAGGAGTCAGATGTTCTGGATAGAGAAAGGGGAGCTTCCTTAATACTTCCTAAAATCTTTCCCAAACTGACCTCTCACTCCCTCATTTCCTCTAGTTCAATTATTGTCCAGCACATGTCAAGGAGGGGGTGTTTCAAGCTATTTCCCATAACCCCCCTATCCATTCAGTGGTTCATTCTACTATCCCCCAACTACTATCATTACCTAGTATTTCATTTGTTGTTTTAACAGGTGTTTTATTTTAGAATAGTTTTAGAATTACAGAAAAATTGTGATGATAATATCCATATACCCCATACATATTTTCCCTTAATATTAGTATCTTACATTGGTATGGTACAATTTTTACTTGTAGTGAACTATCAGTGAAATAGTTACATTCAAATCTCAGTTTTCAAACATCTTCAATATCAAACAATTTGGTGCTAGACCAAGTTGTTCAAGAGAAAAAATGTATTAGTTGTGGAACAAAACTTCAGTTCTTGACCTGATAACTTTTTTATGCTGATACCAAGGGTTTGAAAGTCCTCACAAAACAATAATCACATGCAATTGAACACTTAGAAAAATTGTTGTTGATCTGGATAAATGAAAAGCAGTTAGCCAGTGATAGCATTTAGTAGGCAACAATATGTGGAAAGGTGAAGATGATTCCTTCTGACCTCTTGAATAGTACCCCTAAAAGAAGTGCTGACTGTGATTCATTTAAGGCTAGCAGGGGATAGTTCCATAAATTTAAGGAAATAAGCATTTCTTTTTAGATGAAACAGTACTTTAGACATATACTGTATATAAGAAAGCTAAAACAAGGAATGATTTGTGTGTCTGGGATGGATTCATTCAATTTACATTTATGTCTAATAAGCAAAATTATTTGGATTTCTTTTTTATATATATTTCTACTAGAGGCCTGATACATGAAATTAGTGCATGGGTCATTTTCCTAAGCCTGGCCACTGTTCAGCTCTGATCTGGGCCTGCTGGTCAGGGGAAGGTACTGGTGGAAGGATGGGGTCTGGAAGGTTGGTCACCAGCCCTGAGAATGAATCTGACTCTCAGCACCCATTTGAAAGGGGTCCTGTCTGCCGCCACCCACCCACACTTCCCCATCTCAGCCAGGGGCATGAAGGCCCTGGTGTGGTCGGGAAAGGAGGTGAAAGGGGCCCACCTGGGTGTAGAAGGAACAGATGCCAACACCACTGACCACCCCTGCCACCACGTGGTTCCTTGCCTCTCCGCCTCCTCCTTCCCTCACTGCTGAGCTACCACTGCAGAGGGCGGGTGGTAAGTCAATCAGGACCTGCCAGCCAGGGTGAGGGTCCAGGTGCAGGAGGTTGGCTGCTGGCCCCAAGGAGGTAGCCAGCCCTTGGCCCCCCTGGGAAAGGGGCCATGTCTGTCACCACCCATCTCCAGTTCCCTGTTCCAGCCAGGGGCTTGGCCCCATCAGGAGATTGGAGCTTGCATGGCTGGGCGGGAGGGGGGGGGGCGGGGGGCGGGGGAGAAACTGCGGGAGGTTAGCCAGCCAAGGGAGGTTGTCTGTGGGAGCGCACTGACAACCATGAGACAGCCACTGCATTGAGCATCTGCCCCCTGGTGGTCAGTGCATATCATAGAGACTTGTCATTTGGTCATTCCAGTCATTCTGGTTGTTCCGTCTTAAAGGTCGCTTAGGCTTCTCTCTCTCTCTCTCTCTCTCTCTCTCTCTCTCTCTCTCTCTCTATATATATATATATATATATATATATATATATATATATATATATATTTCAAAAGAGGAAAGCAGAGTGAGAGAGAGATAGAAACATCAGTGATGCTAGAGAATCATTTACTCGGCTGCCTCCTGAACGCCACCCCCCACTGGGGATCAAGCCCACAACTCAGGCATATGCCTTTCACAAGAAACAAACTCGGAACCTTCAGTCCACTGATTCAAACTGGCTATGGATGACTTGGTTTTCAAACAAATCACTTCTCAAACAGTCTTCTGAAACAAATTATGTTTAAGAAGTGAGGTTCTGTATTGAAGACTTTATTTTATTATGATATCCTTAGTTTTTACTTAATGTGCTTTTTCTGCCCCAGGATCCCATTCAGGATACTGTATTAAATTTTAGTCATCATGTCATGCCTCATTGGGATCCTTGTGGCTGTACAGTTTTCTAGACTTTTTGTTTTAGAGAAACTTAATCTTTTTGGTGCCTTTTTTTACATTAACTCCTCAGATGTTATTGATGTTATAGTTGAAAGTTTGCACCCCTTTACCAAGCTCTTCCTATTTCCTGCACCCCTCAGCCCCTGGAAAATACTTCTCTACTCTGTGTTGCAATAATTTTGAATTTTTCTATTTTTAATATTCCACGTAAGTGATATTATGCAGTGTGGGAGATGGGTATGTGTGTGTGCATAACATCTTCTGTATCCATTCATCTATTGATGAACACTTACATTACTTACCTTGGCTATCCTATCTAATAAAAGAGAAACATGGTAATTGGCATATGACCGCTACCCTTCCCATTGGCTAATCAGCAAGATATGCAAATTAACTGTCAGCCAAGATGGTGGCTGGCAGCCAGGCAGCTTGAAACTAACATGAGGCTTGCTTGCTTCAGTGACGGGGGACTGCAACGTTCCCCGCCTGCCTTGCCCACCTCTGAGCCTGCAGTTTCAAACATTGTAACATATATAGACGCTAAACAAAACCCCAGAAACCAGCTTTCAGCCGGCTGGGATCTCAGAGCTGGAGTTGATACAGAGTTTCGATATATGAACCGAAACAAACCAGATACCTGCTTTCAGGAGCGGAGGCCTAAAAGCTAGAGCCTCAGAGCTAAAGCTGGCCAGAATAAAAAGAAAAAGAAAAAAAGAAGCAGTTGGGAGCTTCAGTCCCAGCCTGAAAACAGCCCTCAGCCCCACACCCAGACTGGCCAGGCACCCCAGTGGGGACCCACACCCTGAAGGGTGTGTGACCAGCTGCAAACAGCCATCATCCCCTCATCCAGGCTGGCCAGGCACCCCAGTGGGGACCCCCCACCCTGATCCAGGACACCCTTTAGGGCAAACCAGCCAGCCGCCACCCATGCACCAGGCCTCTATTTTATATAGTAAAAGGGTAATATGCCTTCCAGCACCGGGATCAGTGGAGCTGCAAGGCCTCCAGGCACTGGGATCAGCGTGACAGGGGGCAGTGCCCAAAACCCCTGATCGCCCTGCGGCAATGTGTGTGACAGGGGGCGGGGCCACACCCCCCCCCCCCACGGGCCCTGCTCTGTGTGTGATAGGGTAGAGCCATAACCTCCCCATAGGCCCTGCCCTGAGTGTGAGAGTGGCGGCGCCCCAACCCCCTGATCGGCCCTGCTCTGTGGGTGATAGAGGGCGGCGCCCTAACCCCTCCCCCAAGGGCCCTGCTATGTGTGTGATGGCGTAGAGCCATAACCTCCCCATCGGCCCTGCCCTTAGTGTGACAGTGGCGACGCCCCAACCACCTGATTGGCCCTGCTCTGTGGGTGATAGAAGGCGGTGCCCTAACTCCCCTATCGGCCCTACTCTGTGCATGACAGGGGGGAGCTCCCCAACCCCCTGATGGGCCCTGCTCTGTGCGTGACACGGGGGAGCTCCCCAACCCCCTGATTGACCCTGCTCTGTGCGTGACAGGGGGCAGTGCCCCAACCCCCTGATTGGCCCTGCTGTGTGCGTGACAGGGGGTGGCGCCGCAACCTCCCCATTGACCCTGCCTTGAGTGTGACAGGGGGCGGTTCCCCAACCCCCCAATCGGCCCTGCTCTGAGCCCGAACAGGGGCTGCACCTGGGGATTAGGCCTGCCCTCTGCCACCCGGGAGCAGGCCTAAGCCATCAGGTCATTATCTCCCAATGGGTCCCAGACTTCGAGAAGGCACAGGCCGGGCTGAGGGACCCCCCCCCCCACGAGTGCACAAATTTTTGTGCACCAGGCCTCTAGTTGTGAATAATGCCGCATATTGCCTACTATTTTGGATGTCTAACTTAAAACCCACACAACTAAATACCCATTTTTTTTGTTTCAATAAAGACATGAATTATCATACTTCTGTCCCACACTTCACTTGGCTCTTCCAGGAAACTATCCCATGTTGCCTGTGGGGTATGTATTTTTACTGGGTATACTTCACTGATTTTCTCCACTACTATCTTCATATTTATTTCTTTTTCTTCTGGAGAACTTCAGACCTAGTCAGTACCATCAATGTTATGGAACACTACATGACAGTGCTGAATTAATCTCTTGGCTTTGTCACAGGGGTGTCATGGATGTTCCTCTCTAGAATCCTGAAGATCAGGATCGTGTGTGTGTGTGTGTGTGTGTGTGTGTGTGTGTGTGTGTGTAAGAGAGAGAGAGGGATAGAGATATATATAGAGAGAATGATAGAGAGAGAGAGATAGAGAGAAAGAGATGGGTAGCAACAACAGAAACATTTTGCAAGTTCCTAGTAAGTCTTCTGCTTTCAGGTGTGTGACATTAGCATCCCATATAGTAACTGCTCTTTCTCCATGTGTGACTACCCAATGGACTTGTATATGGAATACAGTATCCAACCAAACTCTATATAGAAAACAGACCAACATCTGGTTAAGACAAAACAATTGTTCACAAGGTAAAAGTCATTCCCTCAGGCACAGTGTCAGTCACATCTTATTTTGGAACTGAGACATATGATTCAATATGAGACTCACAAATCGGTCCAGGTTGAGACACATGTTTGAGGACTACTTTAAGGGTGCCTCCTGTCACTTTGTTAATTTGCTAAACTGACACATGTGGGTCAAATCTTTACTATATACTTGGTGAGACTCACTAATGCAGTCCACCAGCACGTAGCAGAGTAAGTTAGGAAGCCAAAGCAAGACAAAAAAGATCCCTGGCAGTAAGGACTGTACCTTGATGTCCCATCAAAGTGCCAATTGTTGTGTTCACTCCACAGACACAAGATGGATCCTACATCGAAAATTTCTTCTTGATGTTAAGACTGATGACACAGACACCAGGAGAGTATGAAAAAGTTTATTACTCACATAATGAGGCTTTCTGGAGACATCAGGAAAGGCCCTCAGGCAAATTCAAGAATGTATATATACAACTGAAACTAATGTAATATAATATTGATTGTCATCTGTAATTTAAAATTATTTTAAAAGAATGGAGAGCAAGAGAAAGGGAGAGGGAGAGGGAGAGAGAGAGAGAGAGAGAGAGAGAGAGAGAGAGAGAGAGAGAGAGGGAGAGAGAGAGAGAGAGAGAGAGAGAGACTTGGTTTTTTATGATAGTATGAGGATGAATCAGGAATTTGTATTCCATACAGGTTAGGGTTTGCATTGTCTGAACCTCCTACTAGCCCTACAGAAAAGTGTACCTGGGCATTCTTATCAGATATAGGTCAGTAGGGAAAGAGGAAGTGGTGGGACTCTTTTATAGAATAGTGTTTTGTAAATGCACGATGTCCTAGCACAATTTAGTATTCTCATAACCCATATAACCAACCTTCTCCTATTGTTTTTGCTTAAACTGCTTTTCACTAGATAAGCATTTATCAAATTATGATCCTTTACATGTTATTTAAAGTAGCTTAGCATTATCTTTATTCAACAGAGAAACTGTGCAGAAAGAGAAAAGACTGCTATCATCAACAAGTCTGACACTCTGCCTACAAGAGTGCAGGCCTAGTTACACTATTTGCTGAATTTTGGGGGTTACTTAAATTTTTCGTATTCTTGATGATTACTATAACATACAAAGACTGTAATATTTATAATAATAATGATAGAAACTAACATTTATTGACCACTGACTGTATATAGAAATTATAATAAATATCCATGTTCCAATTTAATCTTCATTAGATCCTTATTAAGGTAAGTGACAAAACAATATTTTTTGGCAGCTGTGCTGGGACTCCTGTGATTATCTCCATTCCAAATACCAAAAAAGAAAAGAGTATTGTGTAGGGCACATTGCAATATTTATTAGCTAGACACATAGAGAAGCATTCATTACTCCTGCTCACATTTCACTGAAAAAAGCTCACATAGCCACATATGCAGGCATACTCACCCCAGACAGGAATAATCTAAATAAAGATTAATAGTGCTAACATCATTAAGAATGATTGCAGGATATGTTGTGTGGCTTATTTGGTTGGAGCATTATCCTGTGCACTAAAAGTTTGATGGTTTGATTGCAAGTCAGGACACATACTTAAGGTGCAGGTTTGATCCTGGGTAGGGGTGCATAAGGGATGCAACCGATCAATATATACCACTCCCATCAATGTTTCTCTCTCTCTCTCCATCTTCCCCTGTCTCTTTTGTAAAATATCAATAAAAGCATGTCCTCATGTCAGGATTCAAAGAAAATGTTGTGGGTCCATATCTGGATTTCCTTCTGGCCTTTCTCTTCAGTTCCATTGAAATATGTGTCTATTCTCAATCAATAACATTTTGTCTTGATTACTGTAGCTATATAGTGAATTGAACAGTGTAATTCTTTCAATTTTATTTTAGTTTTAAAAATTGGTTTAGAAACCTAACAAAATAAGTACAAGGTCTATGAGGAAGACTATAAAATTGTAATTAATGAAATCAAATAAATCTTCCATGTGCTTGAAAGATTCAATATTGTTAAAATATTAGTTCTTCTCAGCCTTAGCTGGCTTTCCTCAGTGGCTAGAGCACTGGCCTTGGGATTGAAGGATCCCAGATTCAATTCCAGTCAAGGGCATATGCCCAGGTTGCGGGATTGATCACCAGTAAGGGGCGTGCAGGAGGCAACTGATCAATGATTCTCTCTCATCATTGATGTTTCTATCTCTCTCTCCCTCTCCCTTCCTTTCTGAAATCAATAAAAGCATATTTAAAAATAAAATAAATCTAAAATATATTAGTTCTTCTCAACTTGATCTATATAGATTACATGCAATCATAATAAAAATACCAGCAGGCCATTTTCAGGATATCAACAAACTGGTTAAAAAGTTTATGTAGAAAGGCAATGTTTATGTGGAGAGTGTGTAGATTTTGTTTAACTATTCACCCATGCAAGGATATTTCATTGCTTCACTTATTGTCAAATATGTATGGTGCTATAACAGGAAATCATGTATAGATTTATCTATAAACATCAGTCTTTATTTCTGCCAGCCATGTGATTGATGAAACAAATGATTAGTGTATCCTATCTAATAAAAGACAAAAAGGTTAATTAACCGTACCTCCGCTATGCTTCCCATTGGCTAATCAGGGTGATATGCAAATTAACCGCCATCTTTGTTGGTGGTTAATTTGCATACACAGGTTCCAAGTGGTGGAGCAAAACCAAACAGCCCCGAAGCTGCCGAGCAGCGAGGCCTCACCGCCCTGGGATCAACAGGGCAGCGAGGCCTCCCGGCACCGGGATCAGAAGAGCCTAGAGGCCTCACGGCCCCAGGAACAGTGGAGCTGAGAAGCCTCCCAGCACTGGGATAAGCAGAGCCACAAGGCCTCCCAGCCCAGGATCAGTGGAGCCGCAAGGCCTCCTGGCCTGGGATCAGCGGAGACGCAAGGCCTCCCAGCCCCAGGATCAGCGGAGCTATGAGGCCTCCCAGCACTGGGATCAGTGGAGCCCCGAGGCCTCAGGGCCCAGGATCAACTGTGACGCCCCCCAGCAGAGGATCAGCAGAGCTGCGAGGCCTCCTGGCCCCTGGAGCAGCATGACAGGGGTTGGCACAGCCACCCCCTGATCAGCCCTGCTCTGTTCATGACAGGGGGTGGTGCCCCAACCCCATGATCAGCCCTGCCCTGAGCGTGACAAGGGGCTGCGCTCCAACCCCCAGATAGACCCTGCTCTGTGCATGACAGGAGGCTTTGCTCCAACCCCACCCCACATTGGCCCTGCTCTGTTCCTGACAGGGGGCAGTGCCCCAATCCCCTGATCAGCTGGCTCTGTGCATGACAGGAGGCAGTGCCCCAACCCTCCGATTGGTCTTGCTCTGTGAGTGACAGGAGGCGGCACTCCAACCCCCAATCAGCGGGCTCTGTGTGTGACAGGGGGAGGCGCCACATCCCTCCCCCCCATGAGCCCTGCCTTGAGCGTGACAGGGGGCAGCGCCGCAACCTCCTGATCCACCCTGCTCTGTGTGTGACAGGGGAAGTTGCCCCAACCCCCTGATCCACCCTGTTCTGTGAGTGACAGGGGGTGGCGCCACAACCTGCCCATTGGCCCTGCCTTGAATGTGACAGGGGCGGTGCCCACCCCCCGAATCGGCCCTACCCTGTTTGTGACTGGGGGTGACATCACAACCTCCCAATCTGCCCTACTCTGTGCATGACAGGGGGCGGTGACCCAACTCCCCAATCAGCCCTGCTCTGAGCTCAACCAGGGGCTGTAGGGCAGGCACCTAGGGATTGGGCCTGCCCTCTGCGACACAGAAGCAGGCCTAAGCCGGTAGGTCGTTATTCCCCGAGGGGTCCCAGACTGTGAGAGGGCACAAGTGGGGCTGAGGTACACCCCCTGCCAGTGCACAAAGTCTTGTGCACCGGGCCTCTAGTATGTATATAAGAAATTACAGTCATTTCCCACAGTTAGTGCTGAGCTTTATATACATAGTGGCAATGCATGACAGTTCAAATTGTACTTCATCTTTGATGTCAGTATTATTTTTTAAATCTGGTCTGAAAAGTAAGTTGCACTTTAGTGTGCTTTTAATTGACTTTTCTCTAATTATTAATGGTGTAGAAACTTTTTTTAAGGACTTATTAACATGCATATGTTAATTTTAGTGATATACATTCTTCCCATTTTTAAAATAGCTAGTTCCATTTTAAAAAAATTTTAGACACTTCTTCGTATTTTGGAGACAGAGCCATAGTTGATTTCAAAGATTATTCTCTAGTTCATAGCTTTAAATTATTTGCTCTTAATTGTGTCTTTCTCAGAGAAATATTTTAAGGAATATATAAGAGATGCCTGATTTATTATTTTTAACAAATTTTAGAATTTCTTCCCTTCTTAGAAGTCATTAGATTTTCCACTACGCTTTTGTATTCAAGTTTATACTATTCCATATGCCCTGTTTTCTCTTATCTTGACAAGTCTTCAGGGGTGAATGTTTTTCATGCTGGTAAACTCAATAATTAGAACAATTTTAAAACATAAGGAGGCCATCAAGAATGCTAAAGTAGAAAAGAGGGTGAAAGTCCTCACAAAACAATAATCCAACAGAATTGAACACTTAGAAAAATTGTTGTTGATCTGGATAAATGAAAGGCAGCTAGTCAGTGATAGCATTTGGGAGACAATGATATGTGAAAAGGTGAAGATGGTGCCTTCTGACCTCCTGAAGGATACTTCTGAAAGGAGTGCTGAATGTGATTCATTTAAGGCTAGCAGGGGGTGGTTCCCTAAAGGTAAGAAAACAAGTGCTGCCAATCCAGCATTGATCAGTGGTTGGGTGTAGGTTACATTTCAATTCCTGGTCAGGGCACATTCCCGGGTTGTAGGTTTGATCCCCAGTGTAGGGCGTGCAGAAGCCAGTTGATCAATGATTCTCTCTCAACATTGATGTTTCTAGCTCTCTCTCCCTCTCCTTTCCTCTCTGAAATCAATAAAAAGAAAACAAGTGTTTATTTTTAGATTACACAGTAATTTAGACATGTATTGTATATAGAAAGGTGAAAACAGGAAGTCATTCAAGTTACATTAAGTCTAATGGGAAACATGATTTGATTTTCTTTTTTTATATTGTTATTGATTTCAAAGAGGAAGAAAGATGGAGATAGATAGAAACATCAGTGATGCTAGAGAATCATTTACTCGGCTGCTTCCTGAATGCCCCCCACCCCCATGGGGCATCAAGCCCACAACCCAGGCATGTGCCTTTGACAAGAAACAAACTCTAGAACCTTCAGTCCACTGCCTAGTGCTCTATCCACTGAGCAAAACTGGCTAGGGCTGTTTTGGTTTGTGAAAAAATCACTTCCCAAACAGCCTTCTGAAATGAATTATGTTCAAGAAGTGATGTTCTACTGTATTGAAGACTTATTTTTTTTTTCAGATTTCCTTGGTTTTTACTTAATGTGCTTTTTCTGCCCCAGGATCCCATCCAGGATAGCATATTAAATTAGTTATCATGTCATGCCTCATTGGAATCCTCCTCTTGTACAGTTTCTAGACTTCTTGTTTTAGAGAACCTTGACCTTTTGGCTGTTTTTTTACATTAAATACTCAGATGTTATTGATGTTATACTTGAAGGTTTGTACCCTTTTACCAAGGTCTTCTTATTTCCTCCACCCCAAACCCATGGCAAACATTTTCTACTCCGTTTCAATAAGGTTGACTGTTTCTATTTTTAATATTACACAAATAAGTGATATGATGCAGTGTAGGTACTTGTGTATGGGTGTGTGCATAACATCTTCTTTATCCATTCATCTACTGAAGGACACTTATATTACTTACCTTAGCTATTGCGAATAATCCAGCACATTAGCTAGTATTTTGGACGTCTAATATAAAATCCTACAGAACAAAATACCTATATTTACATATCAATAAACACATGAATTATCACACTTTCCTACAACATTGGGCTTTTGCAGGCAAGGTTCCCAGGTTACAGGTGAGGTGTGTATGTGTGTGAGTTTCCTGGATACACTTCATTGATTTTGTCCACTATTCCCTCATATTTAATTCTTTTTCTTCAAGAGAACCTCAAACCCAGTTAGTACTATAGTACCATCCTAGTTATGAAACACACCATGGCAATGGCTGAATTAATCTCTTGGCTTTGTCACAAGGGTGTCATGGTTTTTTTCTCTCTAGAACCCTGAGGATCAAGATATTGTGTGTGTATGTGTGTGTGTGTGTGTGTGTGTGTGTGTGTGTGTGTCTTAGGGAATGGGTGGGACCATGACAATAACCTGAAAATTCACACTGAGGCACCAGTCACCGTTATCAGGTTTAAGAGCAAGTCAAACTTGGCTGTTAAATTCAGAAGAATTAGGGATGATTATACCTTCTCTAACTAGGTCTTATATAATAGTTATCTATCTGTAAATGTCCTGTTTTCATTTACATTGGGTCCTTTTTCAACAAAGGTGAAAGGTGTTATTTTATATATATGAAGGAAGGCCCATAGGGAACCCTTTTTCCAGCTGATTATAAGGTCAAAAGATTTATTTTACTACTCGTTGGGTCTGATTGTCATTATGAACTAGAAAATATTTTAGGACAATAGATGATTTGGCTATGGGAAACTGAGGCAATACAATAGTTATAATGTTTATGTGTAGACATATTTGTTTCTCTTTTGTGATGAGAAACTCCCTTTTTTATCAGCTTATCCAAATGTTGGCTGGACAGGTAGTAGAAAGAAATGAGGCTTAAAGCTGTCAATAGTCTCACATACAAAATGCAAATCAGATTCATTATTACACACTGCCAACCCTCTCACAATACCCTCCTCCCCATCTCCCCTACCATCTGCCCCCCTGCC
This sequence comes from Myotis nattereri, assembly GCF_964212035.1. NCBI lineage: Eukaryota > Metazoa > Chordata > Mammalia > Chiroptera > Vespertilionidae > Myotis > Myotis nattereri. Next base: position 130,866,744 of record NC_138078.1, on the reverse strand, counting down.
CAGCCCCTGATGCCAAACACAAGCAGAAACAACAACTTCTTATCTTCCTTAACAGTATGATAAAGTGTTAGGGAAAGAAATTCATCTTCAATATGCACCTTGTCCTTGTTCTCAATGTCTGGCTTAAGATGAACTGTCTGGTCGGGTGCCCAAACCTGCAGAATTCTGTGTCCCTCCCTTCTCACCTATCCAACCCCTCTTTTGTTCTCTCCCCATCATCAGAGAACTCACAGAGGTAAAAGACATTTACTATATACACATGCCTGTATTTATTAAAGAGGACCATTTCGGTTTTGTTACATACATAATTACCAATTCTCAAGGATGTTCTCTAGAGTGGCAACACATACTAAAAGTTCTTCCTCTTCAGTTAGATACTGGACATCACTTTTGATAGAACTCTCTTCCTTGTCTTCTCCTTCTCCTTCTCCTCCATCTCCTTCTCCTTCTCCTTCTCCTTCTCCTTCTCCTTCTCCTTCTCCTTCTCCTTCCCCTTCCCCTTCTCCTTCTTCTACCTCTTCATCTTCATCATCATCATCATCGTCTCCTTCTTCTTCTTCTCCTTCTCCTTCTTCATCTTCATCATCTTCATCATCATAGTCTCCTCGTTCTCCTTCTCCTTCTTCATCTTCATCATCTTCATCAGCATAGTCTCCTTCTTCTCGTTCTCCTTCTCCTTCTTCATCTTCATCATCTTCATCAGCATAGTCTCCTTCTCCTTCTTTTTCATCTTCATCATCTTCATCATCATTGTCGTCACCTTCTTCTCTTTCCTCTTCTTCTTCTTCACCTTTATCTTCCTCATCTTCTTCCTCATCATAATCTTCTTCTCCTCTATCTTCTCCATCTTTATCTTCATCTTCATCTTCATTTTCATAATCATCTTCTACCTCAACATAATCATCTCCTTTTACATCTTCTTCTCCTTCTTCATCATAATCTTCTCCTTCTTTTTCTTCTCCATCTCCTTCTCCTTCCCTTTCGTCATTACCTTCTTCGTTGTCCTCATCCTCGTACTCTCCCTCATCCTCATTGTCCTCAATTGGCTGGTTTATTATGAGTCTCTTACTTTTCCTGTAGTAAAGTATAACTATCTTCCTCTTTCTTTTTCTCTTATGTTCACCCCTTGCTTGAAGGTCTGAATTTGCATTGCCTATTACCTTCATTATCTAGTGGGGAAACAAGAGAATCCCAGAAAGAAATGGGTTTTGGGGAAGAAATTGTGAAATGGGTGGGAAGTGGGATTGTGATAGAATGACAGTGGATTGATTGAGGAGGTGTCTGTGCCAGAGAAGGGCAGGGTCAGAGTCATTGTTGGGGAATCAATAGGGAATAAGGGGAGGCATATCAGTAGGGTAGTCTGACCTTATCCTTGTCTTTATCATCCAGATTCGAAACGGACATCTTATTCTCTTCACTACTTGACGACTGATGGTCCATCTTTGCAATTGGAGTCTGCGATCCAGTATCTAAACTCAGCTTCGGTACTTTATTAGTAACCTGGACTTTGTTATAGTGACTGTGGCCTACTCCAGTGCTCCTGATCTAAATATACTCTCCATGACAATGAGGAGACACACCCTTCAACTCTGTTTGGCCAAGTCAGTGGTTGCCATGGTGTGGCCTGACATCACAAAGCCTCAGCTTGACCATGCATGGCGGGGGGGGCGGGGGGGGGTATACAATACAGAGGAGTCGGATGCTCTGGATACAGAAAGGCGATCTTACTCAATACTTCCTAAAATCTTTCCCAAACTGACATCTCACTCCCTCATTTCCTCTAGTACAAGTATTGTCCAATACATTACAGGGAGGGGCACCTTCATGTAAGCCATTTCCCATACTGACCCCCATCTACTCAGTGGTCCATTCTACTTTCCCCCAGATATTATCATTACCTAGTATTTTGTGTGTGTATGAATGGGTGTTTTATTTTAGAATAGTTTTACATTTTCAGAAAAACCATGATGATAATACCCATATACCCCATACCCAATTTCCCTCATTATTAATATCTTACATTGGTATGGTGCAATTTTTATTTGTAGTGACCTTTCAGTGAAACAGTTACATTCAAACCTCAGTTCTCAAACATATTCAATATTGAACAATTTGGTTCTGACAAAATTTTTCATGTTAAAAAGAATTTATTAGTTGTGGAACAAGACGTCAGGGTTTTTTTATGTGTGAATTATTTGTTTTTTATTGCGAAGAGTATTACAAAGGTTATTACATATGTCTCCTTTCCCCCCCCCACCCTTGACAATCCCCTGGCCTCCCCTACACCCCAGTGTCTTATGTCCATTGGTTTTGCTTATATGCATGCATATAAGTCCTTCAGTTGATCTGTTACCGCCCCTCCCTTCTGCCCCCTTAACCTCCCCAGCCTTCCCGCTGCAGTTTGATAGTCTGTTTGTGGCAGCTCTGCCTCTGTATCTATTTTTGTTCATAAGTTTATAATGGTCTTTAGTATCCATGAATGAGTGAGATCATGGGGCATTTTTCCTTCATTGACTGGCTTATTTCACTTAGCATAATGCTCTCCAGTTCCATCCATGCCGTTTCAAATGGTAAGAGTTCCTTATTTTTTACAGGAGCATATTATTCCATTGTGTAGATGGACCACAGTTTTCTAATCCATTCATCTACTGATGGGCACTTAGGCTGTTTCCAGATCTTAACTATGGTGAATTGTGCTGGTAGGAACATATGGGTGCATATATCCTTTCTGATTGGTGTTTCTGTTTTCTTGGGATATATTCCTAGAAGTGGGATCACAGGGTCAAATGGGAGTTCCATATTTAGTTGTTTGAGGAAGCTCCATACTGTCTTCCATAGGGGCTGCACCAGTCTGCATTCCCACCAGCAGTGCACGAGTGATCCTTTTTCTCCACCTCCTCTCTAGCACTTGTTGTTTGTTGATTTGTTGATGATAGCCAGTCTGACAGCTGTGAGATGGTACCTCATTGTTGTTTTGATTTGCATCTCTTGGATGATTAGTGACTTTGAGCATGTTTTCGTATGTCTCTTGGCTTTCTGAATGTCCTCTTTTGAAAGATATCTATTTAGATCCTTTGCCCATTTTTTGATTGGATCGTTTATCTTCCTTTTGTTAAGTTGTATGTGTTCCCTATAAATTTTGGAGATTAGGCCCTTATCGGATATAACATTGGGAAATATGTTTTCCCACGCAATGGGCTTTCTTGTTGTTTTGTTGATGGTTTCTTTTGCTGTGCAGAAGCTTTTTATTTTGATGTAGTCCCATTTGTTCATTTTCTCTTTCGTTTCAAGTGCCCTAGGAGCTATATCAGTGAAGAAATTGCTTCGGCATATGTCTTAGATTTTGTTGCCTTTGGATTCTTCTAGAATTTTTATGGTTTCTCGTCGTACATTTAAGTCCTTTATCCATTTTGAGTTTATTTCTGTGTATGGTGTAAGTTGGTGGTCTAGTTTAATTTTCTTGCATATATCCGTCCTCTTTTCACAACACCATTTATTGAAGAGACTATCTTGACTCCATTGTATGTTCTTTCCTCCTTTGTCAAATATTAATTGAGCATATTGGTTCGGGCCTATTTCTGGGCTCTCTATTCTATTCCATTGATCTATATGTCTGTTCTTGTGCCAGTACCAGGCAGTTTTGAGAACAGTGGCTTGGTAATACAGCTTGATATCTGGTATTGAGATCCCACCTACTTTGTTCTTTCTCAAGATCACTGCAGCTATTCGGGGTCTTTTTTTATTCCAGATGTATTTTTGAAGAGTTCGTATTAGATTTGTGAAATATGCCATTAGTATTTTAACGGGAAATGCGTTGAATTTATAGATTGCTTTGGGTAGTATGGACATTTTAATGATGTTGATTCTACCAATCCATGAACACGGTATGTTCTTCCATCTGTTTATGTCTTTCTCTATCTCTTTTTTCAATGTCCTTTAGTTTTCTGAGTAGAGGTAGTTTACCTCTTTAGTTAAGTGTATTCCAAGGTAGCTTAATTTTTTTGGTGCGATGGTAAACGGGATTGTTTTTATAATCTCTCTTTCTGAAAGTTCACTATTGGTGTATAGAAATGCCTCAGATTTCTTGGGGTTAATTTTGTATCCTGCTACATTGCCAAATTCATGTATTAAGTCTAGTAGCTTTTTGATGGAGTCTCTAGGGTTTTGTATGTATAATATCATGTCGTTTGCAAATAAGGCAGTTTTACTTCCTCTTTTCCAATTTGGATGCCTTTTATTTCTTCTTCTTGTCTAATTGCAATGGCTAATACTTCCAGTACTATGGTGAACAGAAGTGGTGAGAGTGGGCATCCCTGTCTTGTTCCTGTTCTTAAGGGAAATGGTGATACTTTTTGTCCATTGAGTATGATGTTGGCTGTGGGCTTGTCATATATGGCTTTTATTATGTTTAGGTGTGATCCTTCTACTCCCACCTTGCTGAAAGTTTTTATCAAAAATGGGTGTTGGATTTTGTCAAATGCTTTTTCTGCATCAAGTTATATAACTATGTGGTTTTTCTCTTTCAATTTGTTTATGTGATGTATCACATTTATTGATTTACGGATATTGTACCATCCTTGCATCCCTGGGATAAATCCTACTTGGTCATGTTGTATGATCTTTCTGATGTACTGCTGGATCCGATTTGCTAAGATTTTGTTGAGGATTTTGGCATCTATGTTCATGAGGGATATTGGCTTGTAATTCTCTTTCATTGTGTTGTCTTTACCTTGTTTTGGTATTAGGGTGATGCTGGCTTCATAAAATGAGCTTGGAAGTGTTCCTTCCTCCTGAATTTTCTTTAGTAGTCTGAGGAGGATAGGTTTTAGTTCTTCCTTGAATGTTTGGTAAAACTCCCCTGTGAAGCCATTTGGTCCTGGGCTTTTGTTTGCTGGGAGCTTTTTGATGACTGCTTTAATTTCTTCTATAGTTATTGGCCTACTGAGATTTGTAGATTCTTCCTGACTGAGTTTTGGAAGGTTGTATTTTTCTAGGAATTTGTCCATTTCCTCCCGGTAGTCTAGTTTGTTGGAGTAGAGTTGTCCATAGTATTTTTTAACAATCTTTTGTATTTCTGTGGGGTCTGTTGTTATTTCACCTCTATCATTTCTGATTTTGTTTATTTGGGTCCTCTCTCTTTGCTTCTTGGTGAGCCTGGCTAGAGGTTCATCAATCTTGGTTATCCTTTCAAAGAACCAGCTCTTGGGTTCATTGATTTTCTGTATTGTTTTTTTTTGGTCTCTATGTCATTTATTTCTGCTCTAATCTTTATGATCTCCTTCCTTCTGCTCACTCTGGGGTTTTCATGTTGCTCTCTTTCATGTTGCTCTAATTCTTTGAGATGTAGAGTTAGATGATTTACTACCATTTTTTCTTGTTTTTTTTTGAGATAGGCCTGTAGGGCTATAAATATCCCTTTCAGGACTGCTTTCATTGGGTTCCATAGGTTTTGGATTGTTGTGTTTTCATTGTCATTAGTTTCCAGGATGTTTTTAATTTCTTCTTTGATCTCATTGGTAACCCAATCAATTGTTAATAACATGCTATTCAGCTTCCAAGTGTTTGAGTATTTTGGGTTGTTTTTATTGTAGTTTATTTCTAATATTATGCCATCGTGGTCTGAGAAGATGCTTGGTATGATTTCAATCTTCTTGAATTTGGGGAGACTTTGTTTGTGACCCAATATGTGGTCTATTTTTGAAGACGTTCCATGAGCACTTGAGAAGAATGTATATTCCGTGGCTTTGGGGTGAAGTGTTCTGAAGTTGTCACTTAAGTCCATCTGATCTAGTGAGTCATTTAGGATTGCTGTTTCTTTGCTGATTGTTTGTCTAGACTCTAGAGGATTTATCCAGTGATGTCAGTGGTGTATTAAAGTCCCCTACTATGATTGTATTGTTGTGGATCTCTCCTTTGAAATCTTCCAGGAGTTTTTTTTTTTATGTATTTGGGTGCTCCTGCATTGGGTGCATATATGTTTATCAGGGTTATATCTTCTTGTTGTATTGATCCCTTTAGTATTATGAAGTGGCCTTCCTTATCTCTTGTTACAGGCCTTCACTTTGAGGTGTATTTTGTCTGATATAAGTATTGCTACCCCAGCTTTCTTTTCATTTCCGTTTGCCTGAAAGATATTTTTCCATCCCTTCACTTTCAGTCTGTGTGAGTCCATTCTTCTGAGGTGGGTCTCTTGTAGACAGCAAATGTATGGGTCATGTTTTTTTATCCATTCAGCCACTCGATGTCTTTCGGTTGTAGCATTTAGTCCGTTTATGTATAAAGTTATTATTGAAAGGTACTTGTTTATAGCCATTTTTTTTGTGTGTGTGTGTGGCTGTTTTCTTTCTGAGCTTTTTATTTCTTCTTTTTACACCAGTCCCTTTAGGATTTCTTGCACTGCTGGCTTGGTGGTGATAAACTCCCTTAGCCTTTTTTTGTCTGTGAAGATTCTTATTTCCCCTTCAATTTTGAATGATAGCCTTGCTGGATAGAGTATTCTTGGATTCAGTCCTTTGCTTTGCATCACTTTGTAAATTTCTGTCCATTCTTTTCTGGCCTGATGTGTTTCTCTTGATAAATAATTTGATAATCTAATGAGAGATCCCTTGTATGTAACTTTCCGTCTCTCTCTTGCAGCCTGTAAGATTCTCTCTTTGTCCTGAACATTTTCCATGGTAATTATGATGTGTCTTGGTGTGGGTCTTTTTGGGTTCACCTTGTTTGGGATTCTCTGTGCTTGTGTGACTTTTTTTCTTCCCCACCTCATGGAAGTTTTCTGATATTATTTCTTCGAACAGGTTTTCTAATCCTTGTTCCTCTTTCTGTTGTTCTGGCACCCCTATTATTCATATGTTGTCTCGTTTCATGTTGTCCCAAAGCTCCCTTAGGTTCTCCTCCTGTCTTTTAATCTTTTTCTCCAAATGCAGTACAGTTTGGGTGTGTTTTGCTTCCTTGTCTTCTAATTCACTAATTCGGTCCTCCACTTCTCCTTGTCTACTGTTGATACTTTCAATGGTGTTTTTTATTGCAGCTATATCACTCTTCATTTCTTCTTGGGTCTTACATAAGTTATTGATTTTTTCATCTGTTTCTTCTTGCTTCTTGCATAAGTTGTTGATTTTTTCCTCCATCCGGTTTATGCACTCTAGGACCCTTATTTTGAATTCGTTTTCTGTCATGTTGAATGCCTCTGTATCACTTAGCTGCTTCTCTGGCAAGTACTCCTTTTCTTTCCTTTGGGGGGTTCTTTTTCTACCCATGTTTGATCTCTCTGACATATCTAGATGTTGAGTTGTTCAGTGGCTGCTCCCTGTGTAGCAGTGGCTCCTCGGGCTGTGGTTACTCCTCAGGCGGTTGCGGTAGCAGCTGCTCCTCAGATGGCAGTAGCTCCTCTGGTGGGTGCTGTTCACAGCTGTGGTGGCTCTTGTTGCTGGTTGGGGGAGCCTTCACGTACAGCTGCTGTTCCTTAGACAGAGGGTGTTGTGATCAGGAAGCTGCTGTTGCTTGGATCTTTTCGTGAGAATCAGGGCTCCACTTAGTCGCGCTGTCCCAGATTCGGTGTCTCCCGGTTAGCAGCCGATCTCTGGATGCCACGTCTTTGGGTGTACAGTATAAGTTTCCAAAAAACAGCCACTCAAGATTGCACAGTCTCCGCGGCTGAGCCGTCGATCCAGGAGAGATTTCAGCCTCAGTCTCCAACTTTCAATCCACTTTCTGATGGATTCCTCTGTCTCTCCTGGCTGCAAACTGTCTCTCAGCTGAATATCCTCCACTTATTCGGGCTGTATGTTACCCGCTTCAGCTGCTCACCCTAACAGCTCCGGGACAAGGCACGGGACACATCCTTCTATATTTCCACCATTTTTTCTCTTATAGAACAGACACTTGCTAAATACTTCACAGGCATCATTTCATTTGATTCTCCTAAGAACTTTGTGACTTGGTATTATTAGCTATATTTTCAGAGGAGGTTTGAAGAAGTAATATCTACTCAACTCTCTGAAGACTACAACATTTGGGTCATGTTTTCAGATGGAAATTCTCCTCCTTTATTTTGCGGGAGCTCCAATGTCTCACACTGATAGCATGGAGTCAGAGAAGCTCTTGGAGGTGCTCCCTGAAGAGGGAGGGAGAATTTCAGTGAATCTGAAACCAATGGTGACAAAGGAGAGAGTCAAAACATCAGTTCTTGACCAGATAACTCTTTCATGCTGATATCTCTGCATGACACAAAGCATCTCTCATGCAAAGAGAAAAGAAGAGAATGTTTTTCTTGCTCGCAAACTCTATAATTAGCACAATTTTAAAACATAAGGAGGCCATGAAAAATGCTAAGGTAGAAAAGGGGATGAAAGTCCTCACAAAACAATAATCCAACACAATTGAACACTTAGAAAAATTGTTGTTGATCTGGATAAATGAAAGGCAACTAGTCAGTTATAGCATTTCAGAGGCAATGATAGGTGAAAAGGTGAAGATGGTGCCTTCTGACCTCCTGAAGGATCCTCCTGAAAGGAGTGCTGAATGTGATTCATTTAAGGCTAGCAGGGGGTGGTTCCCTAAATGTAAGAAAACAAGTGCTGCCAATCCAGCATTGATCAGTGGTTGAGTGTATTTACAGTTCAATTCCTGGTCAGGACACATTCCCGGGTTGTAGGCTTGATCTCCAGTGTGGGGCGTGCAGGAGGCAGTTGATCAATGATTCTCTATCCACGTTGATGTTTCTAGCTCTCTCTCCCTCTCTCTTCCTCTCTGAAATCAATAAAAAGATAACAAGTGTTTATTCTTAGATTAAACAGTAATTTAGACATGTATTGTATATAAGAAAGGTGAAAACAGGGAGTCATTCAAGTTACATTAAGTCTAATGGGAAAAATGATTTGATTTTCCTTTTTTATCTTGTTATTGATTTCAAAGAGGAAGAAAGATGGAGATAGATAGAAATATCAGTGATGCTAGAGAATCATTTACTCGGCTTCCTCCTGAACGCCCCCCACCCACACTGGGCATCAAGCCCACAACCCAGGGATGTGCCTTTGACAAGAAACAAACTCTAGAATCTTTAGTCCACTGGCCGGTGCCCTATCCACTGAGACAAACTGGCTAGGGCTGATTTGGTTTTTGAAAAAATCACTTCCCAAACAGCCTTCTGAAATGAATTATGTTCAAGAAGTGAGGTTCTACTGTATTGAAGACTTATTTTTTTTCAGATTTCCTTGGTTTTTACTTAATGTGCTTTTTCTGCCCCAGAATCCCATCCAGGATACCATATTAAATTAGTTAGGGTAACATGTCATGCCTCATTTGAATCCTCTTCCTGTATAGTTGTCTAGACTTCTTGTTTTACAGAACCTTGACCTTTTGGCTTGTTTTTTACATTAAATACTCAGATGTTATTGATGTTATACTTGAAGGTTTGTACACTTTTACCAAGCTCTTCTTATTTCCTCCACCCCACACCCATGGCAAACATTTTCTACTCTGTTTCAATGAGGTTGACTGTTTCTATTTTTAATATTCCACATATAAGTGATATGATGCAGTGTAGGTACTAGTGTATGGGTGTGTGCATAACATCTTCTTTATCCATTCATCTATTGAAGGACACATTACTTACCTTAACTATTGCGAATAATGCAGCATATTAGCTAGTATTTTGGAAGTCTAATCTAAAACCCCACAGAACAAAATACCTATATTTAAATATCAATAAAGACATGAATTATCACACTTCCCTATAACATTGAGCTTTTCCAGGCAACTTTCCCAGGTTACATGTGAGGTGTGTATGTGTTTCCTGGATACACTTCACTGATTTTCTCCAATATCCCTCATATTTAATTCTTTTTCTTCCAGAGAACCTCAAACCTAGGCAGTACTATAGTACCATCCTAGTTATGAAACACAACATGGCAATAGCTGAATTAATCTCTTGGCTTTGTCCTAAGGGTGTCATGGTTGTTTCTCTCTAGAACCTTGAGGATCAAGATATTTTGTGTGTGTGTGTGCGTGTGTGTGTGTATGTGTGTGTGTCTTAGGGAATGGGTGGGACCATGACAATAATCTGAAAATTCACACTGAGGCACCAGTCACCATTATCAGGTTTAAGAGCAAGTCAAACTTGGCCATTAAATTCAAAAGCATTAGGGATGATTATACCTCCTCTAACTAGGTCTTATATAGTTGTTTTCTATCTGTGAAGGTCCTGTTTTCATTTACATTGGGTCCTTTTTCAACAAAGGTGAAAGGTGTTATTTTATATGTATGAAGGAAGGCCCATAGGGAACCCTTTTTCCAGCTGATTATAAGGTCAAAAGATTTATTTTACTACTCTTTGGGTCTGATTGTCATTATGAACTAGAGAATATTTTAGGACAATACATGATTTGGCTATGGGAAACTGAGGTAGTTCAATCCTTATAATGTTTACATGTAGACATATTTGTTTCTCTTTCATAATGAGAAACTCCCTTTTTTATCAGCTTATCCAAATGTTGGCTGGACAGGGAATAGGAAGAAATGAGGCTTAAAGCTGTCAATAGTCTCACATACAAAATGCAAATCAGATTCATTATTACACACTGCCAACCCTCTCACAACACCCTCCTCCCCACCTCCTCTACATCTTCCCTGCCCCCACCCCAGCCTTTGATGCCAAACACAAGCAGAAACAACAACTTCTTTTCTTCCTTACCAGTTTGATAAAGTGTTAGGGAAAGAAATTCATCTTCAATATGCACCTTGTCCTTGTTCTCAGTGTCAGGCTTACGATGAACTGGCTGGTCTGGTGCCCAAACCTGCAGAATTCTTTGTCCCTCCCTTCTCACATACCCACCCCCTCTTTTGCTCTCTCCCCATCATCAGAGAACACACAGAGGTAAAACACATTTCCTATGTACACATGTCTGTATTTATTAAAGAGGACCATTTAGGTATTGTTACATGCATAATGACCAATTCTCAAGGATGTTCTGTAGAGACGCAAAGCATACTTAAAGGTCTTCCTTTTCAGGTAGACCCTGGGCATCACTTTTGATAGAACTCTCTTCCTTGTCTTCTCCTTCTCCTTCTCCTTCTCCTTCTCCTTCTCCTTCTCCTTCTCCTACTCCCATTCTCATTTTTCAACTTCTTCATCTTCCTCCTCCTCATCATCATCATCACCATCATCATCTCCTTCTCCTCCTTTTCTTCATCTTCATCATCTTCATCATCATGGTCTCCTTCTCGTTCTTCTTTATCTTCATCATCTTCATCATCTTCCTCTTCTTCTTCTCCTTCTCTTTCTTCATCTACATCTTCTTCATCATCATCATCGTCTCCTTCTTCTCCTTCCCTTCTTCTTCTCCTTCTCCTTCTTCATCTTCCTCATCTTCTTCCTCATCATAATCTTCTTCTCCTCTATCTTCTCCATCTTCATCTTCACTTTCATCTTCAACTTCATTTTCATCATCATCTTCTTCCTCAACATAATCATCTCCTTCTCCATATTCTTCTTCATCATCATAATCTTCTCCTTCTTCTTCTCTTACTTCTCCATCTCCTTCTCCTTCCCTTTCATCATTATCTTCTTCGTTGTCCTCATCCACGTACTCTACCTCATCCTCGTCCTCAATTGGCTTGTTTATTGCGGGTTTATTACCTTTCCTGTAGTAAAATACAAATATCTTCTTCTTTCTTTTTCTTTTATTTTCACACCTTGCTTGTAGGTGTGAATTTGCCTTGTCCATTACCTTCATTATCTAGTGGGGAAACAAGAGAATCCCAGAAAGAAATGGGTTTTGGGGAAGAAATTGGGAAATGGGTGGGAAGTGGGATTGTGATAGAATGACAGTGGATTGATTGAGGAGGTGTCTGCGCCAGAAAAGGGCAGGGTCAGAGTCATTGTTGGGGAATGAATAGGGAAGAAGGGGAGGCATATCAGTAGGGTAGTCTGACCTTATCCTTGTCTTTATCATCCAGATCCGAAACGGACATCTTATTCTCTTCACTACTTGATGACTGTTGGCCCATCGTGCGGTTGGAGTCTGCGATCCAGTATCTAAACTCAGCTTCGGTACTTTATTAGTAACCTGGGCTTTGTTGTACTGACTGTGGCCTACTCCAGGGCTCCTGATCTCTATATATACCCTCCAGGACAATGAAGTGCCACACCCTTCAACTCTGTTTGGCCAAGTCAGTGGTTGCCATGGTGTGGCCTGACATCACAAACCCTCAGCTTGACCATGCATGGGGAAGGGGTTATATAATGCAGAGGATTCAGATGCTCTGGATACAGAAAGGGGATCTTGCTCAATACTTCCTAAAATCTTTCTCAAACTGACATCTCACTCCCTCGTTTCCTCTAGTTTAATTATTGTCCAGCACATTACAGGGAGGGGGACCTTCATGTAAGCCGTTTCCCATACTGACCCCCATCCACGCAGTAGTCCATTCTACTCTCCCCCAGATATTATCATTACCTAGTGTATTGTGTGTGTTTGAATGTGTATTTTATTTTAGAATAGTTTTAGATTTTCAGAAAAATCATGATGATCGTACCCATATACCCAAAACCCAATTTCCCTTATTATTAATATCTTAAGTTGGTATGGTGCAATTTTTATTTGTGGCAAACTATCCGTTAAACAGTTACATTCAAACCTCAGTTCTCAAACATATTCAATATGGAACAATTTGGTTCTAGACAAAATTTTTTAAGGAAAATAATGTATTAGTTGTGGAACAATACTTCCGTTCTTGACCAGATAACTCTTTCATGCTGATACCTCTGCATGACACAAAGCATCTCCCATGAAACAAAAAAAGAAGAGAATGTCTTTCTTGCTGGCAAACTCTATAATTAGCACAATTCTAAAACATAAGGAGGCCATCAAGAACGCTAATGTAGAAAAGGGGGTGAAAGTCCTCACAAAACAATAATCCAACAGAATTGAACACTTAGAAAAATTGTTGTTGATCTGGATAAATGAAAGGCAGCTAGTCAGTGATAGAATTTGGGAGACAATGATATGTGAAAAGGTGAAGATGGTGCCTTCTGACCTCCTGAAGGATACTTCTGAAAGGAGTGCTGAATGTGATTCATTTAAGTCTAGCAGGGGGTGGTTCCCTAAAGGTAAGAAAACAAGTGCTGCCAATCCAGCATTGATCAGTGGTTGGGTGTAGGTTACAGTGCAATTCCTGGTCAGGGCACATTCCCGGGTTGTAGGTTTGATCCCCAGTGTAGAGCGTGCAGAAGGCAGTTGATCAATGATTCTCTCTCAACATTGATATTTCTACCTCTCTCTCCCTCTCCCTTCGTTTCTGAAATCAATAAAAAGAAAACAAGTGTTTATTTTTAGATTAAACAGTAATTTAGACATGTATTGTATATAAGAAAGGTGAAAACAGGAAGTCATTCAAGTTACATTAAGTCTAATGGGAAACATGATTTGAGTTTCCTTTTTTATATTGTTATTGATTTCAAAGAGGAAGGAAGATGGAGATAGATAGAAACATCAGTGATGCTAGAGAATCATTTATTCGGCTGGCTCCTGAATGCCCCCCACCCCCATGGGGCATCAAGCCCACAACCCAGGCATGTGCCTTTGACAAGAAACAAACTCTAGAAACTTCAGTCCACTTGCCAGTGCTCTATCCACTGAGCCAAACTGGCTAGGGCTGTTTTGGTTTGTGAACAGATCACTTCCCAAACAGCCTTCTGAAATGAATTATGTTCAAGAAGTGATGTTCTACTGTATTGAAGACTTTTTTTTTTTTTCAGATTTCCTTGGTTTTTACTTAATGTGCTTTTTCTGCCCCAGGATCCCATCCAGAATAGCATATTAAATTAGTTATCATGTCATGCCTCATTGGAATCCTCCTCCTGTATAGTTTTCTAGACTTCTTGTTTTACAGAACCTTGACCTTTTGGCTTGTTTTTTACATTAAATACTCAGATGTTATTGATGTTATACTTGAAGTTTTGTACCCTTTTACCAAGGTCTACATATTTCCTACACCCCACACCCATGGCAAACATTTTATACTCTGTTTCAATGAGGTTGACTCTTTCTATTTTTAATATTACACATATAAGTGATACGATGCAGTGTAGGTACTTGTTTATGATGATTCCTTCTGACCTCTTGAAGGATACCCTTAAATGGAGAGCTGAATGTGATTCATTTAAGGCTAGCAGGGTGTGGTTCCATAAATTTAGGACAATAAGCATTTCTTTTTAGGTAAATTGTACTTTAGACATGCACATAGGTAAGTTAAAACAGGGAATCATTTGTGTGTCTGGAATGAATTCATTCAATTAAATTTATGTCTAATGGGAAAAATTATTCGGATTTATTTTTTTATATTTCTCCTAGAGGCCTGGTACACAAAATTAGTGCATGGGTGGTTTTTCTAGTCCTGGCTTTTTATCAGGGTTGATCATGGCTGAACCTATCTGGGCGTTCTTGGCAGGGGGAGGGACTGGTGGAGGGACAGAGTATGGGAAGTTGGCCACCAGCCCTGAGAACAGAGCCAGCCCTTGGACCTCATTGTAAAGGGGCAGTGTCCAACACCAACCATCTACACTTCTCCATCTCAACCTGTGGCTCGAAGGTCTTAGTGTGGTCAAGAAAGAGGCGACAGTGTCCGGACTGGACAAAAAGAATAGACGCTGCCACCACTGATAGCGCCCCACCACCACATGGTTCCCTGCCTCTCTGCCTCCCGCTTCCCTCACTGCTGAGCCCCTACTGCAGCGGACAGTCAGTGGGCCGATTGGGGCCTGCCAGCCAAGGTGAGGAACCAGGTGAAGGAGGTTGACTGCTGGCCCCAAGGAGGCAGCCAGCCCTTGGCCCCGCTGGGAAAGGGGTCAAGTCTGCCACCACCCATCTCCAGTTCCCTGTCCCAGCCAGTGGCTTGGCCCCAATCAGGTGATTGCAGTCTGCCAGCCAGAGTGAGGAATCACAGGACGTTTGCTGGCCAGGGAAGGTTTTCTATGGGAGCACACTGACCAGCATGGGGCAGCCTCTACATTGAGCATCTGCCCCCTGGTGGTCAGTGCATGTCATAGAGACCAGTCACTCTGGTTGTTCCAGTCATTCTGGTTGTTCAATCTTAAAGGTTGCTTAGGCTTTTATATATATAGATTAATTTCAAAAGAGAAAAACAGAGTGAGAGAGAGATACAAACATCAGTAATGCCACAGAATCATTGATTTGCTGCCTCCTGCATGCCCCCTACTGGGAAATGAGCTCACAACTCAGGCATGCACTTTTCACAAGAAATGAACTCTGGAACCTTCAGTCCACTGAGTGAAACTGGCTATGGATGATTTGGTTTTTGAACAAATCACTTCTCAAACAGTCTTCTAAAACAAATTAGGTTCACGAAGTGAGGTTCTCCTGTACTGTAGACTATTTTATTATGATTACCTTAGTTTTCACTTAATACGCTTTTTCTGCCCCAGGATTCCATCCAGGATACCTTATTAAATTTTAGTTGTCATGTCATGCCTCATTGGGATTCTCGTGGTTGTACTGTTGTCTAGACTTCTTGTTTTAGAGAACCTTAATTTTTTGGTGTGTTTGTTTTATTTTTACATTAAAACCTAAGATGTTATTGATGTTATACTTAAAGGTTTGTACCCTTTTACCTAGCTCTTCCTATTTTCCCCACCCCTCAGGCCCTGGAAAATACTTTTCTACTCTCTGTTTCAATAAATTTGACCTTTTCTCTTTCTAATAATTCACATATAAGTGATATGATGCGATGTAGGGGCTGTGTATTTGTGTGTGCATAACATTTTCTTTATCCATTCATCTATTGATGAATACTTACATTACTTATCTTGGCTATTGTGAATAATGCAGCACATTGCCTACTATTTGGGATGTCTTACCTAAAACCCTACACAACTAAATACCCATTTTTATGTTTCAATAAAGACATGAATTTTCACACTTCCCTACAACACTTGGCTCTTCCAGGAAACCTTCCCAGGTTGCATGTGGGGTATGGATCTTTACTGAATATACTTCACTGATTTTCTCCACAACCTTCTTCATATTTGTTTGTTTTTCTTCTGGAGAACCTCAAACCAAGTCAGTACCATGAATGTTATGAAACTTCCCATGACTGTGGCTGAATTAATCTCTTGGCTTTGTCACAGGGGTGTCATGGATGTTTCTCTCTAGAACCCTGAGGATCAAGATATTGAGAGAGAAAGAGAGAGAGAGAGAGAGAGAGAGAGAGAGAGAGAGAGAGAGAGAGAAGGGCAGCAATAGCAGAAACATTTTGCAAGTTCCTAGTCCATTTTCTGCTTTCAGGTGTGTGATATTAGCATCCCATATAGTAACTGCATTTCTCCATGAGTGACTACCCAATGGACTTGTATATTGAATACACTATCTAAGCAAACTCTATTAGAAAGAGGGCCAACATTTGGTTAAGTCACAGTAATTGATCACAACGTAAAAGTCATTCCCTTAGGCACAGTGTCAGTCATATCTTATTTTGAAACTGAGACATATGATTCAATATGAGACTCACAAGTCAGTCCAGATTGAGACACATGATTAAAGACTATTTTAAAGAGGTTTCCAGTCACTCCATGTTAGCTTGCTAAACTGATGTATGGGGGCCAAATCTTTAGTAGATGCTTGGTAAGACTCACTAATCCAGTACAAAGAAAATAGCAGTTGAAAGCACAAGCTTGTCAACAGGCAATTGCTCAAAGTGTATGCCTACCAGGATGTGGCAGAGTCAGATAGGAAGCCAAGGAAAGATAAGATCCCTGGTAGTATGTACAGTACCTTGATGTCATGCTCACAGAACCATTAGTTGTGATCACTGCACAGACACAAGATGGATCCTACACCAAAAATTTCTCCTAGATGACACAGGGGTCCTGAACGTATGAACAAGTTCATTATTCACATAATGAGACTTTCTGGAGACATTAGGGAAGGCCCTCAAGCAAATTCAAGCATGTATATATAGAACTGAAACTAATGTAAAATAATATTGATTGTCATTTGTAATTTAAAATTATTTTCAAAGAATGGAGAACAAGAGAAAGGGAGAGGGAGAGGGAGAGGGAGAGGGAGAGGGAGAGGGAGAGGGAGAGGGAGAGGGAGAGGGAGAGGGAGAGGGAGAGGGAGAGGGAGAGAGAGAGAGAGAGAGAGAGAGAGAGAGGAGACTTGGTTTTTATGATAGTAAGAGGATGAATCAGGAATGTGCATTCCATACATTTAGGGTCTGAACCTCTTACTGGCCCTACAGAAAAGTGTACCTGGGCATTCTTATCAGATATAGGTCAGTGGGGAAAGAGGAAGTGGTGGGACTCTTTTATAGAATAGTGTTTTGTAAATACAAGATGTTCTAACACAATTTAGTATTCTTATAACCCATATAACTAACCTTCTCTTATTGTTTTTGCTTAAACTGCTTTTTACTAGATAAGAACTTATCAAATTATGATCCTTTACATGTTATTTAAAGAAGATTAGAATTATCTTCATTCAACAGAGAAACTGTGCAGAAGGAGAAAAGACTGCTAGCATCAACAAGTCTGACACTCTGCCTACAAGAGTGCAGGCCTAGTTACACTTGTTGCTGCATTATGGGGAGTTACTAAAATTTTTCCTATTCTAGATGATTACTATAACATACAAAGACTGTAATATTTATAATAATAACAGTAGAAACTAACATTTATTGACCAGTAACTGTATGTAGAAATTATAACAAATATCTATGTTCCAATTAAATATTCATTGCATCTCTATTAAGATAAGTGACAAAACAATATTTTTTGGCCGCTGTTAGGACTCCTGTGATTATCTCCATTCCAAATACAGAAAAAGAAAAGAGTATTGTGTAGGGCACATTGCAACATTTATCAGACTCATTATAGTGAGGCATGCATTACTCCTGCTCACATTTCATTGGAAAAAACTCACATAGCTACAAACACAGGCACACCCCAGACAGAAATAATCTAAAGTTTAATAGTGCTAACATCATTAAGAATGATTGAAACAATTGCTGTGTGGCTTATTTGGTTGGAGCATTATCTTGTGCACTATAAGGTTGAGGGTTTGATTCAAGGTCAGGGCACATACCTAACTTGTGGTTTTGACCCTGGGTTGGGGTGCATTAGGAATGCAACCGATCATTATTTATCTCTCACATCGATGTTTCTCTATCTCTCACTCTTGCCCTGTCTCTTTAAAAAAATCAATAAAAACATATTCTTGTGTCAAGATTAAACAAAAATGTTGGGGTCCATATTTATATTTCCTTCTGGACTTTCTCTTCAGTTCCATTGAAATATGTGTCTATCCTCAGTCAATAACATTTTGTCTTGAATACTGTAGCAATATAGTGAATTGAACAGTGTGATTCTTTCATTTTTATTTTAGTTTTAAAAATTGGTTTGGAAACATAACAAAGTACAAGGTCTATGAGGAAGACTATAAAATTATAATTAATGAAATCAAATAAATCTTCCATGTGCATGACTCAATATTGTTAAGATATTTACTGTCCTTAACTTGATCTATATAGATTACATGCAATCATAATAAAAATACCAGCAGGTTATTTTCTGGATATCAACAAACTGATTAAAGAGTTTATGTAGACAGGCAATGTTTATGTGGAGAGTGTGTAGATTTTGTTTATCTATTCACCCATGCAAGGATATTTCATTGCTTCACTTATTGTCAAATATGTATGGCGCTATAACAGGAAATCATGTATAGATTTGTCTATAAACATTAGTTTTTATTTCTGCCAGGCATGTGATTGATGAATCAAATGATTAATGTATATGTATATAAGAAATTCCAGTCATTTCCCACAGTGAGTGCTGAGCTTTATATACATAGTTGCAATGCATGAGAGTTCAAATTGTACTTCATCTTTGCTAGCACTTAGTGATGTCAGTATTATTTTTTAAATCTGGTCTCAAAAGTAAGTTGCACCTTAGCGTGCTTTTAATTGACTGTTCTCTATTTATGAATGGTGTAGATTTTTTTCAAGGACTTATTAACATGCATACGTTAATTTTAGTGATATATGTTCTTCCAATTTTTAAAATTGCCAATTCCATTTTTAAAAAATTGAGAGACTTCTTTATATTTTGGAGACAGAGCCATAGTTGATTTCAAAGGTTATTCTCTAGTTCATAGCTTTAACTTATCTGTTCTTAATTGTGTCTTTTTCAGAGAAATATTTAAGGAATATATTAGAGATGTTTGATTTATTATTTTTAACAAATTTTAGACTTTCTTCCCTTCTTAGAAGTCATTAGATTTTCCACTACGCTTTTGTACTCAAGTTTATACTTTTCCATTTTCCCTGTTTTCTCTTATCTTGACAAGTCTTCAGGGGTGAATATTAAGGAAGGACCGAGGAAACCTGCAACCTCAGATGAAGGAGCCCAAGTCCCCCCTCATCCTACCGTTAGCTCAGAACAGCACCAGGCTGGGCCCCCAGTGTGAATCTTGGGATCCTTTGAAGGGACTTGATGCAGGTCAGGAGATAAAGGAGTCCCAGTTCCTCCTAGGTTTGAAGGTGGGGCCTCTGAAAAAGAACAGAAGAGACCTTTGACCATAGATATAGGGAACTTCATTCCCACCCCACCTCTGATATCAACCTCCAAAAGCCCCAGGCAAGATCCCTGGATGTGTTGTTTCTGTGCTTCCATGTTGGGAGCTGAGGAACCTGATGGAAAGCTTCCTCTGCAAGGTGTGGCTTTAATTCAGCAGGTGAGAGTTCTCATCCAGCCAGGCTTCAAGTTGAGGATTCTGAAGAAGGACTGAGGGACCTCTCTGAGGGACCGTGCCACTGCCCAGCCCTGCCCCTGATGATTGCTCTGGGAAGTCCCAAGCAATTTCCAGATGTGTGGTATATCTGGACCTCCATCTTGGGAACCTGAGGGAGATAAGGCATTTTCTGAAGTGTGTGACCTGAGTTCTGCAGAGGGATGAGTCCTGGGCCTTGCCTTGCACCAAGGTGAGAATTCAAAAGGAAGACAGAGAGGACCTCACAGAAACCTACATCTACTATCAGCCCTGAGAGGACCCATACATGAACATCTGGTAAAGAGAACCCTCTGCATTCCCTTGACTTCTTTTTCTGGCATTTCAGTGAGATGGTGTCATTGACCTGAGGTTACCATCCTCAGGTAAACAGATGGGAGGGGATGTATGCCCTGTCAGGAGTCAATATGATGATCTTGAGGAGCACGGAGGGGACCTCCCGCAGTAGTACACACAGGTCCTCACAGAACCCAGCGTTTCTCTACTATCAGCCCTTGGAAGAAAATATATTTTTTTTAATATTGAGGATGCCTAATGTATCATTTTTGTTTGAATCATGAATTTAATTTGAATTTCTCTATTGGGTAATTATGTGGAGGAATTTTTCATGTGCTTATTCAACAACCATATGTCAGCTTTACTGAATTATCTATTGACTAGAGGCCGGGTGCACCGGTGGGGCCCCTCTGGGTGTCCTTTGCGGATCAGGTGAAACCCGCAGTCCAATGCTGCCTGCAGCTCCTACCTGTGGCTCCTGCTCAATCGTGCCCCACTGTGCCTGCCACGGTTTTGCGCCCAATCAGTTCAGATCAGGAGAGGCTTGTTCTGCTGCAGCAATGCTTGCCAGATATGAATTCTGTATCTGGCACCCTCCTGAGGGGAGTAGCCTCTGGGAATCGGGCTGAAACTGGCTCTCAGACATTCTCCTAGGGGTCCTGGATTGTGAGAGGGTTCAGGCCAGGCCAAGGGACTCTGCAGGTGCACTATCAGGCCGGGGAGGGACCGCAGGAGGGCTCTAGGGTGTGTCTGGCCCCATCTTGCCCAGTCCTGATTAGTCAGACCCCAGCAGCAAGCTAACCTAATGGTCAGAACATTTGCCCCCTGGTGGTCTGTTCATGTCAAAGCAAGCGGTTGAGCGGCCTTAGCATATCATTAGCATATTATACTTTGATTCATTGAACAGTAGACTGGTCACCAGATGACTGGACACTTAGCATATTAGGCTTTTATTATGTAGGATATGTTTTGCTCATTTGAAAAATTAGGTTGTTTGTTTTTCTAATTTTTCTATTTTGATGACTATTTTTAATAATAGATACAGGGTTTTTTTTGTTGTTGGATATTTGATTTGCAAATGTTTTCTTCCAGTCTGTAGCATTCGTACACATTTGTGAAAATGTTCAACATCATATGTCATTGGGCAATTTTAAGTTAAAACAACATTGAGGGACCACTACACAGTTATTCAAATTGCTAAAATTCAAAACACTCTAAACAACAGATGCTGATGAGGATGTATAGCAAAGGAACTCTCAGTTATTGCCGGTGAGAGGCAAATTAATATAGCTACTTTGGTAGATAGTTCAGCAGTTTCTTCCAAAACTAAGCATAATCAAAAATTGGTTCGTGATGTTATTCATATTTATGAAAAATGGAATAAGGGAAACTTTACCACTGAGATAAGAATCTTTAACCTAAACAATAGCCTGAATATATAAACGTCGATTATCTGTGCATTGCATTTTAATTTGGGGGCAAAAATGAGTTTAAGGTTTATTTTAATGATTGTGTGGAAATAAAATTTCACTTTAAGGTAATCATTTATGAGGATTTCCTACAATCATTTTATCTTTTGTTTTCTGATAGCTCTGTATCTCCTTTGGTTCTTTTCCTTTGTGTTTCAGTCTGCTGTTTTTGTTTGGTGGTATTCCATACCCTTTCCTCTGTTTCCTCTTTCTTTAAGCGATATATCCTGGTTTGGGGATTTTTTTGTGTGGTTACCTTTAGGTTTATAAAAGTTAAACTTGCATATATACTGTAGTTGTTTTTTTTTTTCTTTTGAGTGCATCTGATCTTCATTCTCTTTTGTCAGTTCAGACCTTTACCTCCTCCCTTTTTATGTTTGTTTTTTTTTTTTGTCAAAAAGTATCCCTATTTATGCTGTGTTTTGGTGATCTTATTCATAGTGTTGTGACCTTATGATCTTTGTTTCATGTAGAATAACTCCCTTCAGTATTTCTTGAAATAGAAATTTTCTAGTGATAAAATCCCTCAGCTTCTGTATGTCTTGGAACATTTTTACTAGTATTTCTTTTTCATATTTAAAGGACAATTTTGCTGGATATATTATTTTTGGCTGGTGATTTATATCTTTCAGACATTAGAATATTTGGTTCTGCTCTCTTTTGGCTTATAGAGTTTCTGCTGAGAAGTTGGATGAAATTATGATGGGTATTCCTTTGTAGCTCACTTCCTTCTTTTCACTGGCTTGAGAATTTTTTCTTTGTTATTAATTTTTGACAACTTCAATACCAAGTGCCTTGGGGAGGGCCTATTTGAATTGAGGTAAGTAGGTTTGGGATGTTCTCATCCACTATTTGTTTGAATAGGCTCTCCATTTCCTATTCCCTCTCTTGCTCCTCTGGAATACCTATAATTCTAATAATGCTTTTTCTGATGGAGTCAGATAATTCTTATAGTGTTCTTTCATTTTTCTTTATGCTCAGGTTTCTCTCTTTTTCCTTCTCCATCATTTCTAGATTCTTATCTTTGATACTACTAATTCTTTCTTCCACCTCATTGATTCTGTTTTCTATGCTCAGTAGTTCACTCTTAATCTTATTAAATGCATGCTTCATTTACAGGATTTCTGGTTATTTTTAAAAGTTTCAGTCTCTTTAATAAAATACCAGTTTTATTCTTCAATTTGTCTTCTGAGTGCTTTGAATTGCCTGAAAGTATTTTGTTGTATCTTGTTGAATATTTTCAGAACTGCAATCTTGAAATGTCTGCCATTTATATCACATATCTCATGTATTGTAGCTTGTTTTCTAAGGATTTTTGATTTTTTTTCTGGTCATCCTCCATGGTTAGTCATGATATTTGCTGTTCTCCTTTGCCTACTCCTTTACCTCCCTATACTTATGGCTGATAGAAGTTTTGTCTGAATAGGTTTTTCTACTATTTTCTGTAGATGGCACTGAATCATCAGACTTTTACCTCTATGACCTCCCATTCTTGACTTTGTCGGCTTCTGCAAGACAGTACAGCTGCGCTGCTTGGGTTTGGGGTTTGTTTTTCCCTCTTTATAATGGAGACCCCTGACCTACGTGGGGTCTCATCCCAAGTACCCCTCTTGGGGATCAGTCACAGAGGGAAACAGCTGTTCTACTGCAATAGCTCTTGGTTTACAGATAATATGTTCCTGGACCCAACTCCAAGGGCAACAAGAGGTGAGTTTTGTAAGTTCACACAGTAGCAGCACTCTGTGGTTCCATTTCTTTGTCTGAAACACTGCTGCTAGCTGATAGTGGAAAGCCCTTTGGGAGAACCCTGTGCTCTGTCAGGCGTCTGCTGACTCAGGCACTATTTGCTTCCTCAGTGCTTGCTGTGTGGGCTGCTCCCACCACCTCCACAGTTCTCTGTTCCTCCTGGCTTAAGGAAGAGCCTACTACCCCTGGCTTTCTCCCCTTTCCTGGCTGAGCCATGAGCTCCTGGCTACAGGACTGCATCTTTGGGCCTTCTACGCTTTCCTCCTTGCTTATTTCTCTGTTTATTGCCGGTTGCCCACCCTTAGATGTTTTAATGAGCAGGTTTCTCAGGCATGCATCTGTGTTGAGCAGGGATTTCTTTATCGAATTATATTTGGTTAACTTATTGAACTTCCAGGGGGACAGGACAAAGTGTGCTCTCATACCAACATTATTCTGATGTCCCTTCACAATATTAATTTTAAATAATATTTTCTAAATGTTTATTTCATGTAGAGAAATATAGTTTTCTATATTCTTTGTTTTGAAGTAAAGATAAAACAAGACAGGTTTGTTGCTTGATATTGTTGGTTATGGAGAACAAAAGCAAGTACTGCGTTTTTCATCTATGGTAGTAGGACAGGAAAGGAAAGGGGATGGAAAAAGTGGGCTAGAGAAATAAAGCTTTTTCAAGAAATAAGACTTTTGATTTTATTATAAATATTTAGCCAGATCATCTGCATATAGAGATAATTTAATGAAAGTCAGTGGAGACTTCAATAACCAGCTCCATATAAAATACTAGTAATAATGTGGAAATTAAAATAATTTAAATAGTATTCTCTTAAGAAATGATAAAAAAATAAGAATCAAACACTCATTTTTTATGAGTGAGCTATAAATTTCAAAGATGGTATATTTTCCTCTAGGCACTAATAAGCTTTAAAATGAATAAGGTAGAATGTGAGTATGATTTGTTCATAACTGGCTTCAATGCTTGGCAAAACTTAAAAGGAGCTACTGGTTTGTTGCATGCAGGCAGGAAACACATTTTCAAAGTTTAAGATTGTGTGGAAAACAATATTATAGCATTTAGGTTAAGAGTGAGACTTTCAGATTCAAATCCTCAATTATTCAAGAGCTCTGTGACATAAGTGATTTAACTTCTCCTTTCTCAAATTTCTCATCTGTAAATTAGGAATGTAGAGATGTTACAAGGTATAAGTAAGTTAATATGCAAAAAAGTATTTAGCACTTGAAATCTGAAAAATGGAAATAGTAGCAACACTCCCTCCACCTCACACTCACGCTACCACCCCCATATGTTTAGTCTCTGGAGTATCTCATTCTAAAATGGTCACAAATATTGAAAGTTAGGAGGAGTGCCAAAAGTGATATGAATAAATAAGATTGTCTCTGACCCAGTTACTATTATATTAATTTCACAGACAAAGAAAGGCTCAGAGATCTAAGTGATTTGCCCACAATCACAAACTTTGAAAATAACAGTCAGATTCTGAAACTACATGTGACATCCAAACTTAAGCTCCATACACTCCAGCATATTTTCTGCTTCCATCATCCCTTTCAGTTAATGGGAGCCCTATTCCTAAAACCATTTTTTATCATGATCTAAATACCAGTGGGGAGTAATATCCAGAGGGAAGAGAAACAGGCTTGGGATTAGTGGAAGTACATTTTCAGCTTTATCCTCTTCCTTTGCTGCTTCTTACTCCCAACCTTCTAATTACTAACATACATCGGGGAGGGGGGTCTCTCTTATTCTCATTATGGCTGTTAGCAGTTGTACTACACTCATGGGATACCTCCCAGATGTGTCTTCCCTCCCTGAAGTGTTAACTTACATTTGTATCTGACATTGTATCTTGCTTACTGCTGCCATTAGTATTACAAATCATGTTATTGTCTCTCTAGTGGTAATAGTAGCAGCAACAGCAGCAGTAGCAGCAGCAACAGCAGCTAAAACCAAAGCATTGTACAATTGACAATTCTCTTTTCAGATGTTGAAATGCCATCTGTTTGAGTATTCAGACTCTCTTGTTTCTTTATGACAGTACCCACAACTGCAGAGAGGCTTTGTTTCAAATATATGCACTGAATATACTGTATAAAAATCAATAAAACACCCATCTAAATACAGATAATCATCATTTAAAGAATAAGGGAAAAAATTTATATTTAGGGAAGGAGAACACATAATTGGGAATCTCGAACCCTAGATTCTGGTCTTGGTTTAGTCATGTACTAGGTATATGATCAAAGATGATCTTTTATCCCTTATAATGTAAAATGGTTTCTCCTAATGTAATTAGTTTTTTAATGAAAACTGGAAATCCCAATATCAGCCTTAATATCCTAAATTTTTTTTGTAAGGCTCCACCCGATGAATTATACACTTGTAAAGTATGACATGTAATTGTTGTAAAGGTATTTATTGATGCTCCCTAAGAATGTTTTGAGAATAGAAGAAGAGTTTTCTTCTTACTACCAGTCCATATAATGTTTTCTTTCAGAAAATTATCATGCACGTAAAAATTATATCTTGAAATCCTAAGTGGAAGTTAGGAAGAAACAGGCAACTTTGAGAACCTGGAATAAAACTGATTTTTAATCAGTACTTGCTTCTTCTCCAACGATGACTAATGCTATATTATTATTATTCAGAAAAGATATTTTTAATCTTCACCTGAGGATACGTTTGTATTGATTTGTTAGAGAGAGAGGAAAGTAGAAAGAGAAATAGAAACATCAATGTGAGAGAGAAACATTGATTGGTTGCCTTCTGTACACTTCCTGACTGGGAAAAAGTCTCCTAGGAGAATATGTAGTTTCTCTGGGTAATTAAAATGAGAGCTGTCGAATAGAGGAGAAAAAAATAATTGGGGAGGTAATACAAAATGAAACTAAATTGGACTGCCTTAGTAGGCAGAAATATAAGGTGACAAAGCAACCATATTTAAATAGGCAAAATGTGATTTTGGCTGGCCTTCTATCATGTTAATTATGCTTCTCTGACATATAAGGTGCATTGTCCTTTAATAAAACTCTCTAGAATATACTTTTCCTTGTCTAATCCATCATGGAAATCTTAAGTGTTTTTATTATTAATACATGTTTATCTTTCCTGACAATATGCATAAAAAATGCTGATGTATTTAAGGCAAATTTTCTGAATGATTGTCTGAGAGTAGAGTAGTATTTTCTTTTCAGTTTTATCAAAGAACATCTGCATTATAAAAAAATAAAATGACAAAACATTAGTAGCATTGACAAACATAACAGAGACCAAAATCTTTGCCTTATCAGAAGTGTATTCACGTTGCAATTCAGTTCTTCCCCCACCTTTTGCATCTGTCTTAGGTTGGTTCAGATGTATTTAAGGCAAATTTTAAAATGTTGTGCAAGGCAACCAGAAGTTTAGGGAAATCAGTGTATTCTTATAGGTTATCACTTATTTTTTCTAAACACTCTCAATAGTCTTCAACTTCAATTTAGTGAGGCAATCAACCACAAAAGATGTATATTGGTGTGAAAAGACTAGATGAATTAGACTTGCTGATGACAGGTTGTTTATGTCCACTAAGTATCACAGTTGCTTTAACTATAAGTTGTCAAAAACAATTAAGCTCAAATTTTATTGGACTTTTTTCTTATTGTGAAGACTCTTTAACACTTGGTATCAGTGTTTGCCTACAAACAACATTGTTATTATGAACCCAAGTAAATTAAATCACAAGGATATGCTATAAAATATTATTAGAATTTTATTATTAAATATTATTATTAAAGTTTTAGTCTAAAATAGCTTATACTTTTAAGAATAATTTTTATTCTTTTATTTCACTTATCAAAAGCCAAATTTTCTCCAGTAAAACTTTGAGATTGGTTTGAATTATAGGTGGAAATATAAAGCCCAGGTATAGTAGTAAAAATAAAACAAAGCAAAACCACAAAATGAAATTGACTAGCAACAACAACAATAAAAACAACCCCATTTTCCTTCCTTAAACTTCTGGTTGCCTTGCACAACATTTTTAAAAATGTTTAATTTTTCCTCTTCCTTTATCAGAAATTTAAATTTTGCAGGAGACAAGATGGCGGTGGAGTAGGCAGATGCGTCCCAAAGCTTGTCCCGGAGCAAATAGAATGGGCAGCTGAAACTTATAACATCCACCCTGAATTGGAGAAAGAGACTCAGCTGGTGAGACAGTTTGCAGCCAGGAAGGGCAGAGTTCCCCTGTAAAAGTAAAAACCAGGGATCTGGGCAGGAAAGTTTGCCAGATCTCTGAGCCCAGAGGGTCAGAGGGAAACAATGCCGCACCCAGCTGCATCCCTTGGGACAGGCACAGCCTCTGACTGGGGAAAGGAAATCCGCAGGACTGTTGGCGCCCAGGGAATTGAGATCTGGGTTCCATAATTATGGAAGACTGAGCCCAGAGGGGTCAGCCTGAAGCCCTGACCAGACCATGCAGTGCCGGTAAGAGAGGAGCTCACAGAGACTCAGTCTTCCCCATTTCTGTGGCCAGCATTTGTGTTTTTTTTTTTTTTTCACTGAACCCTGTTCATAGGACATTTCAGATACAGACACTCACCCGTGCTGAGGAGCAGGAGTAGGTTCGGACGAGTGAAATCTTGGGAGAGGCTGGGGAGAGAAGGGGGGCCAGGAGAGGTGGCAGCAAATTGAATGCTGAGTCACGGCTGAGCCCAGGACCTGGGCAGCCATTTTCTCCTGAGGTTATAACTTCTCCCTCTAGTCCCCAGGCAAGGAATACAGCCACACCCAGATTCCACCCCGAATGGTACGAAGGATTAAACAAATCTGATTAGTCCCTGGGAATTAACAGGGTCTGGCCAATAGAGGGGCCTTCAGTCCCAGCAACAGAAAAAAAAAAATCACAGACATTCCAGAAAACTGGGATCTTAAGCCAGCCAAAGGAATATTTCAATTTTTCATTTTTATTTTTTTATTATTATTTTGTTAGCTATTTTTTTGCTTTTTTCTTTGTTTTCCTTTTTTGTTTGTTGCTTTATTTTCTACTTCTTTTCACATTATTTTTCATCATTCAATTTTATTTTATTTTTACTTGTTATTTTCTATTTTTATACCATTTTTTAAATCAATTTTTTTGTAAATATATTATTTTGTTCCCTTCTGTCTCTTCTTATCCACTCATCCATTTTCTACTTCCTCTATACTGAAGTGAGATCCTTCCCATATTTATCCAATTCTTAACCTTATTTCTTGTATATCATCTCAGCCTCTACAGATTCTGCACCACCCTCTTTACTGGGTGTTTGGTGTTTGTATTTATTTGGTTTATCTATTGTTTCTGTGGTGTTTTCTCTCTCTCTCTCTCTCTCTCTCTCTCTCTCTCTCTCTCTCTCTCTATATATATATATATATATATATATATATATATACTCCTTTTTCTTTTCTCTCTTATCTTTTTCTCTCTCTTTGATATCATTTGTTCTCTCTTTTCTCTCTCCTAATTCTCTTTTCTCAGGTGGTCACTTATATTGGGGTTGTCGGTGTTGTGAGAACATTCATGCTTTGTTCTCTTTGGGTCATGTCTTGTTAAGGTGAATTTTATCCTGTCTGGCTAAAGTGCTAGAGAGCAAGCCACATCACCAGACACCTGTAGACGAAACTTCATTAACAAACAGGTCAATTACACCCTAAACCCAGCTATAGAGGCAGGAAGAAGGCAGCAGCAAGGGAGCAAAAGAGGAGTGCGTGGTTGTGTGTGGTGTGTGTGTGTGTGTGTGTGTGTGTGTGTGTGTGTGGAGGGTGTGTGTGTGTGTGTGTGAATGAGGAATAGTTAGAACCTGCAGGACCTTTGGGGGCAGGCTAACCAGGCTAGCCTAACTAGGCAGCCTCTGCTACCATTGAAAACAGGACCAGGAGGCCAGCACTTCTTCAGAGGCCTCGCCTTTTCAAAGGGGAGAGCTGATGTAACTGAGAGCCCAGCCTCACCTCCACCCAGGGTGCCCTCAGGTAACACCTTGGACTCTACAGCCACCCCTGCCAGGGACCTGCTACCTTGGTTGTGGTCCTATGGTCAATGAGTCTCTAGCCACCCCAGGCGCAGGTTCCCCTGAGTTCTGAAACACGCTCCCTTCTGACCAGCCCAACGTTTCAGCCCAGGGCACTGCAACCACATGAGCAGCAGACACGTGAGCAGCACGCTCCTGTCCAAGGAGCATCAGCCCCGCAAGCAGCCTGCCCCAGGCCTAAGAGCAGCAGCCTCATGTGGCCTGCCCCTATCCAAGGAGCAGCAACTGTGTGAGCAGCCTGCTCCCCCATCCGAGGAGCAGCAACCACACAAGCAGCACGACCCGTAAGAGGAGCAGCAGCTGCACGAGCAGACTGCCTACATCTGAGGAGCAGCAGCCCTGCACAGCCCGCCCCCATCCGAGGAACAGTAGCTGCACACAGCCTGCGCCCTGCACCAGTCCAAGGAGCAGCAGCTGTGCAAGTATCTTGCCCTCGTCCAAGCAGCAGCAGCCACATGAGTAGCCTGCCCAATCAGAGGAGCAGCAGCTGTGTTAGCAGCCCACCCCCCATCTGAGGAGCAGCAGTTCTGCGAGCAGCCCATCCCCATTTGAGGAGCAGCAGAAGCCCACCCCAGTCTGAGGAGCAGAAGCCACACGAGCAGACCACCCACGTCCAAGGAGTGGCAGCCCTGCGCAACACGCAACAGTCCAAGGAGCAGAGCCACACACAGCTTGCACCTCTCTGACAAGCAGCAGCTGGGTGAGTGACCTGTCCCAGTACGAGGAGGAGCAGCCACATGCGCAGCTCACTCCCGTCCGAAGAGCAGCAGCCTTGCAATCAACCAGCCCAAGTCCAAGGATCAGCAGTCCCATAAGCAGCCCACCACATCAGAGGAACAACAGGAGCATGCAGCTAGCCCCCATCCAAGGAACAGCAGCCACGTGAGCAGTCCACCCCAGTTCAAGGAGTAGCAGCTGTGTGTGTACCCCGCCCCCTCCAAGGAACAGCAGCCTCATGATAAGCACACCCTCTGTCTGAGGAACAGCAGCTGTGTGAGAAGGCTCCCCCGACCAGCCAGAGGAGACAACGCAGCTGTGAACATCACCCACCAGAGGAGCTGCTGCCAACTGAGGAGCAGCTGCTACCACAACTGCCCAAGGAGCAACCGCAGCCCAAGGAGCCACTGCCACCCAAGGAGCAGCCCCTGAATAATTCAATATCCAGATCTGGTGGTGAGATCAAACATGGGTAGACAAAGGAACCTCCAAAGGAAAGAAAAGGAGGACTCACCAGAAAAACAGCTAAGTGAAACAGAGGCATGCAACATGTCAGAAAAAGAATTCAGAATAAGGGTTGTAGAGTGCATAAACCGGATGGAGGAAAAAATCAACACTTATACAAGAATCAAGAAGAAATGGATGAAAAAATAAATAACTTATGTAAGAAGCAAGAAGAAATTAAGAGTGATATAGCTGCAGTAAAAAAACACCATGGAAAGTTTCAACAGTAGACTAGGAGAAACGGAGGAACGAATTATAAATTAAAAGAAAGGGAAGCAAAACACACACAAACTGAGCTGCAATTGGAGAAAAAAATTAAAAGACAGGAGGAGAGCTTAAGGGAGCTTTGGGACAACATGAAATGAAACAACATACGAATAATAGGGGTGCCAGAACAACAGGAAGAGGAACAAGGCTTAGAAAACCTAATTAAAGAAATAATGTGAGAAAACTTCCCTGAGGTGGGGAAGAAAAATGTCACACAAGCACAGAGAGTCCCAAACAAGATGAACCCAAAAAGACCCACACCAAGAGGCATCATAATTACCATG
This sequence comes from Myotis nattereri, assembly GCF_964212035.1. Lineage (NCBI taxonomy): Eukaryota > Metazoa > Chordata > Mammalia > Chiroptera > Vespertilionidae > Myotis > Myotis nattereri. Next base: position 130,835,619 of record NC_138078.1, on the reverse strand, counting down.
GAAAATGTTCAGAATAAAGAGTGAATCTTACAGGCTGCAAAACAGAGATGGAAAATTAAATATAAGGGTTCTCCCATTAGATTATCAAATGATTTCTCAACAGAAACACATCAGGCCAGAAAAGAATTGGTGGAAATGTACAAAGTGATCCAAAGCGAGGGAATGAATCCAAGAATACACTATCCAGCAAGGCTATCATTCAAAAGTGAAGAGGAAATAAGAAGCTTCACAGACAAAAAAAGGCTAAGGGAGTTTATCACCACCAAGCCAGCAGTGCTAGAAATGCTAAAGGGACTGGTGTAAATAGAAGAAATAAAAAGCTAAGAAAGAAAACAGGCACAAAAAAATAGAAATGGCTACAAACCAGTACCTTTCAATAATAACTTTAAATGTAAATGGACTAAATGCTCCAATCAAAAGACATTGAATGGCTGAATGGATAAAAAAGTGTGACCCATATATTTGCTGTCTACAAGAGACCCACCTCATTAGAAGGGACTCACACGGACTGAAAGTGAAGGGATGGAAAAATATATTGCAGGCAAATGGAAAGAAAAAAAAGCTGGGGTAGCAAAACTTATATTGGACAAAATAGACCTCAAAGTGAAGGCCATAACGAGAGATAAGAAAAGCCACTTCCTAATACTAAAGGGATCGATACAACAAGAGGATATAACCCTGATAAACATATATGCATCCAATACAAGAGCACCCAAATACATAAGAAAACTCCTAGAAGATATCAAAGGAGAGATTGACAACAATAAAATCATAGTAGGGGACTTTATCCACCACTAACATCACTGGATAAATCCTCCAGACAAAAAATCAGCAAAGAAACAGCAATCCTAAATGACTCACTAGATCAGATGGACTTAATTGACATCTTCAGAACATTTCACCCCAAAGCCACTGAATATACGTTCTTCTCAAGTGTTCTTGGGACATTTTCAAAAATAGACCACATATTGGGTCACAAGCAAAGTCTCCCCAAATTCAAGAAGATTGAAATCATTCCAAGCATCTTCTTAGACCACAATGCCATAATATTAGAAATAAACTACAATAAAAACAGCCCGAAACAAGAAAACACTTGGAAGCTGAATAGCATGTTATTAAATATTGATTGGGTTACCAATGAGATGAAAGAAGAAATTAAAAACATCCTGGAAATTAATGACAATGAAAACACAACAATCCAAAACCTATGGGACACAATGAAAACAGTCCTGAGAGGGAAGTTTATAGCTCTACAGGCTTACCTCAAAAAACAAGAAAAAATGGTAATAAATCATCTAACTCTACATCTCAAAGAATTAGAAAGAGAGCAACAAGAAAAGCCCAGAGTGAGCAGAAGGAAGGAGATAATAAAGATTAACGCAGAAATAAATGACACAGATACCAACAAAACAATACATAAGATCAATGAAACCAAGAGCTGGTTCTTTGAAAGGATAAAAAGATTGATGAACCTCTAGCCAGGCTCACCAAGAAGCAAAGAGAGAGGAACCAAATAAACAAAATCAGAAATGATCGAGGCAAAAGAACAACAGACCCCACAGAAATACAAATGATTGTCAAAAAATACTATGAACAACTCTACTCCAACAAACTAGACTACTGGGAGGAAATGGACAAATTCCTAGAAAAATACAACCTTCCGAAACTCAATCAGGAAGAATCTACAAATCTCAATAGGCCAATAACTATGGAAGATTTTGAAGCAGTCATCAAAAAGCTTCCAGGAAACAAAAGCCCAGGGCCAGACGGCTTCACAGGGAAGATTTACCAAATATACAAGGAAGAACTAAAACCTATCCTCCTCAGACTATTCAAAAAAAATTCAAGGGGAAGGAACACTTCCAAGCTCATTCTATGAAGCCAGCATCACCCTAATACCAAAACCAGGTAAAGACAACACAATGAAAGAGAATTACAAGCCAATATCCCTCATGAACATAGATGCCAAAATCCTCAACAAAATCTTAGCAAATTGGATCCAGCAGTACATCAGAAAGATCATACACCATGACCAAGTAGGATTTATCCCAGGGATGCAAGGATGGTACAATATCCGCAAATCAATAAACGTGATACATCACATAAACAAATTGAAAGAGAAAAACCACATAGTCATATCAGTTGATGCAGAAAAAGCATTTGGCAAAATCCAACACTCATTTTTGATAAAAACTCTCAGCAAGATGGGAATAGAAGGATCATACCTCAACATAATAAAAGCCATATATGACAAACCCACAGCCAACATCATACTCAATGGACAAAATCTAACACCATTTCCTCTAAGAACAGGAACAAGACAGGGATGCCCGCTCTCACCACTCCTGTTAGACATAGTACTGGAAGTGCTAGCCACTGTGGTCAAACAAGAAGAAGAAATAAAAGGCATCCAAATTGGAAAAGAAGAAGTAAAACTGTCTTTATTCACAGATGACATGATATTGTACTTAAAAAAACCCTAAAGACTCCATCAAACAACTATTAGACTTAATAAATGAATTTGGCAATGTAACAGGATACAAAATTAATGCCAAGAAATCTATGGCATTTCTATACACCAATAGTGAACTTACAGAAATAGAGATTTAAAAAGCAATCACATTTACCATCACACCAAAAGAATTAAGTTACCTAGGAAAAAACTTAACTAAAGAGGTAAAAGACCTCTACTCAGAAAACTACAGGACATTGAAAAAAGAGATTGAGGAAGACATAAACAGATGGAAGTACATACCATGTTCTTGGATTGGTAGAATCAACATCATTAAAATGTCCATACTACCCAAAGTAATCTATAAATTCAACACACTTCCAATTAAAATACCAATGGTATATTTCACAGACTTAGAACAAAAGCTCCAAAAATTCATCTGGAATAAAAAAAGACTCTAAATAGCTGCAGCAATCCTGCAAAAGGAGAACAAAGTAGGTGGGATCTCAATATCAGATATCAAGCTGTATTACAAAACCACTGTTCTCAAAACTGCCTGCTACTGGCATAAGAACAGACATATAGATCAATGAAATAGAATAGAGAGCCCAGAAAACGACCTGAACCAATATGCTCAATTAATATTCGACAAAGGAGGCAAGAACATACAATGGAGTCAAGACAGTCTCTTCAATAAATGGTGTTGGGAAAATTGGACAGATACATGCAAAAAAAATGAAACAAGACCACCAACTTACACAATACACAAAAATAAACTCAAAATGGATAAAGGACTTAAATAAAAGGCAAAAAAATCTCAGACATATGCCAAAGCAATTTCTTCACTGATACTGCTCCTTCGGCATTGGAAACTAAAGAGAAAATAAACAAATGGGACTACATCAAAATAAAAAGCTTCTGCTCAGCAAAAGAAACCATCAATAAAGCAACAAGAAAACCCGCTGCATGGGAGAACATATTCGCCAATGTTATCACCAATAAGGGTTTAATCTTCAACATTTATAGGGAACGCTTACAACTTAACCAGAAGAAGATAAACAATCCAATCAAAAAATGGTGAAAGGACCTAAATAGACACTTTTCAAAAGATGACATTCAGAAAGCCAAGAGACATATGAAAACTTGCTCAAAGTCACTAATCATCCGAGAAATGCAAATCAAAACAACAATGAGGTACCATCTCACACCTGTCAGAATGGCTATCATCAACAAATCAACAAATGACAAGTGCTGGAGATGATGCGGAGAAAAGGGAACACTCGCGCACTGCTGATGGGAATGCAGACTGGTGCAGCCAGTATGGAAGACAGTATGGAGTTTCCTCAAAAAGTTAAAAATGGAACTCCCATTTGACCCTGTGATCCCACTTCTAGGAATATATTCCAAGAAAACAGAAACACCTATCAGAAAGGATATATGCACCCCTATATTCATAGCAGCACAATTCACCATAGCTTAGATCTGGAAACAGCCTAAGTGCCCATCAGCAGATGAATGGATTAGAAAACCTGGTATATCTACACAATGAAATACTATGCTGCTGTAAAAAAGAAGGAATTCTTACCATTTGCAACACATGGATGGAACTGGAGAGCATTATGCTAAGTGAAATAAGGCAGTCAATGAAAGAAAAATACCACATGATCTCACTCATTTATGGATAATGGACCATTATAAACTGATGAGCAAAAATAGATACAGAGGCAGAGCAACATCGAACAGACTGTCAAACTAAGTGGGAAGGCTGGGGAGGGTTGGGGGGGTGGGTAAGTGATCGACCGAAGGACTTGTATGCATGCATATAAGCATAACCAATGGACACAAGACACTGGGGGTTATGGGAGGCTAGGGGAGGGTCAAGGGGAGAAAAAAAAAAGGACACATATAATACTCTTTGTAATATTTTAAGCAATAAAAGAATTTTAAAAAAAGTGCCCACCCTGAGGAGTGTGACAAAGATGAAAGGAGAAATAAAAAAAAAATTAAATTTTGACATTCCTCATAGTTTTGTTGCCTGCATTGTCTTCTCTTACTTTTTTTTTTTTACTCCCATACAGTTCCGCATCATCAATTATTATTCATACAGTGTGCCTCCAAATCCTTCTATACTGACCAGTCTTGTTTCCTGATCTCCAGGATCATTTTTATCATACTGTTTGGATGGTTAGTAATTTTATCTAAGCACGTAAAAAAGTGGGGCTTTAGGGTTAACCAGGGAGGTCTGATTGTGTGACGTATCGGAGGCACTGGAATGAGCTGTTTCAAACAGATACTTTGTATGAGGTTGTTACTACTTTTGTTGTTTACAGAGCTAACCAAGAAAAAAGTAGACAAACCCAGGTTTCTGCCTGGTACACAGAAACTTGCATTTGAAATGTCTAATAATGTATAATATATAGTCCTTAGAGAGGACTCCTGACAGCCAATGCTTGTTATTCTTCCTTGGGCAGTAGGCAGATCTATTAACTTAGAAGGAGTATTCCAATGATGTTTTACATAGAGATTGCTGCCATGACTGTAGATCAGGTAAATAATTTACAAACAGCACATGACCTACACATTTAGGAAGTAATAACTTTATTAGCAGGTCTTGTGTTAAGGAACAGTCTAAACACAGGATGACAGTACTTCATAAAGGGTCAGTAAACACTTATAAATCTCTTGGATATAATTTAAGAGGGGCTTCTGGTGAGGTAACATCAAGCTTCTTCTGAACTTCCTGAATAGCGGCTGCCTGAGGAAATTCACCCATCCATGAGACTGTCCCCTCTAGAAAAACGTAGATTTGGTGAGAATCAAAACTTTTAGGAGATACTTCCGTCACAAGCATCTGAAATTACAGCATCATCTCTTGACAAGTCATGAAGAGCATGACTGTACATTTACAAAAGCATAATAATAGAGGTCAAATTCTTCACTGAAGTCACCAATGCTTCTAGCAGTAAAGGACTTCATAAGATTGGTGAGACTATTTAGGAGTTTGCTGATGTTAATGGTGGAAGGAGGAGGTGTGAGGGAATGGTAGAATATAGAGAAAATATAATATGCAAAAGCCCACCAGCTGAAATGAACAAGTTGTGTTGAAGCCAGTTCTGGACAGAGGGAAAACATCAAGAAATGGAATATTGAGAGTTGTTATGGATTTTGTGGACCATGAACTGCATTTTGAAGGGTAAGTTTGATTTGCCAAACTAGAGAGTGTGTATGTAGGGGTGACAGAAGTTGACTGAAGAGGAGCTCAAGCAAAGGTCTAGAAGTCAGAATAAATATGGCTTCCTAAATGGACAGTTACCTAAAATTATATAGTACTAATTGCCATAGCAATCCATTTCTGTAATCAAGTCTGAGAAGTCAAGTACATGGCTACCAAGATTGACAGAAATTAAGATTTTATATACATACATATATATATATATATATATATATATATATATATATATATATATATATATATAGAGAGAGAGAGAGAGAGAGAGAGAGAGAGAGAGAGAGAGAGGCCAGATTATTATGAACACTCCATCAGAACTTTGTTGGGCCACCTTCTGCCTTCAATACTGTGGCGATTCTTCTTGGCATTGGTGATGGGAGGAATCTGACACCATGCCTGATGAATAGCACTGTCCAGTTTTGTGAGATTTGATGATTGTGGAACCAGCTGCCTGATGGCTCTTTTAATTTCGTCCCACAAGTGCTCAATTGGATTGAGATCTGGTGATTGTGGCGGCCACCTAAGCAAGGTAAAATCTCCCTCATGTTCTTGAAACCACTCCTGCACAATATGAGCACCGTGGCATAGCGCATTGTCTTGTTGGAAGAAGCCATCTCCGTTAGGATATGCCATCAACATGATAGGATGAAGTTGATCAGCAACGATACTTAGGTATGTTGTGCTATTCAGACGTTGTTCCACATGAATTAAAGGGCCCAAATCATGCCAGGAATACATGCCCCAAACCATAACACTGCCCCCACCAGCTTGAAGGGTTGTACTCATGCATGTGAAGTGCCTGCTTTCATGCTGTTTCCACCAAATTCTCACTCTGACATCTGCATGATGCAACTGGAACCTGATTCATCAGACCACATGACTTTTTTCCAATGCTCGACTGTCCAATCCTTGTGTTCCTGTAAGAATTGGAGACGTTTTATCTTGGTAACTACAGACAGCAAATGTGTTCGAACAGGCCTTTGCTTTCCATATCCCATAAGATGCAGTGAATGGCTAATTTGCCTACAAACGTCAGGTGGTCATAATAATCTGGCCTCTCTCTCTCTCTCTCTCTCTCTCTCTCTCTCTATATATATATATATATATATATATATATATATATATATATATATCCCATGTTCAAAGGCTGTTAAATCGAGTTGTTTACCAATATCTTCAGAAAAAATTCATTTCTACTGTCGTGGTAAACAACCTGCTTTCCTGTTTATAATGATTTGGCCCTTTAGCAACTTCAGCGTGAAATTATAGCTAATTTGCCTACAAACAACAGATGGTCATAATAATCTGGCCACTCAGTGTATATATAATGTGGGAAACTGTTTATTGCCTTCACTATCTGATAAGCATAGACAGAGAACCCCCCGAAGGCTGGGTGCCTTTGAAGCCCTCCCAAAGGTCAGAGCTAGGCGCCACCTCTGTTTGTCCAGACAGTGGTAGCTGAAACTACTCCCCCATTTATTATTATGTAAATCCTTGCTGATGGGCTAGTCTGCCTGTTGCAGGGGGTCACCTGCCTAGGGCTATGCTATGGGTGCATCCCAGATGAATAAAAGCTTGGTGAGGCCTGAGCACAGGGAGGAGAAGTCCTTTGGGACTTGCCGCCTGGTCCCCCAATATTGCAAAATTATCTCGTGTCTTTTTCTCTCATTTGCTGTGCGGCTCCTCTTTCAGATACTGAACCCTACTCCACGCGAGTCGTGGAAGGAAAAACTCAACATCTGGCGCCCGACGGGTAATCTGGAAGTGCAGGTCTCGCTGGAGCGAGAAAAGGAAGTTTTCACCGAAAAGGTGTGGAAAACTCACCGAAAAAAGGTGAGGGGGATTCCACCGCACGCAATGCCCAGGATCAACTACAGAAGCCCGGGTCTGTGAGTACACTGGGAACGTTTTCTTAACCAGGCTAACAAACGGGGCAGGATTTGGCTTTAAAAAAGTAGATTCGGCTTTAAAAAGGTATATTTGGCTTTTATAAAAGTAAAAAACTTTATTATAGACTTTTGATTTGCATGTTTAAAGTATTAAAATTTTAGAAGGTAATATCTTATAGTTTTTGCATGTTATTATAGAACATAACCCTTGGTTTCTTGAAAAAGGTACATTAGATCTTAAAAGTTTGCCAAAAAGTTAATCAGAACTTGCCAAAAATTGTTTCCCCTTGTGGAACACGGCATTTCATTTCCTAGAGGCTTAAGAGAGGTCAAGGAGGATAAATCTCCTCCCCTTCCACCCTCCGCTCCTTAAGAGGAACAGAAAGAAAAGAAAAAATGGGAGGAATGGCCTTCATGGCTCCCTCCACCTCCATGTCCTAATCCTGATATGTTTAATTTGCTGTTAATAGAATCACCTGTGCAAAAAGGCCAACTTATAAAGAAATTGGAATATTAAAAGGTACTCTTAAATCAGGCTGAAAAAAGAGTGCCATGGTCACATCAATGTGGTTTCTTGTTCAAATTAAAATCTTAATTTGTATTTGGAATCTAAAATCTGTAATAAGAAATGAAACCCTGCTGCCGAGTCCGCCTCTGGTGTGGAGAGATTCGAAGGTGGCAGGAAAGGGCAAGCTATAAGCCCTCCCACAGTGAGATTACTTAATGTTTTGTTTAAAAATTACAGGAGAACATCTTATGACAACCAAACTTTGGCTAAGATAACCTTGGGTGCTAGCCATGACTTTAGAAAGCGAAATAGGGAAAAACTTAAAATGTCTTTTTCAATTAAGCATGACTTTGGGAAAAATACACCATCTGAGTCATTTGCTGAAACTTCCCCTAAAAGCAGGATGTGGGGAAAGGGAAGAAGGAGCATGTGGTGATCCAGTGTGGACGCCCCCTCCCCAAGTATTCTAAAATTAAAGTCCTTCTAGTAATTGAAAAGCTTTTACAAATTTATAAATGCATCTGGGATTTCTGTGCACATGTAAAGGGAAAAGGCCAGTTTAAAAACGAGTGCGCATAGTTTTGAGCTGAACTTGACCTTTTGCTATGTACAGAATAAAAACCCGAGACTGTTTTGGCCTTAAAAATGGCAAAGATGAACCTGACAAAGAAATACAGGCTGGTTTCCCAAGGAAACTTAAAGTAGCTTTTGAAATTTCCTGCCCTGAGGCAAGCACCACCAGGAAGTTGATAGTCAAGTTTACATGTGCATAGCTATGGTTTTGTTTCTTGACTTCCCCAACAGGAAAATTGTGACCATTTTAATAGCTATGCCAGGCTTATTGGCTGGAAACTTAAAGCTTTTAAGTTCAAATCATCTACAAGTATTGAAATTTATAATACTGAAATGTTGATCTGAGTATGTCTATTATGAAGTCTAGAAGATAGAAGTTAATCTATTAATTGAAAATGCCTTATATTTTATTTGAAAAATGCAAAGATTTAAAGCTCTGAAAGTTTAAAGTGCAAATTGAATCGGGAGAAATTAATTAAATATCTAATGTATAACTTGTTTTTGAAAAAATAAAATGTGTTTTCTCTTTAATTAGGAATTCAAAATATATTACTTCTTGGTCTAATTTTTAAAAAAAAGGATTAATTTTAAGATCTCAACTGAAAATTTTTAATACAAAAACCAGTTTAAATGTAATTAATATTAAGATAATTATAAAGGGTATAAACAGCTAATAAGATTTCTGTTTGTCTACAATATAATGTTGGCCATCTACCTTTTAGGGGTTTTGGTTTGCTCTGTCAAAGAACAGTGTAGACAGCCACCACTTAGAGCTGCCTGACTTGGCAGCCGCCATGTTGGCCGCATGGCCTGCTGCGCCCCTGGGGGCCATCATCTTGGAACAGCCCCTCCCTCTGACTTAGCCAATCACAAAAGGAGTGTCTTCTCACTGAGGCAGGATGGGATTTCAGGGGTGGAGTTTTAAGGAGGAGTTTTACTGCGGAAATGCGGATGGGGCAGAAAGTGTGCTTGCCTCTCAGATTTATTTAATACTATTTTTAAGAAGATATTTTTAATACTTAATAAATTAGCAATCACGGTCTTAATATAATTTCAGTGGTATGATAGACCAATGTTTTAAGCAGTTGGCTTTATAAGGGCTGACAATAGAGCTCATATTTCTTAAAAGGCTTGTAGATACATTTTTAAAAGATATCTAAAATTCTCAGTAGAACCACAGTTATACATATATCATACACAAATTAATAGTAATTGATTCCATGATCAAGACTAGATCCTATTATGTTGAGAACTGTTTTTAAGTGTTAAAAAATTTTTTAATTAGATATGTATTTGACAGTTTTTCCAGAGTACAATATTTCTAAATATAATATACTTGGTTGCATAAGGAATTTCTGCCAAATAAAAGAAAAAATTGATTTATTAGTAGCAATGTCTTTACTTAAACTAACAAAAGCTCCTCACTGCTGCATTTTAAATTAGGCTGGAGGTGGGGCAGCGTTTGCACCTCGTGTATCAGACATAAAACTTTACTGAACTTACTAATCTTTGTAAGCAATTGAATCCTAGTAAAGTAAAATTCTTCTAAAAAGTTACTGAAGGCTTCCCATGATCCCTCTATATATGCAAATATGCCAAAAGGGAATGCTGTTTAAAAATATTATTTTAAATTTAATAAAAAGGAGAAATTTTAATATTTTGAAATATCTTGCACTAATATTTACAGGATAATCTAATGATTTGCTGTTAAAATACCAAATCTGAAAATAAGTACAGTCACCATAAATGTTTTATGACTTTGACTTGAAATACATGGCCTTGCGGCACTATCAGTCAACATCCAAGAAGTAACCCTATAATTACTTGGTGTAAAAAAGAAATATTTTTCTTTTTTAAGTTAAAGTTCTCCAAGTGTAATCCAGCAGGAGGAAGACAAACCAGACAACCAACAGCCCAGAGACCACCTGGGGCACGGTAAAGTGAAGTATGGTAACAATTAATTCAGGTAAAAACTATAGCTTCATACTGGTCTTAGAAGGCACATTTTTCCTTTTTCTGGGAAGGACAGTATAGCTATTCCAAAGTCATAAGGATCCAGTTAGCATGTCAACTCAGTGCTCTGGAGACCCAGAACTGTAATTTAGATAGCATACTGTCTCTGCTTCTGTAAATTTCTCTTTTTTTTTTTTTTTTGAAAACTAGGTCCCTCATTCCAAACCTTGAGTTTAAAATTAAGTTGTCATGACCTAGAGCAAAGAATATTCTTACATGGTATTATTCTACAAAGTTTTATTAATAATTTTTGATGCTTTATAACAGTATATTGTGCATTTATCCCAAACAAATTTACAAATAAATTTGAATGTTTTACATGAAGGGATTTATTCCTTTCCACTGTGTGGAGGGCCTCCTGGGGAAGGCACTTAAGCATTCTGTATTGACCTATCTTGACTTTTTTTGTCAAGAGGAATCCAATTGCCTACAGCTGTTACCTGAGCTCTCCGTTCAAGCTGGGATCATGAAAAGTTGGTACCATGGATCTGTCTCTTGCCCAATGGCGTAAGCTGGGCCCTCTCTGGAGGAGAAACCTGGGTTCCCTATGATCAATGCCGGGGCCCCACCAGCAGGCGAGGGGATCCAAAGGCAGTTGCTGGGCATGGAGGCCAGAGGGACATAGGCTATCAAGGAGACAGAACTGAACCTCACATCACCCTACTTGGCCCAGAGATAGCTGGTAGTCAACGACGGGTAAGATCCCACAGGGTGGGACGACCTAAGACAGGCACAGCTGGGGGCCAGTAGGAGAAAACTTGGGGTGCCACAAAGGTGGGGCACAGATCCTCACCCCCCCCCAACGGTGCACGGGCTTGAACACTCGGCCCTTCTGAGGAAGGTCTCCTGTCCCCATGGCTGCTTCTTGCTTCCCATGCCCAGCCCAGATCAGGAACCAAATAGAAGAGATTTGGTCCAGCTGAAATCAGTACCCAGAAAAACGGAGGCTTGGCTAACAGACCCTATGTCTAAATCTAGCCTAACAACAGGAATGCTCAGAGCCTTCACAAGGATGTAAAGTGATCCTTTCAATTAATATTTACAGTGTAAATTAAGATTATTGTTAAAATATTAAATTTGACAGCAAAAATAGTTTTTAAATTAATTAAAGTCAAGTTTTCAAATTAATTAAATTTGGCTAATTTGAAATAAGTAATTATTCAAAAAGTATTAACAAAAACTTTCATTTCATGGTAAACATGCTATGAACCTGAAGCATGTTCAGGTTCAATTTTTTTTGCATGCAAAAAATTAATATTTAAAGTTATCTAGACTGCATTAAAAAATTTTCCATAAGCCTCCTAATTAAATCAAAAAAGGGGGATAGTGGAAGAATACCATGTAAGGAAAAATATCCTGTAACTAAATTACATCTAGAAAAATTTTTTTTTCATTTTGTAATGCTAACAGCAAGACACCCATGAAAAACATATGTGGTGTCAAAATAAGCCAAAGGAAAATCATTTGGGCAAATATAAAAAGGATTCCCCAAGTAAAATTTCAATTATTAACCTTTGGTCGAGAATATGTTTGTATACTTTCAGAGAAAAACTCCAAGACCATGTGGATTCCTGCAACAAGGGATCCAGGAGAGAAACTGAACAGATTGCTCCAGCCACAAAGACAGAAGAGACAGTTCAGAGATGGAGATGGTGGAAGACGCCTTGCCATGCTAGCAGTCAGCAGCTGTGCGGCGCTGCAGGTTGCCCAGGACCAGACCAGAAAGGACCGGACCTGCATTTTCCACCATCCAGAACCAACATTTCATTGCTGGCGTGTACACATGAACTTTTGGACATTGAAACATGGACTCAGAACTTTTGGACATTGAAATTGGGACTTGATTATTTTTTAAAGAAAAAATAAGGGGGAGATGTGGGAAACTGTTTATTGCCTTCACTATCTGATAAGCATAGACAGAGAACCCCCCGAAGGCTGGGTGCCTTTGAAGCCCTCCCAAAGGTCAGAGCTAGGCGCCACCTCTGTTTGTCCAGACAGTGGTAGCTGAAACTACTCCCCCATTTATTATTATGTAAATCCTTGCTGATGGGCTAGTCTGCCTGTTGCAGGGGGTCACCTGCCTAGGGCTATGCTATGGGTGCATCCCAGATGAATAAAAGCTTGGTGAGGCCTGAGCACAGGGAGGAGAAGTCCTTTGGGACTTGCCGCCTGGTCCCCCAATATTGCAAAATTATCTCGTGTCTTTTTCTCTCATTTGCTGTGCGGCTCCTCTTTCAGATACCGAACCCTACTCCACGCGAGTCGTGGAAGGAAACAACATATAAATATAATATAGATATAATAAATATATAGTGGCTATTAGTACATATTTCATGGTCTCAAACTTCATGGAGTTTTTCCCTGTTTTTTGTTTTGTTTTTTCTCAATCCCTCCACCCACCCAAATCCTACCCTTAGAGCTGTCAGCCTGTTCTCTATGAGTCTGTCTCTATTTTGCTTAGTAGTTCAGTTTGTTTATTAGATTGCACATAAGATTCTCCACTTTTAATGACCTATGGAATTACATGAAACTAACCCAAATAATCTAGGATAACCTCATCTCTTAAAATCCTCACATCATATCTGCTATGTCCCTTCTGCCATGTAAATAACACATTCACTGGCTTTGGGGATTTTAAGGCATAAACATGTTGATGGGGCCATTATTCTGCATTTCACAGGTACATGGTATTATATAGATGAACAATTGGGTTCAAGGAAGTTTAGTATCTTACCCAAACTAGGAAATATTGAGACTGAGATTCAAACACAGTCTGGTTCTATAGGCCTTAAGAATTACCCACCTATCAGGATCCCCTAGAGAAGACAGCGCTGTTACTAGCACATAGTTGCTTATTGTGTATTCACATAAGTATTTGCAGCATAAATATGGCATGGTAATAATTTGGAGGTGAGAGAATAATGAAGGAAGCATAAACCTACCCACCTACTCTCATTCTTCCTTGTTCTTGATTCTCCTTGTCACTACTAAGAGTTCTTTTAGTTTTCTAATAGTTAAATGTATTTCCTTGTATTTTAGCATGGCAACTTAATGTGGATTTCATTCCAGCATAACCTCTAGCATTTGTGTAAGCTCACTATGATTCCTGAGGAATATTTCAAAATGAAAGCAGGTTTAGACAGGCACACAAGCAAAATATGTTTCTTTGGGGGATTCAGAGTAGGTTTCCAACTGCAAAAAGATCTATGAGGACCTAGAATAAATAGAACATGTGCTCCGGCTCTGAGTTTCCTGAAGCACTCAGATAAGATTCTCAGCTTTCTTGGTCTTTAACACTACCCTAATGCCTGTGTTAGACTATTGAGGCAGAGGACAGACATGTGGAATACCATTGTCTATTGAAATGTGATTTAAAAATATGGAATAGTCTTCACATGTGTATCTCTATTTAATATTCTTTAGGGCCCTTTTACCAACCAGAATATAAGCTCTTGGGTGTCTTCTGAGTAAAAGCTACAATTAGAATATTTATGTATTTTTAGGGCAATAAAAGAATAATTGAACTAAACTAGAATGACTAAATAACTGAACTAGAAACACAATATTTGCATAATGAAGGCTTGTATGTATCTCAGTCCTTGGGCAGCATTCTTTATGTCTTGACAGTTGTATTCCCTGGAGGTCAGCCATCATTATAAATTTAAAGTGACTTTTACAAGAACTCAATTAATAACAAACTCAGAAGTTAGTGCACATGTAATATATGTATTAACTTGGTTGCACAAGTAACATAACAATGACTAAGAAGTGTAGTTTCAAAAGATAAAGCACTACAAACTTGACAGTAGTTCTGTTAGCTAAACAAATGTAAATAGAAATTAATCATTGACTCTTTATCCAGAAGAAGCATCCTGGACTTCCTTGTCCGCCTTTATTATAGGGCTTAAAGTATGCAGGATTTCAGGTTCAACAATATTTTTTAATGATTTGGGTACCTAAATATGGACATAGGAAGGAAACCTATTTGGCACTGAGGACTGGTAGAAGAAATATAGGAACTGTGGTTAATATATTTGCTTTGGAATATCTGAATATTAAGATAGATACTTTCAAATTTAGTATCCATAAAACAAATCTGACTTTCTTGCTTCACATTATAAAATCAGAGAAATAATCTACTTGGAAAGAACAAAAGAGTAAGTTATTTTTTGGTTTTGGATTTTAAAAAAAATGATGACAAAACTATGATCTCCACCTATCTTCTCTAGTTCTTCCTCCTCTCCCTGAATGACAAAAGTTAGAGTTTTCCAGAGCTTAGTGCTTCATTCATTTCTCTTTGTTCTCTACACTCACAACCTTGGTGATTTTAGTTTTGTTATATTTAACTATCCTCAATTGGTATTATTTTCCAAATTTATATCTGTGCCTTTTATAACCCTTTTTGAACTTCACACTCATATATGAAACTGCCTACTTAACGTGTATTTTTTCCAAACTGAACTTCGTGTTGCTTCCCAAGAACTGCTTCTTCACCACAATATATGATATTCACCCAGTTGCTCAGGACAAATCCTTGATTTCTTTCCTTACCATTACACGCATCCAGAGCATCAGAAAATCCTGTGGACTCTACCATCAAAACATATCCCAAATGATATTGCCCCAAATTATAAATTTATCCAAAAGTTATCACCCCTATAACCATTTCTACTGTTACCACACTAGTTGGAGCAATTATCATATTTTTCCATAACTACTATAATAGCCCAAACTGGATGATCTGTGTAAATCCAGTTTTTGGAGTGAAGCAGTTACAGAGATGACAACTTTAAGGCTAGTATTGTAACTTCACCAAGGTGAAATGGAGGCCAAGTATACATTGGAAGTGAAAAGGCCAAGGAACTAAGAAGCCAAGGTGTGCAAGGATTATCTATGACATAGATTCTATGTCAACTTTGAAGTTGCCAAATTGATGACAATATATGGCTAGAAAGCAACAAGGGGATTTAGGTGCTAAAATCTATATGAATGTTGGGGAAATCTTTGATCCTAAGTATTTTCACTTAGTTTGTAATTCCACTATAACTATAGTTTCTGCTTTCTCATAAATCTCATAACTCTCACCTGTTCATGGTTTCCCTGTATAGTCTTTCACATTTAGCTCCTGTTAATGGCTTCATTCACTATATTGTTTTTCAGTTCAAATTTCTAAGAATAAGAAACAGGTTGACTCAACCTATTCCTGTTTGTGTGGTCATTTTTTTCTTGTATGTGGCAGATCACATCCTAGTTAACCTTTGGTTCATGTTCCTCCCTCTCATCTGATTAACTGTAGCCAAAGAGTATGCCAGGGATGAGAGGACAGGTATACAGGGATCAATCATGACTATTCAGGATTGTAACTTCAGCAGAAATTGGGTTGGTTGGTTTCATTATATACGAAGGCTTTGAAGGCACTTTGGACATGACACACAATTATTGAAATTTCCATGTATCAGAGACTGAGGCACTAAAACAGCAGAGAATAAGTAGGCAGTATGAGGAATTCATTTTACAAATTACTTGTATAAGTGTACTGTCCTTACAACAGAACAAAACAAAATAAAAACAAGTAGAACATACATGACTTAAGTTAGTGCTTGATTCATTCTATATATTAAAATGTGTTTTATTTCCTTTCATTCATTCAGCCAATATTTATTAAGCAGCCACTCTCTGTTGGGTAAGGGTATGCAATGAGTGTGAAGTCCATATAAGAAAAATTATCATTTATATGAGGATGCCCATGATACCAATATCCTACTTGCTATCCCAAAACTCAGGAAACCTTAAATAGCTCTTAGCTCATCAAGAATTATCTGCAATGCTCTAGAAGTGATTCCCTCTTATTACTTCACTTTCCCTTAATATAAAAAAGGAAGAAGGATAGAACACTTCAGAGAAAATTAGAATGGCTAATTAAGTCAGGAAGCAGTGCTTTGAAGATGAAAGTAGTTGCTGAGTATTAAAGTGTTAAATAAGTACCCAACAGTTGTCCAATCAATGCATTCTACAATACTGTGCCATGAATTGAGGGCACACCATAATGCTTTAGAATTACAAAAGGCCTTTGTTGAAAATTCAAGTGACACAATAAAGTGCTTGATGGCTTTGAATTTCCAATAAAGTATTACTCTGTTATCAAGTATATATAATTTAAGAAACAAGACACATATTCAGGACAAAAAAAATGGGATTTAATTGTACAGATTGAATGAAGTAAGGGGCCCCATCATGGTGCACATCCTAATGTTCAGAATTTGTGTGAGCTAAAAACTTTCGACTGCATTGCTTTATCTTTTTTTATTGTTTTCAATCTTTAATTTCTTTATTGATTAAGGTATTCTTTATCTTGAGTTATAAATACTGGAACAAATGAGTTTGAAAGCAGAGTCTACTGCACATCAACAATGCCACAAAGATTGGCCAAATTAGTTAAGACGAAGGTTGAAAATAGGTCTAAGAACATTGATTTGGAGATGTTCTAGAAATACTTCCTGCATAGCTTGTGGTCTGGTCAGGGATGGGGAAAACAGACTGAAGAATGATATGAGGTCGCAGGTTGTTTGCTCATTTATTTATTTTCATGTTTACTGTTTATTCCTTGTAGTAAATGTTCTGGGGCAAGATGTGTTCCCTCAAAAAAAGGTATGTCCTAATCCTCAGTACCTGTGAATGTCATCATATTTGAAAATAAAAGTGTCTGCTGATCTAATTAGTTGAGATGAGGTCATACTAGAGTAGAGTGGGCTTCTAACCCAATATGACTAGTGTCCATATGAGAAAATGGCCATGTGAAGACACAGGAAGAATGCCATGTGATGTGAGATTGGAGTTCTGCAACTCTAAGCAAAAGAATGCCAAAGATTGCCAGCAAACCACCAGAAACTGGGAAAGAGGAATGCAATAGATTTTTCCTCGGAATTCTCAGAAGGTATCAACCCTATCAACACCTCAATTTCAAACTTAGCCTCCACACTGTGAAAAAAAAAAATTCTGTTGTTTTAAGCCATCCAGTTTATGGTATGTTGTTATAACAGCCCTAGGAAACTAATACATTAAGGATAAGAAAATGTCCAATTAAATACACATTTATTTTTCTTTCAAACAACTGTGTCCTCACTAGCTGTATGGTATAGGGCAAGAATTGGGAAACTTTTTCTGTAAAGTGTTAATATTTCAGGTTGTGGGCCATAAGGTTTTAGGTGCAATTACTCAACACTGCTGTTGGAGTACAAAAGTAGTCACAGACAGTAACAAATGGGTGTCACTGTGTCCCAACAAAATTTTTTTTATGGACTGAAATTTGAATTTTGAATAATTTTAACTGTCATTAAATATTCTTGTTCTTTTGGTTTTACTCAACCATTTAATACTGTAAAAAACATTTTTAGTCTATGGGCTGGATGTGGCCTATGGGCAAAAGTTTGCAAATTCTAGTGTAGGGAAAAGAAGATAGATACATTTTTGAGTTAGATAGACTTGGCTCTACCACTTCCTAGCTAATTTTCCATTGTACTTTAATTTTCTGAGTTTTGGTTTCTGCTTTTGTAAACAGAAATAATTATTATTTCCACAAAGAAGTTTTAAAAGAATAAATTAGCTTTAAGCAGGATTGGTTTCACAGGCACATGGTCTGTGAGGATACCCAGAGTGCTGCACTTATTAGGTCCTGAATTTCTTTTAATCCTTTAGTGTCACCATCTTGATATTCTTAATAATTTTGAACATTTTCCATATTTTCATTTTATATTGAGCCCCACAAATTATGTAGCTCAAACTAGGAGCCCAAAAGAAATAGTGATTTTTATTCCTATGATTGTAATGTATAGATAAGTGTAGATTAATAAAGATCTAAACTGTCTTTGGTTAAGGAGTCCTGGCTTCTTTGGAATAGAACAAGGATATTTTCTCACAAGACAAAAGTGGTGATTGCTTCAGAGACAGACATACTTGGAACAGATGAGTGGACTGACATAGAAGATAAAAACATAGCTCCCTAACCCTGTAACATGACAAATTAGTGGCCAAGAGAAATGTTCCAGAGACTTCTAAGTTGTGTGGGGTACCTAACTCCTCTTGTGATGAAGATTTGTGCTATGAAGTAACTTTGGAAATGTGCTGGCTTTGTAGGAATATGTGCACAGAATATTAAATTCTTGCAGTTGGGTCTTGCGGCAGCCTTTATTATGAGCAGTGACATCTGAGCATTTATCCAAACACTTGTTTAAATAGAAATGCAAGAAAAGGTGCACTGCAGTGTCGGCTGAACAGTGTAAATCTTACATTTGTAGAAATCTGGGATTCTGAGTCTGTCTTGCCAACACAGCACAAAGTCTAACTTACTATTAATTTATTTATACATTGTACATGACTAAATTAGAAAACTCAGAGCTCCAAATAAATTAGATGATCACCAACATTTTACTCCAATTTTCAGAACTGCAGCTCAGGTAAAGACAAGCACTATGTGTTTCATAAATAAAGAAGCCACACTTTCCTTTTCTTTATATCTGGGAGGACACCCTTATTAGTGAGAAAATTCCCCTGGAACTTTCCAGCATGTTGTGTTTATGTCAAACAGCCTTTCAAAATCATTTGGCTGATACAAGAATTCCAAGTTCATAAACCAAAACCAGATTTTCCCAGCTACCGTGAGCTTTCGTTTTAATCATGAGGGCATATGTGGTAGGAATTGAAGGGTGATCCATCCAAAAAGTTCCTACCCAGTGGACCATTTTGTTAATTCAATACACTTATTCTGAGAAGTGGCTGTAGCCACTGATGAGGTATACTTGTTCAGAATTAGTTCAGTAAGTAAAACCATTATAAAATGAATTATAGTGTTTACTAAGCAGTTTATTACTCAGCAATAACAATCATGTACAGACTTACTGCAGTATGAAACTGATGTGAACTCCCCACATTAAAATACTAGAGGCCTGGTGCACAAAAATTTGTGCACTCGGGGAGGGGGGGAGTCCCTCAGCCCTGCCTGCACCCATTCACAGTCCAAGACCCCTTGGGGGATGTCCACCTGTTAACTTAGGCCCACTCCCCAGGGGATCAGGCCTAAGCTTGCAGTCAGACATCCTTCTGGCAGCCAGGGAGCCCTCGGGGGATGTCCGACTAAAGGCTTAGGCCCCCAAGGGATTGGGTCTAAACCATTAGTTGGACATTCTTAGTGCTGCCATGGAGGTGGGAGAGGCTCTTGCCACCACCATTGCGCTGGCCAGCCATGAACCAGCTTCTGGCTGAGTGGCACTCCCCATATTGAAGTGCACTGACCACCAGGGGGCAGCTCCTGCATTGAGCGTCTGCCCCCTCGTGGCCAGTGTGCATCATAGCAACCGGTCATTCTGCCTTTCAGTCAATGTTCATATTAGCCTTTTATTATTATTATATAGGATGTCCCTATTTCCCCCCCTTTGCCCCCTCTACCCAGCTCTTGCCCCCCAACTTCTCTCTGGCCATCACCATACTATTGTCTATGTCCATGGGTTGTGCATATATTTTCTTTGGCTAATCCCTTCTTTAAATTCACTTCTTTAAATTTTTATTATTAGATAAGTGCTTATAACTGCACTATTATATATTTTCTATTATACCATTTAGAATTAAGATATTTTTTAATTGAACCCTTGTAAATTTTAGCACAATTTAATAAATTATGCTAGAAGCAATTAGGAGATTTTTAATGTAATGCATACACATTTCAATTAATATTTTATTAATTTTTAATTTTTTAATATTTTAATTTGAAATAATCTCACACATGTAAAAAAATTATAAAATACTATAACATATTATATGTACCCTTCACCCAATTTCTTAGGTGTTAATAATTTAAACATAACCATTATATAGCTAACAAAATTTGGAATATATTTTTCTTATAATCTCTTTCATGTTACTTAATCCATTTACTTTGTTTTTGTTAATCTTTACCCAAGGATATTTTTCCATTGAATTTTAGAGAGAGTGAAGGGAAAGGGAGAGACACATTGATTGGTTGCCTCCTTCACATGCTTTGATAGGGACTGGGGATCAAGCCAGCAACTGAGGTACATGCCCTTGACTGGAATTGAACCTGGGACCCTTCAGTCCACGGGCTAATGCTCTATCCACTGAGCAAAACAGGCTGCAGCTTAATTCATTTACTTTTAATCTATATGTGTCTTCATATTTAAAGTGGGTTTTGTTTTTGATTCACCCTCATAATCTATCTTTTAATTGGTGCATTTATGCCACTGATTTTCAGAGTGCTTACTGATAGAGTTACTACCATATCAGGTGGCTTCTGGGGCTTCTGGGGCAGGCCTGCCTTGCCACCCAGGACCCTCCGATTGGGTCCCCGATGGCAAGGCAGTCCAGCTTCTGGGGCTTCTGGGGCTGGCCTGCCCTGGATGGAGGCATGCTGGTGGCTCCCGCTGTCCCACCCTGCCTGTAGTATGCAAATAGCCGCCATCTTTGTTCGTGGTTAATTTGCATATCATGCTGATTAGCCAATGGGAGGTATAGCAAAGGTATGGTCAATTACCATGTTTGTCTATTATTAAATAGGATTGATGAATCCCTGAGTTACTTATGTGGAAAATGTGTTTATCTTAAACTTAGGTATCTGCTTTTTCTTGTTCTCTAGGTGGCTGAGCTGACCCTGAGCCACTTCTCCATTTCTTGCCAATTACCACTGAGCTACTCACCTCCCTGTGTCAGTACATACTCAAGGATAAGGGTACCAAACCTTCCATCTTCACATCCCTAGCCAAGAAAGCAGATGAGAAGTACAAACCGTATTAGCCAACAAGTTCAGGAATTTCTGCTCTACTCCTCTTCTGACAGCCTATGATTGTGCTTTGAGCCACTTTGTTGTTCATTAGCACCTCCAATGTGCACTGTGCAAGGATCAGGAGAGATGGTGAAAATCAAATTAGTCAATTTGGCTTCTTATTAATAGTTCTGGCAAAAGACTTGGATTAGTGTTTCCAAATAATGGATAAAATGAGAAGAAATCTCCATGTTATTCTTACTCCTGATTCCCAAGTGAGCAGAAGGCTGGCTGATTTCCTCTTTCATAAATAGTGCTCTGAGGGTTTGAATGGTTTGTAAAAATCCCTGCCTTGAACTGTGTCTATGATGGGAAGCTAATCAGTTGGGTGGGATCAAATAGATTTGCTAGATAAGTTTAAAATACTAAATAGATTTAACTGATCCCCCATCCCACTTAAATGATTTTTTTTAAAAAACCTTATTTTTTGTCTTCTTTTTTTCCCTATTAAAAAGGCATGGCTTTTGGTAGTAGGGTGGGGCTGAAAATAAAAAGGTAAATAATTAAGTAAATAAACGCAGTAATTTTAGATAGTAGTAAGAGCTAGGAAGAAAACAAGGCAAGATCAAGAGTCCATGACTGGATAGGGACATGATGCTATCTTTTAAAAAAAGGTGGTCAGAGAAGGCCACTTGAGATATTTAATCAGAGATCTGAGTGATAAGGAAAAACTTTATGAAGATCTGGTGGGAGTACTTCCAAGCAGAGGAATGGCAAGTATAAAAGCTCTGAAGCTGCATGAGAAGTCACAAACAAAATTAAACTTATGTGAATGAAACAGTAAACAAGAGGAAGATTGGTAAGATAATAAATTAGAGGTCTAGACAGAGATCAGAGACTACAAAGGCCTGAAGGCTCTGATAGGGTTTTGGGTTTGATTCTAAGTGCAGTGGGGGTCATTTTTAAATTTTAAGCAGGGAAGTGGCATGGTTTCATTTATGGTTTATCCTGTCTGCTGTGTTTACAACAGATAGTAGGGCAGGTAAGAGTTGAAGTTTGAGGACCAGTTAGGAGGTTATAAAATAAGCCAGGTGAGAGATAAATAAGAAACTTGAACTAAGTTGGTTATGATGGAGATGATGACAAATAGCAGGATTTGAAATCAAATTTTAGGGTTGAACTTGCTGATAGATTAGATTTTAGGAGGGAGTAGGAATGAGGGAAACAAGAGAAGTCAAGAATAACTCTGGCTAATGGTCCAAGAAACTGTGTGACTTTGGACAAGTAACAATGCTTCTGAACCTATTTCTTCATCTGTAATGTAAGAATTATCACAACTACATCCGATAGTCATTCTTGCATTGTATACTTTACTAATATTAATAGTTGAAGAGCTATATGCCAGGTATTTTTCTGTTGCTTTACAATTTTATCTTCAGTTGGCCTCACAAAGATTCTAGAAGGTTATTAACAAACACTAGAGGCCAGATGCACGAAATTTGTGCAAGAGTAGGCCTTCCTTCCCCTGGCTGCCCGCAACGGCTTCCCTCTGGCACCCGGGACCCAGGCTTCCCTCCTAGCCACAGCTTTGTCCAGAAGGACGGAAGAATGTCTGGTCTAATTACCATATTATACTTTTATTATTATAGATTATTTCTATTTTATGCAAAAGAAAACTGATGTGCAAAAATGTGGTGGTTTATTATCACATGGCAAGTAAGTGACAAATGCAGGGAATTAAATCCCTGTTTGTTTCAAAGCTTGTGCTCTTTGTGGTTAAGTGTGACCCCCCCAAAAAAAAATGTGATAGTGGACTAAAACTTGGAGACATAACTCTATCTTAAGGACCCACAATTTTATAATTGGGAATCTGAATAGAAAGTAAAACTCTCAAACTTTATAGAAAGCAGGAAGCCCAGAGGTTCTTCTATAATTCCCTGGAGCTCCTACAAGGAGATGGAATGGGAGAAGGGAATTCTGTTAAAGTTTGCCCAGGGTTGTCAACAATTTTTCCCAGTTTAATTTTAAATGGAATTTTATTAAATTGGTGGAATCCTGTTAGCAGTTTAGCTTGGAAATCCAGAATGCCTTGAATGAAGTAACCCAATACACCCACTGTCTATGCATTGTCAGGATAGTACGAATATTAAGAAAATGGATTTTTAAAATGTGAGAACAAAAAATAAAAACATAGTCAAACAATGCTAAATATGGGAATTGTATTCCTTTCAAGAGAGAGGTTTCTCTATGTGTAGAACTTGATGTGGAACTTAAGGGACATAAAATTAAGGGTGTGGAAATGTTCAACCAACCAAGCTGAACTTTATTTGCAAAGAAACTGAGGTTTAGCTCTTTTAAGTTGCTCCAATATTCATCCAAAAGAGGTTCTTCAGTATACTGGTATATCAGACATCCTTTTCTTTTTCACCATATTTTCCACCTTCTAGCAGACAAAGGGAAGTACTGTTTGTATCTACCAAAGTCTGGTGCTACATAAAATTGGGAGACTATGATAGCTCTTAAGAAATGACATCATGCTTCCCTCTGTCCTCAGGTCAGCATTCAAACCATCCCAGAAAACAATCTGTCTTCTCTTTCTCCTAAAAATGTCCAGAGGCAGGCACTTCCCTAGGTAATATCAGCCTTTGCTGTCCATGCATGTTTTCAGTTGCACAAATGCCTGTGCACTATAATTACTTTCTGTTGTGCTGTGCACTGGTGTGATGCAAGACAAAGCCAAGAGCATTTCAGAGATTGGTAATGGGCTATTGACCCCAGGTTTCATCTTCTTATTTGTTTGAGAGTAAAAGACTACAGGTTGTCAGATTCAACTGCTTGATTCAGCTTTCAAAAAAAATAAAAGACAAGCAAAATGAAAGGATGCTTTTCCTTAAAGTAACAACCCAACAACGCGTGTTAGAAACTGCCTTAGTGGAGATATTAAATCTATCAGGGCATTTGTTGCAGGTAGCAATTTGTTCTTTTTTGGTATTCCTTTGGGGCAATAAATGTGGCAAAATTAAGATAAGGGAACATTTCATGGCAGAGACAACATCACAGCAGAAGATTCAACAAGATTACCTGGTTATTACATTATATTATTTTCTTCTAAAAATAAAATACTATAGTTTAAAAGACTACCTAGCTACAATTTGGAGTTGTGTTAAAGAAACATAATATATTTAAGTTAAATCTGTCTTCAGGGACTGAATTTTAGTTAAAGGACAGCAAAATTTGGTATACAGCATCGACAGTGTTGGGTAATGAAAAAGATACTACAAAGAAAAATTATGAAATACATGGGTTATGTAACTATTCTATATACTATTAACTCTCATTGAGAAAGAATTTACATCCTATAGAATCTTATAGATGCTTTCTGGCTTAGTGTGTATCTAATTTGAGAATGAATTTCTGAATGATTCAAATTTGTGAGTTTGTCCTTAAGGACACATGGCATTTATAGTGTTAAAATTTAGTTTGGCTTCTTCACAGTTACTTTCTAACTCTCCAACAGTAAATAGGCTAAAACAGTAGCAAAGTTCAAGGGCTATGTTTTTCCCACTGAATTAATTGAGCTTATTATGGAGACTGATATATTAATTTCTGCATCTCTCAATGTAGTAATAAGGAAATTAAGGTCCAGAGATGTATAAACTCAGTGCCACTCTCTATCCCTAACCCTAACCATATATAGGCTGAATATCTCATTCTTTCTTGATCAGATCTAGTAGACAGAAAATAATTGATTAATAGTATTTGTATAACAGGTGTTTTTGACTATTGGCTAGCTTGTTCTAGAAAGTAGGAGGGGAATGAAGCTAGTAGTGATGTGATGGGGCAAGGCAAGGCTTGGGAAGAGGGACATTTTTCAGAAGTAAATGAGCAAGGTATTATGTCACTTGTTTTAAAGACATTGATAATAATTAAATAAACAATGGGCAAATATGTTGTTTTAAAGAATGAAATATTTAAAAATATTTTGTGAGTAGTTCACAAGGTCAGTCAAGGGACAACTACACAGATTTCAGAACCTTAAAAGGGTCTTAATTTATAAAAATCAGTTTAAGCATACAGCATTATTAACCAGATATGGCATTGCATGCAAGATATGCCATTTTTAGCCCTGGCTGGTTTGGCTCAGTGGATAGAGCATTGGCCTGCAAACTAAAGGTTCCTGGGTTCGATTCCGGTCAAGGGCCCATGCCTGGGTTGCAGGCTCAATCCCCAGTAGGGGGCATGCAGGAGGCAGCTGATCAATGATTCTCTCTCATCATTGATGTTTCTATCTCTCTTTCCCTCTCCTTTCCACTCTGAAATCAATAAAAATATATTTAAAAAAAAGATATGCCAAAAAAAAGATATGCCATTTCTAAAATTTTAGACACACCCTTTCTTCAAATGAAGCCCATCAATGACTGGGAAACCATAAGACAGGGCTTAATTGTCCTTTTAGATGTTTTTTTCCTAAAGAAAATCAAAATCTTGAAAAATATAGTCTACAAAAATTAATCTTTAAATTAGCCATTATTTTGAAAAGACTATTCCAATTCTGTTAAAACCCTCTTCTAATACATTTTTACTAGTTTCATTACTCCCCTTAATCTTATAACATGAACAGGCTAAAAATTTTAAATGATATATTTCAAAAAATAAATACAACTAAAACAGTAAACAAACACACAGAACATTTTATTCTTACTGGTGTTCAAAGAAACCAAACTGAAATAAAATAATAATAAAAACAATAATAAAGTACAATTTGCTTCAGCAAATTAGCAAAAATAAAGTGGTAATTACTGAGACTCCTCCAATTAACACAAATGTGGGTCACTCAGATTTTTCTGGTGGGCAGGTAATGAGGATACACCCTTATGGAAAGATAACTATACATCAAGAACCATGTAAATGCTTTATTTTGACCCATAAATTTGGATCTCAGAAATCAGTCACCAAGAAATTAACTAAAGGAACAAATATATTTTAAGACAGTGGTTCTCAACCAAAGGCAATTTTGTCTTCCAGGAGACATTTTGTAAGTTGGGAACTATTTTTTATTTGTCACAACTGTGAGATTGACACTGGCAGCCAGTGAGTAGAGGATAGGGGTGTTACTCAATAACGTACAATGCACAGGATAGCCCCTCACAGCGAGTCATTGTCACTAGTACAGAGATTGGAAATCTTGCTCTAAGGTGCTCATTGCAGAATGATGTATAATTAGTGACACACTGAAACTGACTTAGATGTCCCTCCATCTGCAAAGACATGGACATTTAGGATGTCAAGGTGTGTCCATCCACTTAGACCAGTGGTCGGCAAAGTGCAGCTCATGAGCCACATGTGGCTCTTTGGCCCCTTGAATGTGGCTCTTCCACAAAATACCGACTTCTGCGCATGGGCCACAAAGTTTCAATCGCACTGTACATGTGCGCCTGCACATGGTGTTTTGTGGAAGAGCCACACTCAAGGGGCCAAAGAGCTGCATGTGGCTCGCGAGCTGCAATTTGCTGACCACTGACTTAGACTATTATCTAGACATTAAAAATGTTAGAGTATTTTACTTTATTTCATTTTTTACATACAATAAACAATATTTTGAGAAAAATGATTTTAAATATAATAATGTTACATATAATAAACTAATATTTCAGGAAAAACTATTTTAAATATAGTAATATTATATTCAATAAACATTAATTTTTCAAGAAGAAAGATATTAAATATAATAATACTATAGGCTCGGTGCACAAAAATTTCTGCACTTGGGGGGGGGGGAGGTGTCCCTCAGCTCAGCCTGTGCCCTTTCGCAGTCTGGGACCCCTTGGGGGATGACCAACTGCTGGCTTAGGTCTGCTCCCTGGGGGATTGGGCCTAAGCTGGCAATCAGACATCCCTCTGGCAGCCCAGGAGCCCTTGGGGGGATGTCCACTTGCCAGCGGGGAGCAGGCCTAAGCTGCAGTCAGACATCCTTAGTGCTTCTGAGGAGGTGGGATAGGCTCCCATCACCACCACTGTACTGGCAGCCATCAGCCTGGCTTGTGGCTGAGCAGAGCGCCCCCTGTGGGAGCACACTGACCACCAGGGGGCAGCTCCTGCATTGAGCGTCTGCCTCCTGGTGGTCAGTGTGTCATAGTGACCAGTCATTCCCAATCATTCTGCTGTTAGGGTCAATTTGCATATTACCCTTTTATTATATAGGAGTGCCTGGCCAGCCTGGGTGAGGGGCTCATGGCTGTTTGCAGGCTGGCCACAGCCCCTTTAGGGTGGGGGCGGGGGGTCCTGCTGGGGTGCAAGACCAGTCTGGGTGAGGGTCTGATTGCTGTTTGCAGGTTGGCCAAGCCCCCTAGCAGGGACCCTCACCCCATGAGGATGTGGCAAGCCTGGGTGAGTGGCTGATGGCTGTTTTCAGGCTGGCCACAGCCCCTTCAGTGTTGGGATCCCTGCTGGGGTGCCTGGCCAGTCTGGGTGAGGGGCTGAGGGCCATTTTCAGGCTGGCTAAGCCTCCAGCGGTGACCCTCACCCAGTGAGGGTGTGGCCAGCCTGGGTGAAAGACTGATGGCTGTTTGCAGGCTGGCCACAAACCCCAGCCACCCAAGCTACCAGTGGATGCTGGCTGGAAGCAGGTATCTGGGATTTATTTGTCTTCTGTAATTTAAACTTTGTTGCCATGAGCAGAGGCCACAGCTGGCTCAGGGCAGGGGGGAATCTTGGCTTCCTCCATCTCCTGGGCAACCAAACCTCCTGTTTGCTCCAGCTCCGTGGCTGCCGGCCGCATCTTGGTTGGGTTAATTTGCATATAGTCGCTCTAATTGGCTGGTGGGCATGGCTTAGGGCATAGTGAAGGTATGGTCAATTAGCATCTTTGTCTTTGATTAGTGTAGATTACCAAAACTGAACCAACATAGTATAATATATCAAAAGTTGTAGGAAATATTAAAATTCTGAAAATAACAAGATTACTTCTATTATATTCTAAAATATTTTTTCCTCTGGCTCTATTTTTGTTCATCAGTTTATGTTGTTCGTTTTATTCTACAAATGATTAGATCATGTGATATTTATCTTTCTCTGAGTGGCTTATTTTGCTTAGCATAATGCTCTCCAGGTCCATCCATGCTGTTGCAAATAGTAAGAGTTCCTTTTATTTAGAGCAGCACAGCATTCCATTGTGTAGATGTACCACTGTTTTCTAATACACTCATTTGCTGGTGGGAACTTTGGCTGTTTCTAAGTCTTTGCTATTATAAATTGTTGCTGCTATGAACAAAGGGGTATATATATATTTGTTCTGATTGGAATTCTGGTTTCTTGGGATATAGTCCTAGAAATGGTATTACTGGGTCAAATGGTAGTTCCATTTTTAACTTTTTAGGAAACTCCATACTGTCTTTCATAGTGGCTGCACCAGTCTGCATTCCTACCAGCAGTGCATGAGGGTTCCTTAATTTCCACATCCTCACCAGCACTGGTCATTTGTTGATTTGTTGATGATAGCCACTCTGACAGGTGTGAGATAGTACCTCATTGTTGTTTGCTTTGCATCTCTCAGATGATTAGTGACTTTGAGCATGTTATCATATGTCTCTCAGCATTCAATATGTTTTCTTTCTAAAAGTGTCTATTTAGGTCATTTTGATTGGATTTTTTATCTTCCTTTTGTTGAGTTGTTTGAGTTCCCTGTAAATTTTGGAGATCAAACCCTTATCAGAGATAACATTGACAAATATATTATCCCATGCAGTGGGCTCTCTTGTTGTTTTGTTGATGGTTTCTTTTGTTGTTCAGAAGCTTTTTATTTTGGTGTAGTCCCATTTGTTTATTTTCTCCTTAGTTTCCATTGTCCTAGGAGCTGTATTGATAAAGATTTTGCTATGACATATATCTATTTTGCTGCCTATGGAGTTCTCTAAGACTTTTATGGTTTCCTGTCTTACGTTTGAGTCCTTCAACAATTTTGAGTTTGTTTGTGTGTATGGCATAAGTTTGTGGTCTAGTTTCATTTTTTTTGCATGTATCTGACCAATGTTCCCAGCACCATTTATTAGAGACTGTCTTGACTCCATTGTATGCTCTTGCCATCCTTGTCTAATATTAATTGAGCATAATGGCTTGGGTCGATTTCTGGGTTCTCTGTTCAGTACCATTGGTCTATATGTATGTTCTTGTTCCACTATCAGGCAGTTTTGAGAACCGTGGCTTTGTCATATAGCTTTATATCTGGTATTGTGATTTCTCTAACTTTTTTATTTTTTCTCAGGATTGCTGTGACTATTCAGGGTCTTCTTTTTAATTTTTTATTCCAGATGAATTTTTGGAGAGTTTGTTCTAGGTCTGTGAAATATTCCATTGGTATCTTAATGGAGATTTCATTGAATCTATAAATTGCTTTGGGTAGTATGGACATTTTAATGATGTTGATTCTACCAATCCATGAATCGGGTATGTTCTTCTGTTTGTTTATGTCTTCCTCTATCTCTTTTTTCAACGTCCCCTCCAAATACCAGTATTTTACCTCCTTAGTTAACTTTATTCCTAAGTATCTTAACTTTTTTGTGTTTGCAATGGTAAATGGGATTTATTTATTTATTTATTTATTTATTTTTTATTTTTTATTTTTTAGTTTCTCTTTCTGTGAGTTCATTATTGGTGTATAAAAAAGCCATAGATTTCTGGGTGTTAATTTTGTATCCTGCTACATTGCCGAATTCATTTATTAAGTCTAGTAGTTTTTGGATGGAGTGTTTGGGGTTTTCTATGTACAGTATCATGTTATAGAATAAGGACAATATTACTTCTTCTTTTCCAATTTGGATGCCTTTTATTTCTTCTTCTTGTCTGATTACTATGGCTAGCACTTGCAGTACTATATTGAACAGGAGTGGTGAGAGTGGACATCCCTGTCTTGTCCCTGTTCTTAGGGGAAATGGTTTTAGTTTTTGCCCATTGAGTATGATGTTGGCTGTAGGTTTGTCATATAAGGCTTTTATTATGTTGAGGTATGATCCCTCTATTCCTACTTTGTTGAGAGTTTTTATCAAGTAAGGGTGTTGGATTTTGTCAAATCCTTTTTCTGCATCGATTGATATGATTATGTGATTTTTGTCTCTCAATTTGTTTATGTGATGTATCACATTTATTGATTTGCCAATATCATACCATACTTGCATCCCTGGAATAAATCCCACTTGGTCATGTTGTATGATCTTTCTAATATAATGCTGGATCCGATTTGCTAGAATATTATTGAGGATTTTAGCATCTATATTCATCAAGGTATTGGCCTGTAGTACTCTTTCTTTGTGGTGTCTTTATCTGGTTTTGGAATTAGAGCTTCATAGAAAGAGCTTGGAAGTGTGACTTCCTCTTGAATTTTTTGGAATAGTCTTAGGAAGATTGGTTTTAGTTCTTCTTTGAATGCTTGGTAGAACTCCCCTTTAAAGTCATCCAGACCAGAGCTTTTGTTTGCTTGAATACTTTTGATTACTGCTTCAATTTTTTCAATAGTTATCGGCTTATTCAGGTTTTTTGATTCGTTCTCATTTAGTTTTGGAAGCTTGTATTTTTTTAAGAATATGTCCATTTCATTGAGGTTGTCCAGTTTGTTGGAATGGGCTTGTTCATAGTATTTTTTCATAATCCTTTATATCTCTGTGGGGTCAGTTGTTACTTTACCTTGTTCATTTCTGATGTTGTTTATTTGGGTCCTCTCTGCTTCTTGGTGAGCCTGGCTGGAGGCTCATCAACCTTGTTTATACCCGCAAAGTACCAGCTCTTGGTTGTATTGATCTTTTTTATTGCTCTCTTTGTTTTTGTTTTTTTGTTTCTTTGTTTTTGTCTCTATGTCATTTATTTCTGCTCTGATATTTACTATTTCCTTCCTTCTGCTTACTCTGGGCTTTTCTTGTTGCTCTCTTTCTAATTCTTTAACTTGTATGGTTAGATAATTTATTACCATTTTTTCTTGTTTTTTGAGGGAGGCCTGTAGAGCTATGAACTTCCCTCTCAAGACTGCTATTACTATGTCCCATAGATTTCAGATTGTGTTGTCTTCATTGTCATTTGTTACCAAAATGCTTTTTCTTCTTTTTTTTAATGTGTTTAGTAATTCAATCATTGTTTAATAGCATGCTATTTAGCCTCCAAGTGTTTGATTTTTTTTTGTAGTTCATTTCTAATTTTATGCCATTGTGATCTGAGAAGATGCTTGATATGATGGCTATCTTCTTGAATTTGAAGAGACTTTTCCTGTGTCACAATATGTTGTCTATCTTTGAAAATGTCCTGTGAGCATTTGAGAAGTATGTATATTCTGTGGCTTTGGGGTGAAATGTTCTGAAGATGTCAATTGATTCCATCTGATCTAGTGAGTCATTTTGGATTGATGTTTCTTTGCTGATTTTTTGGTTAGAGGATTTATCCAGTGTTGTCAATGGGGTATGAAAGTCTCCTACTATGACTGTACTGCTGTTGATCTCTCCCTTAATATCTTCCAAAAGTTTTTTGTTTTGTTTTGTTTTGTTTTTATGTATTTGTGGTTGCTCCTATATTAGGTGCATATATGTTTACCAGAGTTATATCCTCTTGAATAATTGCTCCTTTTAGTATTATGAAGTGGCTTTCCTTATCTCTTGTTATGGCCTTCACTTTAAGGTCTAATTTTTCAGATATAAAACTTACTACAACAGGTTTTGTTTTTTTTTTTTCATTTTCTTTCACCTGAAAAATATTTTTCAATCCCTTCACCATCAGTCTTTGTGAGTCCTTTGTTCTGAGATGGGTCTCTTGTTGACAGCAGATATATGGGTCATGTTTTCTAATCCATTCAGCTACCCTATGTCTTTTGATTGAAGCATATAATCCATTTATATTTAAGGTTATTATTGAATAGAGGCTCAGTGCATGACAACTGTGCACTTCAGGGGGCAGGTGGGATCAATGTGGCCTGCACCCTTTCGCAGTTCAGGACACCTTAGGGGGTGTCCAGCTGCCAGCTTAGGAGCAGGGAGTGAGCCTAAGCTGGCAGCTGGACATCCTCCTAGGGATCCTTAGTGCTGCTGCAGAGGTGTCATCTGTGAGCCTGGCTTCTGGCTGAGTGGCACTCATCCTGTGGGAGTGCACTGACCCCCAGAGGGCAGTTTGGTCGATTTGCATATTAGGATTTTATTATATAGGCCTAGGGGCCAGGTGCATGAAATTTGTGCACTGGAGGGAGGGGGGGTTGTCCCTCACTCAGCCCAGCCTGCCCTCTCTCACATACTGGGAGCCCTCAGGGGATGTCCTAGTGACAGCTTAGGCTCACTCCCTGATCCCTTTGGGGATAGGGCCTAAGCTGCAGTCTGGCCTCCCTTTGTGGGAGGTGACTGGGCTGATCAGGGGAAGGCACCAGCCCTATCACCCCACTGCTGCAGATACTGCCAGTCACTGCAGCCAGCAAGGATTTTTCATCAACACGGACTCCAGTCCCTTTACCATGAAAAAATGACAACTTCCTTTAGGCATTTTCAAGGTGTGTCTTTCATATAATAATAATTTCTTTATTATTTTTTTATCCTCACCTGAGGATATGTTTCCATTGATTTTTAGAGAATGTGGAAGAGAAAGGGAAAGACAGAGAGAAATATAAATGTGAGAGAAACACTTTGGTTACCTTCTGCATGAGCCCTGACTTGGGCTCTGGCCAGGGAGGAGCCTGCAACCTAGGTACATGCCCTTGGTTAGAATTGAACTCAGACCCTGCCATCATCAGGCCGAGGCATTATCCACTGAGCCAAACCGGCTAGGGCAGGATATGATATTTCTTAGCCCTCCAGCAGCAGACCTTCGTTTTTTTCACCAGGAGTGTGCTGAAAAACCCTAGATCACCTTTTTGGATTCTTATTACCCAAGTTACTAAGACTATTACCAATGGCATACAGGGAGCTTAACCAATGTGCGGTCAGAAAAGGTGTTTCCTCTGTAGTTCACACCAATCGCTGGCTTGCCCCCCCCCCAGGCCTGATGACTCTGACCCCTATCTCCCCCCAATCACCGGCTCTGCCCTCGCCCAGGCCTGACACCTCGGCCAGAGGCATCGACCCCCATCACCCTCCGATTGCCAGATCGGCCCCTCGCCCAGGCCTGATGCCTCAGCCTGAGGCGTCAGGCCTGGGCAGGGGACCCCCATATACCCCTGATCACCAGCTCTGCCCCCCCTGGCCTGATGCCTCTGGCCCAGGTGTCAGGTCTGGGCAGGGGACCCCTAGACCCCTCCAATTGCCGGCTCCGCCCCCTGCCCAGGCCTGACACCTCAGCCAGAGGCATCAACCCCCATCACCCTCCGATCACAAGATCGGCCCCTCGCCCAGGCCTGACTTCTCCACCAGAGGCGTCAGGCCTGGGCAGGGGACACCCATGTCCCCCCGATCACCGGCTCTTGGGGCTGGCCTGCGACCCAGGATGGCGGCTGGCGCTGGCGGCTGTGCTGTCCCGCCCTGCCTGCAGTATGCAATAGCCACCATCTTTGTTGGTGGTTAATTTGCATATCATGCTGATTAGCCAATGGGAGGTATAGCAAAGGTATGACCAATTACCATGTTTGTCTATTATTAAATAGGATAGGTACTTGTGTTTCTCCATTTTGATTCTTTATGCCCATGTTTCTTCTTCCCTTCCTATTTTTTCTTTTTATAGCAGTACCTTTGCATTTCTTGCATTGCTGGTTTGGTGGTAATAAACTTTCTTAGCCCTTTTTTGTCTGTAAAGCTTACTGGGTATAGTATTCTTGAATTCAGTCTTTTGCTTTGTATCACTTTGTATATTACATTCCATTCCCTTCTGGCCTGGTGTGCTTCTGTGGAGAAATCTTTTGATAGTCTAATGGGAGATCCCTAATAGGTAACATTCTGTCTCTCCCTGGCTGCCTTTAAGAATTTTACTTTGTCATTGGTGCTTGTCAATTTATTTATGATGTGTCTTGGTATCAGTCTTTATGGATTCCTCTTGTTTGGTACTCTGAGCTTCTTGGACTTGTGTGAGTTTTTTCTTACCTATATAAGGAAAGTTTTCTGTCATTATTTCTTCAAATAGGTTTTTTATTTCTTGCTCAGTTTCCTCTCCTTCTGTCACCCCTATTATGTGGATGTTATTTCATTTTGTGTTGTCCCAAATCTCCACTAGGCTCTCCTCCTGCTTTTTACTATTTGTTTTCCCAGTTTCCGCTCTTCTTGGGTGTTTTTTACTACCTTGTCTTCCATCCTTTTCAGCATCCTCAGGACCATTGCTCTGAATTCTTTCTCTGACAAATTGCTTGCCTCCATTTTGTTTACTTCCTTTTCCGGTGATTCCTCCTTTTCTTTCATATGGGAGCTGTTTCTTTGTCTACCCAATTTCACTCCTCTCAGTGTGTCTGGTTATGTGGCCCAGTCTTTACCACAGTGACCAAAAGGCACAAAATACAACTTGCCAAGACATGATACAGAGGGAACAAAACACGAATGTATTCACCACACTAGTAACCCCAATTAAAGGTGACCACCAGAGAAAAGAGAATTAGGGGAGAGAAAAGAATGCAAAAAATGATATCAAGGAAAGAAAAAAAGGTAAGAGAGAAAAGCAAAGAAATGAGGGGAAAATATACTTATGTAGGGAGAAAACACCACAAAACCACAACTAATCCAAAAAAATTCAAACAACAAAACCCAGGAAAAAAGGAGGGGAGCTGAATCTGAAGAGGTAGAGCTTATTTCCAGAAGGTAAGGTAAAGGAATTGAATGAGTGGAGGAAAGGTCACAATTCGGTATAGAGGAGGTAGAAAGAGAATGAGTGCATAAGAAGAAAAGTAGAAAACAAAGTACTCGATATAAAAATAAAATAATAATTAATAATAAGTAAAAAATAACAATAATTAATATATATATATTAAAATATATAAGAAAATTTATATATATACTAGTGGCCCGGTGCACAAAATTCGTGCACGGGGGAGGGTATATTCCTCAGCCTGGCCTGCACCCTCTCCAATTTGGGACCCCTCGAAGGATGTCCTACTGCCAGTTTACAGGGATCTAGCCTAAACCAGCAGTCGGACATCCCTCTCGCAATCCAGGACTGCTGGCTCCTAACCACTCACCTGCCTGCCTGCCTGCCTGATTGCCTCTAACCACTCTGCTTGCCGGTCTGCTTGCTCCCAACTGCCCCCCCCCCCTGCTGCTGGCATACTTGCCCCCAAATGCCCCCCTTCCAGCCTGATCACCTCAAACTGCCCCCCCTGCTGGCCTGCTCGCCCCTACCTTTTCTCCCCACTGGCCTGCTCATCTCCAACTGTCCCCCTGCTGGCTTGCTCACTCCAAACTACACCCTTGCTGGCTGGATCACCTCCAACTGACCCCCACTGATGGCCTGCTTGTCCCCAACTGGCCCCCCTGCTGGTCTGCTTACCCCCAATGGCCCTTCCCCCCACCAGCCTGATGACCCACAACTGCCCTCCCCTCTTGGCCTCTAACTGCCTATACCTCATCCCTGCCACCATAGCTTTGTCCAGAAGAACATCTGGAAGGTCTCCCAGTCTAATTAGCATATTACCCTTTAATTAGTATAGATGAATTTGTGCACTGGCGGGGGGGGGGGGGGGGAGTTGTCCCTCAGCCCCACTTGTGCCCTGTCACAGTCTGGGACCCCTTGGGAGATAATGACCTGCTGGCTTAGGCCTGCTCCCGGGTGGCAGAGGGCAGGCCCAATCCTTAGATGCAGCCCCTGGTCGGGCTCAGAGCAGGGCTAATTGGGGAGTTGGGGCACCACCCCCTGTCATGCACAGAGCAGTTCGGATCGGGAGGTTGCGATGCCACCCCCAGTCATGCTCAGAGTAGGGCCGATTGGGGGGTTGGGGCACCGCTCCGTCACACTCAAGGCAGGATCGATGGGGAGGTTGCCACACCACCCCCTGTCACACACAGAGCAGGGCCGATCAGGGGTTTGGGGAGCTCCCCCCAGCAGGCACAGAGCAGAGCAGATCAGGGGGTTGGGGCGCCTTCTTCTGTCAGGAACAGAGCAGGGCTGATAGGGAGGTTGTGGCCCCACCCCCTGTCACACACAGAGCCACAGGGCAATCAGGGGGTTTGGGCGCTGGCCCCTGTTACACTGCTCCAGGGGCCAGGAGGCCTTGCGGCTCTGATGATCCCAGTTCTGGGAGGCCTCGCGGCTCTGCTTGACACTGGGGCAGTGAGGCCTCACTGCTCCGCTGATCCCGGTGCTGGGAGGCCTCATAGCTCTGCTTGACACTGGGTCAGTGAGGCTGTGCTGCTCTGCTGATCCCATTTCTGGGAGGCCTCGCTGCTCCACTGATCCTGGTGCTGGGAGACTCTGCTGATCCCAGTGCCAGGAGGCCTCGCGGCTCCACTGATCCCGGTGCCAGGAGGCCTCGTGGCTCCGCTGATCCTGGGTTCGGGAGGCCTCTCGGCTCCACTGATCCCGGTGCTGGGAGGCATATTACCCTTTTACTATATAGGATAGAGGCCTGGTGCATGGGTGGGGGCTGGCTGGTTTGCCCTGAAGGGTGTCCTGGATCAGGGTGGGGGTCCTGCTTGGGTGCCTGGCCAGCCTGGATGAGGGGATGATGGCTGTTTGCAGCTGGTCACACCCCCTTCAGGATGGGGGTCTGCACTGGGGTGCCTGGCCAGTCTGGGTGAGGGGCCGAGGGCTGTTTTCAGCCTGGTGGGTGACTGAAGCTCCCAACCTCTCCTTTTTTTCTTTTTTTTTTATTCTGGAATTTATTTACCTTCTATGGCTGTCACTGGAACTGAGAGCCAGCTTTAGCTCTGAGGCTTGGCTCCAGCTCTGAGACCTCGGCTGCTGAAAGCAGGTATCAGGGTTTGTTTGGGTTCTATAATCGAAACTCTGTTGCAACTCCAGCTTGGCCGGCTGGCTGAAAGCATGGGGTTTTGTTTAGCTTCTATATTTGCAACATTGTTTCTTAGAGTGTAAGCTCAGAGCCTAGCAGCTGCAGGCGGGGAACCTTGGCTTCCTCCTTCACTGGAGCAAGCAAGCCTCCTGTTTGCTTCAGCCACCTGGCTGCTGGCCACCATATTGGTTGGCAGTTAATTTGCATATTGCCCTGATTAGCCAATGGGAAGTGTGTCGGAGGTACACTTAATTACCATGTTTGTCTATTATTATATAGGATATATATATTAAAATGAAAAAAATTATTTCCCTTTCTTTATCTATCTATATATATTCATCTGATTTTGAAAAAAAGAATAGAGAGCTGATAGGCCTGAGTTTGGTTAATGAAACTAATTAAGCTATTAGTAGAAGAGGAGAACAAGTGAGAAGAGGAAAAATAAAAGCATAAAATAAATAATCTTAACAAACATTCAAACAAACAACAACAAGAAAAGAAAAATTGCTAGGGAAGAAGGGGAAAGTGAAAGATACTTAGACTTGGAGCAGTTGAGAGGAAATTAGATATATGAGTAAGCCAACAGAGACTCCTATAATAGTATTGCATCAATAAAGAAGATAAATAAAAACAATTTTTAACAAGGAGTAAAAAGAAAGGAGAGAGAAAAACTAAAGCAGGCACAGGAGAAGAGAATCAGGATGAAAAATGGAGAAGTGAGGAAGAAATATTTGGCATAAAGGAAAACATAAGATAGAGGAAAATAATGATAAAAAATAAAAATAGAATGTAGAATACTAATCCTAAAACATGAAAATGAAAAAAAGGTTAAATAGTAATAATAAATAAAAATAAAAATAAACAAAATAAAGAAAAAAGTAGTTTCTTAAGTAAAATGAAAAAAATAAAAAAGTGAAGTAGTGAAGTTTGTTCGTTTCAGCTGAGTTTTAATGTCTCATGTGGACTGGTTTAAGACCCCTCTCTAGTGTTCTTTCTGCCAAGTCTCAGTTTTCTGTTAGGTTTTCAGCACCGTGTTGAAGTTCCCAGTGACCCACCACTCCTGTATCAGACTCTACAGCCTTGGTTTCAGGGAGGCTGGACCAATCTTCCCACTTTGTTTTTCTGCCTGCTTTCAGTCATATTTACACAGGCGTCTATTTCTGACATGGCCTCTAGGTGGCAATGTTGCTGGGACCAAGTGGCCCCTCAGCCAGTCCCTGAGGGCTCTCTGGGGGTATTCAGAATCCCTGTTACCCTGTTGAGCTCAAGGCTGTGTGTGGCTGTGCTGCTAGGAGGGGCTGGCTCTTCAGGAGAAAAATGGCTGTTCAGGGTTAGAGAGATTGGACTCTCCCAGAATTTTCTTCCTGTTCACCTCTCCCTGTTTTGCTCCCCAGCTTCCACAAAACCACCTTCTCCTGAACTGCACCCTCAGTGAGTGTTTGTAATTCAAAGATCCTATGTACTGGGTTTAGTGAGTAAAAGCAAGGAAAATATAAAGACAGAGCAACCGTGCCATGCACATTTTTCTCCCCCTGGCATTGCACAGTCAGAATATAACTTCAGCCTGCCTTTCTGGGCACAGTCTCCCATGGGTGTGGACTTAGATCTAGGGTCCCTGGCTTCCAGAAGCCATGTGGAGCCCCTTTCACAGTCAAGTGTTATGTGTGTCCCCATAGGACACAGACTTGGTAAAGCAGTTTCCTTCTGACCCTCTAGTCCTGGTTGCACATGTCTCTCCCTCCAGCCAGATCCCTGATCCTACCATTTTCCAGGTGTCCTCTGTTCTTTCCAGTCACAGATTGTCTCACCAGCTGTGTTTAATTCACTAATTCTGGGTAGATATTATTCAATTTAGTTGTTCCTTCTATCTGCTCCGTGAGAAGGTGCAGGACACATCCACCTATTTGGCCACCACTTTCTTTCCCCCTGGAAGAACTCCTTAGGAGCCCATGGCTGGGGAGGCTGGAGTGTCCATGTTCTTGGGTTTGCAGCTGGTCCCTGGCCAGAGTGGCTGTAGGTTCCCCGTTGGCATTCAATGTTTCCCTGAGTTGAGGTGAGGCTGGGCTCACAGTCACAGCCACCCTCCCCTTCAAGATGGCGTGGTCTCTGTGGCAGAGCCGGCTGCTCTGGGAGAGATTGCAGCGGTAGTAGAGGCTGCCCGGCTAGAGGACCCTGGTCCGCAAGCCCCCAAAAGTCCTGCAGAATATAACTGTCCCTCACTCACACATGAACACACACACACACACACACACACACACACACACACACGCCCCACATGTCCATTCACTCCCCTTTCGCTCCCTCAACTCACTTACACTGTCTCCCTCACTGCCATCCTGTCGGCCGCCATCTTGGATCTCCCAGAATTCTCCAGTTTTATTCAGAACTGATCACATTTCATTACTTTTGTGCCTGCTAGTGGAATAGAAGAAAAATATGGATTCTGCTTCATGTACATTTCTAATTGCCTATAGGAAATTTGTTGGCATTCTGGTGGTTGTTAACTTCTTTAGCAGTTTTGGTTCTTTTACTTTCTTTCACATTCCTGTCTTTTCTTGTGTGTTTCCTGTTGTTTCTATATCAGCTTCAAATCTTTATTTGTTCTTAGGGAAATAAACATCATAGATAAAACTAAATGTTCCTTCAGTATTATCATTTATTGTCCTTATCTTCTGCCATGAAGATCCTTTTGTAAATACCTTTATTATGTAAGTATGTTACATATATATATATATATATATATATATATATATATATATATATGTATGTATATATCAGCACCAAACACATAGGGTGTCCCCAAAAATGTATACACACTTTAACAGCTGGTAACTCACTTAATTTTCACTTCTTTTCTGGATTAACTGATTTAAAATAATGGGTGAAGCCAGACTAAGCTTTGAACAAAGAAAATTTATCTTAAAGTGCCACTAGACATTTTTATGGGGATACATAAAAGATAAAGTTTATGGTACAAAACTGGCAACAGTTGACCAATTAAGGGTGCACAAATACAACAGGAAATGATTCTTGATGTTTGTGATTCCACTGCTTCACAGTATCAGCAGTGCCTGGACTAGAACAGCCATCAGTTTGAAAACGGGCATTGACAAAAGCAATTATTTATTGCTGTAGATACTTTTAAATTTTGAATAAAAGCTAACATGGCAATCTTCAGTCTACAACTTGCTTACTACTCAAACCTAATTTGTAGACATCCATCCCAGCACCAAATTTATATAATCAAATATTCCAAACTGATTTTTGTATAACTATTTTCTTAAAAAAGAATCCCAGGATAAAAAGTATCACTTAAATGTGAGAGAATGACCACCTTGAACATACATGCCTGTACCTGCCTCTAGATAAAAATTGCAATGATTGAAAAGAAATCCTAAGGCAAATATTTCTGACCTGGTTCTCAGAAATCATTTCTTATACTTATTTTTCTTCTGGAATTGCCTCAAAAATATATTTTAACAACTATTCTAAAGAAAACCTTGTGGATCTCATGATTTCAGTAAATATATTTTTTCACTCTTAAGGGTGTTGTTTAAAAAAGAAAGAAATTGAGAAGTCATAAGAGAAAAAAACTAAATAACTAATATATACAGAATTACAGTGAGTTATGTCATGTCCCTGACAGTTTCCTTTGCCCTATTTCATTGAGTGTTACATATATTTTAGAAAGCTTTTATTCTTTCAGCATCTTTTGTATAATGGTTTTTAAGTATGGATTTGTGATTATTTTTATACAGTTGTGGGTATTAGATCCTTGATTATGTGTGTAATTTACTATATGGGAGTGTTAATATGGAAAATTAGGGTCAATGCATATCATTATTACTTAAACAGAATTATTTTTAAAAAGTGGGGCTTCAGGCCTGCTGGTGTGGCTCAGTGGTTGAGTGTCAATCTATGAACCAGGAGGTCACATTTCAATTCCAGGTCAGGGCTCATGCCTGAGTTTCAGGCTCAATCCCCAGTTGGGGGCATGCAAGAGGCAGTCAATCAATGATTCTCTCTCATCATTGATGCTTCTATTTCTCTCTCTCTCTCTCTCTCTCTCTCTCTCTCTCTCTCTCTCTCTCTCTTCTTCTTCTTCTTCTCTGAAATCAATAAAAATATTTTTTAAAATGTGGGATTTTAGAAAGACAGGAAATTTATACATTACACACTATGTTTTGAAAATATATTTTAACCAGGGGCAGTGCTTTTGCAAAGCTCCCTCACACACAAACATCTCTCTCTCTTTCTCCTCAAACAAATCCAAATCATCACTTTCTCCACTATACAAATTTCAAAATCACAGGGATAAGAAAGACTTCAGAGATTCTAGTGTATCCCCTTCCTGAGACAGCTTGCTGCTGGGATAATCAGAGAAGGTCCACTGATATCCAAGGACTTTTATCTTACCTGGTGGAAACAAGACCTCCTTCTCCTAGCATCCATGGAATTCTTGGTGGGAGCCCAAACTCCCACCCTCTTATCCAACATTAACAAATTATCTCTGCCCCTGAGGTGATGTCATAGGAGGAGGAATGGAGGCCAAGTGGAGAGCAGCATTGAGACACCTATTTACTTCCAAGGTATGATGGTGTCAATGAAGGGCTAATGGGAAGGAATTACTTTTATTATTATTATTATTTTTTAATATTTTATTGATATTTTTACAGAGAAGAAGGGAGGAAGGGAGAGGGATAGAGAGTCAGAAACATCGATGAGAGAGAAACATCGATCAGCTGCCCCCTGCACACCCCCTACTGGGGATGTGCCCACAACCAAGATACGTGCCCTTGACGGGAATTGAACCTGGGACCCTTCAGTCCGCAGGCTGACGCTCTATCCACTGAGCCAAACCGGTTAGGGTGGGAAGGAATGACTTTTATGCCTACCTGACAGTAATGAAGCTTTGCCATCCCCAGTGCCAGCAGGGGCCATGAGGAAATACTAAACTTCCAACCTCATCCAGAAGTAACAGGCACCCTTCCTTCTGGGTTGTAATCAGAGGCCAAATAGAGTAACACCTCATCTGGAAATAATTATAAGTAAACTGACTTCCCCCATTTGGCACAGTGTCAGAGGAGACTAGCTAAAGCAAAAGATTTAAACAAGATCCAGGTTCTTGTAGCAAAATACTCCAGTTGTCCAGAATATAATTTTAAAAATATCACACTCATCATAACAAGAACCAGAAAAATCTCAACTTGAATGGGAAGAAAACAGACAGCAATATTGAAATGATACAGATGTTGAAATTATCTAAAGAAGATTTTTAAAGTAGCTATCATAAAAATGCTTTAACAAGCAGTTATGAACATGCTTGGAACAAATGGAAAAATAGCACATCTCACCAAAATAAAAGAAGTACAGGGAGGAAACAAATAAAAATTTTAGAACTGAAAAATAAAAGAAAATATATTTTAATTTAGTGAAGTTTTTATTTTCATGCAATAGGAATGTATATTACCAAACAATATACTCACCTATATTGAACTACTTTATTACATAATGAGTACTTTGAATACTTGTGAGAATTAGAAAACATCTTGTTTTTCATAAAACTGATGGATTAGGGCTTGGAATAACATTACTGGGAATATTAGGAAATATAATTCCCCTTGAATTTCCCCAAATACA
This sequence comes from Myotis nattereri, assembly GCF_964212035.1. NCBI lineage: Eukaryota > Metazoa > Chordata > Mammalia > Chiroptera > Vespertilionidae > Myotis > Myotis nattereri. Next base: position 130,792,670 of record NC_138078.1, on the reverse strand, counting down.
TTGTTTTATTAAAACCACTTTTTAAACTTACATATCTAATTCTTAAAGCATAACAGATCTTGTGTTCTCAATACTCAGCATGTGGCTTAAAAGAACATAATTAGGAAAAGATACACAGCACTTGAAAAATCATAGTTTGGGAGTTTGTTTGTTTTCTATCCCCAAGGTATTATGAAATTCTGTGGTGGATTTGAGTTGTATAAGTTTTGTTTTGTGCTATCTTTGAATTTTTAATAAGATGTAATGCTTAAATATATGCATCCATTTTAACACTGTATATTCCTAGAGACAGCAGGAAAGAGAAATGCCTCACTGAGGGCACTGAATAAAGTAAGTCATGTAGAGACACTAAAATGTTCCATTAAAGCAAAGCCATGGTAAACTTTCATAATGTTTAAAATTGAAACCATGCCTTGAGTTGGATGTTCCTTGTGGAGTTTTATTTCCCCATCAGTTTTTGTGGCTCTCCACATTCAAGTATGTTAGTAGCATGCACGTTTTCTTTATTTTGTGGTAATTGGGATATGATTCCCAAAAACTGACTTGAGATCTCATTCTTCTCTTTCCCTTTCATGGGCCTTGTTCCATCAATCAGCATAAATATATTACTAGTATTCCCTTCCCACCCCGCCCCCCCCCCCCCCCGCGCCCCCATTCCACGTCCCAAACTGGATCTTAACTCAGATTATAAAAATTTCTTTGGTGTGGTTGCTAAAAGCAGACTATATAATAGAGATTGTTGTAAAAGTGATTTAACAGAGGGATACTCCTTAGTAAACACCCATAAGGGAGGGAATGAGGCAGGATAAAGATGCAGAAAGAGCACAGCAGAAATGTGGTCTAAAGAAAAAGTTTAGTCCAGGTCCTCCATGAGGAAAACCTCTGGAGTATGAACATTACCTCTTGGCTATCTTTATTGTAAATAAATGATCCAATCTTTTATACTCTTCTATCCTTTAGTCAATAGTTGTGGGTCATACTCAGGAGATGTAACTTTCTAGGCAAGAGGGCATCCTTACAGCAGCTGGAAGGATGTGTGACCAGCTAAATAAAGAGAATCCTATATAATAAAAGCATAGTATGTAAACTCTCCCCTCTACCAGGATTTCAACCAGGTGGCGGGGCTGGCCAGGGAAAGGGCTGTCCCCGGCCGGCAGCTGGCAGTGGCTAAGGACCCTACCAGTGCATGAGTTTCATGCACTGGGCCTCCGCTTTGAACATAACACTACAACATTTACTACAGTCCACTCCATGTACCATTGAGATCTATTTGTTTGTCATATTTACTCCATCTGTACACAGCTTCTCTAGCAAAATTTCTGGAGAAGTTTAAAAAATAGCATTATTAAAACAAATTCTGAGGGTGTAGCTGACTATATATATGTGTGTGTGTGTGTGTGTGTGTGTGTGTGTGTGTGTGTGTGTGTGTGTGTATTAGAGGCCGAGTGCATGAAATTCATGCATGGGGGTCCCCTCAGCCCAGCCTGCACCCTCTCCAATTCTGGACCCCTGGGGGATGTCTGACTGCCAGTTTAGGCCCAATCTTTAGGCCCGATAATTGGGCCAAAACCAGCAGTTGGACATCCCTCTCACAATCTGGGAACACTGGCTCCTAACTGCTTGCCTGCCTGCCTTCCTGATTGCCCCTAACTGCCCTCACTGATGCCTTGGTCACCCCCAACTGCCCCCCTGCCAGCCTGGTCACCCCTAACTGCCTCCCCTGTTGGCCTGGTCACCTCTTACTGTCCCCCACTGCTGGCCTGGTCACCCACAACTGCCCCCCTCTGCCAGCCTGATTGCCCCTCACCCCCACCCCCCGCCAGTCTGGTCACCCGCAACTGCCCCCCCTGTTGGCCTGGTTGCTCCACGCAGCCTGCTGCTCAGTCAATTGTTTGGCCCTCACTGCCCCTCCTTCCAGTCCAGTCACCCCACACAGCTTGCTGCTCAGTCGTTTGGTTGGCCATCACTAACTCCCCTGCCAGCCTGGTCACCACACTCAGCCTGTTCAGTTGTCCATTCAGTTGTTTTGGTTGCGATAGTTGCTTAGGCTTTATATATATAGACTAGAGGCTTGTTGCACGAAGAGATTCGTGCAATAGGCCTTCCCTTCCCTTGGCTGCTGGCACCAGTTTTCCTCTGGCACCCGGGACCCAGACCTTCGCTCTGGCTGGGCTCCGGCCAGAGCCACCCCCCCCGCCCCCCAGCCCTCAGGCCTTGCGGCTCTGCTGATCCCGGGGCGTGAGGCCTTGCGGTTCCACTGATCCCGGGGCCATGAGGTCTCATGGCTCTGCTGATTCTGGGGGCGTGAGACCTCATGGCTCCACTGATCTCGTGGCTGTGAGGCCTCATGGCTCCACTGATCTCAGAGCCATGAGGCCTCGTTGCTCAGCGGGCTTTGGGGCCATTTGGCTTTGCTCCACTGCTTAAACCTATGTATGCAAATTAACCACCATCTTTGTTGGCGGTTAATTTGCATATCGCCCTGATTAGCCAATGGGAAACGTAGCGAAGGTACAGTCAATTACCCTTTTTGTCTTTTATTAGAGAGATAGAGATAGAGATAGATATAGACATAGACATAGATATAGATACATTATCTTATATAATAAAGAGGTAATATGCAAATTAACTCACACACCCTCACAAGATGGCTGCCTATGACCAAGCCAGCAGGGGTGTTAGTGAGGGATGACCAAACGACTGAACAGCAGGCTGTGTGGGGTGACCAGGCCAGTGGGGGGACTGTGAGGGGTGACCAGGCCAGCAGGGGGGGCAGTTGGGGGCAACCAGGCCAGCAGGGGGGGGCAGTAAGAGGTAACCAGGCCAGCGGGAGCGGGCAGTTAGGGATGACCAGCTGGCAGGGAGAGGGCAGTTGAGGGTGACCTAGCTGGCAGTGGGGGGCAGTTAGGGGTGATCAGGCCGGCACACAGAGGCAGCCTGGTGCGATCAGGCAGGTAGGCAGGTGAGCGATTAGGATCCCGAGGGTTCCCGGATTGGAGAGGGTGCAGGCTGGGCTGAGGGGACCCCTCCTCCTCCTCCTGTGCACAAATTTCATGCACCAGGCCTCTAGTATATATATAATCTCCATAAATCCTTCTCTATAACACGTTCTATATTTTTCTTAACTCTAGTGATTACTTCTGCTGGTTCGGGTGGTTTTCCTAATCATCTTGAAAGGATCTAAGTCCCAGTTCCCAAGTCATTACCAGTTCTGTGGTTGCTGTTTTTGCCCATTTATAGTTATGACTGAGCATGAGAGTACCAGGAGATGCCTTAAGTACATAACCTGAATGCCACACAGACTTCATTCACCCTGCCCCCATTATGTAACAGCAATCCTACTGGCTCATGATGATCAGGATCAATTATTAGTGCTAACATGGGAACTTTTTCCTGTACCTGGTTGTCTACTAGCAGAAGGGATATACAATGACCAGGCAGTGGCTGTAAACTTTAATTGTGCAGAAATCTTACTGTTTCTTATAGTTCAATTCTTGTAAAAAGAAATCTACAACCACATAAGCTTAAAGTGGAGGCAATGGTGAATTTGAGGGACAACTCTTAATTTCCACCCTTTAGTTACACCTACATTATTGAGGACACATCCCACTATCTTGTCTGTAATTTTAAGAATAACACGTATTCTGAAGAATAGCACCCTACCCACAAGGGCCATCATATCCAAGCTGGTGACTCACAAATATCCTTTGGTTAATCCCAATTTTTTGAGGTATGATTTATACAACTTGAAGAATTTGGAGATAAGTCTACAACCATCACCATAATCTATACCAAAAGTTTTCTATTATAATTATTATTATCATTATCATTATTTTATGATGAAACCACTTAAGTCTACTCACTTAGAAAAAATTTAAAACATACAGTAGAGCATTAATTATAGGCATTATGTTGTGTAATATATCTCTGGGATTTCCACATCTTGCATAACTAAAACTTTGTGTCTTCTGACTAAAACCTCTGTTCCTGCTTCTTTATATGCCTACTAATTGTTATCGTATGCTAGACATGCGATTCACACCATGTAGATATGCTAAATTCTGTTGTCCTTTTTTGAAGATTGTTGATTTCTGTTCCTTCAGGCAGTAAAATTATTGAGTGATCACCTTCACCTTGTGAAACTTACATCTTATGCTTTCTTAGTGTTGGTCTGTGAAAATCCAGATTTTTACCAAGTCATTCTAACCTTTTTATTTTTTATTAATATTGTTATTGATTTTTACAGAGAGAAGAAGGAGAGAGGGAGAAACAAGGATGTGAGAGCTGAGAGCAAAACATCTATCTGCTGCCTCCTGCACGGCCTCTACCAGGAATTGAGCCTGCAACCTGGCATGTGCCCTGATCAGGAATCGAACCAGCAACCTTTTGGTGAATGGGATGACACCCAACCAACTAAGCCATACCAGCCAAGAGACATTTTAAACTTTTTAGACTCAAACTCTGAACTCTGTCACTCCTGCAGCAAGCAACCACTGAAATCTTTGCTTGGGTTTTTCAGCCTTCCAACTGTAGTTTTTCCAGTGGGCTCTTTGGACTTTATATTATGCAATCTCAGTTCATGGTTCAACCAAACATTTGAAGGGACTTCATATGCAGGTTTTGGGGCAAATGTCACTTTTGTTTCCTTCTTCCTGGGGTATCCCTCTTCAGTTTCTATTAACTCTGCCAATTATATCCTCCCACTTCTGACACTTTAAGTCAGTAAGGTGATGGTTTTCTGTTTCAGTCCTTGCATCCTTTTATGAAAAGGAGTGTCATAGGAGAAAAGGCCTATAATCATTCATCTTACCCACTGCACTCCCTTATTTCAAAGGACAAATTCCCTCCAGTTTCTTTCTGCTTTCAATCTTGCCATAATGTCTTCAAATTGTTATATTTGAAAAAAAAGTCCTCAGTTTATAAACATCTGTGGAAGGATTATTAAGATTCAAACTATTCTGCCATTGTCAGAACCAGAACTAAAGATATATATTTAAATTAAAATTACCAGAAGACTCAGTTCTTAAAACTTTTATGTAAAAAGCCTAACTAAAAGTCATTTGGTTATTGGTATGTGTAGTACACTGTAATCAACATGAACAATCTTTCTAAAATATATAGCTTTAGTTTGGAATGATAGTTTCAATAAGTTATTTATCCATATATATCAAGCAGAATTATTATGAAAAATCCAATAAAAAATTCAATTAAGCATCTAAATTATACATTTGATCATAGTTTTAAATTGCACAAAACTGATTTGCATATATTTTCATTTAAAATGTTTAATGTAAGTTGAACATTGTACCTCTGTGTAGTCTCAACTCTATTAGTTATTTCTGCTTCATAAATGGCAATGCATCATTTTATTAAGTGTACTTTTGCCAAACCTGCATTGAACTGAAAATCTTAGTTCTTTCCTTTCTTAAATCATTTGTTGGTAAAATTCAGAAAGTTTTTTACTTTTCTTTAATGTTGTATTCACAAAAATGGGACATGTATACCCAGTGAGATTTAAGTTTTGTTTTTACAATAAGGTGTTTTTCATAAGAATGACAGCCAGGGGCTTTGAGATTCTTGTTACAGCTTTGTTCGTTTGGAAAAACCCATGTAAATCATCAGCAGCTGTATTTTCCTCTATCATATGAAAGTCAGATAAGCAACATTCTTAATATTCTGAGGAATGACTTGGGAGCCATAAAACTTAAGTGAAATAAAATTCCACACAACCATTAAAATAAACCTTAAACTCATTTTTGCCCTCAAATTAAAATGCAATGCACAGATAATGGACATTTATATATTCAGGCTATGGTTTAGGTTAAAGAATGTTATCTCAGTGGTAGTTATTCTATTTTTCATAAATATTAATAGCATCACAAATCAATTTTTTATTATGCTTAGTTTTGGAAGAAATTGCTGAACTATCTTCCAAAGTAGCTGTATTAATTTGCCTTCTCACCAGCAATTACTGAGGGTTCCTTTGCTATATATCCTCCTCAGCATCTGTTGTTTAGAGTGTTTTGAATTTTACGAATTTGATTTACTGTGTAGTGGTACCTCAATGTTGTTTTACTTGAAAATCCCTAATGACATATGATGTTCAACATTTTCACAAATGTGTACTAAAGCTACAGACTGGAAGAAAACTTTGCAAATCAAATATCCAACAAAAAAACCCCTGAATCTAGTATATAAAAATGGTCATCAAAATATAAAAATTAGAAAAACAAACCACCTAATTTTTCAAAAGAGCAAAACACATCAATACGTAGTTCAGTAAAGCTGACATATGAATGTTTAATAAGCACATGAAAAATTATTCCACATCATTAGCCAATAGGGAAATTCTAATTAAATTCATAAATTCAAACAAAAAATGATACATTAGGCAACCTCAATATTATATATATATATATATTTTTTTTTTTTTCCTTCCCAGGGCTGATAGCAGAGAAACGCTGGGTTCTGTGAGGACCTGTGTGTACTACTGCGGGAGGTCCCCTCCGTGCTCCTCAAGATCATCATATTGACTCCTGACAGGGCATACATCCCCTCCCATCTGTTTACCTGAGGATGGTAACCTCAGGTCAATGACACCATCTCACTGAAATGCCAGAAAAAGAAGTCAAGGGAATGCAGAGGGTTCTCTTTACCAGATGTTCATGTATGGGTCCTCTCAGGGCTGATAGTAGATGTAGGTTTCTGTGAGGTCCTCTCTGTCTTCCTTTTGAATTCTCACCTTGGTGCAAGGCAAGGCCCAGGACTCATCCCTCTGCAGAACTCAGGTCACACACTTCAGAAAATGCCTTATCTCCCTCAGGTTCCCAAGATGGAGGTCCAGATATACCACACATCTGGAAATTGCTTGGGACTTCCCAGAGCAATCATCAGGGGCAGGGCTGGGCAGTGGCACGGTCCCTCAGAGAGGTCCCTCAGTCCTTCTTCAGAATCCTCAACTTGAAGCCTGGCTGGATGAGAACTCTCACCTGCTGAATTAAAGCCACACCTTGCAGAGGAAGCTTTCCATCAGGTTCCTCAGCTCCCAACATGGAAGCACAGAAACAACACATCCAGGGATCTTGCCTGGGGCTTTTGGAGGTTGATATCAGAGGTGGGGTGGGAATGAAGTTCCCTATATCTATGGTCAAAGGTCTCTTCTGTTCTTTTTCAGAGGCCCCACCTTCAAACCTAGGAGGAACTGGGACTCCTTTATCTCCTGACCTGCATCAAGTCCCTTCAAAGGATCCCAAGATTCACACTGGGGGCCAGCCTGGTGCTGTTCTGACCTAACAGTAGGATCAGGGGGGACTTGGGCTCCTTCATCTGAGGTTGCAGGTTTCCTCGGTCCTTCCTTAATATTCACCCCTGAAGACTAGTCAAGATAAGAGAAAACAGGGCAAATGGAAAAGTATAAACTTGAATACAAAAGCGTAGTGGAAAATCTAATGACTTCTAAGAAGGGAAGAAAGTCTAAAATTTGTTAAAAATAATAAATCAAACATCTCTAATATATTCCTTAAATATTTCTCTGAGAAAGACAGGATTAAGAGCAGATAAGTTAAAGCTATGAACTAGAGAATAACCTTTGAAATCAACTATGGCTCTGTCTCCAAAATACAAAGAAGTCTCTCAATTTTTTAAAAAAGGAACTAGCAATTTTAAAAATGGGAAGAACGTATATCACTAAAAATAACGTATGCTTGTTAATAAGTCCTTGAAAAAAATCTACACCATTCATAAATAGAGAAGAGTCAATTAAAAGCATGCTAAGGTGCAACTTACTTTTGAGACCAGATTTAAAAAATAATACTGACATCACTAAGTGCTAGCAAAGATGAAGTACAATTTGAACTCTCATGCATTGCCACTATGTATATAAAGCTCAGCACTCACTGTGGGAAATGACTGCAATTTCTTATCTACATATACATATCATTTGATTCATCAATCACATGCCTGGCAGAAACAAAAACTAATGTTTATAGACAAATCTATACATGATTTCCTGTTATAGCGCCATACATATTTGACAATAAGTGAAGCAATGAAATATCCTTGCATGGGTGAATAGATAAACAAAATCTACACACTCTCCACATAAACATTGCCTGTCTACATAAACTCTTTAATCATTTTGTTGATATCCAGAAAATAACCTGCTGGTATTTTTATTATGATTGCATGTAATCTATATAGATCAAGTTAAGGACAGTAAATATCTTAACAATATTGAGTCTTTCATGCACATGGAAGATTTATTTCATTTCATTAATTATAATTTTATAGTCTTCCTCATAGACCTTGTGCTTATTTTGTTATGTTTCCAAACCAATTTTTAAAACTAAAATAAAAATGAAAGAATCACACTGTTCAATTCACTATATTGCTACAGTATTCAAGACAAAATGTTATTGATTGAGGATAGACACATATTTCAATGGAACTGAAGAGAAAGGCCAGAAGGAAATATAAATATGGACCCCAACATTTTTGTTTAATCTTGACACAAGAATATGTTTTTATTGATTTTTTTAAAGAGACAGGGCAAGAGTGAGAGATAGAGAAACATCGATGTGAGAGATAAATAATGATCGGTTGCATTCCTAATGCACCCCAACCCAGGGTCAAAACCACAACTTAGGTATGTGCCCTGACCTTGAATCAAACCCTCAACCTTATAGTGCACAGGATAATGATCCAATCAAATAAGCCACACAGCAATTGTTTCAATCATTCTTAATGATGTTAGCACTATTAAACTTTAGATTATTTCTGTCTGGGGTGTGCCTGTGTTTGTGGCTATGTGAGTTTTTTCCAATGAAATGTGAGCAGGAGTAATGCATGCCTCACTATAATGAGTCTGATAAATGTTGCAATGTGCCCTACACAATACTCTTTTCTTTTTCTGTATTTGGAATGGAGATAATCACAGGAGTCCTAACAGCGGCCAAAAAATATTGTTTTGTCTCTTACCTTAATAGAGATGCAATGAATATTAAATTGGAACATGGATATTTATTATAATTTCTACATACAGTTACTGGTCAATAAGTGTTAGTTTCTACTGTTATTATTATAAATACTAGAGGCCCGGTGCACAAAAATGTGTGCACTTTGGGGGGGAGAGGGGGTCCCTCAGCCCAGCCTGTGCCCTCTTGTAGTCTGGGACCCCTGGGGAGATAACGACCTGCTGGCATAGGCCTGCTCCCGGGAGGCAGAGGGCAGGCCCAATACCTAGGTGCAGCCCCTGGTCGGGCTCAGAGCAGGGCCGATTGGGGAGTTGGGGTGCCGCCCCCTGTCATGCAAAGAGCAGGGCAGATTGGGAGGTTGTGATGCCACCCTCAGTCAAGCTCAGGGTAGGGCCCATTGGGGGGTTGGGGCACCGCCCCCTGTCACACTCAAGGCAGGGTCGATGGGGAGTGTGCTGCCCCACCCCATGTCATGCACAGAGCAGGGTCAATCAGGAGGTTGAGGAAATCCTCCCTGTCACTCACAGAGTAGGGCCGATAGGGGAGTTGGGGCACCGCCCCTGTCACACTCAGGGCAGGGTGGATCAGGGGGTTGGGGCGCCACCCTCTATCACCCACAGAGCAGGGCCAATCAGGTGGTTGGGCTGCTGCCACTCTCACACTCAGGGCAGGGCCGATGAGGAGGTTATAGCTCTACCCCATCACACACAGAGCAGGGCCAATCAGGGGGTTAGGGAGCTCCCCCCTATCAGGCGCAGAGTAGGGCTGGTCAGGGGGTTGGGGCGCCTTCCTCTGTCACGAACAGAGCAGGGCCGATAGGGAGGTTGTGGCCCCGCCTCCTGTCACACACAGTGGTGCAGGGCAATCAGGGGGTTTGGGCGCTGCCCCCTGTCACGCTGAACCTGGTGCCGGGAGGCATATTACCCTTTTACTATATAGGATAGAGGCCTGGTGCATTGGTGTGGCTGGCTGGTTTGCCCTGAAGGGTGTCCTTGATCGGGGGGGAGGGGTCCGCACTGGGGTGCCTGGCCAGCCTGGGTGAGGGGATGATGGCTGTTTGCAGCTGGTCACACCCCCTTCAGGGTGGGGGTCCCCACTGGGGTGCCTGGCCAGTCTGGGTGAGGGGCTCAGGGCTATTTTCAGGCTGAAGCTCCCAACTGCTCCTTTTTTTCTTTTGTCTTTTTTATTCTGGGCCAGCTTTAGCTCTGAGGCTCCAGCTCTGAGGCCTCTGCTGCTGAAGGATGGTATCTGGTTTGTTTGTGTTCTATAATGGAAACTCTGTATCAACTCCAGCTCTGAGATCCCGGACTCGCTAAAAGCAGGTTTCTGGGGTTTTATTTAGCTTCTATATTTGTTACAATGTTTCTTAAACTGCAAGCTCAGAGGCCAGCAAGGCAGGCAGGGAACGTTGGAGTCCTCCGTCACTGAAGCAAGCAAGCCCCATGTTAGTTTCAAGCTCCCTGGCTGCCGGCCGCCATCCTGGCTGGCAGTTAATTTGCATATCTCGCTGATTAGCCAATGGTAAGGGTAGCGGTTGTACGCCAATTATCATGTTTCTCTTTTCTTAGATAGGATTACAGTCTTTCTATGTTATAGTAATCATCTAGAATAGGAAAAATTTTAGTAACTCCCCATAATGCAGCAACTAGTGTAACCAGGCCTGCACTCTTGTAGGCAGAGTGTCAGACTTGTTGATGCTAGCAGTCTTTTCTCTTTCTGCACAGTTTCTCTGCTGAATGAAGATAATTCTAATCTACTTTAAATAACATGTAAAGGATCAGAATTTGATAAATGCTTATCTAGTGAAAAGCAGTTTAAGCAAAAACAATAGGAGAAGGTTGGTTATATGGGTTATGAGAATACTAAATTGTGCTAGGACATCTTGCATTTACAAAACACTATTCTATAAAAGAGTCCCACCACTTCCTCTTTCCCTACTGACCTATATCTGATAAGAATGCCCAGGTACACTTCTCTGAAGGGCCAGTAGGAGGTTCAGACCATGCAAACCCTAACCTGTATGGAATGCACACTCCTGATTCATCCTCTTACTATTATAAAATCCAAGTCTCCTCTCTCTCTCTCTCTCTCTCTCTCTCTCTCTCTCTCTCTCTCTCTCTCCCAATATCTTGATCCTCAGGGTTCTAGAGAGAAACCTCCATGACACCCCTGTGACAAAGCCAAGAGATTAATTCAGCCACAGTCATGGGAAGTTTCATAACATTCATGGTACTGACTTGGTTTGAGGTTCTCCAGAAGAAAAAGGAATAAATATGAAGAAGGTTGTGGAGAAAATCAGTGAAGTATATCCAGTAAAGATACATACCCCACATGCAACCTGGGAAGGTTTCCTGGAAGAGCCAAGCGTTGTAGGGAAGTGTGAAAATTCATGTCTTTATTGAAACATAAAAATGGGTATTTAGTTGTGTAGGGTTTTAGGTAAGACATCCCAAATAGTAGGCAATGTGCTGCATTATTCACAATAGCCAAGGTAAGTAATGTAAGTGTTCATCAATAGATGAATGGATAAAGAAGATGTTATGCACACACAAATACACAGCCCCTACATCGCATCATATCACTTATATGTGAATTATTAGAAAGAGAAAAAGTCAAATTTATTGAAACAGAGAGTAGACAAGTATTTTCCAGGGCCTGAGGGGTGGGGAAAATAGGAAGAGCTAGGTAAAAGGGTACAAACCTTTAAGTATAACATCAATAACATCTTAGGTTTTAATGTAAAAATAAAACAAACACACCAAAAAATTAAGGTTCTCTAAAACAAGAAGTCTAGACAACAGTACAACCACGAGAATCCCAATGAGGCATGACATGACAACTAAAATTTAATAAGGTATCCTGGATGGAATCCTGGGGCAGAAAAAGCGTATTAAGTGAAAACTAAGGTAATCATAATAAAATAGTCTACAGTACAGTAGAACCTCACTTCGTGAACCTAATTTGTTTTAGAAGACTGTTTGAGAAGTGATTTGTTCAAAAACCAAATCATCCATAGCCAGTTTCACTCAGTGGACTGAAGGTTCCAGAGTTCATTTCTTGTGAAAAGTGCATGCCTGAGTTGTGAGCTCATTCCCCAGTAGGGGGCATGCAGGAGGCAGCAAATCAATGATTCTGTGGCATTACTGATGTTTGTATCTCTCTCTCACTCTGTTTTCCTCTTTTGAAATTAATGTATATATATATATATATAAAAGCCTAAGCAACCTTTAAGATTGAACTACCAGAACGACAGGAACAACCAGAGTGACTGGTCTCTATGACATGCACTGATCACCAGTGGGCAAATGCTCAATGCAGGGGCTGCCCCATGCTGGTCAGTGTGCTCCCATAGAAAACCTTCCCTGGCCAGCAAACCTCCTGTGGTTCCTCACTCTGGCTGGCAGACTGCAATCACCTGATTGGGGCTAAGCCACTGGCTGGGACAGGGAACTGGAGATGGGTGGTGGCAGACATATAAAAAAGGAAAATCAAATCATTTTTCCCATTAGACTTAAGGCAACTTGAATGACTCCCTGTTTTCACCTTTGTTATATACAATACATGTCTAAATTACTGTATAATCTAAAAATAAACACTTGTTTTCTTTTTATTGATTTCAGAGAGGAAGGGAGAGGGTGAAAGAGCTAAGAACATCAATGTTGAGAGAGAATCATTGAGCAACTGCCTCCTGCACGCCCCACACTGGGGATCAAGTCTACAACCCAGGAATGTGCCCTGACCAGGAATTGCACTGTAACCTACACTCAACCACTGATCAATGCTGGATTGGCAGCACTTGTTTTCTTACCTTTGAGGGAACCACCCCCTGCTAGCCTTAAATGAATCACATTCAGTACTCCATTCAGGAGTATCCTTCAGGAGGTCAGAAGGCACTATCTTTACCTTTTCACATAAAATTACCTCCCAAATGCTATCACTGACTAGCTGCCTTTCATTTATCCAGATCAACAACAATTTTTCTTTTTTCTAAAAATATATTTTATTGATTTTTTTACAGAGAGGAAGGGAGAGAGATAGAGTGTTAGAAACATCAATGAGAGAGAAACATTGATCAGCTGCCTCCAGCACATTTACTACTGGGGATGTGCCCGCAACGCAAGTACATTCCCTTGACCAAAATCGAACCTGGGACCTTGCAGTCTGCAGGCCGCCGCTCTATCCACTGAGCCAAACCGGTTTTGGCAACAATTTTTCTAAGTGTTCTATTGTGTTGGATTATTGTTTTGTGAGGACTTTCTCCCCCTTTTCTACATTAGCATTCTTGAAGGCCTCCTTATGTTTTAAAATTGTGCTAGTTATAGAGTTTGCCAGCAAGTAAAACATTCTCTTCTTATTTATTTTGTTGCATGAGAGATGTTTTGTGTCATGCAGAGGTATCAGCATGAAAGAGTTATCTAGTTATGAACTGGAGTTTTGTCCCAGAACTAATACCTTTTTTTCCTTGAGAAATTTTGTCCAGAACCAAGTTGTTCCATATTGAATATGTTTGGGAACTAAGGTTTGAATGTAACTGTTTCACTGATAGTTCACTAGAAATAAAAATTGCACCATACCCATGGAAGATATTAAGGAGGGAAATTGGGTATGGGGTATATGGGTATTATCATCATGATTTTTCTGAAAATCTAAAACGATTCTAAAATAAAACACCCATTCAAACACACACGAAATACTAGGTAACGATAATATCTGGCAGAGAGTAGAATGGACCACTGAGTGGATGGGGGACATTATGGGAAACGGCTTACATGAAGGTCCCCCTCCCTGTAATGTGCTGGACAATAATTGAACTAGAGGAAATGAGGGAGTGAGATGTCAGTTTGGGAAATATTTTAGGAAGTATTGAGTTAGATCCCCTTTCTCTATCCAGAGTATCGGACTCCTCTGCATTATATACCACCCCCCCCCCGCCCACCCCCATGCATGGTCAAGCTGAGGCTTTGTGATGTCAGGCCACACCATGGCAACCACTGACTTGGCCAAACAGAGTTGAAGGGTGTGGCTCCTCATTGTCCTGGAGATTATGTATAGAGATCAGGAGCCCTGGAGTAGGCCACAGTCAGTACAACAAAGCCCAGGTTACCAATAAAGTACCGAAACTGAGTTTAGATACTGGATCGCAGACTCCAACCGCACGATGGGCCAACAACCGTCAAGTAGTGAAGAGAATCCGATGTCAGTTTCAGATCTGGATGATGACAACGATAAGGTCAGACTACCCTACTGATATGCTTCCCCTTCTTCCCTATTCATTCCCCAACAATGACTCTGACCCTGCCCTTCTCTGGCACAGACACCTCCTCAATCAATCCACTGTCATTCTATCACAATCCCACTTCCCACCCATTTCCCAATTTCTTCCCCCAAACCTATTTCCTTCTGGGCTTCTCTTGTTTCCCCACTAGATAATGAATGTAATGGGCAATGCAAATCCAGACCTTCCAGCAAGTGCTGAAAATAAGAGAAAAAGAAAGCGGAAGATGTTTGTATTTTACTCCAGGAAAGGTAAGAGACCCAAAATAAACCAGCCAACTGAGGACAATGAGGATGACCTAGAGTACGAGGATGAGGACAACGAAGAACATAATGAAGAAAGGGAAGGAGAAGGAGATGGAGAAGAAGGAGAAGAAGAAGGAGAAGATTATGATGAAGAAGGAGAAGAAGATGGAGAATGGGATGATTATGTTGAGGAAGAGGATGATGAAAATGAAGTTGAAGATGAAGATGAAGATGGAGAAGATAGAGGAGAAGAAGATTATGATGAGGAAGAAGATGAGGAAGATGAAGAAGGTGAAGGAGAAGAAGAAGGGGAAGTAGAAGAAGGAGACCATACTGATGAAGATGATGAAGAAGAAGAAGTAGAAGGAGACGATGATGATGAAGATGCTGAAGATGAAGAAGAAGAAGGAGGAGAAGGAGAAGTAAAAGGAGAAGGAGAAGGAGAAGACGAGAAAGAGAGTTCTATCAAAAGTGATGCCCAGGGTCTACCTGAAAAGGAAGACCTTTAAGTATGCTTTGCGTCTCTAGAGAACATCCTTGAGAATTGGTCATTATGCATGTAACAAAACCTAAATGGTCCTCTTTAATAAATACAGACATGTGTACATAGGAAATGTGTTTTACCTCTGTGTGTTCTCTGATGATGGGGAGAGAGCAAAAGAGGGGGCGGGTATGTGAGAAGGGAGGGACATAGAATTCTGCAGGTTTGGGCACCAGACCAGCCAGTTCATCGTAAGCCTGACACTGAGAATAAGGACAAGGTGCATATAGAAGATGAATTTCTTTCCCTAACACTTTATCGTACTGGTAAGGAAGATAAGAAGTTGTTGTTTCTGCTTGTGTTTGGCATCAGGGGCTGGGCAGGGGGGCAGATGGTAGGGGGGAAGGGGAGGAGGGTGTTGTGTGAGGGTTGGCAGTGTGTAATAATGAATCTGATTTGCATTTTGTATGTGAGACTATTGACAGCGTTAAGCCTCATTTCTTTCTATTCGCTGTCCAGCCAACATTTGGATAAGCTGATAAAAAAGGGAGTTTCTCATCACAAAATAGAAACAAATATGTCTAAACTTAATCATTATAACTATTGTATTGCCTCAGTTTCCCATAGCCAAATCATCTATTGTCCGAAAATATTTTCTAGTTCATAATCACAATGAGCCCAACGAGTTGTAAAATAAATCTTTTGACCTTATCATCAGCTTGAAAAAAGGGTTCTCTGTGGACCTTCCTTCATACATATAAAATAACACCTTTTTTGAAAAGGGACACAATGTAAATGGAAACAAGAGCTTCACAGAGAGACAACTATTATATAAGGCCTAGTTAGAGAAGGTATAAACATCCGTAATGCTTCTGAATTGAACAGCCAAGTTCCACATGCTCTCAAACCTGAAAAGTGTGACTGGTGCCTCAGTGTGAATTTTCAGATTATTGTCATGGTCCCACCCATTCCCTAAGGCACACACTCACACATTCACACACACACACACACACACCACACAGACGCACGCACACACACACACACACACATACACACACACCACAAAATATCTTGATCCTCAGGGTTCTAGAGAGAAACAACCATGACACCCTTTTGACAAAGCCAAGAGATTAATTCAGCCATTGCCACGTTGTGTTTCGTAAGTTGGATTGTACTATAGTACTGACTAGGTTTGAGGTTTTCTGGAAGAAAAAGAATTGAATATGAGGGAATAGTGGAGAAAATCAATCAAGTGTATCCAGGAAACACACACGCATACACACGTCACCTGCAACCTGGGAATGTTGCCCGGAAAAGCCCAATGTTGTAGGGAAGTGTGATAATTCATGTCTGTATTGATATTTATATATAGGTATTTTGTCCTGTGGGGTTTTAGATAAGACGTCCAAAATACTAGCTAATGTGCTGCATTATTCACAATACCTAAGGTAAGTAATATAAGTGTCCTTCAGTAGATGAATGGATTAGGAAGATGTTATGCACACACCCATACACAAGTACCTACTCTGCATCATATCACTTATATGTAGAATATTAAAATAGAAGCAGTCAACCTTATTGAAACAGAGTAGAAAATATTTGCCATGAGTGTGCGGAGGAGGAAATAAGAAGAGCTTGGTAAAAGGGTACAAACCTTCAACTATAACATCAATAACATCTGAGTATTTAATGTGAAAAACCAGCCAAAAGGTCAAGGTTCTCTAAAACAAGAAGTCTAGAAAACTATACAGGAGGAGGATTCCAATGAGGCATGACATGATAACTAACTTAATATGCTATCCTGCATGGGATCCTGGGACAGAAAAAGCACATTAAGTAAAAACCAAGGAAATCTGAAAAAAAAAAAGTCTTCAATACAGTAGAACCTCACTTTTGAACATAATTCATTCCAGAAGGCTGTTTGGGAAGTGATTTGTTCAAAAAGCAAATCAGCCCTAGCCAGTTTGGCTAAGTGGATAGAGCACTGGCAAGTGGACTGAAGGTCCTAGAGTTTGTTTCTTGTCAAAGGCACATGCCTGGGTTGTGGGCTTGATGCCCAGTGGGGGTGGGGGGTGTTCAGGAGGCAGCCAAGTAAATGATTCTCTAGCATCACTGATGTTTCTATCTCCATCTTCCTTCCTCTTTGAAATCAATAAAAATATAAAAAAGGAAAATCAAATAATTTTCCCATTAGACTTAATGTAACTTGTATGACTCCCTGTTTTCACCTTTGTTATATACAATACATGTCTAAATTACTGTATAATCTAAAAATAAACACTTGTTTTCTTTTTATTGATTTAAGAGAGGAAGGGAGAGGGAGAGAGAGCTAGAAACATCAGTGTTGAGAGAGAATCATTGAGGAACTGCCTCCTGCACGCCCTAAACTGGGGATCAAGTCTACAACCCGGGAATGTGCCCTGACCAGGAATTGCACTGTAACCTACACTCAACCACTGATCAATGCTGGATTGGCAGCACTTGTTTTCTTACCTTTAGGGAACCACCCCCTGCTAGCCTTAAATGAATCACATTCACCACTCCTTTCAGGAGTATCCTTCAGGACGTCAGAAGGCACTATCTTCACCATTTCACATAAAATTGCCTCCCAAATGCTATCACTGTCTAGCTGCCTTTCATTTTTCCAGATCAACAACAATTTTTTTTTAAATATATATCATTGATTTTTTTACAGAGAGGAAGGGAGAGAGATAGAGTGTTAGAAACATCGATGAGAGAGAAACATCGATCAGCTGCCTTCAGCACATCTACTACTGGGGATGTGCCCGCAACGCAGATACATGCCCTTGACCAAAATTGAACCAGGGACCTTTCAGTAGGCAGGCCGCCGCTCTATCCACTGAGCCAAACCGGTTTGGGCAACAATTTTTCTAAGTGTTCAATTGTGTTGGATTATTGTTTTGTGAGGACTTTCTCCCCCTTTTCTACATTAGCATTCTTGATGGCCTCCTTACGTTTTAAAATTGTGCTAGTTATAGAGTTTGCCAGCAAGTAAAACATTCTCTTCTTATTTATTTTGTTGCATGAGAGATGTTTTGTGTCATGCAGAGGTATCAGCATGAAAGAGTTATCTAGTTATGAACTGGAGTTTTGTCCCAGAACTAATACCTTTTTTTCCTTGAGAAATTTTGTCCAGAACCAAGTTGTTCCATATTGAATATGTTTGGGAACTAAGGTTTGAATGTAACTGTTTCACTGATAGTTCACTAGAAATAAAAATTGCACCATACCCATGGAAGATATTAAGGAGGGAAATTGGGTATGGGGTATATGGGTATTATCATCATGATTTTTCTGAAAATCTAAAACGATTCTAAAATAAAACACCCATTCAAACACACACGAAATACTAGGTAACGATAATATCTGGCAGAGAGTAGAATGGACCACTGAGTGGATGGGGGACATTACGGGAAACGGCTTACATGAAGGTCCCCCTCCCTGTAATGTGCTGGACAATAATTGAACTAGAGGAAATGAGGGAGTGAGATGTCAGTTTGGGAAATATTTTAGGAAGTATTGAGTTAGATCCCCTTTCTCTATCCAGAGTATCGGACTCCTCTGCATTATATACCACCCCCCCCCCCGCCCACCCCCATGCATGGTCAAGCTGAGGCTTTGTGATGTCAGGCCACACCATGGCAACCACTGACTTGGCCAAACAGAGTTGAAGGGTGTGGCTTCTCATTGTCCTGGAGATTATGTATAGAGATCAGGAGCCCTGGAGTAGGCCACAGTCAGTACAACAAAGCCCAGGTTACCAATAAAGTACCGAAACTGAGTTTAGATACTGGATCGCAGACTCCAACCGCACGATGGGCCAACAACCGTCAAGTAGTGAAGAGAATCCGATGTCAGTTTCAGATCTGGATGATGACAACGATAAGGTCAGACTACCCTACTGATATGCTTCCCCTTCTTCCCTATTCATTCCCCAACAATGACTCTGACCCTGCCCTTCTCTGGCACAGACACCTCCTCAATCAATCCACTGTCATTCTATCACAATCCCACTTCCCACCCATTTCCCAATTTCTTCCCCCAAACCTATTTCCTTCTGGGCTTCTCTTGTTTCCCCACTAGATAATGAATGTAATGGGCAATGCAAATCCAGACCTTCCAGCAAGTGCTGAAAATAAGAGAAAAAGAAAGCGGAAGATGTTTGTATTTTACTCCAGGAAAGGTAAGAGACCCAAAATAAACCAGCCAACTGAGGACAATGAGGATGACCTAGAGTACGAGGATGAGGACAACGAAGAACATAATGAAGAAAGGGAAGGAGAAGGAGATGGAGAAGAAGGAGAAGAAGAAGGAGAAGATTATGATGAAGAAGGAGAAGAAGATGGAGAATGGGATGATTATGTTGAGGAAGAGGATGATGAAAATGAAGTTGAAGATGAAGATGAAGATGGAGAAGATAGAGGAGAAGAAGATTATGATGAGGAAGAAGATGAGGAAGATGAAGAAGGTGAAGGAGAAGAAGAAGGGGAAGTAGAAGAAGGAGACCATACTGATGAAGATGATGAAGAAGAAGAAGTAGAAGGAGACGATGATGATGAAGATGCTGAAGATGAAGAAGAAGAAGGAGGAGAAGGAGAAGTAAAAGGAGAAGGAGAAGGAGAAGACGAGAAAGAGAGTTCTATCAAAAGTGATGCCCAGGGTCTACCTGAAAAGGAAGACCTTTAAGTATGCTTTGCGTCTCTAGAGAACATCCTTGAGAATTGGTCATTATGCATGTAACAAAACCTAAATGGTCCTCTTTAATAAATACAGACATGTGTACATAGGAAATGTGTTTTACCTCTGTGTGTTCTCTGATGATGGGGAGAGAGCAAAAGAGGGGGCGGGTATGTGAGAAGGGAGGGACATAGAATTCTGCAGGTTTGGGCACCAGACCAGCCAGTTCATCGTAAGCCTGACACTGAGAATAAGGACAAGGTGCATATAGAAGATGAATTTCTTTCCCTAACACTTTATCGTACTGGTAAGGAAGATAAGAAGTTGTTGTTTCTGCTTGTGTTTGGCATCAGGGGCTGGGCAGGGGGGCAGATGGTAGGGGGGAAGGGGAGGAGGGTGTTGTGTGAGGGTTGGCAGTGTGTAATAATGAATCTGATTTGCATTTTGTATGTGAGACTATTGACAGCGTTAAGCCTCATTTCTTTCTATTCGCTGTCCAGCCAACATTTGGATAAGCTGATAAAAAAGGGAGTTTCTCATCACAAAATAGAAACAAATATGTCTAAACTTAATCATTATAACTATTGTATTGCCTCAGTTTCCCATAGCCAAATCATCTATTGTCCGAAAATATTTTCTAGTTCATAATCACAATGAGCCCAACGAGTTGTAAAATAAATCTTTTGACCTTATCATCAGCTTGAAAAAAGGGTTCTCTGTGGACCTTCCTTCATACATATAAAATAACACCTTTTTTGAAAAGGGACACAATGTAAATGGAAACAAGAGCTTCACAGAGAGACAACTATTATATAAGGCCTAGTTAGAGAAGGTATAAACATCCGTAATGCTTCTGAATTGAACAGCCAAGTTCCACATGCTCTCAAACCTGAAAAGTGTGACTGGTGCCTCAGTGTGAATTTTCAGATTATTGTCATGGTCCCACCCATTCCCTAAGGCACACACTCACACATTCACACACACACACACACACACCACACAGACGCACGCACACACACACACACACACATACACACACACCACAAAATATCTTGATCCTCAGGGTTCTAGAGAGAAACAACCATGACACCCTTTTGACAAAGCCAAGAGATTAATTCAGCCATTGCCACGTTGTGTTTCGTAAGTTGGATTGTACTATAGTACTGACTAGGTTTGAGGTTTTCTGGAAGAAAAAGAATTGAATATGAGGGAATAGTGGAGAAAATCAATCAAGTGTATCCAGGAAACACACACGCATACACACGTCACCTGCAACCTGGGAATGTTGCCCGGAAAAGCCCAATGTTGTAGGGAAGTGTGATAATTCATGTCTGTATTGATATTTATATATAGGTATTTTGTCCTGTGGGGTTTTAGATAAGACGTCCAAAATACTAGCTAATGTGCTGCATTATTCACAATACCTAAGGTAAGTAATATAAGTGTCCTTCAGTAGATGAATGGATTAGGAAGATGTTATGCACACACCCATACACAAGTACCTACTCTGCATCATATCACTTATATGTAGAATATTAAAATAGAAGCAGTCAACCTTATTGAAACAGAGTAGAAAATATTTGCCATGAGTGTGCGGAGGAGGAAATAAGAAGAGCTTGGTAAAAGGGTACAAACCTTCAACTATAACATCAATAACATCTGAGTATTTAATGTGAAAAACCAGCCAAAAGGTCAAGGTTCTCTAAAACAAGAAGTCTAGAAAACTATACAGGAGGAGGATTCCAATGAGGCATGACATGATAACTAACTTAATATGCTATCCTGCATGGGATCCTGGGACAGAAAAAGCACATTAAGTAAAAACCAAGGAAATCTGAAAAAAAAAAAAGTCTTCAATACAGTAGAACCTCACTTTTGAACATAATTCATTCCAGAAGGCTGTTTGGGAAGTGATTTGTTCAAAAAGCAAATCAGCCCTAGCCAGTTTGGCTAAGTGGATAGAGCACTGGCAAGTGGACTGAAGGTCCTAGAGTTTGTTTCTTGTCAAAGGCACATGCCTGGGTTGTGGGCTTGATGCCCAGTGGGGGTGGGGGGTGTTCAGGAGGCAGCCAAGTAAATGATTCTCTAGCATCACTGATGTTTCTATCTCCATCTTCCTTCCTCTTTGAAATCAATAAAAATATAAAAAAGGAAAATCAAATAATTTTCCCATTAGACTTAATGTAACTTGTATGACTCCCTGTTTTCACCTTTGTTATATACAATACATGTCTAAATTACTGTATAATCTAAAAATAAACACTTGTTTTCTTTTTATTGATTTAAGAGAGGAAGGGAGAGGGAGAGAGAGCTAGAAACATCAGTGTTGAGAGAGAATCATTGAGGAACTGCCTCCTGCACGCCCTAAACTGGGGATCAAGTCTACAACCCGGGAATGTGCCCTGACCAGGAATTGCACTGTAACCTACACTCAACCACTGATCAATGCTGGATTGGCAGCACTTGTTTTCTTACCTTTAGGGAACCACCCCCTGCTAGCCTTAAATGAATCACATTCACCACTCCTTTCAGGAGTATCCTTCAGGACGTCAGAAGGCACTATCTTCACCATTTCACATAAAATTGCCTCCCAAATGCTATCACTGTCTAGCTGCCTTTCATTTTTCCAGATCAACAACAATTTTTTTTTAAATATATATCATTGATTTTTTTACAGAGAGGAAGGGAGAGAGATAGAGTGTTAGAAACATCGATGAGAGAGAAACATCGATCAGCTGCCTTCAGCACATCTACTACTGGGGATGTGCCCGCAACGCAGATACATGCCCTTGACCAAAATTGAACCAGGGACCTTTCAGTAGGCAGGCCGCCGCTCTATCCACTGAGCCAAACCGGTTTGGGCAACAATTTTTCTAAGTGTTCAATTGTGTTGGATTATTGTTTTGTGAGGACTTTCTCCCCCTTTTCTACATTAGCATTCTTGATGGCCTCCTTACGTTTTAAAATTGTGCTAGTTATAGAGTTTGCCAGCAAGTAAAACATTCTCTTCTTATTTATTTTGTTGCATGAGAGATGTTTTGTGTCATGCAGAGGTATCAGCATGAAAGAGTTATCTAGTTATGAACTGGAGTTTTGTCCCAGAACTAATACCTTTTTTTCCTTGAGAAATTTTGTCCAGAACCAAGTTGTTCCATATTGAATATGTTTGGGAACTAAGGTTTGAATGTAACTGTTTCACTGATAGTTCACTAGAAATAAAAATTGCACCATACCCATGGAAGATATTAAGGAGGGAAATTGGGTATGGGGTATATGGGTATTATCATCATGATTTTTCTGAAAATCTAAAACGATTCTAAAATAAAACACCCATTCAAACACACACGAAATACTAGGTAACGATAATATCTGGCAGAGAGTAGAATGGACCACTGAGTGGATGGGGGACATTACGGGAAACGGCTTACATGAAGGTCCCCCTCCCTGTAATGTGCTGGACAATAATTGAACTAGAGGAAATGAGGGAGTGAGATGTCAGTTTGGGAAATATTTTAGGAAGTATTGAGTTAGATCCCCTTTCTCTATCCAGAGTATCGGACTCCTCTGCATTATATACCACCCCCCCCCCGCCCACCCCCATGCATGGTCAAGCTGAGGCTTTGTGATGTCAGGCCACACCATGGCAACCACTGACTTGGCCAAACAGAGTTGAAGGGTGTGGCTTCTCATTGTCCTGGAGATTATGTATAGAGATCAGGAGCCCTGGAGTAGGCCACAGTCAGTACAACAAAGCCCAGGTTACCAATAAAGTACCGAAACTGAGTTTAGATACTGGATCGCAGACTCCAACCGCACGATGGGCCAACAACCGTCAAGTAGTGAAGAGAATCCGATGTCAGTTTCAGATCTGGATGATGACAACGATAAGGTCAGACTACCCTACTGATATGCTTCCCCTTCTTCCCTATTCATTCCCCAACAATGACTCTGACCCTGCCCTTCTCTGGCACAGACACCTCCTCAATCAATCCACTGTCATTCTATCACAATCCCACTTCCCACCCATTTCCCAATTTCTTCCCCCAAACCTATTTCCTTCTGGGCTTCTCTTGTTTCCCCACTAGATAATGAATGTAATGGGCAATGCAAATCCAGACCTTCCAGCAAGTGCTGAAAATAAGAGAAAAAGAAAGCGGAAGATGTTTGTATTTTACTCCAGGAAAGGTAAGAGACCCAAAATAAACCAGCCAACTGAGGACAATGAGGATGACCTAGAGTACGAGGATGAGGACAACGAAGAACATAATGAAGAAAGGGAAGGAGAAGGAGATGGAGAAGAAGGAGAAGAAGAAGGAGAAGATTATGATGAAGAAGGAGAAGAAGATGGAGAATGGGATGATTATGTTGAGGAAGAGGATGATGAAAATGAAGTTGAAGATGAAGATGAAGATGGAGAAGATAGAGGAGAAGAAGATTATGATGAGGAAGAAGATGAGGAAGATGAAGAAGGTGAAGGAGAAGAAGAAGGGGAAGTAGAAGAAGGAGACCATACTGATGAAGATGATGAAGAAGAAGAAGTAGAAGGAGACGATGATGATGAAGATGCTGAAGATGAAGAAGAAGAAGGAGGAGAAGGAGAAGTAAAAGGAGAAGGAGAAGGAGAAGACGAGAAAGAGAGTTCTATCAAAAGTGATGCCCAGGGTCTACCTGAAAAGGAAGACCTTTAAGTATGCTTTGCGTCTCTAGAGAACATCCTTGAGAATTGGTCATTATGCATGTAACAAAACCTAAATGGTCCTCTTTAATAAATACAGACATGTGTACATAGGAAATGTGTTTTACCTCTGTGTGTTCTCTGATGATGGGGAGAGAGCAAAAGAGGGGGCGGGTATGTGAGAAGGGAGGGACATAGAATTCTGCAGGTTTGGGCACCAGACCAGCCAGTTCATCGTAAGCCTGACACTGAGAATAAGGACAAGGTGCATATAGAAGATGAATTTCTTTCCCTAACACTTTATCGTACTGGTAAGGAAGATAAGAAGTTGTTGTTTCTGCTTGTGTTTGGCATCAGGGGCTGGGCAGGGGGGCAGATGGTAGGGGGGAAGGGGAGGAGGGTGTTGTGTGAGGGTTGGCAGTGTGTAATAATGAATCTGATTTGCATTTTGTATGTGAGACTATTGACAGCGTTAAGCCTCATTTCTTTCTATTCGCTGTCCAGCCAACATTTGGATAAGCTGATAAAAAAGGGAGTTTCTCATCACAAAATAGAAACAAATATGTCTAAACTTAATCATTATAACTATTGTATTGCCTCAGTTTCCCATAGCCAAATCATCTATTGTCCGAAAATATTTTCTAGTTCATAATCACAATGAGCCCAACGAGTTGTAAAATAAATCTTTTGACCTTATCATCAGCTTGAAAAAAGGGTTCTCTGTGGACCTTCCTTCATACATATAAAATAACACCTTTTTTGAAAAGGGACACAATGTAAATGGAAACAAGAGCTTCACAGAGAGACAACTATTATATAAGGCCTAGTTAGAGAAGGTATAAACATCCGTAATGCTTCTGAATTGAACAGCCAAGTTCCACATGCTCTCAAACCTGAAAAGTGTGACTGGTGCCTCAGTGTGAATTTTCAGATTATTGTCATGGTCCCACCCATTCCCTAAGGCACACACTCACACATTCACACACACACACACACACACCACACAGACGCACGCACACACACACACACACACATACACACACACCACAAAATATCTTGATCCTCAGGGTTCTAGAGAGAAACAACCATGACACCCTTTTGACAAAGCCAAGAGATTAATTCAGCCATTGCCACGTTGTGTTTCGTAAGTTGGATTGTACTATAGTACTGACTAGGTTTGAGGTTTTCTGGAAGAAAAAGAATTGAATATGAGGGAATAGTGGAGAAAATCAATCAAGTGTATCCAGGAAACACACACGCATACACACGTCACCTGCAACCTGGGAATGTTGCCCGGAAAAGCCCAATGTTGTAGGGAAGTGTGATAATTCATGTCTGTATTGATATTTATATATAGGTATTTTGTCCTGTGGGGTTTTAGATAAGACGTCCAAAATACTAGCTAATGTGCTGCATTATTCACAATACCTAAGGTAAGTAATATAAGTGTCCTTCAGTAGATGAATGGATTAGGAAGATGTTATGCACACACCCATACACAAGTACCTACTCTGCATCATATCACTTATATGTAGAATATTAAAATAGAAGCAGTCAACCTTATTGAAACAGAGTAGAAAATATTTGCCATGAGTGTGCGGAGGAGGAAATAAGAAGAGCTTGGTAAAAGGGTACAAACCTTCAACTATAACATCAATAACATCTGAGTATTTAATGTGAAAAACCAGCCAAAAGGTCAAGGTTCTCTAAAACAAGAAGTCTAGAAAACTATACAGGAGGAGGATTCCAATGAGGCATGACATGATAACTAACTTAATATGCTATCCTGCATGGGATCCTGGGACAGAAAAAGCACATTAAGTAAAAACCAAGGAAATCTGGAAAAAAAAAAGTCTTCAATACAGTAGAACCTCACTTTTGAACATAATTCATTCCAGAAGGCTGTTTGGGAAGTGATTTGTTCAAAAAGCAAATCAGCCCTAGCCAGTTTGGCTAAGTGGATAGAGCACTGGCAAGTGGACTGAAGGTCCTAGAGTTTGTTTCTTGTCAAAGGCACATGCCTGGGTTGTGGGCTTGATGCCCAGTGGGGGTGGGGGGTGTTCAGGAGGCAGCCAAGTAAATGATTCTCTAGCATCACTGATGTTTCTATCTCCATCTTCCTTCCTCTTTGAAATCAATAAAAATATAAAAAAGGAAAATCAAATAATTTTCCCATTAGACTTAATGTAACTTGTATGACTCCCTGTTTTCACCTTTGTTATATACAATACATGTCTAAATTACTGTATAATCTAAAAATAAACACTTGTTTTCTTTTTATTGATTTAAGAGAGGAAGGGAGAGGGAGAGAGAGCTAGAAACATCAGTGTTGAGAGAGAATCATTGAGGAACTGCCTCCTGCACGCCCTAAACTGGGGATCAAGTCTACAACCCGGGAATGTGCCCTGACCAGGAATTGCACTGTAACCTACACTCAACCACTGATCAATGCTGGATTGGCAGCACTTGTTTTCTTACCTTTAGGGAACCACCCCCTGCTAGCCTTAAATGAATCACATTCACCACTCCTTTCAGGAGTATCCTTCAGGACGTCAGAAGGCACTATCTTCACCATTTCACATAAAATTGCCTCCCAAATGCTATCACTGTCTAGCTGCCTTTCATTTTTCCAGATCAACAACAATTTTTTTTTAAATATATATCATTGATTTTTTTACAGAGAGGAAGGGAGAGAGATAGAGTGTTAGAAACATCGATGAGAGAGAAACATCGATCAGCTGCCTTCAGCACATCTACTACTGGGGATGTGCCCGCAACGCAGATACATGCCCTTGACCAAAATTGAACCAGGGACCTTTCAGTAGGCAGGCCGCCGCTCTATCCACTGAGCCAAACCGGTTTGGGCAACAATTTTTCTAAGTGTTCAATTGTGTTGGATTATTGTTTTGTGAGGACTTTCTCCCCCTTTTCTACATTAGCATTCTTGATGGCCTCCTTACGTTTTAAAATTGTGCTAGTTATAGAGTTTGCCAGCAAGTAAAACATTCTCTTCTTATTTATTTTGTTGCATGAGAGATGTTTTGTGTCATGCAGAGGTATCAGCATGAAAGAGTTATCTAGTTATGAACTGGAGTTTTGTCCCAGAACTAATACCTTTTTTTCCTTGAGAAATTTTGTCCAGAACCAAGTTGTTCCATATTGAATATGTTTGGGAACTAAGGTTTGAATGTAACTGTTTCACTGATAGTTCACTAGAAATAAAAATTGCACCATACCCATGGAAGATATTAAGGAGGGAAATTGGGTATGGGGTATATGGGTATTATCATCATGATTTTTCTGAAAATCTAAAACGATTCTAAAATAAAACACCCATTCAAACACACACGAAATACTAGGTAACGATAATATCTGGCAGAGAGTAGAATGGACCACTGAGTGGATGGGGGACATTACGGGAAACGGCTTACATGAAGGTCCCCCTCCCTGTAATGTGCTGGACAATAATTGAACTAGAGGAAATGAGGGAGTGAGATGTCAGTTTGGGAAATATTTTAGGAAGTATTGAGTTAGATCCCCTTTCTCTATCCAGAGTATCGGACTCCTCTGCATTATATACCACCCCCCCCCCCGCCCACCCCCATGCATGGTCAAGCTGAGGCTTTGTGATGTCAGGCCACACCATGGCAACCACTGACTTGGCCAAACAGAGTTGAAGGGTGTGGCTTCTCATTGTCCTGGAGATTATGTATAGAGATCAGGAGCCCTGGAGTAGGCCACAGTCAGTACAACAAAGCCCAGGTTACCAATAAAGTACCGAAACTGAGTTTAGATACTGGATCGCAGACTCCAACCGCACGATGGGCCAACAACCGTCAAGTAGTGAAGAGAATCCGATGTCAGTTTCAGATCTGGATGATGACAACGATAAGGTCAGACTACCCTACTGATATGCTTCCCCTTCTTCCCTATTCATTCCCCAACAATGACTCTGACCCTGCCCTTCTCTGGCACAGACACCTCCTCAATCAATCCACTGTCATTCTATCACAATCCCACTTCCCACCCATTTCCCAATTTCTTCCCCCAAACCTATTTCCTTCTGGGCTTCTCTTGTTTCCCCACTAGATAATGAATGTAATGGGCAATGCAAATCCAGACCTTCCAGCAAGTGCTGAAAATAAGAGAAAAAGAAAGCGGAAGATGTTTGTATTTTACTCCAGGAAAGGTAAGAGACCCAAAATAAACCAGCCAACTGAGGACAATGAGGATGACCTAGAGTACGAGGATGAGGACAACGAAGAACATAATGAAGAAAGGGAAGGAGAAGGAGATGGAGAAGAAGGAGAAGAAGAAGGAGAAGATTATGATGAAGAAGGAGAAGAAGATGGAGAATGGGATGATTATGTTGAGGAAGAGGATGATGAAAATGAAGTTGAAGATGAAGATGGAGAAGATAGAGGAGAAGAAGATTATGATGAGGAAGAAGATGAGGAAGATGAAGAAGGTGAAGGAGAAGAAGAAGGGGAAGTAGAAGAAGGAGACCATACTGATGAAGATGATGAAGAAGAAGAAGTAGAAGGAGACGATGATGATGAAGATGCTGAAGATGAAGAAGAAGAAGGAGGAGAAGGAGAAGTAAAAGGAGAAGGAGAAGGAGAAGACGAGAAAGAGAGTTCTATCAAAAGTGATGCCCAGGGTCTACCTGAAAAGGAAGACCTTTAAGTATGCTTTGCGTCTCTAGAGAACATCCTTGAGAATTGGTCATTATGCATGTAACAAAACCTAAATGGTCCTCTTTAATAAATACAGACATGTGTACATAGGAAATGTGTTTTACCTCTGTGTGTTCTCTGATGATGGGGAGAGAGCAAAAGAGGGGGCGGGTATGTGAGAAGGGAGGGACATAGAATTCTGCAGGTTTGGGCACCAGACCAGCCAGTTCATCGTAAGCCTGACACTGAGAATAAGGACAAGGTGCATATAGAAGATGAATTTCTTTCCCTAACACTTTATCGTACTGGTAAGGAAGATAAGAAGTTGTTGTTTCTGCTTGTGTTTGGCATCAGGGGCTGGGCAGGGGGGCAGATGGTAGGGGGGAAGGGGAGGAGGGTGTTGTGTGAGGGTTGGCAGTGTGTAATAATGAATCTGATTTGCATTTTGTATGTGAGACTATTGACAGCGTTAAGCCTCATTTCTTTCTATTCGCTGTCCAGCCAACATTTGGATAAGCTGATAAAAAAGGGAGTTTCTCATCACAAAATAGAAACAAATATGTCTAAACTTAATCATTATAACTATTGTATTGCCTCAGTTTCCCATAGCCAAATCATCTATTGTCCGAAAATATTTTCTAGTTCATAATCACAATGAGCCCAACGAGTAGTAAAATAAATCTTTTGACCTTATCATCAGCTTGAAAAAAGGGTTCTCTGTGGACCTTCCTTCATACATATAAAATAACACCTTTTTTGAAAAGGGACACAATGTAAATGGAAACAAGAGCTTCACAGAGAGACAACTATTATATAAGGCCTAGTTAGAGAAGGTATAAACATCCGTAATGCTTCTGAATTGAACAGCCAAGTTCCACATGCTCTCAAACCTGAAAAGTGTGACTGGTGCCTCAGTGTGAATTTTCAGATTATTGTCATGGTTCCACCCATTCCCTAAGGCACACACTCACACACTCACTCACACACACACACACACACACACACGCCACACACACACACACACACCACAAAATATCTTGATCCTCAGGGTTCTAGAGAGAAACAACCATGACACCCTTTTGACAAAGCCAAGAGATTATTTCAGCCATTGCCATGTTTTATTTCATAACTAGGATGGTACTATAGTACTGACTAGGTAAACTAAAATGACAACTCTTATAAATATCGTTGGTGTGTATCTTTCCAGTGTTTTTATTATGTGTAATTTTTTGTAATTATAATAATGTATCATATATAATTTAGTATCTGCCTTTTAAAATGTAATGACCATAAATGCTTTAAAAACATTTTAATGACTGCATATGTTTCCATCAGTTGGATTTATTATTTTTGTAAACACTCTCCTATTAAGTGCTGTTAATTCTTTTGGATTTTTTCTGTTTTTAAATAGTAGGCAATAATTCTGTGATAAACATATATAGGCCTTAAGATAGATTCCCAGCAGTGAAAGCCATTTTTTTACCAAATGCTTAATGCATGCTGTCAAATTGCTTTTTGAATGGTTTGCCTATTTACGTTCCCACCAGCATCTTTAGTATCCACTCTAACTCTTAAAGTGCAAAACAAATCTCTGAACCTCATAAACATTTATATTAACTTTCTGGGAAGTTGAGGATCATTATGTCTATAAGGACCAAGCAAATCAATGGAACGCTAAATGAATTTTTTTTCATAATCAATGATTGCACTGCATTTTTAGCGGACATTTTTTTGGCAGATAAATTTTTCTGGTTGATCTTTTTCTTTGTTCTATACATAATAAATATCTGCAATGAAGAGGTATGCTGGTGTGCATTTTATGGACCCAGTTTTATGTAGAATTTCCATGTAGAATGCACATAAAAGGAGTATGTATCACATTGTTCACTAAAGAATGATTTCTAGATCTTCAAAATATCTTGATTGTACTACTCAGGATACATGATAGAGCAGTGGATTTGTGTTTTGTTTTTTTTTTAATTTATTTATTGATTTGAGGGAGAGAGAGAGAGGGGGAGAGAGAGAGAGAGAGAGAGAGAGAGAGAGAGAGAGAGAGAGAGAGAGATATGTTTCTCTTATTTATGCTTTCACTGGTTGTTTCTTGTATGTGACCTAACTGGGCATCAAACACGAAACCTTGGTGTATCAGAATGACACTAACCAACCCAGCCAGGGCATAGTTCAGTGATTCTTAGCAACCATGAAAGTAATGAATCCTTTGAGGATCTGAGGAAATGTAAGGACTTTCTCCTTAAATAAAATGAATGTATTTTCATAAACTTTAACAGTGCAGACATTTTTTATATTGATGATCTTTTTGAAGTATATTTGTAGATTCCAGATTAAGAACTTCTGGGTTAGGCTCTGATAATCACATCCTAGAGATGATGCCCATAAGAATGAAGTATGGTAGACCAACTTTGCTCTATGCCACAGTGAATACAGTGTACTATAATTTTTACTCTCTAGACACCACAGTTCCAAGATTATTTTCCCGTAGCACAGTTTTTTGTTTTTTTAGAAGTGTACTCTTTTTTTAAATTTTTTATTTATTTATTATTTACTAGAGGCCCAGTGCACAAAAATTTTTGCACTCGGGGGAGTCCCTCAGACCAGCCTGTGCCCTCTCGCAGTCTGGGACTCCTCGGGGGATAACCACCTGCTGGCTTATCCACGGGAGGCCTGGATGGCGGTGGGGCAGGCGGTGGCTTGCGCTGTACCGCCCCACTGCCCCAGGTCTCACACAGAAGGCCTGGATGGCGGTGGGGCAGGTGGTGGCTTGCGCTGTCCCACCCCGCAGCCCCGGGTCACAGATGGCAGGCTTGGATGGTGGCGGAGTGAGAGGCAGCTCGCGCTATCCCGCCCTGCCACCCCAGGTTGCACACAGGAGGCCCGGATGACACCAGAGCAGGCGGCAGCTTGCGTCACCCTGGGTCGCACACAGGAGGCCCAGATGGCAGAGGGGTGGGTGGCGGTTTGCACCACCCCGGGTCTCACATGGGAGGCCTGGATGGCGGGCGGCAGCTCGCGCTGTCCTGCCTCGCTGCCCCGTGTTGCACACAGGAGGCCCAGATGGTAGCTCGCGATTACCCGCCCCAGCTGCAGTATGCAAATTTAATGGCCATCTTGCTTGGGTTAATTTGCATACTCTTCTGATTAGTTTATGGGCATTGCAGAGTTACAGTCAATTAGCATCTTTGTCTTTTATTAGTATACATTCTTGTTTAAAGTATTACAAATAGTAGTACATATGTCTCCTTTTTTCCCCCATTGACCTTCCCCCGGCCACCCCTAACCCACTGCACATGTCCTCACACCACTCCCCCAATGTCTTGTGTTCATTGGTTATGCTTATATGCATGCATATAAGTTCTTCAGTTGATCTCTTACCATCCCCCCTACACTTCCCAGCCTTCCCGCTGTAATTTGACAGTCTGTTTGATGCTTCTCTGCTTCTGTATCTATCTTTTTGTTCATCAGGTTATCATGTTCTTTACTATCCATAAATGAGTGAGATCATATGGTATTTTTCTTTCAATGCTTGGCTTATTTCACTTAGCATAATGCTCTCCAGTTTCATGCATGCTGCCACAAATGGCAAGAATTCCTTCTCTTTTATAGCAGCGTAGTATTCCATTGTGTAGATGTACCAGAGTTTTCTAATTCACTCATCTGCTGATGGGAATTTAGACTGTTTCCAAATCTTAGCTATTGTAAATTGTGCTGCTATGAACATAGGAGTGCATATATCCTTTCTGATTGGTGTTTCTGTTTTCTTGGGATATATTCCTAGAAGTGGTATTACTGGGTCAAATGGCAGTTCCATTTTTAAATTTTTGAGGAAATGCCATACTGTTTTCCACAATGGCTGCACCAGTATGCATTCCCACCAGCAGTAAAGAAGGGTTCCTTTTTCTCCGCATCCTCTCCAGCACTTGTTGTTTGTTGATTTGTTGATGATAAACATTCCTACAGGTGTGAGGTTGTCCCTCATTGTTGTTTTGATTTGCATCTCTTTGATGATTAGTGACTTTGAGCATGTTTTCATATGTCTCTTGGCTTTCTGAATGTCCTCTTTTGAAAAGTGTCTATTTAGGCCCTTTTCCCATTTTTTGATTGGGTTTTTTATCTTCCTTTTGTTAAGTTGTATGAGTTCCCTGTTAAATTTGGAGATTAAACCCTTATCAGAGATAACATTGGCAAATATGTTCTCCCATGCAGTGGGCTTTCTTGTTGTTTTGTTGATGGTTTCTCTTGCTGTGCAGAAGATTTCATTTTGATGTAGTCTCATTTGTTTATTTTCTCCTTAGTCTCTCTTGCCCTAGGATATGTGTGTGTAAAGATATTGCTGCGACATATGTCTGCAATTGTGCTGCCTATGGAGTCTTGTAGGATTTTTATGGTTTCCCATCTTACATTCAAGTCCTTTAGCCATTTTGAGTTTGTTTTTGTGTATGGTGTAAGTTGGTGATCTAGTTTCTTTTTTTTTTTTTTTTGCATGTATCTGACCAAATTTTCCAGTACCATTTATTAAAGAGGCCGTTTTGACTCCATTGTATGCTCTTGCCTCCTTTGTCAAATATTAATTGAGTATAATGGCTTGGGTCAATTTCTGGGTCCTCGATTCTGTTCCATTGGTCTATATGTGTGTTCTTGTGCCAGTACCAGGCAGTTTTGAGAACCGTGGCTTCGTAATATAGTTTGATGTCTGGTATTGTGATCCCTTCAACTTTGTTCTTCTTTCTCAGGACAGCTGTGGTTATTCGGGGTCTTTTTTTGTTCCAGATGAATTTTTGGAGAGTTTGTCATAGGTCTTTGAAATATGCCATTGGTATTTTAATAGGTATTGCATTGAATCTATAGATTGCTTTAGGTAGTACGGACATTTTAATGATGTTGATTCTACCAATCTATTAACATGGTATGTTATTCCAATTGTTTATGTCTTCCTCTATCTCTTTTTTCAATGTCCTATAGTTTTCCAAGTACAGGTGTTTTATGTCCTTCATTAAGTTTATTCCTAGGTATCTCAATTTTTTTGGTGCAATGGTAAATGGGACTGTTCTTTTCATTTCTCATTCTGTGAGTTTATTATTGGTGTATAAAAAAAGCCATAGATTTCTGGACGTTAATTTTGTATCCTGCTACATTGCCAAATTCATTTATTAGGTCTAGTAGTTTTTTTTTATGGAGTCTTTGGGGTTTTCTATGTATAGTATCATGTCATCTGAAAATAAGGAGAGTTTTACTTCTTTTCCAATTTGTATGCCTTTTATTTCTTCTTGTCTGATCGCTGTGGCTAGTTCTTCTAATATTATTTCGAACAGGAGTGGTGAAAGTGGGAATCCTTGTCTTGTTCCTGTTCTTAGGGGAAATGAGTTTAGTTTTTTCCCATTGAGTATGATGTTGGCTGTAGGTTTATCATATAGGGCTTTTATTATGTTGAGGTATGATCCCTCTGCTCCCACTTTGCTGAGACTTTTTATGAAGAAAGTGTGTTGGATTTTGTCAAATGCTTTTTCTGCTTCGATTGATATGATTATGTAGTTTTTGTCCCTAAGTTTGTTTATGTGATGTATCACATTTACTGATTTGTGGATATTGTATCATCCTTTCATCCTTGGAATAAATCCAACTTGGTCATGATGTATGATCTTTCTAATGTATTGCTGAATAAGATTTGCTAGAATTTGTTGAGGATTTTAGCATCTATGTTTATCAAGAATATTGGCCTGTAGTTCTCTTTTTTGTGGTGTCTTTGTCTGGTTTTGGTATGAGGGTAATGATGGCTTCATAGAAAGAGCTTGGAAGTGTGCCTACCTCTTGAATTTTTTGTAATAGTCTGAGGAGGATAGGTTTTAGTTCATCTTTGAATGCTTGATAGAACTCCACTGTAAAGCTGCCCGGACCAAGGCTTTTATTTCCTGGAAGATTTTTGAACGCTGTTTCAATTTCTTCAGTAGTTATTGGGCTATTCAGGTTTTTTGATCCTTCTTGGTTGAGTTTTGGGAGCTTGTATTTTTCTAAGAATATGTCCATTTCGTCTAGGTTGTCCATTTTGTTGGAATAGAGTTGTTCATAGTATTTTTTCATAATCGTTTGTATTTCTGTGGGATCGGTTGTTATTTCCCCTCTTTGATTTCTGATTTTGTTTATTTGCATCCTCTCTCTTAGCTTCTTTGTGAGCCTGGCTAGAGGTGCATCAATCTTGTTTATCCTTTCAAAGAACAAGCTCTTGGTTTTTCTGATCTTCTGTATTGGTTTTTTTTGGTCTCTACTTCATTTATCTCCACTCTGATCTTTATTATTTCCTTCCTCCTGCTTACACTGGGCTTTTATTGTTACTCTCTTTCTAACTCTTTGAGTTGTAGGGTTAGGTAATTTATTACCATTGTTTCTTGTTTTGTTTTGTTTTTGTTTGTTTGTTCGGGTTTTTTGTTTTGTTTTGTTTTTTTTGTGTGTGTTTTTTTGTGTTTTTTTGCAGTAGGCTTGTAGAGCTACGAACTTACCTTTCAGGATTGCTTTCATTGTGTCCCATAGATTTTGGATTGTTGTGTTTTCATTGTCATTTGTTTCCATGATGCTTTTATTTCTTCTTTGATCTCTCTGGTAACCCAGTCATTGTTTAATAGCATGCTATTTAGTCTCCAGATGTTTGATTATTTTATTGTTTTTATTGTAGTTGATTTGTAGTTTTATGCCATTGTGATCTGAGAAGATGCTTGATATGATTTCTATCTTCTTAAATTTGAAGAGTCATTTTCAAAGATAGACCATATATTTTAAAAAGTTTATCTAAGGTATGCCCTTAGATACAATATATGATCTATCTTTGAAAATGACCCATGTGCACTTGAGAAGAATGTATATTCTGTGGCTTTGGGGTGAAATGTTCTGAAAATGTCAATTAATTCCATCTGATCTAGTGAGTCATTTACTATTGATGTTTCTTAGCTGATTTTTTGTTTAGAGGATTTGTCCAGTGGTTTTGTTGGGTTATTAAAATCCCCTTCTATGACTGTATTGTTGTCAATATCTCCCTTGATATCCTCCAGACGTTTTTTTTTTTTTTTTTTATGTATTTGGGTGTCCCTGTATTGGGTGCATATATGTTTACCAGAGTTATTTCTTCTTATTAGATTTCACCCTTTAGTAATATGAAGTGGCCTTCCTTATCTCTTTTTATGTCCTTCACTTTGAGGTCTAATTTGTCTGATATAAGTATTGCCACCCCAGCTTTTTTTTTTTTTTTTTTTCATTTCAATTCGCCTGAAAAACCTTTCTCCATTCCTTCACCATCAGTCTGTGTGAGTCCTTTGTTGTAAGGTGGGTTTCCTGCAGACAGCAGATATATACGGGTCATGTTTTCTAATCCAGTCAGCTACCCTATGTCTTTTGATTGGGGCATTTAATCCATTTACATTTAAAGTTATTATTTACAGGTACTTGTTTGTCACCATTTTTGTTTTATTTTGCTTTATGCCTGTGTTCCTTCTTCACTTCCTATTTCTTCTTTTTACATCAGACCCTTTAGCATTTCTTGCATTGCTGGTTTGGTGGTAATAAACTCCCTTAGTCTTTTTTTTTTTTTTTTCTGTGAAGCTCCTGATTTCACCCTCAATTTTGATTGATAGCCTTGCTGGGTATAGTATTTTTGGATTCGGACCCTGCTCTGAATGACTTTATATATTTCATTCCATTCCCTTCTGGCCTTATGTATTTCTGTTGAGAAATCAGTCACTAGTCTGATGGGGGATCCTTTGCAGATAACTTTCTGTCTCTCTCTGGCCACTTTTAATATTCTTACGTTGTCCTTGGTGTTTGCCAATTTAATTATAATGCATCCCAGTTTCCTTCAATTGGCATCGGTCTTTTGCGGTTCATTTTGTTTGGGACTCTGTGAGCTTCTTGGGTTTGTGTAAGTTTTTTCTTCCCTATATTAGGATAGTTTTCTGTCATTATTTCTTCAAACAGGTTTTCTATTCCTTGCTCAGTTTCCTCTCTTTCTGGCAGCCATTTTATGTGGATGTTGTTTTGTTTTGTGTTGTCCCAAAGTTCCTTTAGGCTCTCCTCCTGTTTTTTAAGGTTTTTTTTTTTTTTTCTAGATGTTGCTCTGTTTGTGTATTTTTTTCTACCTTGTCTTCTAGCTCACTGATGCAGTCCTCTGCTTCTTCTAGTCTACTGTTGATGCTTTCTATTGAGTTCTTTATAGCAGCGATGTCATTTTTCATTTCTTCTTGGTTCTTCTTCATTTCCTCTTGGTTCTTACACGTATTGTTGAATTTGTCTTCCATTATTTCAGCCACCTTATGACCATTTCTCTGAATTCTTTCTCTGACATATTGCTTGCCTCCATTTCGTTTACTTCCTTTTCTGGTGATGCCTCCTTTTCTTTCATATGCAGGCTTTTTCTTTGTTTCCCCATGATCTCTCTTCTCCTGGTATCTGGTTATGTTTTTCTCTTTATCCTTTTCCTAGATGAAATCTTACCTTTCCATGAGAAGGTGGAGAGCTCCTCCACGTCTGCATATTCACGCTGTTGGAGATCCAGTGTTCCTGGGTTCGCAGCTGTTCCCTGGGTGTTGTTGTAGATTCCTGGGATGTATAAGTTTCTGATAACAGCCGCTCTCCCCTTCAAGATGGTGTGGTCCCCTAGCACAGTTTTGCTCAAACTTCTGACTTCTTGGTATATGAAACTCCTAGAGCCTTGCCTCTAGGAATGTTATCTCAGCCAATTCTCCTTTTTTTTCTACTAGTACAAATAATTACTCCATAAAAATGTAGTACTTTTTATTTGCAATTCTTACCTCCATATCATTCTTATGAGGTATGTGCAAATTGTGAGCAGTGGTTCTAAAACTTCAGTAAGCATAAGACTCAGCTATGAGCAAATTTTAGCATATAGATTCCCAGTTCTCACTCTGGAAACTCTGATTCAGTTTTCTGGGTTAGACTACATATATATTAATCCTCACCTGAGGATATGTTTATTGATTTTAGAGAGAGAAGAAAGGAGAGAGATTAACATCAATGTGAAAGAGAAAAATCAATCAGTTGTTTCCCATATACATTAAGACGGGGGATCGAACCTGAAGCCTACGTATGTGCCCCGACCAAGAATTGAGCCCTCAGCCTTTTTGGTGTATGGGACTGCACTCCAACCAACTTTGCCACATGGCCAGGGCATACCTTAGATACACTTTTTAAAAATTTATTTTTCGCATCACCATTTATCCCCTCTATGCCCTCTTCTACCTTAATTCACCCCCCTCCCCCTGCAATCACCACACTGGTGTCTTTAGATATAGTTTCTAAATAAATATTTATTTTTAGAATCATTTTTTTAGAATCATTTTAGATTTACAGAAAACCTGTGAAGATATAACAAAGAGATCTCTTGTATATTACACACCCAATTTCCTCTGATTTGACACTTGACATTAGTATGCTATATTTTTCACAATTAATTAGGCAACAATGATGCATTATTATTATCTAAACTACACACTTTATATTTTCCTTGTTACCTAATGTCCCTTTTTCTGTGCCAAGGGCCCACCAAGGATGCTACATTACATTTAGTTTTCATGTCTCTCTAGTCTCTTTTTGACTGACAGTTTCTCAGACTTTCCATGTTTTTTTAATGACCTTGACAGTTTTTATGATTACTGTTTAATTTAATTTAATTTTTTTTTAGGAAACATTTAATGAAATTTGTCTGATGTTCTTCTCATGATTAGACTGTGATTATGAGTTTTGGGGAGGAAAATCATAGAGGTAAATTACCATTCTTAACACATTATACTAGCAACATAAATTGTCACTGTTTACATTAGTCTTTATCACCTAGTTGAGGTGCTGTTTGTCATGTTTTTCCATTGTAAAGTTATTTATTTTTCTCCATTTCCACACTGCCCTCTTTGGTAGGAAGTCACTATATGTAGCCCATACTTAAAGAATAGGGAGTTAAGCTCTACCTACTTGAAGGTGGAGTATCTACATAAATTACTTGGATTTCTTTTTTCTGTAGGGGATATTTGTATATTCTGTTCTATTTACTTAATCATTTATATCAGTATGAACTCAGGGTTACTTATTTTATACTTTTGTTTATAATCCAATACTACTTTATTTTGTTGCTCACATTGTTTCAGTGTGGGCTGTTATAAACTTACAGCTGGCACTTGTGCCACTTTGGAATACCTCCATCATTGTGTTTTAATTTCTTTCTTTTTAGCACTTCCTTACTTTAAGTCATTATAAAATGCTCCAGGCATTTCTTGTCCCTTTCTAGTTTAGTCTTAGACTCATCCATTTCTGCAAGGAGCCTTGGTTTCTTTTATTGGATAATGGTGTTAGACATCAAGATTTAGGAAGTAGGTATGTTTATTGCTGCTGGAGTGTCATTGTTTCCAGGTCCTCTCATCTGACAGAGAAAGAACACATATGTCATATACTAATTTATATGTGTATATCTATGTATTATCTATATTGTTTATATATACATTTGTATCTATATTAAGATAAGTAAGTTCATAATGATGTCTTCATCTCTATTACCACATGGGTCATTCTAGCTTCTCCCCTTTCTTATATCAATCTCCCATTCCAAGTATGAGAAGCCTGGCTCCTACCATCTTCCACTCATTTTCTTAGTTGTTCAATTCTAGTATACATTTTGGTGATTTCAGAATTATTAACCTGTATCCCCATGGAAAATAACTCTACCAGTTAGCACTTTTATAGTTCTGTTTGCCTTTAGTCTGATAGTATCCAGTTATTCCCAAAGGTGGAGAGTAAGTTAGATCAGATTCCCAAAGTTAGATCAGCAAGAGAGGAATAAAGGAACTTTAAAATACTGAGAAAAACAAATTAAAGAAAAGGAAATGGAGGCTCTGAAAACTGAAGTCCTTTATCCAAAGATCACATAGCTTATAGATGTCTGAGTCTGGATTGGAATCTAGGATTGTCTAATTTCAAAGCCAGTTCTCATAAGCACTATGCTCAGCTGTCTCTCATGGCTCAAGTGAAATGGGTATAACAGCTATTGAGAGTAATAAAGTGATATCTAGTAAAATCAAATAAGTCTTAAATAAAAAGATATTCTTTCTGGGTAATTGTCAATAACTACATCTTAGCTTTCTGTTTTAGTATCTTTGTCCTTAGACTGTCCAAGTATTCTTTTCGTTCTGTTGGTAAGTGCATGTATTGTAACAGGCACCCATCTTTCATGAAGATCCTCATTAGACAAATGATCCATAACTGAAAGGAAAGATGGTTCTATTTTATATTTTGGAAATGTGTATAACAGGGATTCCAGTAATTGTGTGACATTTGTCTTTTTAAACATTCCAAAACTAATGACTGTATGGTTAATGTAATTTTTAAGAAATTCAGTCATTTAATTTCGAAAGTAAGTTGGATGTCAATGTTAAAATTTTAAAGTATTCATGCTTCACTTAAATCTCTGCATGTTATTTTTCTTTGCTATTTTGATATTATATATTTCTTAGCAAAATATTTCTTTTGGCAGCATCTTCATCAACTTATATTTGCAACTATTAGTTTATAATTTGTGCTTACCTTCGTGTAGCATTTGACTGAAATAAATTTGCTGTACCTCTAGTTATGAAACTTACCATAGCACACCAGTTCTCAATATATGTCTATTTTACATTATATTAGCATTCCTCCAGGGATGGACACATGAATTCTTCATACCTATATGGATTTGGAACTAAGTACAAGGACACTTCCATAGTATCTCCTTTGAATTTGACAAATATGTGTTGAGATTAATAAAACCAAAAAATAGATGAGTCCATTTCTGGTCATGGTCTCAAGACATTTCTTTGATAATAGGAAACATTCATATTCAATCTGATTTGTGTCTACAAAGAATATACTTGAGATTGCTATATACATTTGATATAATGATGTGTAGCATAAGATTCCAAGTTGGGATCTTGAGGATTTTTATATTTTTATGTGGATTTCACATGAAAATTTACTGTTATTAAGGTTATTTCTTTATATATAAATGGAATAATTTTGTGAAAAAAAAAACCTGTTGAGTGTGAGTAATCTTAGATTTTTCTTTCCACCAAAATAGTTTTAATAAAGTGTTATTAGCTTCTCATTGGGTGTCATACATAACACACTTTTTTTTACATACCATGAACATATTTACGAAGTAAAATGCATTTGAAAGTCATGTTTAAAGCAACTTTTCTGTTTAATTTTAAACTGGCATTTACCTTTCCAATTTACTTACAGGATTGATTTGGCTTGTTTGTGACATGCTACTCAGTGTTAGGAGACTTTATCTTATCTCTCTTTCAGATTTTATTTCCCCTACAGTTTTCTAAAGCTCTTAATTTTCTACAGGTGCTTTTATGATGCACTTATTCCCAAGGACAGATATGCTCAGATAAGATTTGGCAACACATAAAAAAGCAAATAACTTTTATTTGTCTGCTTTGGGGAAGTGAAGGATTAATGGAGCAGTGAACTGAATTGTTGTTATAGATTTTTAAATAAAAACAGATTCGTGTAGCAATTACATTTAGTGTAAAATAATATTTACACTGTAACTATTTTGCTATAGGATGAATAAGAAGATACATGTGAATATTCAGAAACTGTGAAGTGTCATGTCTGTGAGGCATCATAATTATCACCATTAAACTATTTCCTATGCAAGCTGTTTTCAATGCACTTGCCATACCTCCTTCCCACCTCAGCCCCCTGCCCTTAAATTAAGACACGGGATACTATAAATTTTGAATTCCATGTAATGAGTTTTTATAATTCTTCTTCATTCGAGCAACACCCAACTTTGGTCCCTAAATTTTGTTTATGTCAGTCACATGTTCCTATTAGTGCGTATATGCCACCTAAATCTGACACAGGCTAACTCCCAAATGCTCATTTTCAGCACTTACACTCTAATACCTGTGGTACTATTCAAAGGTCAGTGGGACAAACTGACCTTCCTTCCATCCCTCCTTTTCCCTAATATGTCTGTTTAAAATTTAGTCATGTCATATAGTATGAACTCAACTTTTCGTCAATGAAGCTGTCACCTGGATATGCCCATCTTGGGGGCAATTATGAACAACTTTAGGTCCTCTTCCACTTAATGTCCCTTAAAAACAGCTCACATGTTATCTGTTCTGTCCTCCAAATGTCTCTCTACTTCCACACTCCAGCCTTCTCTAAGCTAAATATACCCCAGTTCATACCAAACTTTTCCTCTTAGAAATCTCTCCTCCAGTAACAGTGGCAATTGCCAGGTCAGATGACCCCCATCCTATACCAGTAGAACTGGTCAGCAGAATCCAAGCACAAATCTATGTTGGTGTTTTGATCATGGGTCATTGTTTATTTTGCTCTAGCATTTGGAAGACACAGTATTCTTCTCATTATGTGATCTCAGCTGTTTAATTATGTAAGGGTGTTTCAGACAAGTGAATATTAGAATATATATATATATATACTGAGTGGCCAGATTATTATGACTGGCCAGATTATTATGACCACCTCATCAGTACTTCGTTGGGCCACCTTTTGCCTTCAGTACCGTGGCGATTCTTCTTGGTATTAACTCCACGAGATGTTGAAAGGTGATATGAGGAATCTGACAACACCATGCCTGATGAATAACGCTGTCCAGTTCTGTGAGATTTGATGGTTGTGGAACCAGCTGCCTGATGGCTCTTTTAACTTCATCCCACAAATGCTCAATTGGATTGAGATCTGGTGATTGTGGGGGCCACCTAAGCAAGGTAAGGTCTCCCTCATGTTCTTGAAACCACTCCTGCACAA
Source organism: Myotis nattereri (assembly GCF_964212035.1). Classification (NCBI taxonomy): domain Eukaryota; kingdom Metazoa; phylum Chordata; class Mammalia; order Chiroptera; family Vespertilionidae; genus Myotis; species Myotis nattereri. Next base: position 130,749,821 of record NC_138078.1, on the reverse strand, counting down.
TACAAGCACCGTGGCATGGCGCATTGTCTTGTTGGAAGAAGCCATCTCCAGTGGGATATGCCAGCAACATGATAGGATGAACTTGATCAGCTTTTTACATATTTACTAGAGGCCCAGTGCACGAATTTGTGTGCTGGTGGGGTCCCTCAGCCTGGCCTGTGGTGATTGGGTCGAAACCGGCTCTCCAACATCCACTGAAGGGTCCCAGATTGAGAGAGGGTGCAACCCAGGCCGAGGGACCCCACTGGTGCACGATCAGGGCCAGGGAAGGACCACGGAAGGGCTCCAGGGTGTGTCGGACCCATCTTGCCCAGTCCTGATTGGGGTCGATCAGGGCCTGCTGGCCTGGCAGGGACAGTGGGAGGTTGGCTAGCTGGGGAGGGACCACGGGAGGGTTCCAGGGCATGTCCGTCCCGTCTTGCCCAGTCCCCTTGGAACCCAGCACCAAGCTCACCTACCGATTGGAGAGTCTGCCCCCGGTGGTCAGTGTGCATCATAGCAACTGGTTGAATGGTCAAATGGTCAGACACTTAGCATATTAGGCTTTTATTTTATAGATTGATTCCCCCCTCCCCAGTGGATTGCCACATTCTGCAATTCTAAAAATCTGGCTATGTGGTTAAACTGGTTAACTATGGTCTCAGTGTTGCATTGTAGAGTGTTATTCACTGAGGCATACTTGCTCAACTGCCAAGAAATTGCAGAGCATTATGCCTGGAAATAACTGATTTTTAGCTTTCATTTCTTCCCATCCAACAACCTGATATATGAATTCTATCTTCAAAATCTTAGGCAAACAAGCATACAACTAATGCTTGAACTCTGCCTCTTGAGATGGCTCACTCCATCTCTGGACAGTTCTGTTTATTAGAACAGTCTTTCTTGCATTAAACCAGATCTTGTGTCCCTATCATTTCCACCCACTGTCCTGAACTTCAGAGAACAAATCTGCCTCCTCTTCCACATGACAGACTTTCTGATATGTGGTGACAGTTTTGTAATACTCCAAGTCATCTGTTCTTCAGGTTAAATATGCTGGTTCCTGTATGATCCTTATTGGGATAGTTTTAAGGTCCTCCCACCTCTGTAACCACTTTGTACTGGACAATTAAGTCCTAGTTTAAATGTACCCTTTTTAAAAAGAAATGTTTCACTGAATTCAATACCTTAGGATGTACTGAATAATATGAATAATGATGCTTACAATAATAAAAGTTAGCCTTATTGAGCATCAAGTACTGTGCCAAGCACTTTACAGGTATTAATTCACTTAATTCTTATAACTATACTAGAAGTTAGGCATTTTCCCCCTCATTTGACCTCTAAGGAAACTGAGGCCCAAGTAAGTTAATTTACCTAAGACTGCACCGAACAGAGTGAAACTAGAATTTCTCCTCTTAAGGCTATCATACTTCAATATATGTGCCTAAGATAACATTAGTTTTTAAAAATTGCTAATTGATTCATAATAAGTTAACTATCAACTAAAATCCCTAAACCTTACTTGAATGGCCACTGATTTTCATCTGTACAATACTGCTTTGAAGCCCAGTCTAGGACATTATATTTGTCTCTGTGAACCTGCACATAACCTCACTTAGTCTATTATAACTGGGAGCCCACAGTACTATTCAAGACATCTCCCTCATCCTTTTTCTCTCTCCCAGATTCAGTTAGCTGGCTCTCTTGTAATGATTGAATTCACATTTGACACTCTTATCTACAGAACCACATACTACATATTTTCAGCTTAGTTGTATATGAATGAACTGCTTACGTTATTTTGCTTTCCTTTTCTGTTTAAATGCAGAAAGCAGGTTCCCAGGGTGGAGGGCAATGGGTATTGTTCCACAATTTTATTGAGGTCATCTATTCCATTTTTATTTCCTGCTAGAAGATCAAAAGCATTTACCAACTTGTCATATGCTTCATGTAACAGTCAATGTTGTTTATATTCCTTTCAGTTTTTTTTTTTTTTAAATCAGGGTTATGCTTTAAAATTATACTGTACACAAGACTTGTCACTTTGGTTTCTGCCTTTCTACTTAAGAAAAAATATATGTTTTAGTTTATTAACTATAAAATTAAATGTCCCTTATTCTCTTTTTAGGCTTACATGAATTAATACAAAAATTAAGAAATTATTTGGGGCACATTTCAGCTATTTTTTTTTTACTTACAACTCAAAAGTAGATGGAGTGGTATAGTGGAAAGAAGGGATAGGGGATTAGTGAAAGTATAGGCAGGAGGTCTAGTTTCTACAATAAATTCTCTCACCATTTGTTAGTATGAAAGGGCAGAAGTCATTTACCTTCCCCAGAATGTAAAAAAATCTGTAAAAAGAGATGATATGAATCAAAAGAATTTAAGACCTTTCACTACTCAAAAGACTATCCTGAACTCAATATGTAACTGTTATAACATAACTCATAATCTTCCAAAATATTAAAAAAGCTTTTTGTGGGTGCTTTGTAAATCTCTACTCAAGCTTTATACAAAAAATCATTCAAGGGTAATGTCTATGAGAGGCATTTCCTATTAAAAATTAGAGAACAAAATATTCTGAGCATTACTGAGTGCTGTGTTTGACAAAAATAGAAATTACAGTTGCATCATCTTGGAGTTGTTTTTAAAGCCTAAGTCCTTGTTTGGCTGATTGTAGGTAAATCAGAGAGGCACTTTAAAGTTTTGCTGTTGAAAAGAGAGTCAAATGCTACAGTCCTGTGTATGTGCCTTCATAATATATCCTCTGGAAGACAAGCCCCAAGGAATGTTGGTAACCTCTTGAAATTTATTCACACACCTGCACAATCAGCCACCAACTTATTAAAAACACGTTTTCTGTGAAAATGCTCATTTGCTTTCTGTGTCTGAAAAAAAACATCAAAATTAGAAACATCTGGGAAGTATCTTCAAATCAATTTGTAAATATATTTACAGTGATTAAAAAAGACAGGCTGAATTATTTAGTTTCTGTAATGTAATGTAGATTTTCAAATGACTTTCCCATAGCCTACTTGTATAAATTAAGATATTAGTGAAGATAACATTTATTTATATGAATTTTTCAAATACCACCTTTCTGATTTTTTTTTTGCCTTGGTTTTCATTGTTTATTTGTTTATGTTCAGAATATATTTCACTGAGGGGAGAATTTACTATTTTGGAGTTTTTTTCCATTTGGCATAAGGGCACACTGGTTTCTTAATAATATAACTTGATATCTGTAATAGTGTTTAAATTCGGTCCCAGATCAATAACTCAACATGGCCTCTTACTGGCAACATTAGCAGTGGATATTTTTATGCTTAGGGGCCACAATGAATAAAACAACACAAGATTAAATCAAGTAAAAGAGAAAATGATGCAATCAAGACACACAATAAATGCAAGATTTATGAGTTTGCTGTCAGCATCACATAGCTTACTATTTATAGCAAACTTTTTATTAAAGTAGAAAGAGTGCACTCCAAATTAATGATATAATAATCTATATATATAAAAAAATAGAGAAATATGCTAATTAACCTGGATGCCATAACGGGTCAACTGGACAGGAAGAGGTTGTACATGCAGTGTCGGGGGTGGGGCGGCAGGGGTCTCCACACGCCTGTGCTCGGCGAGAGCCTGATCAGCAGTGGCCACGGCTGCTTCAAGGGCTGGAGATGGAGGCAGGGTCAGACTGGCAGCAGTCACGGCTGTTGCGGGGCCCGGGGAGCAAGGCAAGGCTAGATCATCGACTGAAGGGTGGGCAGCACCGTGTGATTTTGAATTGCGCACTGGGCTCCTAGTCTATATAAGAAAAGACTAAGCGACCCTTACGGCAGAACAACCAGAACAACTGGTTGCTATGATGTACACTGAAGACCAGGGGGCAGACGCTCAATGCAGGAGCTGCCCCCTGGTGGTCCGTGTGCTTCCACATGGGGAGGACCACTCAGCCTGAAGCCGGGCTCATGGCTGGCGAGTGCAGCTGCAGTGGCAGAAGCCTCTCCCACCTCTGGAGCAGTGAGTCCAGTGGTAAGGAGCAGCAATCAGGTGGGCGGTAAGGAGTGAGGGGTCCTGGACTGCAAGAGGGTGCAGGCTAGGCTGAGGGATCCCCCCAGTGCATGAATTTTGTGCATCAAGCCTCTAGTCTATATATATAAAAGCCTAAGGGACCATTTCAATCAGTCAACTGAATGATCAGTCGACTGGTCACTATGACATGCACTGACCACCAGGGTTCAGACTCTTAACTCAGGAGCTACCCCTTGGTGGTCAGTGCACTCCCACAGTCAACCTGCCATAGTCGGCAAACCTCCTGGGGTCTCTCCCCTTGGGCAGGCCGGCCCCAAACAGCCCCTATCAGGACTGGGCGATATGGCCCTAATTGACCTGATCGTCAGCCAGGCCAAGGGAACCCACCCATGCACAAATTCATGCGCCAGGCCTCTAGTAATATAATAATTATATAATCTAGTAATAGTCATTTATTATTACTAGAGGCCTGATGCACAGGATTCATGAACTGGTGGGGCACGTGGCCTGCGGGAATTGACCCACTGTGAGAGTGCAGCTCACCCCGGTCAGCTGAGCGGCTGTGGACCCACCCTCAGAGCAGCTGCTCCCACTGTGGGAGCGCCACTCATCCCGGTCAGCCAAGCGGCACTCCCACACTGACCACCAGGGGGCAGCTCCTGCATTGAGCGTCTGCCACCCTAGTGGTCAGTGGCATCATAGCGACTGGTTGACTGGTCATTCCGGTTGTTCCACCATTTGGACACTGGGCTTTTATTATATAGGATGGATCCTTATCAAGTTTTATGTACTTTACATAATTGTATGTCCTATCATTGTATATGACTGGCAGTGCAGGAGGTTTGTTTACACCAGCATCACCAAAGGCACATGAGTAATGTGTTGTGCTATGATGTTATGTTGATTATGATATCACAGAGTGATAGGAATTTTTATCACCATGACTAGAGGCCCGGTGCACGAATTAGTACATGGGTGAGGTCCCCTGAGAGGATGGGAGCACGGCCGGGATGCGATCGGCTCTCCAGGTGGGCGGTGGGACGTCCTTGCAGGACTGGAATCTGGACCCATCACGCTGACATTCGTGCCAGTTGTTGAGGAGCCACCTGGCAGCTGCTTTTATATTGTTTCTTCCTTGCTGAGCGTCTCAGGAGGGGAAGTGTCTGCAGTGCCTGAGGCTGACTTCCAGGAGACCGGGGGCACTGTCAGGATTGTGCTGGTGGCACTGGTCCGTTGGTGCCTGGCCCATTCTCCAGAGATTGGGCCTGCAGGACAGAGGGGGTGAGTGGATGCGGCTGGGCTGGTGGGATGCTGGGATGGGTCGGTCAGCTGAGCAATAGTCCTGCTGTGGAAGCACACTGACCATCAGGGGGCAGTTTCTGCATTGAGCATCTTCCCCATGGTGGTCAGTGTGCATTATAGTGACTGGTCGTTATGGTCATTACTGTAGTTATGGTCGTTATAGTCGTTTGGTCACTTAGGCTTTTATATGTATAGATAATCTTATGGGACCACTGTTTTATTTATTTATTTATTTATTTTTTAATCCTCACCTAAGGATATGTTTTCCATTGATTTTCAGAGAGAGTGGAAGAGGGAAAGACAGAAATATCATGTGAGAGAAACACATCGATTGGTTGCCTCTTGCACATGCCCCAACCAGGGCCATGGCCTGAGAGGATCCTGCAACCAAAGGATGTGCCCTTGACCAGAATAGAACCCCGAACCATTTGGTTCACAGGCTGACGCTCTATCCACTAAGTCAAACTGGCTAGGGTGGGACCAATGTTTTATATGTGCTCCATTGTTAACCAGAACGCTGTTATGCTGTGTGTGACTGTACTTTTGTCTTTTAACCTTCGTACTAGCTTTATAAGTGATCAATCTACTGCTTTCACTGTACATTTACCTTTATCAGTGAGAGTGTTGCTCTTCTATGTTTTCTTGTTATTTTTTTAAAAATTGTCTTTATTGATTAAGATATTACATATGTGTCCTTATCGCCCCATTGTCCCCAACCCCCCAACTCATACCCTCACCCCCCCTGTTATCTGTGTCCATTGCTTTGGCTTATATGCACCCATACAAGTCCTTTGGTTGAAATCTCCCCCTTACCCCCACCATCGCCTACCTTCCCTCTAAGGTTTTTTTTTAATATTTTTTATTGATATTTTACAGAGAGGAAGGGAGAAGGATAGAGAGTTAGAAACATCGATGAGAGAGAAACAACGATCAGCTGCCTCCTGCACATCCCCTACAGGGGATGTGCCCGCAACCAAGGCACATGCCCCTGACTGGAATCGAACCTGGAACCTTTCAGTCCGCAGGCCAAGGCTCCATCCACTGAGCCAAACCGGTCAGGGCCTTCCCTCTAAGGTTTGACAATCTGACTGATTCTTCTCTGTCTCTGGATCTGTTTTTGTTCATCAGTTTATGTTGTTCATTATATTCCATAAATGAGTGAGATCATGTGATATTTATCTTTCTCTATGACTGGCTTATTTCACTTAGCATAATGCTCTCCAGTTTCATCCATACTGTTGCAAATGGTAAGAACTTCTTTTTTACCACAGCATGGTATTCCATTGTGTAAATGTACCACAGTTTTCTAATCCACTCATCTGCTGATGGGCACTTAGGCTGTTTCCAAATTTTAGCTATGGTGAATTGTGCTGCTATGAACATAAGGGTGCATACATCCTTTCTGACTGGTGTTTCTAGTTTCTTGGGACATATTCCTAGAAGTGGGATCACTGGGTCAAATGGAAGTTCCATTTCTAGTTTTTTTGAGGAAACTCCATACTGTCTTCCAGAGTGGCTGCACCAGTCTGCATTCCCACCAGCAGTGTAGGAAGGTTCCTTTTTCTCCACATCCTCGCCAACACTTGTCATTTGTTGATTTGTTGATGATAGCCATTCTGACAGGTGTGAGATGGTACTTCATTGTGGTTTTGATTTGCATCTCTCAGATGATTAGTGACTTTGAGCATGTTTTCACATGTCTCTTGGCCTTCTGTCTTCTTTCGAAAAGTATCTATTTAGGTCTTTTGCCCATTTTTTGATTGGGTTGTTTATCTTCCTTTTGTTAAGTTGTATGAGTTTCCTGTAAATGTTGGAGATTAAATCCTTATCGGAGATAACATTGGCAAATATGTTCTTCCATGCAGTGGGCTTTCTTGTTCTTTTGTTGATGGTTTCTTTTGCTGGGCAAAAGCTTTTTATTTTGATGTAGTCCTATTTTTTTTTTCTCTTTAGTTTCCATTGCCCTAGGAGCTGTATCTGTTAAGAAATTGCTTTGGCATATGTCTGAGATTTTGCTGCCTGTGGATTCCTCTAGTATTTTTATGGTTTCCCATCTTATATTTAAGTTCTTTATTCATTTTGAGATTATTTTGTGTATAGTATAAGTTGGTGGTCTAGTTTAAATTTTTTTGCATGTATCTGTCCAATTTTCCCAACACAATTTATTGAAGAGACTGCATTGACTCCATTGTATGTTGATGCCTCCTTTGTCAAATATGAATTGAACATAGTGATTTGGGTCAATTTCTGGGTTTTCTATTCTATTCCATTGATCTATATGTCTGTTCTTGTGCCAGTACCAGGCAGTTTTGAAAAGAGTGGCTTTGTAATACAGGTTGACATCTTGTATTGAGATCCCACCTACTTTGTTATTTTTCCTCTGGATTGCTGTGGATATTTGGGGTCTTTTTTATTCCAGATGAATTTTTGGGGAGTTCGTGCTAGGTCTGTGAAATATGCCATTGGTATTTTAATGGGGAGTGCATTGAATCTATAGATTGCTTTCGGTAGTGTGGACATTTTAGTGATGTTGTTGGTTCTACAAATCCATGGACACGGTATGTTCTTCCATTTGTTTATGTCTTCCTCCATCTCTTTTTTCAGTGTCCTGTAGTTTTCTGCGTACAGGTCTTTTACCTCCTTAGTTAATTTTATTCTAGGTATCTTAATTTTTTTAGTGCAATGGTAAATGGGATTTTTTTTTTTAGTCTCTCTTTCTGTAAGTTCACTACAGATGTATAGAAATGCCATAGATTTCTTGGTGTTCATTTTGTATCCTACTACAATGCCAAATTCATTTATTAATTCTAATAATTTTTGATGGAGTCTTTAGGGTTTTCTATGTACAGTATCATGGCATCTGCAAATAAGGACAGTTTTACTTCTTTCCAATTTGGATACTTTTATTTCTTCTGCTTATCTGATCACAGTGGCTAGTACTTCCAGTACTATGTCGAACAGGAGTGGTGAGAGTGGGAATCCCTGTCTTGTTTCTGTTCTTAGGAGAAGTGGTTTTAGCTTTTGCCCATGAGTATGATTTTTGCTGTGGGTTTGTCAGATATGGCATTTACTATGTTGAGGTATGATCCTTCTATTCCCACCGTGCTGAGAGTTTTTTATCAAGAAAGGGTGCTGGATTTTGTCAAATGCTTCTACTGCATCAATTGATATGACTATGTGATTTTTATCTCTCAATTTGTTTATGTGATGTATGACATTTATAGATTTGCAGATAATGTACCATCCTTACATCTCTGGGATAAATCCTACTTAGTCATGGTGTATGATCTTTCTGATGTAATGCTGGATCCGATTTGCTAGAATTTTTTTCAGGATTTTGGCATCTATGTTTATGAGGGATATTGGCTTGTAATTCTCTTTCATTGTGTTTTCTTTCTTTTTTTTTAAATATATTTTATTGATTTTTTACAGAGAGGAAGGGAGAGAGACAGTGAGTTAGAAACATCGATGAGAGAGAAACATTGATCAGCTGCCTCCTGCACACCTCCCACTGGGGATGTGCCCGCAACCCAGGTACATGCCCCTGACCGGAATCGAACCCGGGACCCTTCAGTCTGCAGGCCGACGCTCTATCCACTGAGCCAAACCGGTTTTGGCTCATTGTGTTTTCTTTATCTGGTTTTGGTATTAGGGTGATGCTGGCTTCATAGAATGAGCTTGGAAGTGTTCCTTCCTCTTGAATTTTTTGTAGTAGTCTGAGGAGGATAGGTTTTAGTTCTTCCTTGAATGTTTGATAAAACTCCCCTGTGAAGCCGTCTGGCCCCGGACTTTTGTTTGCTGGAAGCTTTTTGATGACTGCTTCAAATTCTTCCATAGTTATTGTCCTATTGAGATTGAGTCTTCCTGATTGAGTTTTTCTAGGAATATGTCCATTTACTCCAGGTTGTCTAGTTTGTTGGAATAGAGTTTTTCATAGTATTTTTTAACAATCCATGATATTTCTTGGGGCCTATTGTGATTTTGCCTCTTTCATTTCTGATTTTGTTTATTTGGGTGCTCTCTCTTTGCTTCTTGGAGAGCCTGGTTAGAGGTTCATCAGTCTTGTTTATCCTTTCAAAGAACCAGCTCTTGGTTTCATTGATCTTTTGTATTTTTTTTTTTGCCTCTATGTCATTTATTTCTGCTCTGATCTTGTTATCTCCTTCCTTCTGCTCACTCTGGGCTTTTTTTTTTCTCTCTTTCTAATTCTTTAAGTTGTAGAGTTAGTTGATTTACTACCATTTTTTCTTGTGTGTTTCTCCTTCTTCTTCTTCTTCTTCTTCTTCTTCTTCTTCTTCTTCTTCTTCTTCTTCTTCTTCTTCTTCTTCTTCTTCTTCTTCTTCTTCGTTTCTTGTAGTCCCTCTCAGGACTGCTTTCATTGTGTCCCATAGATTTTGGATTGTGTTTTCATTGTCATTCATTTCTAGGATGTTTTAAATTTCTTCTTTGATCTCTTTGGTAACCCAATCATTGTTTAATAGTATGGTATTTAGGTTCCAAGTGTTTTAATTTTTTAATCATTTTTATTGTAGTTTATTTTGAATATTATGCCATTGTGGTCTGAGAAGATGCTTGATATTATTTCATTCTTCTTGAATTGGGAGAGACTTTGCTTGTGACCCAATATGTGGTCTGTCTTTGAAAATGTCCCATGTGCACTTGAGAAGAACATATATTCCATGGCTTAGGTATTAAATGTTCTGAAGATGTCAATTAAGTCCATCTTATATAGTGAGTCATTTAGGATTACTGGTTTTTTTTACTGAATTTTTATCTAGAGGTCTTTTCTAGTGATGTCAGTGTTGTATTAGAGTCCCCAAGTATGATTGTATTATCTATCTCTCCCTTGATATCTTCCAGAAGTTTTTTTTTTTTTTTAAATGTATTTGGGTGCTCCTGCATTGGGTGCATTTATGTTTATCAGGGTTCTATCCTCTTGTTGTATCGATCCCTTTAGTGTAATGAAGTGGCCTTCCTTATCTCTTGTTATGGCCTTCACTTTGAGGTCTATTTTGTCAGATATAAGTACTGCTACCCCAGCGTTTTTTTGTTTTGTTTTGTTTTTTTCATTTCCATTTGCCTGAAAGATATTTTTCCATCCCTCCACTTTCAGTCTGTGTGAGTCTCTTGTTCTGAGGTGGGTCTCTTGTAGGCAGTATATATATATATATATGGGTCATGTTTACTTATCCATTCAGCCACTTGATGTCTTTTGATTGGACTATTTAGTCAGTTTGTGCTTAAAGTTATTATAGATAGGTACTTGTTTGTAGCCATTTTTATTTTTTGTCCGTGTGTTCCTTCTTCCCTTTTTTATTTCTTCTTTTTACACCAGTCCCTTTAGCATTTTTTGCATTGCTGGCTTGGTAGTGATAAACTCCCCCCGCCTTTTATGTTTTTGTCTGTGAAGCTCCTTATTTCCCTTTCAATTTTGAATGATAGCCTTGCTGGATGGATTATTCTTGGATTCAGTCCCTTGCTTTGTATCACTTTGTAAATTTCTTTCCTTTTTTTCTGGCCTGATGTCTTTATGTTGAGAAATCATTAGATAATCTAATGGGAGATCCCTTGTATGTAACTTTCTCTCTCTCTCTTGCAGCCTTTAAAATTCTCTCTTTGTCCTGAACATTTGCCATCGTAATTATGATGTGTCTTGGTGTGGGTCTTTTCTGGTTCATCTTGTTTGGGATTCTCTGTTCTTGTGTGACTTTTTTCTTCCCCACATCAGGGAAGTTTTCTGATATTATTTCTTCAAATAGGTTTTCTAACTCTTGTTCCTCTTCCAGTTGTTCTGGCACCCCTGTTATTTGTATGTTACTTTGTTTCATGTTGTCCCAAAGCTCCCTTAGGCTCTCCTACTGTCTTTTAATTTTTTTCTCCAATTGTAGCTCAGTTTGGGTGTGTTTTGCTTCCCTGTCTTCTAATTCGCTAATTTTGTCCTCCGCTTCTCCTAGTCTACTGTTGAAACTTTCCACGGTGTTTTTTATTGCAGCTATATCACGCTTTATTTCTTCTTGATTCTTACATAAGTTGTTGATTTTTTTCCTTCATCTGGTTTATGTACTGTATGACATATTGTATACCTCCGTTTCACTTAGCTGATTTTCTGGCAATTCCTCCTATTCTTTCCTTTGGGGGTTTCTTTGTCTACCCATTTTTGTTCTCGCCAGAGGACCTAGGTGTCAAGTTGTGCAGGGTCTGCTTCTTTGGTGGCAGTGGCTCCTCAGGCAGTGGCTGCTCCTCCGGCAGTCACAGCAGCAGCTGCTCCTCAGTTGGCAGCGGCTACTCTGGTGGGCACTGTTCACATTAGCAGTTGCTCCTCTGGCTGGTGGGGGAAGGCTTCTTGTGTAGCTGCTTTTACTTGGATGGGGGTGGCCTGCTCACGAGGCTGCTGCTCCTCCGATGGGGGCGGGCTGCTTGCTGGGCTGCTGCTCCTCAGACGGCAGCGGGCTGCTCATATGTCTGCTGCTCATGTGGTCGCAGTGCCCTGGGCTAAAACGTTCCTGTCAGAGCAGAGTGTGCTTCAGAACTCACAATAGCCTGCACCCGGGGTGGCTGGTGTCTTGGTGACTGTGGGACCTCAGCCAAGGTATCAGATCCCTGGCAGGGGTGGCTATAGAGTCCCGGGTGTTATCTGAGAGCACCCTGGGTGGAGGTGAGGCTTGGCTCCCAATCACAGCAGCTCTCCCCTTCAAAAACGTTAGGCCTCTGAGGAAGAGATGCCTGCTCCAGGACTGTTAGAAGTGGTAGTAGAGGCTGCCTAGTTAGGCAAGCATGGTTAGCCTGCCCCCAAAAGTCCTGCGGGATTTAACTGTGCCTCAGTCACACACACACCCACACGCACACATACCCCACATGACCACAAGCTCCTCTTTTTCTCCCTCACTCACTCACACTCTATTCTGCATAGCCACCTTCTTTTTTGCCTCTGTTGTTGGGTCTGGAGTGTTATTGACCCATTCATGGATGGGGTCTCCTCTCTGGGTGTCTGGTTATGTGGTTCACTCTCTAGAACATTGGCCAAACAGGATGAAATTCACCTCGACAAGACCTGACATAAAGGAAACAAAACACAAATGTACTCACAACACCGATAACCCCAATATAAGGGTCCACCAGAGAAAAAAGAATTAAGGGAGAGAAAAGAGAGCACAAATGATATTGAAGAGAGAAAAAAAATGGTATGAGAAAAAAGAAAAAGGAAGACAAAGGGAAAAATATTTATATATGGGAAGAAAACACCTGAGAACAAACAGGTAAACCAAAACAAACATCAAATTCACAGTAAAGAGGGTTGGGGCAGAATCTTATATACATAAAGTAAGGTTAAGAATTGGATGAATATGGAGAGGACCTTAGTTCAGTATAGAGGAAGTAGAAAGAGAATGAGTTGATAATAAGAAAGAGAAGATAATAATAATAATAATAATAATAATAATAATAATAATAAATAATAATAATAAATTGATTAAAAATAGGATAAAAAATAAAATAAATTAGAATGATGGAACAATAATGCAAAAAGAAATAGAAAATAAAGAAACAAACAAAAAAGTAAAATAAAGAAAAAAAAGAGATAACAAAATAATAAAATAACATAAAAATAAAAATGAAAAAGTGACATGTTGTTCCTTTGGTTGGTTTAAGATCCCACTCTTCTGTACTGTCTGTGGCTTCTCAGTTTCCTGTTGCTGGGACTGAAGACCTCTCTTTAGGCCAGTTCCTGTGGACTCTTAGGGTCTATTCAGATTTTTAAATTTTTGATTTGTAACATTCAGGGTATAGTCTGAGTGTGGCTGTATTGGTTTCCTGGAGACTGCAGGGAGGGGCTATCTCTTCAGGAGAAAATGGCCACCTAGGTCCTATGCATCAGGTATGACTCAGCGCCAGACTCACAACCACCTCTCCTGGGCCCTCTCCTCACCCCAGCCTCTTCCCAGACTCTTCAAGTCTGCACCTCCTCCTGTACCTTAGCCATGGGTGAGTGTCCATTTTCAAGAGGTCCTATGATCTAGGTTCAGCAAAGGAAAGCAAAGACCACAAAGAGGGGAAAGAGCTGCACCTCTGTGAGCCCCTCTCCTCCTGGCACCACATGGTCTGGGCAGCCATCCTGAATGCCCCTTCTGGGCTCAGTCTTTCGTGACTGTGGACCCAGATCTAGAATCCCCTGCTACCAGCAGTCCTGTGGACTTCCTTTCCACAGTCAGACACTTTGCCTGACCCAAGGGACACAGCCTCAGTGCTGTGCGATTTCCTTTTGACCCTCTGGGCTCAGACGTCTTGCAGTTCTACCCAGCTCAGATTCCCGATTTTACCATTCAGGTGTCCTCTGCCCTTCCTGGCTGTGAATTGTCTCACCAGGTGTGTCTACTTCGCCAATTCAGGGTGGATGTTATTCCATTTAGTTGCTTGTTCTATCTGCTCCGGGACAAGACTTGGGACACATCAGTCTATTCCACCGCCATTTTGTCTCCTAAAAATTCTGTTTTCTTGTTATTAATAGCACCATTTTTTCAGTCTAAATAAGTCCCTTTAACATTTCTTCTGACTGGTTTAGTGTTGATGAATTCCTTTAGCTTTTGCTTGTCTGAAATACTCAATCTCTTCTTCAGTTCTAAGATATAACCTTGTTGAGTAGAGTATATTGGTTGTGAGAAGTTTTTTCTTTTTTTTCTTTCAGCACTTTGAATATGTCAAGTCATTCCCTTGTGACCTTCAGAGTTTCTGCTGAAAAATCTGCTGATAGTCTTATGAGGTTTCCCTTGTATGTAACAAGTTATTTTTCTCTTACTGTTTTTAAAATTCTTATTTCTCTTTAACTTTTGACATTTTAATTATAATGTGTCTTTGTATAGGTCTCTTTGGATTCATCTAATTTGTAACTCTCTGGGCTTCCTGAACTTGGATATCTGTTTTCACCCCCAGGTTTGGAGAGTTTTCAGCCCATTATTTCTTCAAATTATTTTTCTGCCCTTTTCTCTCTCTCCTCTCATTTATAATGTGAATGTTATTTTGATTGATATTGTTCCATAGGTCCCTAAAGCAATCTCCACTTTTTAAAAATTGTTTTATCTTTTTGCTGTTCTGTTTGTCTTTGTACTTTGTTTTCAAGTTCACTGATTCATTATTCTGCTTCATTCAGTCTTCTATTGAAGCCCTCTAGTGTATTTTGAAAATTCATTTGTTATATTCCTCAGATATGTGACTTTATTTTGGAACTTTCTTGTATTTTCTATCTCTTTGTTTAAGGTCTCACTGTGTTCATTTTTCCCCTTGTTTTAGCCTGTGAACCACTTCATGACCTTTACTTTGAATTCTTTATCAGGTAGATAACTTATCTCTACCCTGATGGTCTTTTTCTGGGGTTTTGTCCTATTATCTCACTTGGAACATAGTCCTCTGTCTTCTCCTTTTGCTTGAATGCATGTTTTTTTCTATGTATTAGACAAAATAGACACCTTCATCAGTCTTGAAGAAGTGGACTATCATAGGTGATGAACTTATCATTCAACCTTACCCTAACTCTTGGTTGTCTCTTGATATTTTGTGATATTCTAGATGACCTGAATTATACTTAATAGTTCATTATTATTGTGAGTGTGCCAAGACCTGTCAATGTTCTAACTGGAGGGATATCATTTAGCACACAGTTTTAGGCTATTGGAAGACAGACATTCAGGAAGCAGCTTTTAAAATATGCAAATATATTTTTCATGGATAATCAGTTAAACTAGTGTTCAGATTTTTTTCAGAAGGAAATGGTCCATATGTAGCTGTAGATTCAGTGTGTGCATGGGAAGAGGGGGAAAAGATGAGTTCCAGGTCTTCCTATGCTACTATCTTGGAGTCATTCAAATCATGGACGTTTTATTTGATGCCAGACAATGCAGATTTTATCTTTTTGAAAATTTATCTTTATTGTTGAAAGCAATACTGATGTCCCCCCTTTTCCCCCATTGACCCATTCTAGCTTATACCTGCCCCCATGCCTTAAGCCTTCACCACACTATTGTCTGTGTTCATGGTTTATGCATATATGCATAGCAGTTATTTGGTTAAACACTTCCCCCCTCCACCTTTCCTATGAGATTCGACAGTCTTTTCCATGCTTCTATGTCTCTGGATCTGTTTTGTTCATCAGTTTATTTTGTTCTTTAGATTCCACAGATGTGTGAGATCATGTGATACTTGCTTTCTCTGACTGGATTATTTTGCTTAGCATCATTCTCCAGGTCTATCCATGCTGTTGCAAATGATAAGAGTTCTTTTTTTATACAGCAGTGTAGTATTCCATTGTGTAGATGTACTACAACATTTTTATCCATTCATCTACTGGTGGGCATCTGAGCTGTTTCCAGATCTTATATACCACACAGTCCCATCAAATTATTTTAATTGTCTGTACAGAACTATAAAGTATGGATACTCCATTTAAACAAATCTAACTTATTTTCCAATTACAGTTGACATATAATATTATATTTGTTTCGGGTGTACAACATATTGATTTAATATTTATATACTATGAAGTGATCACTCCAATAAGTCTAGTACCCGTTTGAGACTATATACAGTTATTACAATATTATTAACTATATTCCCTATTCTGTACTTTGTATCCCAGTTACTGTTTTTATAACTGGAAATTTTTAATTTTAGCTATCCCTTTAATAATGTACATATGGATTTTACCATTTTTATCATTAAAAGTGTTACAGTGAACATTTTTGAACCACATGTGCTTGTGTACATTTGTTATCATTTCTATAGAAATTACTCCTAAAAATGTAATGTATATTTTAAAGTTTGGTAGGAATTATCAAAATATCCTGTCAAGTAGTTGTACTTTGTACACTCCTAACCAACAGTGTAGGAACATTTCCTATCTCTAAACCATTATTAAAATCAATCTAATAAAAGAAAATTGCCCCTTTATTTTAATATATACTTACTTCATCAATGGTAAAGTTGAATACCTGTGCTAATCTATTTGTAATTATTAATTTGTGAATTGCTTATTCCTATCCACTGTCTTTTTAAAATTAGGTTATTTGCTGTTAATTTTTTTATTTATATGAGACCTTTATATTTTCATTTTTCTAGTATATACATAGTAATTATTTCCTCATACTCTCTGGTTTCTGTTTTAACTTTGTATAAGTCACTATTTGCCATATAGAAATAGTGCCTGAAAATGTGTCTTCTGGAAAAAAATCTCTTTCTCCTTTCTTTTCTTTTGAAAATTCCCCCTTGTCAATCAACTGCATGACAAAACATTAAAATGGTTTACTGGGTTTGAGAAAGAGAAAATCAGCCTTTGACATTCAGGAGCTACATGTTGGTGTGCTCTGACCCTCATAACTAGACCTTGGTGTTTTCATGTTGAACATAAGTATGTTCATAGAATATCAACATCAAACAAGGCCCCTCTGTGACCATGATGGATCTAGAACAAAAATAAGACCATTACATAATCATGTCAGAACATAGACAAAAGATAAAACATTGTGCAAGTCACAAAAAATGACTACATTTTTCCCTATCTTGGCTAATATGAGTGACTGCTGTTTCTTTACCAATGACAGCTTTACCATTGGCCTCTTAATAGATACGATTTATTCGGATACTCCACCATACTATCACCCTTACTCCCTGACAGCATCCAATACAGCACAAAACTCTGCTTCCTTAAAACTTTCTCCAAATCACCATATATAAGCTCAAATTTTATAACAATCCCTTTTTATTTTCTTCCTACTGAGACACCCCACAGTTTCATATGGTATGTGTTCTCCCTCACTACAATGAGTAATAAACCCAGCTTTTTTCGCTATGGTGTATTTCTTTTGATCTTTTTCTAGAGAGCTTTGAAATAATAATATGAAAATGTTGTGATTAATAGTCCAACTACTTTGTTTTTTAATAGAAAAATTAATTTCCAGTCCAATGAAATTCTTTACTGCTCTACTAAATCACTATATGTGGCTCATATAATAATATAAACTTTGATAAATACCATGTACATTAGGGTAAATAGTAAGTACCAGGGAGTCAATGTACTGTACTTGAAAAAGCACTACATTTGATGTGAAAATATCTAAATTTCCAACATATGTAGAAGGATTATTTTAGGGAAATTTGTTAATTTTTCTGAGCTTTGATTTCCTTATCTGTAAATTATTATAGCAGCTCTTATCTTACAAGGTTGTTGTGAGAATCAAATTATATAAATTATATAAAGCCTTTTGCAAATGAAGACATATTCTGTATATATGTAATACTTAAAAAAATAATGTTACTGTTAGAAGGGACCTGATTAAATACATATCCCCTTTCATGAACTCATTTTATTCATGGGCAACAAAAAACACAGAGACAGAGAATTGGCTAATCTTAGATCATAAAGTAACTTTGGCGGTTAACTTGAGATTAGACTACAGATCTTGTGACTCCTTGTGTCTAGCATCCTTTCTAGTGCATGAAATATCTTTTCTATTTTATTATTTATTTGCTTTTCTATAATAAAAATAATCTATCAAATGATTTTTGGTAGATCACACTATATTCCAAAGATCAACTCCTCTGAATCCCCCAAACAATTTGCAACATTAAAGGCTTCTGGGTATTTATGAGATTATGGTTAAGCTACAAAAATATATTTAAAAAAGAATTGTCAAATTTTTCATATTCTAATAATTCTTGTGGAGTTATCCCTATTTTCTTTCTTTCTTCTTCTTCTTTTAATACATTGACCCTCTTCATCTAATCAAGACTCAGGGTCTCTTTGATGTTACTTTCACTTGGTTATAATTGGGTGCTATACAATTGCATTTTCTTTTTAATACAGGGTTTAAAAAGGAAAAAATATAGTCTTGGAACCTGAAGAAAGTAATCCTATCACTGATTACAGATTGCTATCTATTTTCTGGTCAGCTCTTTGTTCTGGTTACTTATTCTTTCTAACATGCTTGACTGCGAAAATCACAAAACAGGGATAAAAAGATTTTTTGGAATCTGTATTTGCTATGGTACAAGCTCATTAACCATATGGAGTACAAAAACCCAGGGCCTTAAGTATGAACTATGATTGTGTTGCCTGCTTTTAATTACTGCTGAAATGGAGTCTTTATTGTAGAAAGTGTGTGTGTGTGTGTGTGTGTGTGTGTAAGAGAGAGAGGTAGAGAGATAGAGATAGATGAGAGAGAGAGAGAGAGAGAGAGAGAGAGAGAGAGAGAGAGAGAGAGAGTTAGGGGGCAGCAAACTTGTAAGAAGGAATATTTTATGCTACAGGCAAAGATGGTAATCTAGGCATTTAGAGACAATCCAGAATTTCTTGTGAACTTCTAACTATTGCCCAGTAGTTTATTAGATATACATACTTATCATTCTGCTTCCATAATATTAGGATAAATGTTTACTATAGCCTCACCCAAAAGGATTTAGAAGTTACTTAAAGGCAGATGGAAAATAATACAAATGACCAAATAAGCCTTTTAATTCTCTCCCTCACTCACTTTTCACACATTTTTCAGACCTGATGTGTCCCTGTCTTTATTGTAAAAAGAGAATGCAGAGTGAATAAGACATAGGTCTGCCCATTTGGAACTACAACAAAGTTTCTTAATGAAACAAGAACCAGAATACCCAAGGCAATGAGACAGGTGCTTTCTCTTGGTAGTGAAAGTTCTATAATTTCTTTCAGTTTTGTAGGTAAGGAATCTTCTATGCAGTCTATTTCATAGACTGAACTTCCTCAGCTGTGCCCCTCTTTGCCATCCATTGATAAGGTCTCACAGAATTCAGGCCAACTCGAATATTAGCATAGATACATTTTTAAAAGTCATATCTACTTTCCAGGTTCACATATGACATCCCTGAATCAAATATAAATGATAGATTTATGTGGCCACTGATGAGAACATAGGCATAGGTAATAGTAAGAATTTTGAGGAAGTCCTATAACTATTAAAATATTTATTTCCCCCTTAATCTGACAAAATATGTTACCAAAATACCAAAAAATGTAGGATCTTGTGAGAAGAAATATTTTACAAAACAAAATAAATTTTACTGATAAGGAAATTGAACCTGAACCCGTTGAATAATATCTCCAGGATCATCAGCTACTTAGTTGCCAGAGATGCAAACAATAACTCATATAATCTTCCCAATAACTTTTAATTTAGGTACTACCATTATTCCTCTTTCGCAAATGAGGTAACTGAGATCCAGAAAATATAAGTTCCTTGCCCAGGGCCACATGCCTAATTACTGTCAAAGCCAGGGTTTCACTCAGGAGGCCTGATTTGAGAGTCCATGCTTTCAACCCTATACTATTCTACCTCTCCAGGATAGCTGTAGTTTCCTGACTTTTTTCTTTTTATCCTCTCCCCATTTATGTCCACTTAAAAGAACTTATACTGTGGTGCCAAATATGCATATGTACAAATGTAATATGCATACATTCACACATTATAAAATATTTTAAACATAGGGCTGTGTGCATATCTATACATATATATATATATATATATATATATATATATATATATATATATATTCCTATATCTATACATATCTAAATCTATCTGTCTGTCTCTATCTCTGTATCTATATCTATATCTAACTATATCTATATGTCTATCATCTATCTATCTTTAGCTATCTATATCTATATCTCTATATCTATATCTTCTTTGCTTCTAGTGTGTCTGCAGAATCACAATTGATAAATGAATTGGTTCAGAGAGCAAAGAGACTGATTCTTTTTCATCATTGGCCAGAAAAAAGAAGCTTCCTTTAGGCGGTCTAAGCAGAAGGCGAGATGAACAGGGTGCTAATTTGCTCTAGCTCTGTCAGCCTGCTGTCTTTTGTTGGGAGCCAAGAAGGAAAGAGGTTATATTGTGCATGACAATATGGTCCACTGGCCTGATTACAAGGCTCCAGAGGGCTTTTGCAGCATGAACATATGGCCATTTTACAATATTTACAAGGGGAAATGTAAACTGATTGGCATACAGGTTACAAATGGTTTCATGTTGGAAGCCTCTTCAGTTTCTTCCCATAGGTATTGTTGCTCACCATTCTCATAGACATAATGTTTTAACTTAAAGAAAATATTTTAATTATTTATAATATGATCTATCATTTTTCTAGAGTAAACTATTTTAAAATGCCATTAGAGAATAGTTTGATGGAGAGAACATTGTTCTTAGAGTCAGGAATCATGGAGTTGAGTTTCATTTCTGCCCCAGGCATTAATTACCCCAACTTTGGTTTCACTTTAAATTAAAGTGAATTTCAGTTTAAAGAGATGCTTTTTAAACTCAAATTAGGTTACAGTTCTGCCTGGAATTTTCAACTGTTTCTCTAAAACAACCTCATTTTCCAGTCTCTGAGACCCAATTTTTATACCTTCTCCCTTAATAAACTTTATATACCACCTCCATCCCTTACTTGCAGTCTTACTGCTCACTGACAAAATGGAAACCATGTAGAGCAGCCTACTCTATCTTTTGACTAAAGGGCAGTCCTTACTCAGTTGTACTGAATCCCATACTCTCAATTATTCAAGTGTTTTGTTCTTTCAGTTATACCCTCTTTCTTTGGCAACATCAGTTTCTCCTTTTCTACTGGATAGCTTCTATTAGTTTAAAAATGTGCTATAATATTCACCCTTCACACTACATATCTCTCCTATGATCCATGTTCCCTGCTTTTCAAACTAGCAAAACCATGCAAGACCTGTAGATACTCTTTCTTTCCCTCACTATATACCAAATGACTCCTGATGTCCAGGTTTTTTTCCTCTCTTACCATATCATATGGTAAGATTTTACTCATTTTCTATGGCCAAGGAATATTCCATTGTATATATGTACCACAGCTTTTTTCCCCACTCATCTATTGATGGGAACTTAGGCTGTTTCCAGTTTTTTGTCTGATCAAAAGCTGATCAGAATTAGTTTGGTATATAAGATTGGAAAGGTAGGTTACTAGTATTTTTATTGATTTCAAAAAGGAAGGGAGAGGGAGAAAGAGATAGAAACATCAATGATGAGAAAGAGTTATTGATCAGCTTTCTCATGCATGCCCCACACTGGGGATTGAGCCCACAACCCAGGCATGTGCCCTGACCAGGAATCAAACCACGACCTCCTGGCTCATAGGTCAACTCTCAACCATGACACTTGCTGGCCAGGCTGAAAAGGTAGTTTTTGATAAGATCTTATAGGCCTTACTTTTATACTGTTTTATGGACTCTATGTTGTAGTCTGCAAGGGCCAAAGACAATTTTTTTCAGCAGATTAAATGTACCAAAACAGGAAGAGAATATGGCAGATAAAAGGTATCAATTACAAAGTTGAGCATTGCAATATCTTGATGTAATGGGAGCAGGATCTGAATTGGATATTTAATGAGAATGGAAATATAACAAAGTAATGAATAATGAAAAACACTAAAGAAGACTTGACAATACTTGGTGAATGACTGACTATGAACGTTGAAGAAGAGGAGAAGAGTGTTTCACCATGATTCTTTTTAAATTTTATTTTCCAATTGCAGTTTACATTCAGTATTAATTTGTACTAGTTTCTAGACAGATACTTTATAAATTTCCCCCCAATATTTCCAGTACGCACCTAGCACCATACATAATTACTACAATATTATTGACTATGTTCCCTATGCTGTACTTTATATCTTCATGACTATTTTGTAACTACCAGTTTCTACTTAGTCCCTTCACCCTTTTCACCCAGCCCCCAATTTCCCTCATATCTGTCAACCATCAATCTGTTTTCTGTACCTATGAGTCTGTTTCAATTTTGTTGGCTCATTTATTTTGTTCTTAGATTCCTCATATAGGTAAAATCATATCATATTTGTCTTTCTCCGACTGACTTACTTCACTTAGCATTATACTTTCCAGGCCCATCCATGCTGTAACAAATGGTAGGATTTTATTCATTTTCTATGGCCAAGGAATATTTCATTGTATATATGTACCACAGCTGCCCCCCCCCGACTTATCTATTGGAAACTTGGGCTGCTTCCATATCTTAATTAATGTAAATAGTGCTGCAATGAACATATGTATGCATATATTCTTTCAAACTAATATTTTGAGTATCTTTGCACATATACCTAGAAGTGAAATCACTGGGTCATAAGACAGTTCCATTTTTAATTTTTTGAGGTAACTCCATTCTGCTTTCCACAATGGCTGCACCATCTTGGATTCCCATCAACAGTGCATGAGAGTTCCCTTTTCTCCACATCCTCACTAGCACTTGCTGTTTGTTAATTTATTGATGATAGACATTCTGACAGGTGTGAGGTTATATCTCATTGTAGTTTTAATTTCTATTTCTCTGATGATTAATGATGTTGAGCATCCTTTCATATGACTATTGACCTTCTACATATCCTCTTTGGAAAAAAGTGTCTATTCAGGTCCTCTACCCATTATGTAATCAGATTGCTTGATTTTTTGGTGTTAACTTGTATGAGTTCTTTATAAATTTTGGATATTAACCCCTTATCAGATGTATCTTTGGAGAATATATTCTCCCATATAGTGGGTTCCCTTTTCATTTTGTTGGTGGTTTTCTTTGCTGTGCAAAACATTTTTAGTTTGATGTAGTTTCATTTGCTTATTTTTTCTTTTGTTTCCCTTGCCTGAGGAACTATATCAGAAAAAAATTGCTAAGAGAAATGCCAGAGATTTTACTGCCTATGTTTTCTTCTAAGAGTTTTATATCTTACATATAAGTATTTAATCCATTTGAGTGCATTCTTGTATATGGTGTAAGAAGTTGGTCTAGTTTCATTTTTTTTGCATGTATCTGTCCAATTTTCCCAACACATTTTATTGAATAGACTGTCTTTACACCATTGTATATTTTTGCCTCCTTTTTGAAACATTAACTGACCATATAGGCATGGATTTATTTCTGAGCTCAATATTCTGTCCCAATGACCTACCTGTGATTCTTAATCCATAGGACTTGGAGGATAAGTTGTTAATGTTGGTAATGAATACATTTCTCTCTAGGAACTGACTGACTCCAAAATTGGAGCTAAATTTACTCTTATGGCTACACTTAAATTGATATGATGGTATATTGGTCCAAGTGATTTCATGAAATCAGCTCTAAAAATATTTTGTACTGAGACTCACTGTTTTGTTTTGATCTTTCTATTATAGCTAAAGATCACTCTGTGCCTTTTCTTTGTTTTTAGCCAAAGGCTATTACAAGAGCAATGAAATTATAACCTAGTTCTGTGGGCAGAAAGAGGAATGGCTGGAGGGAAAACTGATTTGGGCCAGCAAATGTCCTTTCAGACATGTTAGGTTTAAGGTGATGTCAAGATATTCAAGTGGAAATGACAGTTACGAAGATGGAGCTCGAGCTTAGGGAATACTCTGAATAGTGAATGCAGTCTAGGCAGTGATTCACCATAATGTAATGACCCAGAGACACAGCTAGGAGTAGTGCTCTAAGGATTGAGGCTGGAGATTATATTTCACAACCAACAGAAGAAATAGAGGCAAGCAAAGAGATAGATGAGATGCAGTCAGGAAGTTAAAAAAAGAAAAGAGGATGCATAGTTAAGGGGACAGTTTGCAAAGCTGAAAGGGGTTGACTGTGCTGAATCATGGTGAAAGCTATCAAAGAAAATAAAGATTGAGGATTTTGCAGTGATATTGGTGGCGCTGGAGAGTCCATTTACAGTGGAGTGGTAGTGGTGAGAGTCTGAAAAAGAAATGAGTTGATAATGAGTAAAGGATGCAAAAAAAGAGAGAAGAGAAATAGCTCTTAGAGTGTCATATTTTGGGGAGAAAGTAATTTTAAAATAACTTTATTAAGTTATTGTTTTATATTGGGGAAATGATGCACATTTATTATAAAGATTAAAAAAATAAAAAATGCAAATAAGAAAGTAAAAATAATACAAAAAACAACAATACAGAAAAACCAACATTATTATTTTATACAAATACTTGCAGATAATTATCTATGCATATATCTATGATATTTTTAGTTCTCCAGACCTCATATATATGGTTCAAATCTTAACACCAGACATCATAAAATAAACTCATTTGCAATGCAGAAGGGAAGAAGAGAAAGATAGAAATGGCATCGATCACACAATATTGCCAATTCTTTTTCCACCTCCATTGGCCCTTGATAGAAGAATCATGACTTGAACATCCTTCCCAATGGGATGAATGTTATTTGTAGTTAATATAACAAAGCTAATATCTCACTCAGGGCCATGTTCGAACTGTATGAATCCCTGTTTACCCACCCTTCTTTCAAGGTGATCAAGAGGAGTAACATTTGATTTTAGGGAATCATCCTGAGGTCATGGTGTGTGTTCTAAACTTTTGTAACCAGAGCTTAAAACACTTACAGCATTCTTCCCAGTGTGAAGGTTGGATCATATTTCTATATTCAGAGTAGAAGCACTTTTCACTTGGCTCTTTTCCCTAAAGCTGACACATTAAAACTGGGTAGGTCTTGTATCTTACTTGCTTATTTCCTCCTAAGATCCAGACAAAGGAGAAGGTGTCTAATAGTATTGATTCAGCTACTTTACCATTCTTTAAATTTTTTATTGGTTTCAGAGAGGAAGGGAGAGGGAGAGATAAAGATATCTATGATGAGAATCATTGATTGGCTGCCTCCTATACAACCCACAGTGGGGATTGAGCCCACAACCCAGGCATGTGCCCTTGACCAGAATCGAATGTGGGACCCTGCAGTCTGCAGGCCGATACTCTATCCATTGAGCCAAACCAACTAGGACTACTTTATCATTCTTAGGGAGACACATTTAACAAATCAGAACATTTTTCTGGCAGGGTCCCCTTGATCAAATACAGTGCAATAATTTGATTCATGACATATAATTAGCCAAATTGTTGCTCTCTGAACATTTTCATTTGACTTTATTAGACTGAAGAAGAAGAAATATATCTGCAGAAGAAGAAGCTCCTATAAAGGTTGAAAACTATATCACAGTTTTTATTTCAGTCCTTGAGGTTAGGTAATCAAACAGAATGTTAAGGGATATTTTCTATATATGTCTATGCATATATTATTACACATCTAGAATCATCTGTATATTGTTTTGTAATTTGATTATTTTCATTTAATGATATGTCTGCATGTCAATAAATAAAGATATACATTATCAATCTTAATGGCAACATAGTCTTCCATAATTTTTTTCACAAACCTTTTATTAGTGGTTACTTATGGTGTTTCTATGGTGTTGTACTCTATCTCTTGTTTCAGCATCATGTAATTTTCTGAGTGCAGGTCCTTTACCCCCTTTGTTAAATTTATTGCTAGGTGTCTTAATTTTTTTGTTACAATGGTAAATGGGATTTTTTTTTTTAGTTTGTCTTTCTGTGAGTTCATTATTGGTGTATAAAAAAGCCATAGATTTACAGGTGTTAATTTTGTATCCTGCTACATTGCCAGATTCATTTATTAAGTCTAGTAGTTTTTGATGGAGTCTTTAGGGTTTTCTATGTACAATATCATGTCATCTGCGAATAATGACAATTTTACTTCTCCTTTTACAATTTGTATGCCTTTTATTTCTTCTTCTTGTCTGATCACTATGGCTAACGCTCCCAGTATTATGTCAAACAGGAGTAGTGAATGTGGGTTTCCCTGTCTTGTTCCTGTTCTTAGGGGAAATGAGTTTAGTTTTTGCCCATTGAGTATGATGTTGGCTGTGGGTTTGTCGTATAAGGCTTTTATTATGTTGAGGTATGATCCCTCTACTCCCACTTTGCTGAGAGTTTTTATCAAAAAGGTTGTTGGATTTTGTCAAAAGCCTTTTCTGCATTGATTGATATGATTATTATGATTTTTGTCTCTCAATTTGTTTATGTGATGTATCATGTTTATTGATTTGTATATATGGTACCAGTCTTGCATTCCTAGAATAAATCCCACTTGGTCATGTTGTATGATCCTTCTAATTTAATGCTGGATCTGATTTGCTAGAATTTTGTTGAGGATTTTAGCATCTATATTCATGAGGGATATTGGCCTGTAGTTCTCTTTCTTTGTGGTGTCTTTGTCTGGTTTTGGGATTATGGTAATGCTTGCTTCATAGAAAGAGCTTGGAAGTGGGCCTTCCTCTGGAATTTTTTGGAATAGTCTGAGGAGGATAGGTTTTAGTTCTTCTTCAAACGTTTGTTAAAACTCCCCTGTCAAGCCATCCAGTCCAGGGCTTTTGATTGCTGCATTTTTTTTTATTACTTCTTCAATTTCCTTCATAGTAATCGGCTTATTCAGATTTTTTATTCTTCCTGATTGAGTTTTGGAAGGTCCAATTTTCTAGAAATATGTCTATTTCATCAAGGCTGTCCAGTTTGTTGAAGCAGAGTTGTTTGTAGTATGTTTTTATAATCCTTTGTATATCCGTGGGGATCTTTTGTTACTTCACCTTTTTCATTTCTGATTTTGTTTATTTAGGTCCTCTTTCTTTGTTTCTTGGTGAGCGTAGTTAGAGGTTCATCAATCTTGCTTATCCTTTCAAAGAACCAGCTCTTGGTTTCCTTGATTTTTTTTTTTGTCTCTATGTTGTTTATTTCCACTCTGATCTTTATTATTTCCTTCTTCTGCTTACTCTGGGCTCTTTTTGTTGGTCTATTTCTAATTTTTTAAGTTGCAGGGTTAGATAATTTATTACCATTTTTTTTTTTTTTTTTGTAATGTAGGCTTGTAGAGCTATGAACTTCCCTCTCAGGACTGCTTTCACTCTGTCCTATAGATTTTTGGATTGTTGTGTTTTTTTATTGTAATTTGTTTTCAGGATGTTTTTAATTTATTCTTTGATTTCTTTTGTAATCCAATCATTGTTTAATAGCATGCTATTCGGCCTCTAAGTGTTTGAATTTTTTTATTTTTTTTTTATTGTAGTTGAATTCTAATATTATGCCATTGTGGTCTGAGAAGATGCTTGGTATTATTTCAATCTTTTTTAATTTGGGAGACTTTGCTTGTGTCCCAATATGTGGTCTATCTTTGAAAATGTCCCATGTGCACTTGAGAAAAACGTATATTCTGAGGCTTTGGGGTGAAATGTTCTGAAGATGTCAATTGAGTCCATCTGATCTAGTGAGTCATTTAGGATTGCTGTTTCTTTGCTGATTTTTTGGCCAGAGGATTTATCCGCTGATGTCAGTGGGGTATTAATGTCCCCTACTATGATTGTATTGTTGTCAATCTCTCCTTTAATTTCTTCCAGAAGTTTTTTTTATGCATTTGGGTGCCCCTGTATTGGGTACATATATGTTTACCAGAGTTATATCTGCTTGTTGTATTAATCCCTTTAGTATTATGAATTGGCCTCCCTTATCTCTTGTTATGGTCTTCACTTTGAGGTCTATTTTGTCTGATATAAATATTGCTACCCCAGATTTTTTTTCATTATTCATTTTCCTGAAAGGTATTTTTACATCCCTTCACTCTCTGTCTGTGTGTGTCCCTTTTTCTGAGTTTGGTCTCCTGCAGACAGCATATATTTGGGTCATGTTTTCTTATGCATTCAGCCACTCAATGACTTTTGATTGGAGCATTTAATCCATTTACATTTAAGGATTTTATTGATAGGTACTTGTTTGTATCCATTTTTTTATTTTTTGTTCCCATGTTCCTTTCATTTCTGTTTCTTCTGTTGTAACAGTCCCTTTTGCATTTCTTGCATTGCTGGCTTGGTAGTGATAAACTACCTTAGGCTTTTTTTGTCTGTGAAGCTCCTGATTTCCCCTTAAATTTTGAATGATAGCCTTGCTGGATAGAGTATTCTTGGACTCAGTCCCCGGCCCTGCATCATCTTGTATACTTTCCTCCATTCCTTTGTAGCCTAATGTGTTTCTGTGGAGAAATCATTTTATAATCTAATGGGAGCTCCCTTGTAGGTAACTCTGTCTCTCTCTTGCAGCATTTAAGATTTTCTCTTTGTTATTAACGTTTGCCATTATAATTATGATGTGTCTTGGTGTGGGTCTTTTCAGGTTCATCTTGTTTGGGACTCTGTGCTTGTGTGACTTTCTTCTTCCCCAAATCAGGAAGTTTTCTGACATTATTTTTCCAAGTAGTTTTTCTAATCCTTGCTCTTCTTCTTGACATTCTGACACCCCTATTATATGTATGGTGCTTCGTTTCATGTTGTCCTAAGCTCCCTTAGGCTCTCCTCCTGCCTTTTAATTTTTTTCTCCAATTGCAGTTCAGATTGGATGTGTTTTGCTGCCCTGTCTTATAATTCACTAATTTGGTCCTCTCTTTCTTCTAGTGTGCTGTTGAAACCTTCCATAGTGTTTTTTATTGTAGCTATATCACTCTTTATTTCATCTTGATTCTTACCTAAGTTGTTTTCTCATCCTTCTGGTTTATTAACTGTATGACCCTTATTCTGAATTATTTTTCTGACAAATTGCATGCTCCTATTTCATTTAGTTCCTTTTTTGGTGATTCTCATTTTTCTTTCCTTTGGGAGTTGCTTTGTCTCCCATTTTTGCTCTCACTGAACAATCCAGGCATCGAGTTGCACTTGGCATGTGACTGCAGTGGCAGGCTGGGCATCAATTCACAGTCACCAGGCCCAGGGCTGCTGGGTGAGGCACCTGGTGTTGCTGCATAGGGCTTGGATGCTCATGCTCGGTTGTGGTGCCCGGGTTGCTGCATTGAGCTTGGTGGTGGCTAATGCAGTCATGGAGCCTAGGGTTGCTGCATAAGGCTTGGCTATTTGCATGCAGATGTGGCTCCCAGGGTTGCTGCATATGGTTTGGCTGTTTGTGCATAGACAGTGTGCCCAGGTTACTGCATAAGGCTTGGATCCCAGGGTTGCTGAGTAAGTCTTGGCTGTTCACATGTAGTTGCAAATCCTGGGGTCATTGCATAAGGCTTGATTGTTCATGCATGGATGTGGCATCGGGGCTAAAGCAACTAGCCGGTGGGAGGGGACCCCGCTCTGGAACTCACAGGAGCCTGCAGCTGGGGAAGCTACAGTCTCAGTGTTCGTGGGTCTGCAGCCAAGGCAGCAGGTCCTTGGCCAGAGTGGCTGTAGGGTCCCGGGTGTTGTGCAAGGGCACCCTGGGTGGAGGTGAGGCTGGGTTCCCAGTCACAGCAGCTCTCCCCTTCAAGATGGCACAGCCTCTGGGGAAGAGCCGGCCACATCGGGAGAGATTGCAGCAGTAGCAGAGGCTGCCAAGCTAGGGGAGCCTGGTCCGCCAGCCCCCAAAAGTCCTGCAGAATATAACTGTCATACACACACACACACACACACACACACACACACACCATATCCATGCACTCCCCTTTTGCTCCCTCACTCACACTCTCTCCCTCACTGCATTTCTGTCAGCCACCATCTTCATTCTCCCAGCTTATGTTTTTTTGAAATTAGTTTATTGAAACACAGCCATACCCCTCTAATTATGTACTATCTGTTGGTTTTTATGTCACAATTGAGTTGCAGAGATAGAGACCTTATGGCACACAAGATCTAAAATGTTTACTTTCTGTTTCTTTACAGGAAAGGTTTATCGATCCCTGATGTAGATTAGTCTTGTTTATTTGAACTTTAAATAAAGAAAATCATATAGTATATACTCTTTGTGAATTCTTTTGTACCCATTCTACATTATATTTGTAAGATTCATCCATGCGAAGCCATTTTTTACTAGAGCTTAAATCCCTTTTATAGATAACTAGAGGCCCGGTGCACAAAAATTTGTGCACTCGGGAGGAAGGGGGGGGGGGGGTCCCTCAGCCCGGCCTGTGCCCTCTAGCAGTCTGGGACCCCTCGGGAGATAACGACCTGCTGGCTTAGGCCTGCTCCCTGGTGGCAGAGGGCAGGCCCAATCCCTAAGTGCAGCCCCTGGTTGGGCTCAGAGCAGGGCCAATTGGGGGTTGGGGCACCACCCCCTGTCACACTCAAGGCAGGGTCGATGGGGAGATTGTGGCGCAACCCCCTGTCACGCACAGAGCAGGGCCAATCCGGGGGTTGGGGCACTGCCCCCTGTCACACACAGAGCAGGGCCCATCAGGGGGTTGGGGAGCTCCCTCCTGTCATGCACAGAGCAGGGCCCATCAGGGGGTTGAGGAGCTCTCCCCTGTCACTCACAGAGTAGGTCCGATAGGGGAGTTGGGGCATCGTCCCCTGTCACACACAGAGCAGGGTGGATCAGTGGGTTGGGGGGCCACCCTCTATCACCCACAGAGCAGGGCCAATCAGGGGATTGGGGCACCTCCACTGTCACACTCAGGGCAGGGCTGATGGGGAGGTTATGGCTCTACCCCATCACACACAGAGCAGGGCCCGTGGGAGGGCGGGGGGGGGGGAGGGTTGGGGCACCGCCCTCTATCACCCACAGAGCTGGGCCAATCAGGGGGTTGGGGCACCGCCACTGTCACACTCAGGGCTGGGCTGATGGGGAGGTTATGGCTCTACCCCGTCACAGCGCAGTGTCCGTGGGGGGGTATGGGGGGGTTGGGGCACCACCCTCTATCACCCACAGAGCAGGGCCGATCAGGGGGTTGGGGCACCGCCACTGTTGCACTCAGGGCAGGGCCGATGGGGAGGTTATGGCTCTACCCTGTCACACACAGAGCTGATCCGGGTGCCGGGAGGCATATTACCCTTTTACTATATAGGGTAGAGACCTGGTGCACGGTTGGGTGCCGGCTGGTTTGCCCTGAAGGGTGTCCTGGATCAGGGTGGGGGTCCCCACTGGGGTGCCTGGCCAGCCTGGATGAGGGGATTATGGCTGTTTGCAGCTGGTCACACACCCTTCAGGGTGGGGGTCCCCACTGGGGTGCCTGGAAAGTCTGGGTGAGGGGCTGAGGGCTGTTTTAAGGCTGGGGGTGACTGAACTCCCAAACGTTCCTTTTTTCCTTTTTTTTGATTTTATTTCGGGCCAGCTTTAGCTTGAGGCTTGGCTCCAGCTCTTAGACCTCCGCTCCTGAAAGTAGGTTTCTGGCCTTTGCATACAATGTTGCGAATCTGCTGGCTGAAGTCCGGCGGTATTTGTTAAAATGTTTCAAACTGCCAGCTCAGAGGCCTGCAGCTGCAGGCAGGGAACTTTGGTTTCCTCCATCACTGAGGCAAGCAAGCCTCATGTTAGTTTCAAGCTGCCTGGCTGCCGGCCGCCATCTTGGCTGACAGTTAATTTGCATATCTCGCTGATTCGCCAATGAAAAGGGTAGCGGTGGTACGCCAATTACCATGTTTCTCTTTTATTAGTGTAGATGTTATTACTAATCTCAGAAAAAAATGATTTTTATATCAATTGACCATAAGGTTCTAAGTGTTAAATTTCTTCTCATTTTAGTAATCATTGCAATGAGTAAAAACATGCAATGGATTAAAAATAAGATAATAGAATTTTTGAAAATTATTACTAAACATAAAATGTTAACATTTATTGGAAATGCATTTCTTAATGAGATACATAGAACAGTTTCTGCCATCATCCCATTCACTCTTGTAAACATAATGATTATTACTAATTGCTAGAATGAGATAGGGTTCATTATTAATTCTGTCTTCAATTTTGTTTTTATGGATGAAAATGTCAATGAGACTTTTTTCTCATAAATAAGTACATGGAGATAGATGGAAGTATTTTTTCTCTTACAGCAATTTTACTCAGTTTTTAAACTCTATGTAAGTTACATACTCAAAATTATATATTTTATGTACTATATACCAAAAATTATATACTACATATAGTATCATAACTGCAAAGCATCCTTTAATTTTGTTAAAAACAAACCTTTGAAATTTGCTGACTTGATAAAGGGTTTGCTACCTAGTTAGTATAGTTGTTCACATTCTCAAGCTGATTAACAATATTTTTAATTATGTTCTTGCTCTTGGGTAGTTTCCTTTCCTTCCTTTTTATTTTCCTTTCCTTTTAACCTTTGTTAAATAAAACACATATAGAAAATACACAAAACAAATATATACCAGGTATCAAATAATAGGACATTGCCATCCAACACAATATCTCCTTGTATGTGCCCTGTCCCAATCACTGCTCTCTTCTTCTCTCAGACCATAGTTTAACCAAATTTAGACATCTGTCCATGTTTATAGGAAGCCATTAAGTGACTATTGGAGGAATCAAGGTCAAATACACTGGAAATAAGAAAGAATACATGATGAAGCAAGGTCTTGAAGGAGGCAGGAGGAGATAGAACCAGGTGAATGCTACATCATTAAGAGGCATTTGTCTTGAAAAAGAGGAGTTTCTTTTTCTTTTAGTTAGAGAAGGAAAAGAGGACAAGTTTATTCAACTACTCATTTAACAAAGATCTATTAAGTCCCTATTCATTGGTAATACTGTACAAAGCACTAAAAAGAGATTTTAAAGAAGAAAGCAAGCTGTACATATGCTCTCCTGCTAGATGAACTTCATCTCTTCAAGAATGAGGAGATAAGGTCATAGGTTTTGAGTGAGAGCTCTTTAAGGGAGGGCAGATTTGGACATTCAAGGAGTGTGAACAAGATTTCAAAAAGCTACAGTGAGGAAAGCCCTAAGGAGTCAACACATTTTCTTTGCAGGGCTCTAGGAAGAGACAAGCCTAGGATTTTGTTTTGAAAGCTAAGCTTGGAATGCTCATATCATACATCACAGTGAATCTTATTGATTCCATTTTTAAAATTGCACCTGCCATGGAGTTGTGCCAAAACACACATACCAAATTAAAGCACAAAACCAATAAAACATAACAAGAGCTGAATGCAGAAAACTCAATTATTTATTAAAAAAAACCATGAGCCTTAAAATGTTAGCTTGTCAGAAAACAATTCCCTTCCACAACATCAGCTTTGAAGGTCAGCTAATTGGAAATATATAGAATTAGGACAGGTGAGGAATTAAAAAAAGCCAACCTTGTCTTGGAAGAAACTTTCCTTAAGGCCCTTGCTGGTGGAATTAGAAAGGTGTCATCAGGCACATGCCCACAGATCAGAACTCTCATTAAGGGAGTAGGAATTCTGGTATTTTGAGTTCACCTGTAATAACTTAAGTCCTCTTTTACATTTTCTATTTGATATAATCTATCTACACTAATAAAAAAGAAAGATGCAAATTGACTGTACCTTTGCGACGACCACTAGCCAATCAGGAGGAGTACGCAAATTAACCCAAAAAGATGGTGGGTTAATTTGCATATGCAGGCGGTGAGAGGCTGGGGGCAGGGCGGCCGCTTGTGTGTGCACTGGTGCCAAGCAGCCTGGGTCCCTGAGACGGGTGTCCTCGGGACCCAGGCCACTCTGAACCTGTAGGCCCATGCATAGGCACAGAGTGGCTGGGATCCTAGAATGACCCCCGGGCACTCTGGGCCTACATGCACAAGCGCTGAGCAGCTGGGGGAGGAGTAGGAACACCCTCTGCATCACCGTGGCGGGCCTGTGGGTAGTGCACAAGCTCTGAGTGGCTGGGGGTGGGGCGGGACAGTGAAAAAACCAAGAGTGCGGGGAGCACCAGGAATGCTGGGAATCATAGTTCTGGTGGCAGATGCATTGCGGGATCTCCTAGACACTAGAGCAATGTGAGCCTGGAGCAAGTTACTGTTGCAGTTGGGGGATAGAAGGAGAGCAAAGGTGAGAGGCATAAGTAAAGTCAGAGTATTGAGGAAAAATTAAAAGGAAGATATCCTGAAACTTCTAGGAAATAACCACCAATGGAGCAAAGATAAAAAAACAACCTCTACTATTCTGTGAGCACAAAACCAAACTGGGTTGGGGTCTCAGACAATTCGCACACATGATTGCAAAGACAGACAGAAACTCCCGGATTGGAGAGGGCTCCCCTGAGAGCTCCCAGATTGGAGAGGGTGCAGGTCGGGCTGAAGGACCCACCACCCCGTGCACGAATCTTCGTGCACTGAGCTCAACCTTCCAACCAGTTGCTATGAAGCACACTGATCACCAGGGAGCAGACGCTCAATGCAGGAGCTGCTGAGCTGCTGTGACTTGGCAACAGCGGTTCTTAGGAGATGCACCCTGAAACCAGAGAGGAGGGAGCCCAATTCCTCACAGAGCTGTGCAATTCCACCTTTAGCCGTGGGATATGTTGTTGCTGGGGCACTGTTAGTCCCAAATCTGGATTACTGCACACTTGCGTTTGTGTTCCACACCCTGTATGACAGCAACTTTGCAGAGTGCCCTCTTTCATTCTGGGACCCCTTGGGGGATGTTGAAGAGCCAGTTTTGGCCCAATCCCCACAGGCCAGTCTGAGGGACCCCACATGCCAGAGAAACCCCACTCACTCCACAGATGCTCTTAGAGCCCTGGTGTGCCTCAGGTACAGCCAGCCAGTGAGGGACCACAGGAGGTTGGCTCCAGGGCATGTCCAGCCCATCTTGCCCAGTCGTACCAAGCAGGCCACCTTCTAATTAATTTCCTTTCAGTGTGCACAAATCCATGCTCTGGGTCAGTAGTATTTTAATATATAACTTTTAGAGTGCTGAAATATACTAGGATACTTGAACACTATTTTTTATATTATTAATTAAATTGATTGGGGTGACATTTGTCAACATGAACATGCAGGTTTCAGGTGTGGGTTTCTATGTTACAGGATACTTTAGAAGTAAAAATATCCAAATAAAGTAGCTAGTGAACTTTCTTTCATGTTTTCCTTTTGTGTGTGTGGCAAAGCAGCTTTTTGTTTTCTTTCTTTCTGTTCTTTCTTTCTTTTATCTGAAAACTAATCTGTATTTTTTATTTTAAATTTGTTAGAGCAGTGTAGTTAGTGAGGTCTTAACATTCAAGCCAACAAAAAACAGTGGAATTTGCTATTATCTCTTGTGCTGAGAGAGGAGTTTATTATAAACTAGAGGCCTGGTCACCCCTTGCTGCCCTCCCCCCCACCCCACCCCCACCGGCCTTGTTCAGTCATTTGGTCATCCATCACTAACCCCCCTGCCGGCCTTGTTGCCCCACACAGCCTGCTGTTTGGTCATTACTGTTACTATGATGGCATACCCAACAATTTGCATATTCCTCTATTATTAGTATAGACTAGAGGCCCGGTGCACAAAAATTTGTGCACTCGGGGCGGGGGGGGGGGGAGTGGTCCCTCAGCCCGGCTTGTGCCCTCTTGCAGTCTGGGACCCCTCGGGAGATAACACCTGCTGGCTTAGGCCTGCTCCCAGGTGGCAGAGGGCAGGCCCAATCCTGAGGTGCAGCCCCTAGTCGGGCTCAGAGCAGGGCCGATTGGGGTGTTGGGGCGCCGCCCCCTGTCATGCACAGAGCAGGCCGGATTGGAAGGTTGCGATGCCACCCTCAGTCATGCTCAGGGTAGGGCCGATTGGGGGGTTGGGGCACCACCCCCTGTCATACTCAAGGCAGGGTCGATGGGGAGGTTGTGGCGCCACCCCCTGTCACTCACAGAGCAGGGCCCATCAGGGGGGTTGGGTCTCCGTACGCTGTCACTCACAGAACAGGGTCAATCAGGGGGTTGGGACGCTGGCCTTGTCACGCACAGAGCAGGACCCATCAGGGGGGTTGGGGCTCCGTACCCTGTCACGGACACAGCAGGGCCCATCAGGGGGTTGGGGAGCTCCCCCCTGTCACGCACAGAGTAGGGCTGATAGAGGAGTTGGGGCACAGCCCCCTGTCACCCACAGAGCAGGGCCAATCAGGGGGTTGGGGCGCCACCACTCTCACACTCGGGGCAGGGCCAATGGGGAGGTTATGGCTCTACCTGTCACACACAGAGCAGGGCCGATCAGGGGGTTGGGCGCGCTGCCCCCTGTCACACTGATCCCAGTGCTGGGAGGCATATTACCCTTTTACTATATAGGATAGAGGCCTGGTGCATGGGTGGAGGCCGGCTGGTTTGCCCTGATGGGTGTCCTGGATCAGGGTGGGGGTCCCCACTGGGGTGCCTGGCCAGCCTGGGTGAGGGGATGATGGCTGTTTGCAGCTGGTCACACACCCTTCAGGGTGGGGGTCCCCGCTGGGGTGCCTGGCCAGTCTGGGTGAGGGGCTGAGGGCTGTTTTCTGGCTGGCGGGTGACTGAAGCTCCCAACCGCTCCTTATTTTCTTTTTTTTTTTTTTTATTCTGGGCCAGCTTTAGCTTTGAGGCTTGGCTCCAGCTCTTAGGCCTTCGCTGCTGAAAGCAGGTTTCTGGCCTTTGTTTACCTTCTGTATTTGAAACAATGTTGCGATTCTGCTGGCTGAAGCCTGGAGGACTAAAGCAGGTTTCTGGGGTTTTGTTTAGCTTCTATATTTGTAACATAGTTGCTTAGAGTTGCAGCTCAGAGGCCTGCAGCGGCGGGGGGGAACGTTGGAGTCCTCCGTCACTGAAGCAAGCAAGCCTCATGTTCATTTTAAGCTTCCTGGCTTCTGGCCGCCATCTTGTCTGGCAGTTAATTTGCATATTGCCCTGATTAGCTAATGGGAAGGGTAGCGGTCGTACGCTAATTACCATGTTTCTCTGTTATTAGATAGGATGCTCTGGGCTCTCTGAAGTATGGGGAAAAGAGGCCTTTGAAAATGATGTGAATGTCAGAGCTTTGCCTTACATCCCTAAGGCTGAGTGAACTAAAATGTGACTTGGAGAAAGTTATATGATCATTGAATAGAACATGAAAAGGAAACTATTGTACTTCAAAGATAATACTTTTTGGTTACCATTAACTGAATCATAGAATTTGAAAAAGTTGATATTTTGTAAGTCTTGCCATTCAGTGATTTCCCAACATTAATTTCTGTACTGAAACAAGACTGGGATGGTATTTTCACCAATCCATGATGGTCTTAGAAATAAAATAAGGAATCAGTATGGACAGGTTTTCTGTGAAGCCAGATTCGTTATTAATCCTTATATTCTGTTATTTCTACTTTTTGGTTCTAAAACATTCTTTCTTCTATGAGATGGTGGATATACATGTTTGGATATTTAAAATGTCCATGGTTAACAAAATATAACATTGGTAGTTCTCCAGTAGAGTTTATAAATTCTATTGAATGATGAAATAATATTCTGAGGCCACTACACAGGCCTTTGAACATAGAGAAAGAAAAGATAATATTTCCCAACTGGCCACTTAGAATTTGCTTAGATCAAATGAAGCAATCTGTATTCTCTTGAAATTTGGGCTAGAGCTGACACAAAACTACTCTATAAATAAGGCAGTATTTGGTTTGGTGACCAGGATTTCAGATTTCTTGCATCCTTCTCTTCCTTTATGATGCTCAATATCTTTACTCCATTTTGCCTTCCATAATGTCCTTCTGTTCCTTATTCATCTTACCTCAGAAAGAGCCCAACTTTGGAAAGAATCAGCGTTGAGTCATTTATCCAACTCAGATGCAAGGTAAGTGAAGTAGAGGTACTAGAAAGCATCATCCCTGCTCCCAGTCTTCTTTTCTCATGGAGATTCTCTCTCTCTCTCTCTCTCTCTCTCTCTCTCTCTCTCTCTCTCTCTCTCCCATATCAGTATACAGATAGGAAATAAATCTTATTCTACTTTTAAACACTGCAGCTTACCCCCTCCAGCTATCCCATCATCTCTTTTCTCTATATTTTTAAATTAAATCTTTATTGTTCAGATTATTACATTTGTTCCTCTTTTTTCCCCCCATA
Source organism: Myotis nattereri (assembly GCF_964212035.1). NCBI lineage: Eukaryota > Metazoa > Chordata > Mammalia > Chiroptera > Vespertilionidae > Myotis > Myotis nattereri. The sequence continues at coordinate 130,711,854 of NC_138078.1, read as the reverse complement.
ACTCCCCTCCTCCCAGTTCCCGCCCCACCCTCCGCCCTCACTCCCCACCCACTGTCCTCATCCATAGGTGCACGATTTTTGTCCGGTCTCTTTCCGAATCTCCCACACCCCTTTCCCCGCCAAGAATAGTCAGTCCATTCCCTTTCTATGTCCCTGATTCTATTATAATCACCAGTTCATTCTGTTCATCAGATTATTTATTCACTTGATTCTTAGATTCACTTGTTGATAGATGCATATTTGTTGTTCATAATTTGTATCTTTACCTTTTTCTTCCTCTTCCTCTTCTTAAAGGATACCTTTCAGCATTTCATATAATACTGGTTTGGTGGTGATGAACTCCTTTAGCTTTTCCTTATCTGTGAAGCTCCTTATCTGACCTTCAATTCTGAATGATAGCTTTGCTGGATAAAGTAATCTTGGTTGTAGGTTCTTGGTATTCATCACTTTGAATATTTCTTGCCACTCCCTTCTGGCCTGCAAAGTTTCTGTTGAGAGATCAGCTGACAGTCGTATGGGTATTCCCTTGTAGGTAACTGAGTTTATTTCTCTTGCTGCTTTTAAGATTCTCTCTTTATCTTTTGCTCTTGGCATTTTAATTATGATGTGTCTTGTGTGGTCCTCTTTGGATTCCTTTTGTTTGGGGTTCTTCGCGCTTCTTGGACCTGTAAGTCCATTTCTTTCACCAGGTGGGGGAAGTTTTCTGTCATTATTTCTTCAAATAGGTTTTCAATATCTTGCTCTCTCTCATCTTCTGGCACCCCTCTAATTCTGATGTTGGTACGCTTGAAGCTGTCCCAGAGGCTCCTTACACTATCCTCGCATTTTTGGATTCTTTTTTCATTTTGCTTTTCCGGTTGGGTGTTTTTTGCTTCCTCGCATTTCAAATCATTGACTTGATTCTTTCGCTCCTCTGGTCTGCTGTCGGGAGTCTGTATAATATTCGTTATTTCAGTCAGTGTATGCTTAATTTCTAGTTGGTTCCCCAATATAAGATAGAGGGTCTCATTAGTTTTCTTGTAGATCTCATTAAGTTTATCGGCGGCTTCTAAACAGTTCTTGAGAGACCTTAAAAGTGTGGTTCTGAACTCTATATCTTCCATTGACAATTTTGTCCTGTTTCTTTGTCTCCGCATTTTGTTATGCTTCCTTGGTGCACCCCCTAGTGGTCTTTGTGCACAGTCTTATAGTTAAACCTTGATTGTTGTAGCTAATCCCAGGGAGGGTTTGACCTCCAGGCCAAGTGGCTATGAGAATCAGCTGTGTCTGCAGTGAGCGAACTTCTGTCCTCTAGGGAGGTGCTAATCTAGCCTTTGCCTGAGGCTATCCGGCAAATGCCTCTGTGCAGGGCTTGGGCGGGGCGGGTCTCACAGAATCAACAGGGTGGGCCGGAGAGAGCAGTTATGGTGGCTCTCAGTCCTGTCCCCAGGGGCTCTGCCTCTCTGAGTCCCAGCAAGGGCTGCAAACCTCGGAGAGAAAGCTGCACTCGCTCTGACTGAATCCAGACAGTCCCGCTTCTCCTGTTTGAGTCTGGGTCCCTAAAGACTAGCCTGTATCTGGAGCTCAGAGTCTGCGACTCCCTCCTGATTGAAAACGCCAACCGCGCCCTCTGCTGCCAGCCCGCTCTGCGCACTCCGCACCTCAGAATTTGACTTCAGCACTGCGCCTCCTCTGAGTGTCCGTATGCGTTTCTCTTTCCTCCTAGTTGTAGGACTTCCACTCAGCCAGCGTTCCAGTGGTTCTGGGTGATGCCCATTCTTTTTTTTAGTTTCACTTTTGAAGTAGTTGTTCAAGGCAGCAAACTCCGGTGTTAACCTATGCCGCCATCTTGGTTCCCTCAGTTGAAGAGGTATTCTTAATAAATCTTACTGAAGAGGCAACTGTGCAGCCATGGAGGCCGCAGTGCGCGCCGACGGCGACTGCCTCGTCTACTGCAAGAATGGCCGCAGCCGCTTGGCCGCAGTCTGCACCGCGTACCTCATGCAGCACCGTGGCCTGAGCCTGGCGCAGGCCTTCCAGGTAGGGCGGTCCTTCAGGTCTCTTTTCTCTGTTAAACACACTGTATCTACCTCCCTCATTTTTCCCACTCACTTTTCAGTTTCACTCAAATTTTTTTCCACATTCAACTGGGTCTGCTTTTGTCAAGGTCAACAATAGTATCTGTGCAACTAAAACCAATGGTCAATGTATCATTTTTATCTTACTCAACTCCTCAGCATCAATTAACACATTGGCAGCTCCCTCTTCTTTAAACAGAGAAATATACTGATTGTCCTATTTCAGAGCCTTTGCATTAGACTTTCCTTCTTCAGTGCTTGCTCTTTGTGATCTCTCCTTCAGATCTACTCTGAAATAATCCTTCTTTAGAGAGGTATTCACTTAATTCCCAGTATAAAGTAGTTCTGTCCATCACCCCGGTCATCACTACTGCCTGTTATTCTCTTTCAGCATCCCCAAATTCCTTGAGTTACTTATAACTGTTAATTGTGTCTTTTATTTATTGTCTGTGTCTCCCAGTACATGAAGCTATGTGAAGGCAAGAGCCATTCATTGTTGTATTCATTGCTGCACCTCCAGAACCCAGCACTGTGCTTGATGTATAATTTATTTAATAAAGATATGTTGGATGATTTGATGGATAGGAGAATGCTAATAGTCCCACTATCTGTTTAGCAGTCTCAACTTGAAAATGCATACTAAGTCCATTATACTTTATCCCTGCAATGCTTCTAGCATCTGTCTCTTTCAATCCTAACTTTCAATTCCCTTGACCAATTACCTTTATGTCACCATTACTTCTTACTTTAATCACTTAGCAAAACCTCTGGTTATCTTACCTCTTCTCTTGTCAATCTTCAACCTAACCTATATATTGCAGTTTGGCTTATAATTTTCTGCACCTCAGACCTTATCATTTTCATATAAAAAATGGCTCCCCTTTGTTTAGAGCAGTGGTTCTCAACCTTCCTAATGCTGCGACCCTTTAATATAGTTCCTCATGTTGTGGTGACCCCCAACCATAAAATTATTTTCATTGCTACTTCATAACTGTAATTTTGCTACTGTTATGAGTCATAATGTAAATATCTGATATGCAGGATGTATTTTCATTGTTACAAATTGAACATAATTAAAGCATAGTGATTAATCACAAAAACAATATGTAATTATATATGTGTTTTCCGATGGTCTTAGGCGACCCCTGTGAAAGGGTCGTTCTACCCCCAAAGGGGTCGCGACCCACAGGTTGAGAACCGCTTGTTTAGAAAGTATCTTCTAAACTTTCTATCCTGGCATTTATAGCCCTTAAAAACCTGGGTCTAATCTCTCTCAGCTATAAGTGAACTTGATATCCCCTGGCATCCTCTTTTTTTTTATGTGCCTTTCTTATGGAATTTTTATGACTCAGTGTGAAGTTATTATGCCATTTTAGTAGAAAGAGAGCACCTTGAGTGTAGATACATGTTCTTTTCTAATCTCATCACTTAGCATAGCCCTTGATATATAGTAAGGCCTATAAATGTTTGTTTTATAAATCATTGTATGATCCTCTTCTTGCAGTTCTGTGTTCAGGACCAAATAGTACAGAATGTAAGAAATAATTGATGGCTAACCCATATGATTTTTGGACATCACTAAAATTAAAATATTGGGTGTTGTATATTTTGTTTAAGGCAATGTATGGCTTATTTGCTATGGTAATGTTAAATATTTTTGCAAATCTTATCCCTGTGGCTTCCTGAGCCAAAATGGCAAAAATCTTGTCCTCAGAAACAGTCCAAATTAAAGGCCATCCAATTAATCACAAGACCCTTTGCATGTAGCCTTTCTGCAGGACAGATCTGCAAGATATAAAGAGAACAATAGCCTCAGGCAGCACACTCAAGAGATGAGAATCTAAAATGTGAAAAGGCCCACTCTGAACATTTCCAGCACAGATTGGCTGCCTGCAAGTCTTGATATTCACCCCTAAGCATACTGTTTCAGACCCCCTTCACCACCTTTGTAGTATCTCAGGTGATATTCTTGGTAGCTTAGCAAAGGAATTCAAATGGCCCTGCATATACTTTTGAAATGTTTTTTAAAATTTATTTTTAAGTCTGGCTGGCATGGCTCAGTGGTTGAGCATCGATCTATGAGCCAGAAGGTCTCAGTTCAATTCCTGGTCGGGGTACATGCCCGGGGTTGTGGGCTCATTTCCCAGTGTGGGGCATGCAGGAGGCAGTCGATCAATGATTCTCTCTCATCATTGATGTTTCTATCTCTTTCTCTCCTTTCCTCTCTGAAATCAATACAATTATATTTTAAGAAAATAAAAAAATATTTTTAATCTATACAATGTTGCATGAAAACACTACCATAAAATTAAGATTAGGTTAGTAATTAGGAATTCACTCTTGCAGGGTATTTTTATTAACATAGTTATCCATTCTAGCTGAAAATTAAAGTTATATGGAGAGATTTCAAAAATTTGATGTCCAGGCTCAACCCTACATATTCTATTTTAATTGGTCTGGGGTGGATCTCAAGCATAGTTTGCTTTTTGAAAGTTACCCAGGTTAATCTAATTTGCTGTCAGTGCTGAGAATCATTGCAGTTTATTGATACTCTTCTGTAGGTTAATGAGTAAGATAATTAATATTCAGGGAATTTTGGTTTCATTCTAACATTTTTTTCTCTCTCATAAAACTGTAAAGATTGAGATGTGAGTTCAACACCTACTGTGAATGTCCATGAAACACCACACTGCCAGTTCAACACCTACTGCCAGTTCAACACCTACTGTGAATGTCCGTGAAACACCACACTCATAGAATAACAGTTAGTATTCCACTGGGCAGTCACTGTTCCAGTTATAGTTTTTAAACAGTTGAGAGAGAGGATTGACATGCCAAGTGTAATTCCTGTCAATTATGGTCTAACCTCAAAGTGTATGACAGACATATGAGATACTTTATGCTTTATCCCTGTTTATTTTCTTATCTTCTATTTTTCATCTTATGCCATGCCTGGTTCCCTTTCCAGCTTATGCTCCAATCACATTGAATTATGTTACAGTGCCTCTCCACTATAGTAATGCACAGTTTTTTGTTTTTTTTTCATGTCTACAGGCTTTTGCACACAGTTTCCTCTGGACTCTCTTTCTTTTTTAGTATGCCTAAAATATTTCTAGTCACCCTTCTATACCAACAGCTTTTAATGAGGCATATTCTGAGTTATTAGGCAAAATATACATGTGTGTTATATGTATTTTTAATTATTTTCCCTTTTTTATTGAATTTACTGCAGTAACACTGGTGAACAAAATTACAAAGGTCTCAGGTACACAATTCTGTAACACATCGTCTGTACACTGTACTATATGTTTATCACCTCAACTCAAGTCTCTGTCCATCTCTGACCAACTATCTCCCTATACCAGGGGTGGGCAAACTTTTTGACTCAAGGGCCACAATGGGTTCTTAAACTGGACCGGAGGGCCGGAACAAAAGCATGGATGGAGTGTGTGTGTGAACTAATATAAATTCAAAGTAAACATCATTACATAAAAGGGTACGGTCTTTTTTTTTTTTTTTAGTTTTTTTTTTTTTTTTTTTTTTAGTTTTATTCATTTCAAACGGGCCAGATCCGGCCTGCGGGCCATAGTTTGCCCACGGCTGCCCTATCCCTCTTGCTAGATAGTTCATTTTGTTCTTTAGATTCCACATATGAGTGAAATAATATGGTACTTATTTTTCTCTGACTGGTTTATTTCACTTAGCATAATACTCTCCAGGTCTATTCATGCTGTTGCAAAGGGTATATGTATTTGTACTGGAAGAAGTGTCATAGAATTTCATTACATCCCCCCAAAAAAGGGTTTTAAAGACACCTTTGGGGAAAAAGGCTTTTTTCTCTGGGTGATATTTTAGTCAGGTTAAATAAAGACATCCTTGGAATGAAGTCTTACATGGAAATACCAGGTGTCAAATAAGGACAATTCTCTGACAAGAGCCTTTGGAGGAACTTATATTAATCTGCTAGGGCTGACAGCAAAATACTGTAGACTAGGTGCCTTAAACTATAGAAATTTATTTTATAACAGTTTTGGAAGCTTGAAGTCCATTATCAAGGACTGAAAAGTTGATTTCCAGAGACCAACTCTCTTCTTGGCTTGCTGATGGCCACTATTTTGCTGTTGTTTCCTTACATGGCCTTTCCTCTGTGTTCCTGTGGAGAGTGAGACAGAGTGAACTCTGATATCTCTTTTTATAAGGATTCATATCCTATTTTATCAGGGCCTCATCCTTATAACTTCATTTAACCTTAATTACCTTTTTGTTGTTAATCCTCACCCATGGATATTTTTTCCATTGATTTTTAGAGAGAGCCAAATGGAGGGAGGGAAGGATGGAGGGAGGAAGAAAGAGAGAGAGAGAGAGAGAGAGAGAGAGAGAGAGAGAGAGAGAGAGATCTATGTGAAAGAGATACATCAATTGGTTGTCTTCCACCCCCACTGGAATCAAACCCATGGCCCTTAGATGTGCTGGCCAACGCTCCAACCAAGGCTTAATTACCTTTTAAAAGGTTCTATGTTCAAATGCAGCCAAGTGGTAATTTGGACTTCAATGTATAAATTATGAAGGCATATAAGCCTTCAGTCCATAACAAATCTGTAACTCTGTTCTGTCCTCTCAAGTGACTCTTAATATGCTTGTTTTCATTGTGATTGTGGACTATTATTTTTCATAGATACCATGGAACTGGAGCAGAGATGGTGGGAAGAAAGTTATAATGCAATCCAAGCTTACTGTTAGTTACATAATTTTGTTGTTTTTTCTTCAATAAATGCTCCCTCAATTACTATAAGCCTTTTGTTAATTTCCATAGTTCTAAAAACATTGATTTTGATAATGTTGTCAGCAATTTTCGTACTTTTATGGAGGACATAATTTTCAGAGATCATAACTCTGCTGTTTCCGCTGATAGCTCCTTATTTTACGTTTTTATTTATTTTTTTAAAATATATTTTACTGATTTTTTTACAGAGAAGAATGGAGAGGGATAGGGAGCTAGAAACATCAATGAGAGAGAAACATCAATTTAGCTGCCTCCTGCACACCCCCTACTGGGGGTGTGCCCGCAACTGAGGTACATTCCCTTGATCAGAATCGAACCCAGGACCCTTCAGTCCGCAGGCTGATGCTCTATCCACTGAGCCAAACCGGTTAGGGCTTAAGTTTTTAAAACAATAGCAATATATCACTCTGATACCAATTTCTGTATCAGTTGTTTATTGAAACAACTATAGTGCTTAACAAGCCACTTCAGAACATGATAGTCTAAAAAATAGCCATTCGCTATTGCTTATGTAACTTACAGAGTTTGGATTATCTTGGATGTATTTGTTTGGTTATCTTTTCTCTCTTTTCCACTTAGGCTTACTTATGCCTTGTGAATGGATGGTTGTTGGCTGATCTAGGATAACTCCGCTAGGATGACAGGCTCTGTTCTATGTCATTTTATGGCAGTCCATGCCAGACACGTTCTCATGGAGAATGTTGTTGATGCTGTTAGAAAGAGAGACAGAGAAGAAAGAAACATGTAAATTCTTTTCTTTAAATCCTCTCCCAAGGATATTTTTTCCATTGATTTCTAGAAAGACTGAAAGGAAGGGAGGAGGGGTGGGGAGGAGACAAACATCCATGTAAGAGAGACACATTGACTGGCTGTCTCCTGAACGTGTCCACACTGGGCTGGGGAACCTCCAACCGAGGTACTGCCCTTGACTGGGAATCGAACCTGGGACCCTTCAGTCTAAGGGCCAATGCTCTAACCACTGAGTTAAACCAGCCAGGGCGACACGTAAATTCTTTATCAATTCTCTGCTTATATCAAGTTTGCTCCTACTCCTTTGCCAAATACCATCACACAAGGTATACAGAATCAGTGTAGGGGGGCACTCCCAGAGAGTGCTTATATAAGGAGGGATATAAATTTGTGGTCATTATCAAATCAATATATTTTAGATCAGTTTACATTGCACTTTAAAGAAATTCTTCAATTGTCTTCCAGCTTATGTTGTTGCTGTAAAGTCAACTGACGTGCTAAATGGTGTCCTTCTGTATATTATTGTCTCTTGATCTGGTTGCTTTTAAGATCTCCTTGATTTATGTGTCTTTCCATTTCACTAAAATAATATCTATATTTGGTTCTATTTTAAGTTATGCTACTTGAGATTTGTCAATTTGAATATAAGGAGTCCTTTTATTTATTCTTTGTAAAAAATACTGAATTACTATTTTGTCAAATAGCTTTTTAATTATCGCCCCAGTCTTTATTTTTCTCCTTCTGGAAGTACTATTGGATAAATGTTAGAAATTCTCATTTTGTTCTCCACGTCTCTCAGCTACCCTTTCCTATGTTGCATCACTCTGTCACTCTCTCTGTGAAGCATTCTGAATAATTGCTTCAGATATACTTTTCCTAAACTGATATCACCAGATTAATCTACAATAAAGATTAAAGTTTTTTCTTTTTCTTTTTTGGTTGCTACCATATAGATATGAATATTTTTAGTTCTATTGTTTTCAGTTGTCACACCATTTAAAAATTTTATCAATTAGAAGCTGCCCAAAATGTGATTATTTTAGACAAAACTTTTAAATTAGTAATATTTCACATGGGCAATTTATATGGTTTATGTTCATTTGGTGTGTGGATATAACCACAACTATATTTTTATTATATTCACTGTAAATTTTAACTTGGACCTTTTGCCTCAGAGTGTTTAATATATGAATTATTATTCCCATATGAGAGCTTTTAAATGCTATCATTAAATTTTATTTGCTTTTTTCCATGTATATAAAAGAAATGCTATAGAAATACATTGGTCCTGGAATTAATACAATTAAGCCTTAAATGTTTTATTTTTAATATTTTAGTTATTGTGAATTAATTTATATATATATATATATATATATATATATATATATATATACCCTGAACTTTCATCACAGGATTGCCTATTACAACTCTGGGAATACAGGGCCAGTTTACTAAGCAAATGTCATGCCAACAAAGTGAATTGTTGTCCTTTTCATTTTTAAAAAATATTTTTTATTGATTTTTAGAGAGAGAGTAAGGGAGAGGGATAGAGAGATAGAAACTTCCATGAGAGAGGAACATCATTGACCCACTGCCTCCTGCTGGCCCTGACCGGGAATTGAACTGGTGACCTCTTGGTTCCTGGGTTTATGCTCAATGGCTGAGCCACACGGGTCAATCAATTCTGTATGGTACACTAATTCAGGAGCAGCATGAGAATTATCTTCTGTGCAGGTCTTTATTAAGTTGATGGCTTGGGTTTACCTAATTATACTGGTAACTTTTTATTTATTTACCTGACATAAAAGTGTTTCAGATTTTAGTTTACTGATTCAGTATGATGAGTAAGCTATGAATACAGAATAAACAAAAATAGGTTGAGTCTAGTAGAAAAATTGGACTGAGCAAGACAGCCCCCATCGCCCCGATCACTGGTCAGGCCGAGGGACCCAACCCATGCACGAATTCGTGCACCGAGCCTCTAGTTTGATTATAATATGTAAATATAAATTATTACATTGGGTTAATGTGTGATATATCCATCTAATATATTTTCCAAGTGAAGGACATATGTAAGATGATATAGTTTAGGAATAAACATGAAATATTACTTAGGATTTAGTTTCAAGTGGAAGTTTAAAATAAAATCTGATATATCACATGTAATCTTTTCAATAATCAGATATATAAGTATATATACACTAGAGGCCTGGTGCTTTGTGCACTCAGGGGGGTGGTGTCCCTCAGCCTGGCCTGTGCCCTCTCGCAGTCTGGGACCCCTCGAGGGATGACCACCTGCTAGCTTAGGCCCGCTCCCCGGGGGATTGGGCCTAAGCTGGCAATCAGACATTCCTCTGGCAGCTCAGGAGCCCTCGGGGGATGTCCGCTTGCCAGCGGGGAGCAGGCCTAAGGTGCAGTCAGGCATCCTTAGCGCTGCTGAGGAGGCAGGAGAAGCTCCCACCACCACCGCTGTACTGGGAGCCCTCAGCCTGGCTTGTGGCTGAGCTGAGCTTCCCCTGTGGGAGCACACTGACCACCAAGGGGCAGCTCCTGCATTGAGCATCTGCCCCCTGGTGGTCAGTGTGTGTCATAGTGACCAGTCATTCCCAGTTGTTCTGCTGTTAGGGTCAGTTTGCATATTACCCTTTTATTATATAGGATAGAGGCCTGGTGCATGGGTGGGGGCCGGCTGGTTTGCTCTGAAGAGTGTCCAGGATCTGGGTGGGGGTCCAGCTGGGGTGCCCGGCCAGCCTGGGTGAGGGGCTTATGGGTGTTTGCAGGTTGGTCACACCCCCTTCAGGGTGGGGGTTTCCACTGGGGTGCCTGGCCAGCCTGGGTGAGGGGCTGATGGCTGTTTGCAGGCTGGTCAAGCCCCCTCCCAGTGGGGACCCTCACCCCATGGAGATTTGGCCAGCCAGGGTGAGGGGCTGATGGCTGTTTTCAGGCTGGCCACACCCCCTTTAGGGTGGGGGATCCCCACTGTTGCCTGCCCAGTCTGGGTGAGGGGCTGAGGGCCATTTACAGGCTGGCCAAGCCCCCCTGTGACAGAAGCTCCAAGCCTCTCCTTTTTTTCTTTTTTCTTTTTTTAATTCTGGGATTTATTTACCTTCTATAATTGAAACTTTGTTGCCTTCAGTGGAGCAAGCCTCCTGCTTGCTTCAGCTCCGTGGCTGCTGGCTGCCATCTTGGTTGGGTTAATTTGCATATAGTCACTCTGATTGACTGGTGGGCATGGCTTAAGGCGTAGTGAAGGCATTGCCAATTTGCATGTTGTCTTTTATTAGATTAGATATTAGTCTAAAATCTAGGTGTTCAATTGCTGGGCTTAAACTTTAAGCATTTCGGGGAACACTGGGCCAGCAGATTGATTCAGACTGTTGGAATTCATAATTTGGCTCTTAGGATCACAGTGTTTATGTTTTACTAGAGATGGCCAATTTTCATTCTCTTCTGTTATTGGATATCTCCGTATCCTGTGGATTCCTTTCTCACTTTTTTTTGAAACCCTCTTTAACTTATGTTTCTGTTACACTATCTCCTTATTCTTGCCCATCTTTTTTCATTTCTTTAGCTTCTTATAAATGAACTCCTTCATAGACCTAACTTAAATATTATGTTGCTTAGTATTCCATCATTGGCTCTTTTCTCACATTATCTTCTTTTTCTCAGTAATATCCCCTCTGATTTTTTATATTATTTATATAATGACATTGCACCCTATGTACCTCCAGAAATTTCTTTTTTCTGTGATCTTGATTTATGCATCACTTACCTTTTAGACAAATCATCCTGTATATTATATGAGTATTTATCAATATAGCCTCAACAAAATTCACTATTTTTCTCCAACTATTATTACCTTTCTGTATTTTTACCTTGATTAAGAGCAACATCTTATTACCCAAGTTAAAAACTCAAAATTGATCCTCAGTCCCTTTCCTCCCACTCACAATTAAGTGCTCACTCTATTAGTTTTCCATTGCTACTTTAATAAATTGACACAAATATAGCAGTTTAAACAGCACAGGTTAAAAGTCCAAAATGGGCCTTACTGGGTCAAAATCAAAGTTCTGGCAGGGCTGTGTTTCTTTCTAGAGGATCTAAGGGTGAATCCGTTTTCTTTTTTTTTCCAGCTTCATCTAGATGCTGACCATATTCCTTGGCTTGTGACCTCCTTTGGTCTTCAAATCAAGAGAAATAACTGGTATAATATTTCTAACATTGCATAACTATGACACTTGTCCAAAGTCACATATCCCTCTAACTTTGACTCTCTGGATTTCACCTCCATTTTTTAAGACCCTTGTGATTATATTGGCTCATCCAGATAACCCAGGATAACCTCCATATTTTAAGTTCAGCTTATTTGAAACCTTCATTCCACTGGCAACCTTAATCCCTGTGCCATTTAAGATAATAAATTCACAGGTTCTGTGGCTTAGGACATAGACATCTTTGGGGGACCTTTATTCTGTTCTAGCACAATCACCAAATTCTGTGCTACTATCTCCTGAATCTGTTTCCAACTCTACTCTTTTTGTTGCCACATTAATTCAGCCCTTATAATTTATAGCTTCTCTTAATACAATGTATCCTAAACTAATTTGTTTCCATACTTCTGATAGCACCTTCCTCTAGTTAGTCTTCTACATAGTTGCAAGAGTTTACATACTAGAACACAAATCTAATTATGATAGTGTCTACTTAAAAACATTTAGCCAAGCTATAAGACCATTTATGATGCAAAATATGCCAGTCTTCTTCCATACCCAATGTTCACCACCTACTACACTAAGTCATATCAAATGATTTACCTTTCCTTAGATGTGCCATGCTCTGGCATATGTCTTTGTTTCGGAATATACCGCTTGAAATGCCTAACCCCCAATTTCCAACCAACCTTTTTTATTTATTTGTTAATGTTTCATATTTTGTCATCTATTTAAAATATCTCTTCTTCCATGTTTCAGTAAATCAATATGTCATTTGTGATCCTCTAGAATTTTGCATATTCATTTTCTCTTATTATAGTGAGTTGTAATGATTTACTTCCACTGACATATGAAGTTCTTAAAGGAAGGGACCAAGTCTTACTCATGTTTTCTCCAAGAACTATTATTGTGGGAACTTTTATTGAGTGTATATTACATACTGGATAGTGCACTAGGCCCTTTTGAATGGAGTTTCTCTTTTGATCCCTTATATTCCTTTGAGGTAGATATTAAAACACTAAGAAATCTGGGATCTGAGTAGGTAAGCGACTTGTTCAATCTCACATAACTAGGAAGTGTTGGAGCTGAGATTTAAACCAATGTCTCTGTGATTGCTAGGCCTAGGTTATTTCAACCTGAGTTAGAAAAACTATTATGGTCTTAGTGTGGAGTGAGATGTTCATCATGAAAAGCCTGAGAAATAAATATGCCCTCAGTGTGAATCTCAGTCTCAGGAATATAAATGACTTTGCCTTAATTGGTGCTGTGGGCCTTTTCCTGAAACTTTGGAATAATCTATATATATAAAAGGCTAATATGCAAAGTGTCCCCTCAGGAGTTCAACCGGGAGACCAGGAGTTTGATCACTCACTATGATGTGCGCTGACCACCAGGGGGTGGCGTGGAACATGGTGGGTGACCATTGGCAGCAGCGAGGTGCTGAGGGAGCGAGAGAAGGAGAAGGCAGGAAGGCAGGGTTGGGGGGGACCGCATGGTGGTGGTGCACGGGCAGGCCATAAGGGTAGGAGGAGTGGGGGAGGCAAGGAGGCGGGAACATGATTGGACCTGATCACCGGCCAGACCTATGTAAATTTTAACATACATGTTTTATATGCATAAAATTGTAATCATCTATCCTATATAATAAAAGGGTATTATGCAAATTGACCAAACGGTGGAACGACTATTCGTATGACATGCACTGACCATGCTCAATGTAGGAGCTGCCCCCTGGTGGTCAGTACGCTCTGGTGGGCAGCGCTAAGGATGTCCAAGGGGAGTGGGCCTACGCGATCAGTCAGACATACCCCAAAGGCTCCCAGACTGCGAGAGGGTACAGACTGGACTGAGGGACCCCCCCACCCCACCCCGAGTGCACAAATTTTGTTCACCAGGCCTCTAGTTTATTGATAGAAGGACTATCAGGTTGTTTCAAAAGATTGGTTGTTGTGAATGATGCTGTAATAAAGACAGGGGTACAATATTTCTTTGAAATATAGACTTTATTTCTTTTGTATATGTACCCATAAGTGGGATGCAAGATGTGGTAATTCTATTTTTAATTTTTGAGGAACCTCCATAGTGTTTACCATAATGGTTGTCCCAATTTATATTGTCACCAACAATGTACAAGACTTCCTATTTTTTACATCCTCAGCCATACTTGTCATCTTTTGTCATTTTGATAACAGCCATTCTAACAGGTGTGAGGTGATATTTCACTATGGTTTTGATATGCATTTTCCTGATGAATAAGAATATTGAATACCTATCCGTGTACCTCTTGGCCCTTTGTATGTGTTCTTGAAAAAAATTCTATTCAGATTTTTTGCCATTTTAAAATATTGCATTATTGTTATTATTGCCTTTGAGTTATATGAGTTTCTGATATTATCTGGATATTAACACCTCATCAGCTATATGGTTTGAAAATTTTTTTCCACTTCATAGGTTGCTCTTTCATTTTTGTTTTACTGTGCAGACTTCTTAGTTTGATGTATTCCCAATTGTTTATTTTTGTATTTTTTGCCTGTGATTTTTATGTCGTATATAGACAATATTTGCGAAGACTAATGTCAAAGAGCTTTTCCCTGTTTTTTATTTTTCATAGAAATTTTATGGTTTCAGGTCTTACATTTAAGTCTCTAATTAGTTTCAGATTGATTTTTGTGTATGGTATAATATAAAGGTTCAATTTCATTCTTATACATATGCATATCTAGTTTTCCCATTACCATTTATTAGAAAAACTATCATTTTCCCATCACATACTCTAAGTGCCCTTGTGAAAGGCTAATAGTTGACTGCATATGTGTGTTTTTATTTCTATGCTTTCATTCTGTGTTGGTTTATGTGTCTGTTTTATACATCAAAACCACATGGTTTTGATTCTGTGACTTTTTTTAGAGCTAGTTTTATTATTAAGTGATATTAATACACATTTGTAAAGGATTTCATTTTTGTTGCCTCTAAAGCATATACTTGTTTTGTTTTCCACACTGAACACATAAGAATATCAATCCGACGTGTCTAATTTTAATCTTAACTGACACCCTTGCCCATTTAAAAAAGGAAGGCGGGAAGGAAAAAAGGGGGAGGGGAGCAGTAATTTACAGCAGCTTCAAAACAACAACAGCTGAAGCTTAATTCTGCATGAGCCAGTAATTTCAGGATAGTAAATATTCTGCAATTAGGAAGTTTAGCATATTCACATTATCTAGATAGATTTGCTGTAATATATATATATATATATATATATATATATATATATATATATATATATATATTAGACATTGTATTCCAGGGATGGGAAAGGATAAAAAGCCCTGATTATTTTACCCTCCCTGGAATCAAACCAAATTCTACTTACTCTCAACATTTGGGAAGGCAGATTCCTATGACTTTTAAATATTGTTTGAAATCAGCAAGTGTGATACCTCCTGCAGACACAGGCTGCTTTAGAATTCAAAATATAGAGTGAGGTCAGCAGATCTCTCTTTTCTGGAATAGATGAGTATGAATCATGCTGGGTTCCTGGGAAGACAAGATTTCCCTTGGACTGCATGCAGCTGAGCTGGACTAAAGCCAAATCACAGAGCTTTGCAGACAGACCAAGGTCAGTGGGTTTACCTTCCGGGCATGGAGGAGCATGTATTTTTTCAGGGTTGACAGAACTGCTTCAACCATGGTTGAGAGGGCTGGAGCTGACTAACTGGGTCATCTCAGAATTTGCTTTTGGATGTGTTCAGCGAGCTTGTTACTCAAGGTACGTGGTGCTGATAGCAGGATCAAGGACAAATGAAGCTGTAGCCAAATCCAGAGGGTTACAAGGATATTACCATGGCCATAGTTAGTGAATCTGTCAACTTGAAATGGGCTTGCCTTTGCAAAATGGCCTTCCTTGGTTTGGGGCTCCACTGGGATCTCACAGTCTACTACGTGAATCCCAGAGCTCCCAGAAAGGCACTGTTGTCCATTGATGGCTGCCAAATTATTGTTGCTGATAGGGGGATATGAATAAGGGATCTCCTATTCTACCACATTGCTGATGTCACCTCTCTCATGTTTCACAGTGTTCAGTGTAGAGATTCTATACATTTTTCATTAAATTTATTTCTTAGTCCTTTCTGCTTTTGAATGCTACCGGAGATAACCTTTTAAAAGCTTATTTTTGCAGTTTTGTTTGCTAGTAGATTAAAAACAGCATTTTTATATAGCTTTTGTATTCTATAAATTTTCTAACTCAAATTTTAATTTTACAAGTTGCTTTGTAGATTACTCAGAATTTTCTATGTAAACCATTGTGTTGTCTGCTAATAGAGTTTAACTTCTATTCCCAAACCTAGATCTTTATT
Organism: Myotis nattereri; assembly: GCF_964212035.1. Taxonomy (NCBI): domain Eukaryota; kingdom Metazoa; phylum Chordata; class Mammalia; order Chiroptera; family Vespertilionidae; genus Myotis; species Myotis nattereri. The sequence continues at coordinate 130,695,698 of NC_138078.1, read as the reverse complement.
TAATTTTATTTTACTGGCTAGGTCCTCCATTTAAACCCTTTCCTTTTTGGAAGCCTTATGTAAAAAATATTCAGTATTTCACAATTGTCATATTAGTCATACATTTTCATAGGTGCCTTTTATTGGGATGAGGAAGTCTCCATCTATGTTCAGCTTATTAAGAGTTTTTTAAATAATAAATGAGTGTTAAATTTATCAAATACTTTTACTGAATATATCCATATCCAAATTATATTTTTTTATTTATTTTGTTAAGATGATGAATAACATTTGTTGGTTTCTTAAAAATAGAATATGATCATATTTCAGTACACAATTTCTATATGAACAAAAAACACCACAGTAAAATAATAACAAAAAACATGGTATTTTATTTGCAATGCATGACAAATGGTTAATATTGTTACTTGTAAATCATCTATTAAAAACCATTAACAAAGAAACTAATAATCCAAGGGAATTGGGGAAAAAATAAAATGAAATAATACAAATGATGATTAAGAATATATAATTACTAGAGGCCCAGTGCACGAATTTGTATACCAGTGGTGTCCCTTGGCCTGGCCTGCAGGATCAGGCCGAAACCAGCTCTCCAACATCCTCTGAGAGGTCTTGGATTGAGAGAGGGCATAGGCCAGGCTGAGGGACCCCAATGGTGCACAATCAGGGCTGGGGAGGGACGCAGGAGTTTGGTCAGCTGGGGAGGGACCACGGGAGGGCTCCAGGGTGTGTCTGGCACATCTTGTTCAGTCCAGATCAGCAGGACCCCAGCAGCAAGCTAACCTACTGGTCAGAGCATCTGCCCCCTGGTGGTCAGTGCACATCATAGAGATTGGTTGACTGGTTGACTATCTGCCTCCTGGTGGTTAGTGCACATCATAGCAAGCAGTTGAGTGGCCTTAGCATATCATTAGCATATTGCACTTTGATTGGTTGAATGGCTGACCAGTTGACCAGACAGCATATTAGGCTTTTATTATATAGTACTAGAGGCCCAGTGCACAAAATTCATGCACTGGGGGGGGGTGTCCCTCAGCCCAGCCTTCACCCTCTCCAATCTGGGACCCCTTGGGGAATGTCCGACTGCAGGACTGCTGGCTCCCAACAGCTCGCCTGCCTGCCTGCCTGCCTGATTGCCCCTAACTGCTTCTGCCTACCAGCCTGATAACCCCCTAACCACTCTCCTGCCAGCCTGATTGACACCTAACTGCTCCCCTGCTGGCCTGATTGCCCCCAACTGCCATCCCCTGCTGGCCTGGTTGCCCCCAACTGCCCTCACCTGTGGCCATCTTATGAACACATGGGGTGACCATCTTATGCAAGGGTGTGATGGTCAATTTGTATATTACCTCTTTATTGTATAGGATTGTCTGGCCAGTGTGGCTAAGTGGTTGAGCCAGAAGAACGCAGTTAGATTCCTGGTCAGGGCAAATGCACAGGTTGCTGGATCAATCTCCAGTAAGGGGTGTGCAAGAGGCAGCTGATCAATCAATCTCTCATGTCATTGATGTTTCTATCTCTCTCTCCCTCTCCCTTGCTCTCTCTGAAATCAATAACATTAAAAAAATAATATATGATGATTAAGATTATGTGATAATTGAGCTGAACAATGACAGAAGAATTATTTCTCTGGTTGATTTTTAATTGTGAACCAACTTGAGTTATGCAGTAGGTCCTCAGGTTATATCGGAGATCCGTTCCTACATTGCGACGTAACGTGATTTTTGCTGTAAGTCGGAACTCACCTGCATAAGCACCTATGTCACTCACATGGAGCACATACACAGCAGTAATGAAGTGAAACAGTAAAAAAAAAAAAAAAAAAAAAATTAAAAGAAAGATAACAATTCCTGACCTTTACTTGTAAATAAATAATAAAAAACATAAAGCATATATGTACATATGTCAAAATGACAGAAATTTTTTTTTAAATAAATAAACTAGAAGCCCATTGCATGAAGATTCATGCAAGAATAGGCTTTCCTTCCCCTGGCTGCCGGCATGCAGCGGGCTTGCTCTGGCAGTCTGTGCAGTGGTGGCAAAGGCGGGGAGGACTGGAGAGATTGGGTACACTAGTGCGTTTCACTTTCCCATTGTGAAAATGGGATGCAACTTGCCCCCTTCTTCATCCTCTTCCTCCTCTGCCCTCCGCCTCCTGCCCTCCCTCACTCCCTCCATGCCCATTGCCCCTCCCCTGTTGATTTGGCAAGATAGGGAGGAGGGAGATCTGATAATTTGGGTTACTGTGTAGATGGCCTCTTTCATCAATTCAAAACAAAGCTGAACCGCCTGCTGCTGCGACCACAGCTGCCATCATCACCCCTTGGCTGGCCTGGGGCTCCTGGGGCACACTAACTGTGCACCAAGCAAGTTCCCGCATGCATCAGAGCCCTCAGGGCTGCTCCAACGCTAGGGTTTTGTTTACCAGAGCAGCGGGGCAGGGGTAGGGTTGAGGGAGACAACAGACACTGGGAGCTACGACCTCAGGCACCAGAGGGTTTCCTCTGAGGCTGGGGACTGGGCCACAGGTCGGCTGCAAGGACGGTTGACAGGTGTGGAGTGCAGCAGGGAGGCCCTGAGAAGGTGCGCTGCCCAGAGGCCCAGAGTGACCAGGGGACGGGGCCACCGCCAGCTTTGTTGGGTTAATTTGCATACTTGCTCCTGATTGGCTGTGGGGCATCACGAAGTGATGGTCAATTTACATATTTATCTTTTATTAGATAAGATGGGAGATGGCGATCTAACAACAAAACGACATACATTGAGTCTGACATAACCCGAGTACTGTCTGTATATTTACTAAAACTCACTTGGTCATTTTTCAGAAAAGAGTTAACATTGTAGTCCAGAGACTGCTATCATTAGAAAGACTTGCTTGTATGGTTGGCCATTGGCCAGTGTTTGTGAACTTGGATTTTGGGAAGGCTCTCTCCACTCTAATTGATAGAATGGCTCACTGTGCTTAAATTGTATGTACAAACAATATGCTTATGCTGGATATCTGCTATGTACTAGGCAGAGGTTGGCTACATGATCAGCCCCCAATGAAAACCCTTGGCATTGAGTCTATGATGAGATTTTATGGTAGAAAACATTTCACACATTTTTTACAACTCACTGCAGGAATTAAGCACATCCTGTGCGACTTTACTAGAAGAGGAGTCTTGGATGCTAATGCCTAGTTTCTTCTGAAGTTTGCCCCACAGGCCTTTTCCCTTTGCTGATATTGCTTTGCAGCCTATGCCTGTGTTTGTGCCTGTTTTCATGAGGGATATTGGTCTATAGTTTTCCAGTAATATTCTTGACAGATTTTGATATCAGAGGTATGCTGGTCTTATAAAATGAGTTGAGAAGTATTTTTTCCTCCTCTATTTTTGAAACAATTTGTGTGAATATGACATTATTCCTTCTTTAAATGTTTTATAAAATTCACTAGTGAAGACATCAGAGCCTGATGTGTGTGTGTGTGTGTGTGTGTGGTGCGGGGTAATTTAAACAATTCCACATATATTGTTTATTTACAAATTAAATTTTTTACAGATATTAAGCTTAGTCTATTAATTTCTGATTTCTAATTAGGTATATATATATTCCTGTGGCGATACAGTATGTAAGACATCAATTCTTTAAAATTTATTGAGTTTTTCTTTATGACTTGAAACAAAGGTTACTTGAAAAATTAAGACCTGTAGAAAAAATTCATCTGGCTGTTTTCGTAAGTAGATTTTTTGTCACAGAGCCATGCTCATTTATTTCAGTACTAGTGACCCGGTGCATGGATTTGTGCACATTGAAAGGAAATTAATTAGAAGGTGGATGGAAAGGTGGGACTGGGCGAGATGGGCCAGACACAACCTGGACCCAACCTCTTGCTGTCCTTCCCCATCATCTGCGGAGTGAGCAGGGTCCCTCTAGCAGGTGGGCTCCCTTGGCCTGGCCTGTGGGGGTCGGGCTGAAACTGGCTCTCTAACATCCCCTAAGGGGTACCAGAGTGCAAGACGGCACTTTGAAAAGTTGCTGTCATACAGAGTGTGGAACACAAACAGAAGTGTGCAGTAAACCAGATTTGGGCTGACAGTGCCCCAGCAACAACCTAACCCATGGCCGAAGGTAGAATTGTGTGGCCCCGTGAGTAATTGTGCTCCCCCCTCTCTGGTTTCGGGGTGCATCACCACCGCTGCCAAGTCACTGCAGCTCAGCAGCTCCTGCGTTGAGCATCTGCCCCCTGGTGGTCAGTGCACATCATAGCAACCAGTTGGACATTGGACAGTCAGATACTTAGCATATTAGCCTTTTATATATATAGATTTTTTGTGACCAATTTGATGTTATAATGGCAGAGTTGAGTACCTGTGAAAGAGACCTTATAACCCAGAAAGCCTAAAACATTTACTAGATCTCTGGTTCTGGAGAAAATTTTACAGACCCCTCATCTAGAATGTAGTCAATTTTGGTAAATGTTCATTGTGTGCATATAGAAAACTCTCTCCCCTACCTCCCTATATTTATTTCTCTTCCCCTCTCTATCTCTTTACACACACACACACACACACACACACACACACACAAACACATGTACACACAGAGAATAGATCAAACATATAATTGATTTTTCAAATAATTGTTGTCATTTTATTTTTGTATTTTTCAGATTTAAAGTTATATTCATGTTAAAAATCTACCCTATTGATTTATCTTTGTGTTTTCATCAAATTTTGCTTCATGTATTTTCAGGCTCTGCTGTCTAGTTCTACAGGTTCAATCTAGGTGGAACATTATTTATATCATGTTAAAGTATATTTATTTATATCTATCAACATTCTATACTTCAAATTTAAAATATTGTGCAATTAACATTAGTGTACTGGCTTGATTTAGTTAGTATTTGCCTGGCTGTCTTTTTATATCACTATTTCAAACATTCTGTTGTTTTCTATTTTGCCTTTAAAAAAATTTTATTGAGTGTTTTTTGGGTTACATTGGTTAATAAAATTATATAGGTTTCATGTGTACAATTCTATAACACCGCATCTGTATATTATGTATTGTATTCACCACCCCAAATCAAGTCTCCTTCCATCACCATTTATCTCCTCTTAAACCCTCTTCAACTCCTCCCCCACCCCCATCCACCTCTCCCTCTGGTAATCACCATACTATTGTCTGTGTTTATGAGTTATTTTCTTTGCTTAATCCTTTCAACTTTTTTACCTAGGCCCCCAACACCCCTCCAATCTGACAGCTGTCAGTCTGTTCCCTGTATCTGAGTCTGTTTCCATTTTGTCTCTTAGTTTATTTTGTTCATTATATGCCACATATAAGTGAAGTCATATGGTACTTGTCTTTCTCTGACTGGCTTATTTCACTTAACATAATGCTCTCGAAGCCCATCCATGCTGTCACAAAAGTTAAGATTTCCTTTTTAGTGGCTGAGTAGTATTCCATTGTATAACTGTACCACAGTGTTTTTATCCACTTATCTGATGGGAACTTGGGCTGCTTCCAAATGTTTGCTATTGTAAACAATGCTGCAATGGACATTGGGGTGCATATATGCTTTCTAAATAGTGTTTTAAGTTTCTTCATATATATTCCCAGAAGTGGAACCACTGGGTCATAAGGCAGTTCCATTTTTAATATTTGGAGGTAACTCCATACTGTTTCCACAATGGCTGTATCAATCTGCATTCCCACCAACAGTGCCCAAGGGTTCCCTTTTCTCCACATCCTCACTACCACTTGAGGTTTGTTGACTTATTGATGATAGCCATGCTGATAAGTGTGAGGTGATATCTCATTGTGGTTTTAATTTGCATTTATGATGATTAGTGACATTGAGCATCTTTTTATATGTCTACTGGCCATCTGTGTGTCCTCTGTGGAGAAGTGTCTATTCAGGTCCTTTGCCCATCTTTAAATTGGATTATTTGTTGTTTTTTGACTGTTGAGTAGTATAAGTTCTTAATATATTTTGGATAGCAACCCCTTATCTGATATATCACTGATGAATACGTTCTCCCATTCAGTGGTTTGTCTTTTTATTTTGTTGATCATTTCCTTTGCTGTGCAAAAACTTTTTAGTTTAATGTAGCCCCATTTGATTGTTTTTTTTTTTTCTTTTGTTTGCTTGTCCAAGGTGATATATCAAAAAAAAATATTTTTATGAGAAATGTATAAGATTTTACTGCCTATGTTTTTTTCTGGAATTTTTGGTTTCAAGTCTAGCATTTAAACCTCTAATCTATTTTGAGTTTATTCTCTATACGATGTAAGAAGGTGGTCTAGTTTCTTTTTCTTTTTCTTTCTTTCTTTTTTTTTTTTTTGCACATATCTGTACAAACTTCCTATGTCCACTTTATTATTATTATTATTATTTTAAGTTTTTTTAAAAATATATTTTATTGATTTTTTACAGAGAGGAAGGGAGAGAGATAGAGAGTCAGAAACATTGATGAGAGAGAAACATCGATCAGCTGCCTCCTGCACATCCCCCACCGGGGATGTGCCCGCAACCCAGGTACATGCCCTCGACTGGAATCGAGCCTGGAACCTTCCAGTCCACAGGCCAACGCTCTATCCACTGAGCCAAACCAGTTTCGGCCCTAGGTCCACTTTTTGAATAAACTATCTTTACCCCATTGCATGTTCTTGTCTCATTTTTCAAATATTAATTAACCATAAAGACATGGGTTTATTTCTGGGGTCTCTACTCTGTTTCATTGCGTTGTTGTATTTCCTGATTCATTTGTTTTACATTTGTTGTTGTTGTTGTTTTCTTTCTTGATCTCACTGTTAACCTATTCATTGTTTAGTAACAAAATTTTTCCCTCAATGTCTTTGTGTGTTTTTCAATTTATTTCTTGTGATTGTTGTCTAGTTTCATACCAGTATGGTCAAAAAAGATGCTTGATATGATTTCAATCTTCTTAAATTTATTGAGACTTGGATTGTATCTTAACCTGTGTTCTGTTCTAGAAAATGTTCCAGGAGCATTTGAAAAGAATATATATTCCCCTGCCTTGGAGTGAAATGCTCTGAATCCCCATTTCCTATTTTCCTTGAATTTAATTCTTCTTTTCAACACAAACAGAATCTGTGGTCTTTGTTGGGTAACAGGTATAATTTGATACATCCTCCTTTCTTGGAGCAAGGAACATCGCCCAGATTCAGCTTCATGCAATGAGCTCATTCTGATCCTCACGAGTTGAATGCTTCTTTCACTTCACAAGAGTACAATGAATCTCTTTCTATTTATTTTCCTGTGATTTCAGTCCCATTTACCCATTATGGGACTGAATTAGATCTCCCCCCCAAATTCATATGTTGAAGTTCTAAACCCCAGCACCTCAGACTATGACTATATGCAAAGTTTATCTTTGAAAGGGGTAATTAAGGTAAAATGAGGTCATATGAGTAGGGCTCAATCCAATATGCCTGGCATCCTTATAAGAAGAGATTAGTACAGAGACATGCACCTAGGATAGATTGTGTGAAGATATAGGAAGGTGATGACCCTTTATAAACCAAGAAAAGTGGTCTTCAGAAGAAACCAACTCTGCTGATCCTTTGATCTTGAACTTCTAACCTCCATAACTATAATGAAATAAAGTTATATTCTTTATGCTACCCAGCCTGTTGTACTTTTTTTATGGCAGCCCTAGTAAACTAATACACCCACTTTATATTTCTTTTCCATTTTTGCCACACATATTTTATTTTTCTAATCCAGTTTTAACTTTTTATTTAAAATGAAAACTCAATTAATTCTATGTGGGTTTGGTGGTAGGTAGCTTTGAAACTGAACTTCCATGTTGGAAGCTACCCATTGTTTTCACTATCAGAAAAGTGTAAACAAGGAACGCATAAGGCTGGTGGACCTTGAGCTCTGGCAAGGGCCAAAGCTATGCACCAATTGTTTAGTCGAGACAATGGTGGCTCAAGCAATTTTCTGACCACATAGTCTCAAAGTAAATCTTTTCTAATATTTACTGACCTTTAAGGTAGTCTGCCTAAGGGAAATATGTGTATCTAAAATTGAATAAAAGATTGGCAGGGCCTGGGCACCTGTGAAGCCTTTCCTCTTAAGAAAGACTCTCCCCCTGGCCCCCTGTTTCCAAATTCATATTTCTGGTCTAGTCTCATCAGATCCTGAAACCAAGCCATGCAGGACGTGTCTTTTCACACTTCCAGAAGAATTTTGATAGAAGCTCAGCCTCTCTTCTTTGTTAAACTTTCAATCTGGATATTTCATGTATTCTTTGAGTGAGGTAGTAGGATTAGAACACATTTTGCTTTTCAAAACATCCAGAAGGCAGGAAACTTGATGGTCATTTTTGTATCCCTAATGTACCTAACACAATGCCTGTTGTGTTATTATATTCGATACTTCTGGTAAATTGACTAATGGAAAGACGACTAGCCTGTGAGTATGGTGATCTTGGTTCTCTCATAGCCATGTATCTCACTAATTGTGTAAGTCAGTTAACTTCTCTGGGCTTCATTTTTTCTACACCATCACAATTTGTGTTAGGTCCTTCCTCTTGGGTTAAAATATTACAAATCTATATGTGTCTGAAAAAAATATGTCCAGTCTATCCAAGGTCACATAGATGAAGTTAAACAGTCCTGGAGTGTAATTTCTCCCTTGGTTCTCCCCACTTACTTTGAAATCAATGACCAGTCTTAAGCACACCTCAGAAGCAACTGTACAGCCCACCATTAGTCCCCAATTGACTAAACAAATTTGGACTTAATAAAACTTACTTTTGCTAATGGCAGGTAATGAAAGAATCAGAATCTCCCAGAGACCACAGGCTTCATTTCCCTTCATATTTTACTAGCTGGATCAGCAGTTACTGCTATACTTAAGCTGTCTAAGGCTAATAGCCCTGGAACTGAGAAAAAATACTTCACTTACTGTTTTACAGCAGTCACTGTCTGATAATCACAAAATGGTTTCTGGGTCAGTTATGGACCCTTAAGGTAAGGATGCTAGCTCAAATAACAGGACAATAGAGTACTTTAATAAAGAGATTTCTATAAAATGTTCAGAGGCACTGGTCTTAAAATTGCAACAGATTTTCTATTTTGCCAGCTCCTACCTAAACTAGGTGCTCTGTGATATATATTTATTTTAAAAGTATAACCGAAGTCCACTAATGTAAATGGCAAAAATACTTGAATGCCCCCATTAAGATAAGAACTGTTAAGCAAATTATTTATGAAGATGTGTGCACAGACTGTTAATTCTTTACATAAAGGCTCTGTCTTTGAGGGAGTTTAATTAAAATTCCCATACACATGCAGCTCAAGTGCCAGAAGGGTTTCAGCTAGAAATCTCTTCTTAGAATGAAGGGATCAATATATTTTAGAACCTCTTTTTTAAAAAAATCAGTACTCAATGTTTATAATTAAAGTTTAATGAGGGTTTTGTCCTCTAGTTAATCTATTTACAAGTCATAGGTTTGAAACTTTGGAATAAAGGAGCTTCTGCCTTAGAGTATATTATCTACTAGTTAACAGTGAGTTTTAAAAAGATTACAGCAAGGTATACACAACTCATTGACAAGTATCTGAGGCCTCTGGTCTGGCCATTTAGAAGTCACAGGGATACTGAGTGGGAAATTCAGTATAAGCAAAATTTTGCAGAGCTTTGGCATATCTATGCTTGATATTCCAGTGAGTGTTATGTGGGTCAAATTTAGCCTGTAGAGAGGTCAGTTTGTCTTAAGAGTTGAGTCCCAGGTTAGTGAATGTCTGTAGGAATGTGAGTTAGAAGCTTAGAATGAGGGGAGAATCTGGGAGAAAGGAGATCTCTTTCTCTAAGAGAAAAATATCTTAGGTACCAATTACTCTTTAACCATTTTTTTTTTTTTTGTGCCAGAAATTTCCACTGATAAAAATTAGTTATTTGGCATTATTCTTTCATTTATTCATTATTTATTTATTTTTATTGATTTCAGAGAAGAAGGGAGATGGAGAGATAGATAAAAATATCAATGATGAGAGAGAATCATTGATCTGCCAACCCCCGCATGCCCCACACTGGGGATCAAGCCTGCAACCCAGGCATGTGCCCTGACCAGGAATTGAACCGTGACCTCCTGGTTCACAGGTCAATGCTTAACCACTGAGCCAGCCTAGCCATTCATTTATTTTTAAACAAATATGTATTAGTTGTCAATATGTGCCAAGCACTATTTTACATACTGTGGTTGTAAGAGCAAAGAAAACACCCAGAAATTCCTACTGCCATAGAACCTACATTCTACAGGAGGATATAGGCAATAAACAAGATAAATATGTAAAATCTGGAAAAATAAAGCATGTGGGAGGGATTGTACAGTGGTTCAGTAGGATTTAAAATAGATAGGGTAGCCAAGGAAATCTTCTGAGAAAATGACATTTGAGCAAAGTATGTGAAGGAATGAACCATGCAAATATCTAAGGGCATCCTAGGCAGAAGGAAAAACAATTACAGAGGCCTCAATGTTTTCCAGGAATAACTAGCAGGCCAGTACAGCTGGATCAAAATGAATGAACAGAACCTTACAGACCTTTATAAAGAATGTAGCTTCTACTGTGAGTAATAGGGAGGTCCACTGCAGAGTGTGAGGCAGGGGATGCAAATATGGAAGCAAGGGGTCCACTGAACACACTACTACAGTATACAAAGTCAATGATAATGATGTTTTAGACCAGAATAGTAGCACTGGGGATTGTGGTGAAGGTAGATTCTGAGTATGTTTTGAAGTTAGAGCCAGCAGGATTTGTTGATGAAACAGATGCGAGTTGTGTGAGGTTGATAGGGGCAGAAATAGAATGTTGGGGACCAGCTATAATTGTAAGAAATATTAATCATGCTCTGCTAACCGTGATTGCTTTGTTCTGATTAAAGAACACACATTCTAACCTGGCTGGGAGTTGCACACAGGACCTGGGAGCTCACCTGGAAATGCAGCTCATCCTCCCCATCAGGGAGCTGCCTATTATCATGGAAAGATTAACAATCTTGTTGCAAAAACCAGAGCCCCCAGCCTTTTGCGTATTACCAGCCCTTTGAAGACCCCCAGCCTTTGCATACCCCCAGGCCTTTGCAAATATCCAGCCGGATTACCTATAAACTGCCCATGTGGCATACCCTTTTGCCTATCCCTATATAATCTTTGTCCTTCTTTGTCCTTCTATGGTGGGAGGCACAGCATTTTTGTAGATGACCTGCTGCTCTCCCATACTGCTGGCATTATTGGAATAAATGCTCATGTATGATTCAACCCTATCTCTGATTAATTGGCTCAGGTAGTGACAGGCAGCCCAAACCCAATGATTGTCCTGTTACAAGGTGTCAGGGAGTTATAGATGACATCAATATTTTTGCCCTAAGCAACTAGAGTTACCACTTTCTCTCAATTTCAGTCTATCATTAACCGATGTTGTGCCTTGTTCTTATGATTGCAAGACATCCACAGCAATAGCCACCAGGAAACTTTGAAAAGACACCGTTTTCTTACAAGTCCTGGAAGTTACATGGGGCCACATGATGAGGTCCATGTTTGTACAGCAGGGTAGGCCTGCATAGGAGGAGGGGGTTTAGCTGGGGATCTACTTTTAGTGGGGTTGCTGGTGGTGCTAGAGTTTCTTTTTTTTTGTTATTGTTCAGATTATTACAGATGTCCCTCTTCTCCCCCCCCCCCCATAGCTTCCCTCCACCCTGTTCCTACTCCACCCCAGGCCCTCGCCACCCCACTGTCCACATCCATAGGTACTGCATGCATGCATATAAAATCTTTGTCCAATCTCTTCCCGTACCCCTCCAAACCCCCTTCTCCCCGAGAATTGTCAGTCTGCTCCATTTCCATGTCCCTGATTCTGTTACATTTACCAGTTTATTCTGTTCATCTGATGCATTCTGCTGTCTCTTCTCCATACAACAGAAAGAGAAATCCTTTAAAATAGAAGTCATACTATGACAACCTTCTGCTATCTTCACTGTCATTAGTGAATGAAAGTTTTATCCCAAACTTGAAAAATCATAAAATGTTCATTGCTATTTCAATATCATGCTAAAGCACATTCCAAAAAGCCTGCTTGATTCTCCGTTGGCACATTTTCATCTGAGTGTAGCTTTATTGTCACAATTTATTTGACTGATAATCATCCACAACTATTAACAGTAAAATTGGTTTAGAGCTTCGGAAGATTAGAATTTAACCTATAGATACGGATAACTTGTTAGGATTGTGTAGCCTAGTAGTAAAGTAAGCCCCAAACAATTATGATTTTATTTTCCTGTAGATATCTAACTTGGTAGTCTTAGATATTTTTTTCTGACTATATAAATCCTTGTTTGTCAAATAATTTTTGAACTGGCTCTTCTTTCTTTCCTATTGGCTCCCTTATTAATGAAGTTAATAAAATGTTCACACATGCTTGCTCACTGTCCGTTTAAATAAAAACATTGTAATACTACCCATGATATTTAAAATAAAATGCAAACTCTTTATCATGGCCAAAGGTCCCTATGTGATCAGGTTGCTACAAAATACTCTGAGGTCATCCACTACCAGTCTGGCTTTCTTGCTGCTCTTAGAACACACCAAGCTATCTCTGATCTTAAAGCCCTTTTGATTCAGGATTTTTTGTTTGTTTTTGTTTCTTTTTATTTTTGTGAGTAGGGTGCAAGGGTGATTTCTTTCCTGGGTTCTTATACAGATGGATTAAAAAAATGAGGCCATAGAAAAAAGGTGGTAGGTAAGAAATACAGAAACTGTAATGTAAGCGGATTCTACCTCTAAAACTCCTAACTCTAAGTTTTTATTCCTAAGACTCTCTCTCCTGAGTAAGGAGAGACATAGGGGTCTCCTAAAGTGGGTGGCCACTGTTCTCTTTGTCTTGAGGTATTATATACTCTGGAGATCCTCTCCCTTTAAGACCCCCTGTGCTTTCCTTGTTGGTCACTCTGCTACATAGTACCGGTTTCAAAGGCCAAAGCCCAGTGGTGCCTCCCTGTTTCTTTCCCCTTATTTTGCAACATTCCTCTATTCTCTGTGAAAACATGCCCCTCCCTGCCCTTTGCCCGCCCCCCCTCCCATATCCTGTGTCTTTTCTTTGTCCTTCACATATTCATCTTATCTGTTCAAGTTGGAGTTACTTTTGATCTACCTTATGGTGCCTAGCAACATTATCCTGCCAAGCCTTGGGACTGAAACCGCTGGCTTCTTGGCTCAAAGAATAAAACAACCTCTTTTTTTCCTGGCCAGAGATGTTTTATAACCCCTATGGCTCTCCCAGCTGCTCAGGTCAGGGCTGCTTTAATTGTTAAGGCCAAGATGTCTCTATCTTCTATGGACTCCCTCCCTTCCTGTATTAAGCTAGCTAGTTAACCCTTATCACTTTCAATGTGCTATTCCATCTTCCTGGAAAGCTTTTCTCTCAGATTTCCATTTGGATCCATCTTTCACATGAGTCATGCCTCTGCTCAAATGTTAGTTCCTCATAAACAATTCAATGACTACCCTTCCCAAAATTTATCAAATACACACCACTTCTATAAACTCCTTAACCTGCTTTACTTTTCCCCCAACATTTCTCTTTGATCATTTTCAAACATATAGCATAATTTACAGGAATTTAGAGTGAACACTCATCTATCCACTGCTGAGATTCTACCATTAACATTTGTGATTGTGTCTGTTGGGGGCCAGATGTAAGCTGTCAAGGTCCTTGCACCTAAAGGGGCTAGCAAGGCTGAGACCCTTACCCACACAGTTTTCCCAGACTTGTTTGGATGGCGATTATCAGTAGAATGAGAACAGCCTTTCATGGCTTACCAAGAAGTCTGTAACTATTTACTGAGATATGCTGTACTGAGAACTTGTCCTTCTGCTGTGTCTCTCCCTTAGAGGTTAAGAGGAACAAAGAATACATTCCTCTTGACAGACCTCTGATTCAATGTGTTGTGTATAAATAGGATTGTGTGGCCAATAAAGTTGCTTCAGTTCCTCCAGAGCTGCAGTCTTCCCGATCCCACTTTCCTGTCTTTCTTTCTTTTCTCAATTCCCACCTCCCTGCCTCAGCCCAGCTCAACCTGTATGGCTGGCCCTGACATGTGTTCATTGTTTTTATGCTCCTCCTGCAATTTAAAACTTAGATGTGTAGTGGATTTGTCTGTTTGGAGCACTACTGTATCCTCATTGCTTGTAACAGTTCTTGATATGTAGCAGATGTGGTAGATTACAATACTGGTTTTAATTATTCAGTTAACTGTAGTAGTATTACACATCCATGTCCTTATCATTGCCTTAGGATGGATAGGTGGGTTATACTTAGCCACCCCTTTCCATTGGTCTTCATCATTTACTTTCTTTGGCCAATGAAATGCTTGCATATATGATGTGGGCACAGGTTTAAAATCTACTTTCAAAGTTGGGCTTACCTTCTTGTCTACTGCCATTGCTATAAGGACATGCCTCAGCTAACTGCTGTCTTTTTAGCCTAAATACTAGAATGAGAGACATTGTGAAGGTGACTTAAAAATCAATCTGCAGCTTGAATCAATTCTGTCGCTGCTGATTTACAGACCTTTGAGTGAGAAAATGAATATATTTTTTCTGCCTTTGAGATATTAGGGTTGTTTGTCATGTAACATTACTGCAGCAATAACTGATTTAGACACTAGATGTTCAATAAGTATTGCTAAATCAATGAATTATTGGTAGGTTTTTGTCACATGTTACATGATTGCAAAGTGCTGGGGATGACCAGCAGCCCCTAAATGACGGATGAACAGATTACTCCAACACAGTTTCACTGTGAAAGAGAGGGATAAGGGGTTGCCTGGCTCAAGGGTCCAAGCAGCCTCGATTGCCTACCTCATTAGACTTTTATTGTATGAGCAGTTTGAGATAAAGTTTGACTTTTAGATACAATCAGCAGGATAAGTAATCTTCGGAGGACACATGTGTTTGTAGTATCTTTTAAGTAAGGACACCTAGGGATTAAGATTAAGGATTCAAGTAAATACCTGGGTTCTGCACATGCACAGACTTGTTTGGAAAGGTCAAGGAATAATTAGGGGCGCCACCTTTTACACTCCCCTAAGTCTCCCCTAAATACTAGAATGGGAGACATTGTGAAGGTGACTAGTCAGAATTCCGATAAACAGGGCAGGAGGCCTTCTACACCCTTTCCTTTTCTCAGAATGTCCTCCTTACAAACTTTTCAACCAAGTCTCATGTTCTCCCCAACAACAAAGCAATTTGTTAAACTACCATTTATGCTTCACTTTGGCAATAATACTGAATTCCTATTTAGAATGTATTACTAAAGAGAATTTTAGTGTATGAGAGTGAGTTAGCTCTTCTTGCTGCCTTCATGAGTACATTGCTTTAATTTAGGATCTCCAAAAAAAGGTCTCTGAGATTGAGGGTTTGCAATATATAGTCATATTACCATTTGCAGTATATAGTATTTATTGAGGATCAATAGCTATGAGATGGAAGGAGAGAAAGTAGGGTTGGAAGAGGAAGAAATTGAACTTCATTGAAGGCTCAACAAAATCTCATCTAATCTTACTGGGAGCTCTGGATAGGGTATTGCCTTCATATCTGCTCAGGTACCAGATGTAGGATGTTGTGGGCATTACCTCAGTGGAGGTGACTGTATAATGAGGCAGACCCTGAAGACCCTGAAGAAACTGACAGTGGGAGGTTGTGTGCTGACACACTCCTGGCAGGTGGGCAGCATATCTTTCCTTGAAGTGTGATCTGAGCAGCATGTCTTTGTCTACCATATATTTAGCATTTTTCTGATTGGCCGTGAATACCCTGTTTGGAGCTATCAACAATCCACATCTTGTAGCTCCCTTGCTGGGGCTGGATGCCTTTGGTAAGGACCAAGATATGCACCTGGGTCTGCTTTTCCTAGCCCAGGGCCCAGGAGGAGATCAGGCAAAGACTCAAAGCCTCCAGAGATCAGCCTCTGCTTGCACTCTGATCCTTATCAGTCTTGATTGGCCTCAGGGTGGGGCGACTGACTGCCTTTCCCCAGGCCAAAACCACCGGGGTAGCAAAGTTCCATGGAGAACGTGACCTCTGCAGTAAGAGGGAATGACTCAGCACAGGAAAACCAGGGTGACTGCCCTCCTAGTTCCAACCACAGAACCTTCAACCCTGGACTCTCCTGACAGCTCCAGTCCACTCTTCCCTCCCTCTACTGGAGTCCAAGGTGAGTGTTTGCACACAAAATTTTCTGTGTTGGCCCTTTAAAAGGGTGACTGCATTTCCAGCCTCATATCTCCCTGGCAGACAGCAACCCTGTTGCTTTTCACAGCCAGGTCTTATGTGGGCACCTTTCTCAGTTCTGGTGCTCTGGGCTGTGTGTGTGTGTGTGTGGGGGGGCAGCTTGGGGTTTAGACTCCAGAGTTCTCAGTGGGAACCCCCCACAGCTGAGATATCCCTCCAAGACTTCAGCTGCTGCCTGTGGGAGCCCAGAAAGACCTCTCATTCCTCTGCACTTCCTACTAGTCTCTATGTGGTCTCCACTTTATACCCTTTTTATCAGGGTTCTCTCCAGCTAGTCTTCAGTTGATTTTTCAGAGTGATTTTTCTGTATTTCAGTTGTATTTATAGTTTGGTCCTGGGAGCATGTCAGTGTAGCTTCCACTTACCCTGCTGCCATTTTTAATTTTCATATCTAGCATTTTGATAAATGTTAGAACTGCTTTTACACAGACCAATTGAAATAAGTAGGTCTTGGAAGGAGCTCTAGATTTTGGGTTAAAGAGGTTTTCACTGTAATGGTGGCTATTGCAACAGCATCTGACTTGCTTAAGGCTGAATCTGAGGAATCTGGCACATGATAATGTCTAAGCACTGTTTTATAGTCACTGGGCTGATGATAAGGAATTAAACACAAAGAGCAAGACAAGACACACCAAGCAATAAAGTTAGGTAGCAGAGCAAGACATTTAACCTTTATTGGATTTTATTTTCATAAAGTCTGCAAACCAGTCTCAAGGATTATTTTGGGGTACTGTTTGGCACTTGCCTTACCAGTAGTTAGAGCCTAAGGCAATACATGTGCCAACATTTGCCAGAGACATGTTGGTATCTTTAAAGGTACATCAACCCTTTGTTTTTCAACCTAGCCTTAGTGACCAGTCCTTCTGAATGTTAAGGCCTCTTATGCTGACTGTTTAGGCTCTACACTACAACAGTTTCTGCGAAAGTTGAGGAAGGGTTCCAAAAACCTTTATGTCTTAGATCTAGCCTCAAAGTTATTGGTCACTGTCGTGCCCCTCAGATTTAGGCAGGCAGAGACTCATTATTATAGGAACTTTGAAATTATTAGATTGAAATAATTTATATGCCTACTAAAAGTAATGTTTAGCAATCAAGAAACATTAGAAAAACATCCAATAGTGCAATAACTATTTACCATTATGACATTAACTCTTTTAATTGATTACATTTAAATATATAGTTTAAGAAATAAAAAAGTAGTAAGAATCTACTTATATAAAAACCCTGGGTGGTGTTCATCACAACCACCAGAACAGTGACCAAGCGGAAGGAAGTCAGTCCTGCAGGGGCTGTCTTGGCAACAGCTACCCCCTCCCCCAAGCTGTTTTCTGGAGCTGTTTCCTGTAAGGCCGGGGTTTGAGGCAGGAACCCACCCTGGGAGCGTGGAGGCATCTCTTTCTAAAGTGTGCTGTGCGCCAGCACGGCCAGGGGTGAACCTGAGTGGGGGCGGCTGAAAGGCCTAGAAAAGACAGACAAAAGAATGAAAGCCAGGTCTCGGTGGGATGCTGCTTCTCTGAGAGACAGTGACCACGCCCACAGCCATGCCTTTATTTTATAGCAGAAGCTACAAGGCAAAGGGCATGACCAAGATGTTTACAACATTCTCCTGGGTTTCAATCCTACTCAACTACATGCACCTGAACTCTATCAAGCCTACATCACTCAGGCACGTGGGGCCACATGTTCGGAACATAGGTTCAAGCTTACAACTACAGCTGTTGGCTATAATTGTGCTGGGAGGGCCCTGCCCTCCAAGCTGGGACTTGAACGTGGCAAAGAGAGGACTGTGCCCTCTCATCAGTCCAAGGCTTGAAGCTGTCCAAAACACTGTAACGGCTCCCCACAATACGTTTTAATTCTGTTTCTTTGTTACTAATGTTGTGGCCCCACCCCATAACAAACAAACAATTTCTGGAGGGTGAGGCCCAGGAATCAGGATTTTAAAAAGATTCCCCGGTGATTCTAATGTGCAGCCAAGGTTGAGAACCACTGCTATAGATAATATTAAAAATATATCTAAACGTGCAATTCTTTGTCCAAAAAATGAGCATGTTCAAAAATTAAATGAAGAAAATTTGGATATACTCGATGGAGATTTTCACACATATTTGGGTGATGATTCCATTGATTCCACAGATGATGCTGAAAAGGAAAATTTTCCCATCGAATTTCTTAATAGTATTACTCCTTCGGGAATGCCATGTCATAAATTAAAATTGAAAGTGGGTGCAATCATTATGCTATTGAGAAATCTCAATAGTAAACGGGGTCTTTGTAATGGTACCAGATTTGTTATCAAAAGATTATGACCTAACATTATCGAAGCTGAAGTATTAACAGGATCTGCAGAGGGATAGGCTGTTCTGATTCCAAGAATTCATTTGTCCCCATCTGACACTGGCCTCCCATTTAAATTGATTCGACAAAGGTTTCCCGTGATGCCAGCATTTGTGATGACTATTAATAAATCACAAAGACAAACTCTAGACAAAGTAGCCATTTTCCTACCTGAACCCATTTTTGCACATGGTCAGTTATATGTTGCTTTCTCTTGAGTTTGAAGAGCATGTGATGTTACAGTTAAAGTTCTAAGTACTTCATCAAAAGGAAAATTAGTCAAGCACTCTGAAAGTGTTTTCACTCTTAATGTGGTATACAGGGAGATATTAGAATAAGTTTAATCACTTTATCAGTCATTGTTTGCATCACTGTTGTTTTTATATCATGTTTTTGTTGTTTTCATCATGTTTTTGGCATTTTTATATCATGACTCTGTTGTTGTTATATCCTTTTGTTACTGTTTATTTATTAATAAATTTATATATGATTTTCATATACATTTTACTAATTTCCTTTCATCTCTCACACTTCTATTATAGAGAAAGGGCAAATAGAATATTAAAATATCTCTTCTAATTAATTCCCATTTTTAAAAAATATATTTCATTGATTTTTTACAGAGATGAAGGGAGAGGGATAGAGAGTTAGAAACATCGAGGAGAGAAAAACATTGATCAGCCGCCTCCTGCACACTCCCCACTGGGGATGTGCCCACAACCAAGGTACATGCCCTTGACCGGAATCGAACCCGGGACCCTTGAGTCCCCAGGCCAATGCTCTATCCACTGAGCCAAACCGGTTAGGGCAATTAATTCCCTTTTAATGTGCACAAATTTCGTGCACAGGACTACTAGTTGTATAATAAAGAAAAAGAGAAATATATATTTCCTAAATTAGATTATCTGTCAATAGTGAAAAATTAAACACTTCATTTATTGGATCAAGCTAAAAGAAAAATCATATATGAAAGGGATAAAACTGTATATTTTAGCTTTCATTGGGGAAATGATAGACATAGTCATTTATTAGTTCCTTTGATGGTCATAGTGGTGATGTTTATAATGAATTCACTAAATGGTAATGTGCCTATGAGATGCAGTGTTTGAAATTCTAATTTAATTATTGAAATAATTATTAAAATATACTTGGAAGCATTGGCTTCTTATTCTGGAGAACATTTTAAATGGAAAAATGTTAATTTTATTAAATTATCCATGTCACAATTATATTATAGGATTACTAATGATAGTGTTCATTTAAATGTAACAAGAAATTTTAATGCAATTTAAATTATTTAGACTATTTTTATGGATTTCAGTTTTAGTTTTTTTCTATACAGAAATAAAAACAAAATATAACATATTTTGATAACATTATGGGAAGTGGTAAATGGTGCAGCATTTAGATACTTCTGAAAAACAGAATGCAATCCTTTACTTGCAAATGAGGGCTCTGTATACATTTTTCTATAAAACTAAGATATAAAAGGATGATGCAAATTAGTACATCTAGTATATGGCCCCTTAAGGTCATGCTGCCCAAGAAATCCTTTCAAATGTTGGTGAGATGGCAAATGACAGGAGATTCTTTAAAGGGAATTATGGTCTCTTTGGAGCAGGGGGTATTCTTATTGATGAGGCTGGTATGCTATAAAATTGGAAGAATAGTTTAAGGTGGTTATAGGGTCAGATTGGTGAAGCATATTACTTCATGGGGACAAGTATTTTTTAGTATTTTGAAACTGCATTAAAAAGGCCTGACTTTATATTAATGTAGGTTCATTCATAGAGCTGGTGGGTCTGTAGGTTGACAATTGCTTATTAAAGGGTCATCGTAGGTCATTTATTCCAACTCCCTCATTTTACACCTGAGGATAATATATCTTGCTCAGGAAATAAACTTTGAATGGTGATATATTTTATTTTAAATATATTTTTATTGATTTCAGAGAGGAAGGGAGAAGAAGAGAGAGAAATATCAATGATGAGAGAGAATCATTGATCGGCTGCCTTTTGCATGCCCCCTACTGGGGATGGAGCCCACAACCAGAGCATGTGACCTTAATCAGAATTGAACTCTGAACCCTTCAGTCTGCAGGCTGATGCTCTAGCCACTGAACCAAACTGGCTAGAGCTGAATGGTAATATATTTTAGAAGGCTACTCTATAGAAAAATATGCATTTATCTATATAAATTTCTGACCACATTTAGATACAGGATATAGAGATAAATTTGACTTATCAAATCATAGTAAGATATTTAGCAGATCCAGGTCATTGATTTATTATTTTTCCCATTATAGGGACAATGCTACAATATTTTAGTGGAAATAATATATTTTCATTATTTAAATTAAGAGTTTTTATCTTCAGGATTTAAATTAACTATCCTGAATTATTATAATCTGAATTATTTATGTGTTTAAAATGAGAGTTTTAATTTTATGTATTTAAATTCATATATATGAATTGTATTCCTAGGTAAATTCAACTTATGTTAGTTTTATAAACTAGAAATTAGAAATTATCTATGACACCATTATTAAAAATAGAAAATGAAACAATTCTTCCCTTCCCCACAGGCCTTTAGCATTCTCATCGAACCCAGTTGGAATTTTCTAGCATATTGTTGAAAAAAGAGGGATAATTAAGAACTACTATAAAAATAAATTAAGTTTATGGCATTCATTGTTTATTATTTAATTATACTTGTGACATAGCATAATTTTTTCTGATTACCAAAGTAATACATATTGATTGCTCTAAATGTATAAATGTAGCAAATGCATATGACTACAAAGAAGGGAAATAAACATAATTTCACTTCTGGAGATGAGAACTGTGTGCAAGCTGGTATACATTTATTTTCTTATTGTTTAAATGTCTGTGTCAAAATATATAGCTATAATTTAATACTATCTCAGCCTAGCCAGTGTAGCTCAGTGGTTGAGTGTCAAATCTCACTCTATGATGCTTTTTAGTGATTGGTAATTGGATACAATATGTCATAAAATTTTTATATAAGAATTTAAGATTCCTCTGACATCATTCTCTGGTTTTTTGCAGTGGAAAAAGATTGGCTATTTTATTTTATTTTATTTTTATTCTTTAAAAAAATCTTTATTGTTGAAAGTATTACATATGTCCCCCTTTTTCCCCCTTGACCTCTCCCAGTTCACTCCCACTCCCTACCCCAGGTCTTCACCACCCTACTGTCTGTGACTATGGGTTATTCATATATTCATACAAGTTCATTGGTTGATCTCTTCCCACCCACCCACTCTCCCCTGCCTTCCTTCTGAGTTTCAACAGTCTGTTCCATGCTTCTATGTCTCTGGATCTATTTTGTTCATTAGATTATTTTGTTCATTAGATTCCACATATGAATGAGATCATGTGATACTTGTCTTAATGATTTTGCAGAAACTATCTTCTCCTGAAATTAAGCTATGTCTTCTTGAGGTCTAAAATTTGTTGTAGTATTTCATTGATTTATAGTTACTGTGACCACAAATTACAGATTTTTCTAGAAAGTTCTCATTTGAAAGATTCTGTGATATTGCTGAATAATAACTGTCAACACTGGGCTCAGAAATAATAATTGTATGTTGCATTTGAATTTTGTGGCAGAATTTATTCAAGTTTATAGAGATTGGACATCTATTAACCAGGTAATGTATTTCTAACCTCTAAGCTGTTTAGTAATTCCTTCCATGTAAAATGATGTTCTTTTTATGAAAAACTAGTCTTGACAGTGATATTGGGGGGAAAACACCTAATTTGGAATGGGCAGTTTAGTCCCTAATGTATTAACAGAAAGTGGCTCTATTCCTGTTGTTATCTGTTTTGACTTGCCACTGTGAAAATAATGTTTAATCCCAATTATAAAGACTTGGAATAATGAAGGCCAGAAATCATTAAAAACCTATTGAGTGTAATATAACATTTTATTTTAATGTTCTTTTTGCTTCTTTTCATTTAACCTTTCCAGTGACCTGGTGTGCTCAGGCATGGCATAGAATAATCAAAGGAAGTGGGACACTTAAGTTCATAGGATTCTATCTGGAAATGCATTTTCCACTTTTTATAATTTATGGGACTATTGAATATAGTATGTTAGGGTTGCATTTTAATTTTCAGAAATACACAAGGGACTGTATTTTCAAATATATGATATGCACCCGTGATGTTTAATACTAGAACTAGCCACGTGGCTAATGCACACTTGACATGTAGTTAGTTCAAATGGAGATTTGCTGTAAGTGTTAATGCACACTGGATTTTGAAGGCTTACTATAAGTAATATAATGGGTAATATGTCATTAAATTTATATATTGTTTATATGTTGAAATGGTAATATTTTAGATATTTTGGGATAGATAAAAGATATTACTGAAATTAATTTCATAGGTTTCTCTTTATGTTTTTATTGTAGCTATTGGAAATTTTTACATTACATATCTAGCTTATAGTATATTTCTATTAGTCAGTACTTATATAGAGAAGAGAGGTTTTTATTTTTTTAATTTATTTTAATTACAAAGACATTGTTTATTAAAAATACATTTCATTTTCAAAATTGAGGTAGCAGCTATATATATATTTATATTTGGGGACACCCTATACAATCAAATAGAATTAAATACTGGCCCTTTAGGATGGATGACAGATCCTTCACAATACCAAAGACAAGAAGAGACTAAAAAAACCAACATACCAAAAATATCGCATTGCTACCAAGAAAAGGATGAGAAGGATGTGAAAAATATGTTTTATTGGTATCATCCAAATTTGAGAAGAGATGTCTTTGAATGACTTAAAAGGATAAGTTGATAAGAAGCTTGATTTCAAGTAATACTTGGGTTACTCAGAAAAGCTAGTCAGCTGCTGGTCCTTCATCAGGAAAATGATAATGTCAGAGTGCTGCAGCTAGCCACTCATATGACATTTTTCTGCTTGTGACTTACTGTGTTTGATTCATATTAGGTGCTCCATAAATACATGTTGACTTGATAATAGCTTATAGTTTATTTCACTGACTTATAAATCATCAATTTTGAATTTTTTCTCCAGTCCTGCCACCAACTAGCTCTGTAATTTTGCACAAATCATATCCCCTTTCCTTGTGTCAGTTTTTTTTCTTTATAAAATTAGAAAAATTAAATATGATAACTAAATAATTTTCAGTTTAGACATTATGTTACTATATTGCTAGTCTACTAGGCAGTTAGAATTCACATTTCTAACGTGGCACAAAAGTTTAATCAACATGAGTTTAGTTTGCATGTGCCTGCTCCCTGAGACTGATTATTCCTTTTCTCTCTCTCTCTTTTTTAAATATGTTAGCACAGTCAGGTTCTGGAATCTGCAAGAAACCACCCTTATGTAATCCTTACCTGAAAAGTAAAATATCCCCCCTCATCTTGCTCTTCTCTACAAAGTTCAACATTTTGATTTTTAGCTGTGCTGGAATTTTAAGTTTGATTTTTCATTAGAATATGCCTAACGTGTCACAGCAAGAGCTGTTCAGCCAAGATGAGCACCTCAGGGCTTTGAGGCATAGTGATGGCTTACCAGATGACATGGAGAATCTGTCACCACTTGATGCCTTAGTTTATTACTCTATACAATCCGGTTGATAATACTCAATATGTCCCGGTGACCTACGTGAGGAAAATTTCTGCTCTGGCACCCATACTTTCAAATGGGAGATAAAGAATTGGTCTGGGTGATATATACTAAGAAAGAAAGGGGTTCCTTGAGCAGCCCATTTAACACATCTTATTCCCTTACATGCATGCTTCAAGCCTTACTATCTGTATTGGTCCATCCATATTCCCCATAGCTCTGTTCTCCCATCTGTTTGCCCTAACAATGAAGAGGACTAGGAACACTGCTGCATACTTAGAAAATTTCAAGGAGTGTAAATTGCTTGTTTCTGTATACTGAATAATTTTTGACATTGTCAGACTTAGATCTTTCTACCTAAGTGCTAACAGTCTAGTACAGGGGTCCTCAAACTTTTTAAACAGGGGGCCAGTTCACTGTCCCTCAGGCCGTTGGAGGGCCGGGATATAGTTTAAAAAAAAAACTATGAACAAATTCCTATGCACACTGCACATATCTTATTTTGAAGTAAAAAAATAAAACGGGAACAAGTACAATATTTGTATTTGCATGTGGCCCGCAGGCCGTAGTTTGAGGACCCCTGGTGTAGTACATGTCATGTACAGATACAAATAACTACAAAACAAGGAACACATAAAATGAAGTGCCATTAGAATTCAGAGAAGACAGACTAGAGGCATTGGGAAAGGCTTTAGGGAATATTAATTCTGGTCGTTTAGTAATTAAACATGGGGAGAAGGCAGGAGGAATAAAAGATTAAAGGCTGAAGGAACAATGTAAGAAAGGCAGAAGTAGGAGCCAAGATAATGGAACAACAAACTCTCCTATTTGAATTGATCACAGATTGGAGGGTTAGTGAAACTGCAGATCTGAAAGACCTCAAGTGTCATGGCAAGAGCTGTGGACATTATTTCTAATGAGTGTTATCCTCAAACTCAAAATTGGATGATGCAGTGCACACTGTGGCTCTCCACTCAGATCCCAATCCTAAGGTTATGCCATTTACAGCAGAAAAGTATAAGCCATTTGAATATCAATTCCTGCTATGTTAATCTACTGGATGGTGGAGTCAGAATATCTACTCACAGAATTTCAAGTGATCATGAAGCCAGAGCTGCCCATTATGACTTGGATCCTGTCAGACCTTCCAATCTATATGGACAGGCAGATCCAGCAGGAATCCACTGCAAAATGGAAGTACACATTCAGGAGCAGAATTGAACAGGTCCAGAGTTCAATAATAAGCTGCACAAGGATGTGGCCAAGATGCTCATGCCATCCTCTACTGTTGCACTAGTTCCTCCCCTTCAATTCACAGTCTCATGAGACTTCCTTTATGATGAGCTGACAGAAATTAAAAAAAAAAATGATTAGCTTGATTATGCTAAGTGAAATAAGCCAGTCAGAGAAAGACAAGTATCACATGATCTCACTAAAAGATGGAATCTAATGAACAAAATAAACTGATGAACAAAATAGATCCAGAGTCATAGAAGCATGGACCAGACTGAAGAATTTCAAAGGGAAGAAGGGACAGGGATAGGAAGAGATGAACCAAATAACTTATATGCATATATGCATAACCCACGAACACAGGCAATAGTGTGGTAAAGACCTGAGGTGGGGCTGGGAGTGGGGTGGAGGGGGTCAGTGGAGGAAGAAGGGGGACATCTGTAATAATTTCAACAGTAACCATTTGAAATAATCTTTTTTTCAGAAATCAAGACAATGGGCAGTAAAGGACCATCTATGATCACAAGAGAAGGGGAACAAATAACGTGAGCACTATAATCACTGAAGCCCCATACCAGGAGGTAAAATTTGAACTTTGGCACAGGAAAGAGGAACCCAAGTAAGCCACTGTTGTTTCACTAAATTGAAGAGTACAAATTTGAATTCAGGAAAATTGAAACAATTGGAATTTGCTTAGCAGAATGTTGAGGAGAGTGGAGCTATGCAGAAAAAGAGCTCTAGAAAGCTTTAGCTAACTAGTAATCAACATCAGAGTTCCATGAGAGCATGAGATCAGAGAAAGAATGACTGTGAGTCATCAGTTGAAAAATTTTCAGAACTCACTGTCACTCTCCTCCAGGAATACACCTATAGATGAAGATGTTGGGTTTATTAATTGTGGCATTGAAGGAAAATGAACACCAGGGTATTTCAATAAGAGAGTATTAGAAAGAACCTATTAATAGGATTTGAACTTTGATTGGGTAATTTTCTCTAGATTAAATATTGTTGGAAAAGAGGGACAATTCTATGATTGGGTATTAAAATAAATCTTATATAGAAAGAGAGCAGACTAGAGCAAATATAAAGCTATAATCAGAAGAACAAGTAAGTCCCTTATACTGGTATTAACAGAGAAAGGGATATTGTATTCTGGTGGTTGTACAGTGATCTTATTTTTGTCTGTGCTTAAACAATTATAGAATGGCTTCTTATTTCACTTCATCGTGTTCTGAAATTGATGTTACGTGAGACTTTGTCCAGCAACAAATAATATAATTTAACTGTGAATGCCAGGCCAGCTTTTAATAGCACTAAAGTCTAGCTATAAGTGTCAGACCAGTTCCCAGATGTCAAGAACTGTTTTTCTGTTAAATTTCCCACGCAAAGGGTTCAAACATCTTTAAAATCCTACTAGTGAAAATGGAGAGACCTCACTTAACATTTAAGTTAGAAGACACCAGAAGACAAAATTAGCCCATGATTAAAGGTTTCTCTATACCTACTCTAACAAAGACTAAAAATAGAACTTAAAATCAATATCTAAAAAATGAAATAAAAACACTAATCCTTAAAGTCATAATTCAAAAATTTGGATTTAACTGACTAGCAAACAAATTGAACAGCAAACTGTGAGCCATAACCAGGAGGGAATCAGAGGTTATGGATTTAGCTGATAAGGGCTTTAAAATAGTTATTTAAAATAATGGAAGTATGTTCTATATTTTAAAGAAAAACAAACATAATGAGGAGAGAAATGGAAAACAAAATGTGCTAATTTGGAGCTAAAACATATACAATATAAAATTAAAAATTAAGTGGATGAAAATTTCAGAACATTACAATATATATAAAAAAAAGAAAGAGAGAGACAGAGAGAGATAACTCAGATGGTGAAAATGGAATCTGAGTATTACAAAATATTAAATAACCTTACTGAGGAGAGTAGGAAGAGAGGTAGATATGAATGAAGTCTATAAAACTAATGGCAAAATAAGCTTCACATAAACACTACACTGCATTGGATAACATTGTTTCCCATTGGGGTACAGGCTAACAATTCTGTAACTACTTGACATTTATACTGGAACAGAACAACTAAGCAAATAGATGATGGATTATAGGATCTCAGTTTCTAACTTTTGGAATGGGGGTGTTGTAGACAAGCAAGTCAGAAGGCTAGAATGATACATATGGTAATGGATTCAAGTTGAAGACATCAGTATAAACTCATATTTAGCTTAATATAGATACAGAGATACAGATAGTTACACATAGAAATATTTATACAATTGAATATATATATATATACTAGAGGCCCGGTGCACAAAAATTTGTGCACTTGGGGGGAAGGACGGGGTCCCTCAGCTGGGCCTGTGCCCTCTCGCAGTCTGGGACCCCTCGGGAGATAACGACCTGCTGGGTTAGGCCCACTCGAAGGTGGCAGAGGGCAGGCCCAATCCCTAGGTGCAGCCCTGGTTGGGCTCAGAGCAGGGCCGATTGGGGAGTTGGGGTGCTGCCCCTGTCATGCACAGAGCAGGGCAGATCAGGAGGTTGCCATGCCACCCTCAGTCACGCTCAGGGTAGGGCCGGTTGGGGGGTTGGGGCACCGCCTCCTGTCACACTCAAGGCAGGGTCCATGGGGAGGTTGTGGCGCCACCCCCTGTTACGCACAGAGCAGGGCCAATCAGTGGGTTGGGGCGCTGCCCCCTGTCATTCACAGAGCAGGGCTCATCAGGGGGGTTGGGGCTCCGTACCCTGTCACGCACAGAGCAGGGTCGAACAGGGGGTTGGGGAGCTCCCCCCTGTCATGCACAGAGCAGGGCCCATCAGGGTTTGGGGAGCTCCCCCCTGTCACTCACAGAGCAGGGCCCGTCAGGGTGTTGGGGAGCTCCCCCCTGTCACTCACAGAGTAGGGCCAATAGGGGAGTAGGGGCACCACCTCCTGTCACACACAGAGCAGGGCAGATCAGGGGGTTGAGGTGCCGCACCCTGTCACACTCAGGGCAGGGCCGATGGGGAGGTTATGGCTCTACCCCGTCACATACAGAGCAGGGCTCGTGGGGGGCGGTGGGGTTGGGGCGCCGCACCCTGTCACACAGAGAGCCACAGGGCGATCAGGGGGTTGGGGAGCTCCCCCCTATCAGGCACAGAGCAGGGCCGATCAGGGGTTGGGGCGCCTTCCCCTGTCAGGAACAGAGCAGGGCCCATAGGGAGGTTGTGGCCCTGCCCCCTGTCACACACAGAGCCACAGGGCGATCAGGGGGTTTGGGCGCTGCCCTCTGTCACACTGATCCCGGTGCCGGGAGGCATATTACCCTTTTACTATATAGAATAGAGGCCTGGTGCATGGGTGGGGGCTGGCTGGTTTGCCCTGAAGGGTGTCCTGGATCAGGGTGGGGGTCCCCACTGGGGTGCCTGGCCAGCCTGAGTGAGAGGAAGATGGCTGTTTGCAACTGGTCACACACCCTTCAGGGTGGGGGTCCCCACTGGGGTGCCTGGCCAGCCTGGGTGAGGGGCTGAGGGCTGTTTTCAGGCTGGGACTGAAGCTCCCAAGTGCTCCTTTTTTTCTTTTTCTTTTTTTATTCTGGGCCAGCTTTAGCTCTGGCTCTAGCTCTGAGGCCTCGGCTGCTGAAAGTAGGTATCTGGTTTGTTTAGGTTCTAGAATTAAAACTCCTTATCAACTCCAGCTCTGAGATCCTGGGCTCTCTGAAAGCAGGTTTCTTGGGTTTTGTTTAGCTTCTATATTTGTTACAATGTTTCTTAAACTGCAGGCTCAGAGGCCGGCAAGGCAGGCAGGGAACGTTGGTTTCCTCCGTCACTGAAGGAAGCAAGCCTCATGTTAGTTTCAAGCTGCCTGGCTGCCGGCCATCATCTTGGCTGGCAGTTAATTTGCATAGCTTGCTGATTAGCCAATGGGAAGGGTAGCGGTTGTATGCCAATTACCATGTTTCTCTTTTATTAGATAGGACATATATAACGTTCTCATTTTCTCAGCTGAGAAGGCCTAAATTGATGACACCCTTGTAGCAATCAACACACCTAGGACTCAGATCTTGGTTTCCAATACATTCTTCAATAAAAGAAACCAAGGTTTCTTGAAGAAATGGCTGATTACAGTACTGGGGTAAGAAATACACAATATGAGCCAGGAACATCTTGTAATGCCAGAAAGCAAATGATGTCTAAAGGACATAGAAACCAAATAGAGTCCTTAATGGCCAAAGCTGAAATAATATGAACAACAAAAGTAATAAAGGAGTGTTAAATTATAATGTAAACTACACAATAAGTATTTGGGTTCTATATTGATATAAACATATGTTTGACTAAATAAATGGAGGGAAGACACAAATCTATACAAACTCCAGATCATTTATTCTCTTACTACCTACACTAAGAGTTGGAGTTAAATTCCCTTCTCCTGTGAGTGTTGGCTGCACTTAATAATTTGCTTTGGAAGAACAATGTATAGAAAAGGAGAGGTAACTTTACTGTGGTGAAACATGGCATATATTAATTTGACCAGGTGATTAGGGCTAAAATTGATAGATGCCCAATAAATGGCATGTATTGTAATTAGTTTTACATGATTATTTTATTTTATTTTTTTAATTAAATCTTTATTGTTCAGATTATTACATTTGTTCCCCCCATAACTCCCCTCCTCCCAGTTCCCGCCCCACCCTCCGCCCTCACTCCCCACCCACTGTCCTCATCCATAGGTGCATGATTTTTGTCCAGACTCTTCCCGCATCTCCCACACCGCTGTCCCCCCCAAGAATAGTCAGTCCATTCCCTATCTATGTCCCTGATTCTATTATGATCACCAGATTATTTATTCACTTGATTCTTAGATTCACTTGTTGATAGATGCATGTTTGTTGTTCATAATTTGTATCTTTACCTTTTTCTTCTTCTTCCTCTTCTTAAAGGATACCTTTCAGCATTTCATATAATCCTGGTTTGGTGGTGATGAACTCCTTTAGCTTTTCCTTATCTGTGAAGCTCTTTATCTGACCT
Source organism: Myotis nattereri (assembly GCF_964212035.1). Taxonomy (NCBI): domain Eukaryota; kingdom Metazoa; phylum Chordata; class Mammalia; order Chiroptera; family Vespertilionidae; genus Myotis; species Myotis nattereri. Next base: position 130,665,174 of record NC_138078.1, on the reverse strand, counting down.
TCAGTTCTGAATGATAGCTTTGCTGGATAAAGTAGTCTTGGTTGTAGGTTCTTGGTATTCATCACTTTGAATATTTCTTGCCACTCCCTTCTGGCCTGTAAAGTTTCTGTTGAGAAATCAGCTGACAGTCGTATGGGTATTCCCTTGTAGGTAACTGAGTTTCTTTCTCTTGCTGCTTTTAAGATTCTCTCTTTGTCTTTTGCTCTTGACATTTTAATTATCATGTGTCTTGGTGTGGTCCTCTTTGGATTCCTTTTGTTTGGGGTTCTCTGCGCTTCCTGGACTTGCAAGTCTATTTCTTTCACCAGGTGGGGGAAGTTTTCTGTCATTATTTCTTCAAATAGGTTTTCAATATCTTGGTCTCTCTCATCTTCTGGCACCCCTATAATTCGGATGTTGGTAAGCTTGAAGCTGTCCCAGAGGCTCCTTACACTATCTTCGTATTTTCGGATTCTTTTTTCATTTTGCTTTTCCGGTTGGATGTTTTTTGCTTCTTCGCATTTCGAATCTTTGACTTGATTCTTGCGCTCCTCTGGTCTGCTGTTTGGTGTCTGTATAATATTCATTATTTCAGTCCGTGTATGCTTAATTTCTAGTTGGTTCTTTATCACAACATCGAGGGTCTCATTAGATTTCTTGAGGATCTCACTACATTTATCAGCGGCTTCTAGACAGTTCTTGAGAGACCTTAAAAGTGTGGTTTTGAACTCTATATCTTCCATTTCTGACATTTGCGTCCTGTTTCTTTGTCTCCGCATTTTTTTTATCTTTTCTTGGTGCACCCCCTAGAGGTCTTTGTGCGCAGTCTTGTTGTAGTTAAGCCTTGATTGTTGTCGGCAATACTGGGGGTGATTTGACCTCCAGGCTAACTGGCTATGAGAGTCCACTGTGTCTGCAGTGGGAGAGCTTCTGTGCTGGATCTCTAGGGCAGTGCTAATCTAGCGTTTGCCTGAGGCTACCTGGCAAATGGCTCTGTGCAGGGCTTGGGCAGGGCGGGTCCCCGGGGATCTACAGGGCAGGCGGAGCAAGCAGTTATGGCTGCTCTCAGTTCCGTCCCTAGGGGCGCTGCCTCACAGAGTCCCAGCAACCACTGCAAACCTCAAAGAGAAAGCTGCCTTCGAGTTCCGACCGAAGCCAGACAGTCCCCCTTCTCCCGTTTGAGTCTGGGTCCCTAGAGACTCACCTGGATCTGGAGCTCAGAGTCTGAAACTCCCTCCCGATTGAAAACAACAACCGTGCCCTCCGCCGCCAGCCTGCTCCGAGAGCACTCCGCACCTTAGTATTTCACTTCAGCACTGTGCCTCCTCTGAGTCTGGGTATGATATTCTCTTTCCTCCTAGTTGTAGAATTTCCACTCAGCCAGCCTTCCTGTGGTTCTGGATGATGTCCGTTCTGTCTTTCAGTTGTTTTTTGAAGTGGTTGTTCAAGGCAGCAATCTCCGGCGTTAACCTATGCCGCCATCTTGGTTTCTCAGAAACACAACCTTCTGATTATTTTATTGTTTACAGTTTTGCACAGGCTGGTTTAGGGGTACACATTATTGTTCCTTTAGTGAATTTACATCTATTATAGTTGAGGAAAACCATTTCTATAGTTACAAAAATTCACAGGTTCTTTCATGGATAGGGCCTATTAGTACTGTATGTGTGGGGGGTGCTTTTAAATGTAAGTAATGAGGTGATAACTTGAACAATGTAATTGCTTTTGTGTCTGAGGCTATAATATAAAAATTGCAAGGGGGCAATTTTGCCTTGCTAAAGTTTTTAATGATTAGTTATTGACAGGTTGATTGACAAAGTTAGTTAATAATGTGGATTTTCTTCTTTATATTTGAATTAAAATGCAGTTTAATTTAAATGTCAACCAAACTGAATTCATAGAAACAGAACTTGCAATAATACTGTTTGGCACATTATAATGAAATCCTTTGTATTACTCCCTCATTTCAATCTTCTTTCAGATAGAAAAGTATAATTTATAATTTTTTCTTATTATAAATGAGAAACCAGTTATCCCATAGAAAGAAAAAAGTTGAACTGAGGAATTAGCTAACATATATTTCAAATAAAACTTATTTATATCTAGTTTGTTATACAGCTATATTACTGCTCCCTTCATGGTAGCTCTGAGAGCAGTGGTTGTAAATGGAAAATAAACTAGGTGATCAAAGGGTATGGGTCCTACTTAGACTCTTTTAGCACATTAGATATATCACCATCACATGCCACAATATTGCAGGAAAAGTCAATAGAATCTACTCCTGAAACATATATCTTTTACAACCCACATCAAAGAGTGGTAACTTATTTGGTCACCTTATTCTAACATAGCAAAGTGAATATTTGGCAACAAGCCTCAAAATAAGATGTCTTGGGTATTGGACAACCGGTTTTTTACAATCCTAATTCTTAAAATTGTATTCATTTAATATTGAGTATCTGCCATAAACCAGACAATATACTAACTAGGTCTGACATGGGGTTGTGTAAAACAGAATTGGACAAGACATGACCATGGCTATCAAGAGACTTTCAGTCTAGTAAAATATATAAATCTGTGTTTAACAATTATTTGTCTGATATATTCAAAGGTGTGTGTTACATGTATCTCCATATATTAGCTAACGGAATCTTCAAAACAACCTGGATTAGTGGTTATTGCCCATATTTTGTGGACGAGGAGAATGAGGCCCATATGTGTAAAGTTTGATGCCAAAGGTCACAGATCTACTAAATGACCGAGCTGGAATGTGAATTCTGACCTTTACATTCTATGTTTAAAAGGTATTTCTACTTTACCACAACATCCTCCATGTATTTCATATGTGAAATGTTATAAGAGAATGACAATGCTATGTAAAAGTTCAGAGGAAGTAAGCCCATCTTTAGTCAGAAGTTTTGGCCATTCTTCCTGGAAGAGGAAACATTTCAACTGGAACTTAGGGGATTTTCATAATTTTAATAGTACAGTGAAACATAGGAGAGAGACTAAGTCTATTAACTAGGGGATATTAAAGATGACAGCCAAATTTGGAGTACAGAGCCATGGAGGATGAGAACACCATTAAGCATAATGGGAAATTCAAACAAGAAAGTGTTTGAGACAATTGGTACTTATCGTGACTGCTAAGTTGCTGATGATCTTGCCATGCATTTAAAATATTTTACTATTAAAAATTAAAAAAAACCCACTGTATTAATAAATCTATGCTAGAGCCTAAATCATGGATCCAGGAAAGATGAATAAATGGACTTGAGAGTGAGAAACATTCATATAACTGAAGAAAGAAAAATTCAGAAAAGGGAAAAAGCAACATCAAAGACATTGAAGTGAGAATGTGCCTAAAGTATTCAAATAAATTTAGATTGCCAGTAAAACTGGAGTACAGTGAATGAGCAGAGTACTAGGAGATGAATTCATAGAGGTAACTCAGGGTCAGGAAGGAAGGCTGGTGGTGGGCAGATCATAGAGAACCTTTAAGCTTTGGCTTTAGCTCTAAGGATGAGTGTTTTGAGGGGAAAAATGACTTGATCTGACTTCAGATTTCTAAGGATCACTGTGCCTTCTGTGTTGAGACTAGTCTGTAGGAGGGAATGGCTGGAACCAGGAGTCCAAGCAGGAGGCTATTTTAATACTCTAAATAAGAGATCATGATGGCTGGGATAAACATAATGTCAAAAGGAATAGTGCTAAGTGGATGAATTGCAAATTTATTTTGAAGGTAGAACCAGCAGTATTTCCTGTCTGATTAGATGTGTGGAGTGAGAGAACTCAAAGATACCTCCAAGTTTTGTGACCTGAGCAACTGGAAAGATATTGCCATTTACTGAGACCGGGATGACTCTGAATGGAGTAGGTTTAGGCAGAGAAGGGGAGCTCACAATCTTGGTTCGGGGCATATATTAAGTTGTTTTAGGCATATGAGTGTTGACTTCAGGGGAAAGGTGTGTCCTGGAGACACAAATAAGTCTTTTGTTCTTTGCCTAGGGGTTATGTGTATGTTGAGGCATGCCTTTAACATTGAGCCAGGAGGTTAACCACTCGCCTTATTCTTCTCCTCCTCTTTGTACAAAGCCTTAAGGTCAGGAAGAGGTGAGAACGTGGGGCCTTCTTAGATCTTTCCAGAACATTCACATAGCACTGCCATATACTTAGCCCTATGCATGTACTTGTCCTACCTATATTAAAAGTCTTTATAGACATCTCATTCCTTAGCTTTTCCTTTTAAGATTTTTGGTTTATTGTTCACTTCAGTTATTATCCACTTCCTCAGAATTCTTGAATTGAAACAATTGCCTTTAATGGTTTTCTTTAAATTCTAGGGAGAAGGCTTTTCTTAGTGGGTGGTGTTCAAAGGAGATCAAATATATACAGCCTTGCAAATGAGATCTTCCAGTAATAATATATGCATCATAGTAATAATATATGCATTAAGAGATAAGCTAACTCTAGAAGATTATAGACACTGGACACATTACATAATAACATTTATCTGGGAATGTGGCTTTGAAGAAGGTACAACTCTGTTCTGTCCCTCAGTCGCTACCAGACTTCTGGTTTTGACTGTCAGTGCAGGCTATTATTTTTCAAGGCTCCATTGGAGCCAGAGAATTGGGTATTAGACTAGAGCAAGTTAAAACACCACCAAGTTCACTGTTCTTACCTGAATTTAACCATTTTTCTTGATCAAATGGTCCTTCCATTATTACTAGAGTTTTGTTAATTTCCAAAACTTTGAAAGACATTCTTGTAATTTTGATAGTTTTCTCATTGTTTTTATTAAGGAAAAGATTTCTGAGCTACTTAATACACTATTTTTTTGTGTGTGTGCTATCATTTCTTATCTGAATCTTGTATGACTGTTAGGAGTTTTCCATTATCATAATAAAAAGACTGTCCCTCCAGGCAAAGGAAATATAGAATAAATGCATAGAAAAGGGAAATAGAACAGCATCCTTAGGGAACCATTAATCATTCTTTATGATTTGAATGCCAAATGTAATTGGCTAGAAAGCTAAGCTTGGGGTATAATTATGAAAGGTTTTGCAGACCTAGCAAAGATTTACAGTATTATGCTAAAATTTCATGACCTAGATGATTATTTAAAAATATTAATTTTAGATTATTTAATAAATAAAATGAAGTTATGTAAAAGATGCAATTAAACAGAATATATTAAAATCAAGATAATATTTACTCAAAACTAATAATTTTCTAATGATTTTACTCCATTTAACTTGTCTATACTACTGAGGGTAAATGTTTTTATTATAACTACATGTTGAACATATTATACTGTGGTGTACTACTATGCATCTTTTCCCAGCTTTGTTTAGTGATATTAGTTTGAGAGAGGTCACAATGGTAATATTTACACAATGGATACAGGAAAACACTACAAATTAGGGTGTTGTTATTTTTTTTTTTTTGATAGCTACTTGATGCATATTTACCAGCACATCACTGAATTTATACCTTCTTTTTTTCAGATCCTCTAGACCAGCCGTGGGCAAACTACGGCCTGTGGGCCGGATCCAGCCCGTTTGAAATGAATAAAACTAAAAAGAAAAATGACCGTACCCTTTTATGTAATGATGTTTACTTTGAATTTATATTAGTTCACACAAACACTCCATCCATGCTTTTGTTCCGGCCCTCCGGTCCAGTTTAAGAACCCATTGTGGCCCTCGAGTCAAAAAGTTTGCCCACCCGTGCTCTAGACATTGAAAAATTAAAGAGATTAAGTAAAATAACTTAATTGCACTTCAGAAGAATCATCCTAGTAAATGTGTGGAGAATAAATTGGGGGAGGGCTAGATGGGAAAAAGTAAAACTGTTAGTAGGTCAGTGAAGTAGATCTTAGACAGATATTAAATAGGTAATAAGCTGGTATGCAAATATTATATATTAATGCCCAAAATGACCCAGTTTAAATAAAGCATCATAGTAATAACATATGCATTAAGAGATAAGCTAACTCTAGAAGACAATTTTTATAATGAAACACAATAGACTTGAGCCCATACTACTCCTCCCCCAGTTCTGTGCCCTAGAAGAAACCATCTTGCTGTTAGGGCCATATGATTAGTGCCGGCTAATGGGTTCTGAGTAGAAGTGATATGTGTTGCTTCTGGCCTAAAGCATTAAAAAGGAAACATTAAATCTTCATGCGACCTCTTGTACTATGGCAAACCCTGAATCCTTTTGTTGATGTGGATGCATCATAAAGTGGTGATACTCAGGCAGCTTAGTTCTTACATGAAGCAGGATCTCTATTGACCTATGAGCAAGAAAAACTCTTTATATCCTTAGTTATGTCAGGCCACTGTTTTGTTTTGTTTTTATGACACTAAATTTTTTACTGCAGTATTATCTAGTGCAGGATTTATCAACTATTTTTGTGTAACAAGTCAGTAAGTATTTTAGGCTTGGACTCTTAGGACTCTGCTGTAATTCATCAACTCTGCTGTTGCAGCATGAAAGGCACTATAGACAATATAAAAACAAATGGGGTGGTTATCTATGTATATAAAAGCCTAAGCAACCATTACCAGAACAACCAGTCGGCCAGTTGCTAAGACGCACAATGACCACCAGGGGGCAGATGCTCAATGCAGGAGCTGCCCTCTGGTGGTCAGTGTGCTCCTACAGCCAACCTCCCATGGCTGGCCAACCTCCCGTGGCCCCTCCCCCTGGCCAGCCAACCTCCCACGGCCCTGATTGGGATTGGGCAAGATGTCCCAATGGGCCCCGATTGCTGGCCAGACTGAGGAACCCCACCCGTGCATGCACTGGGCCTCTAGTCTATATATAAAGAAGGCTAAGATGCTAAGTGTCCGACTGTCTGACCGGTTGCTATGACACGCACTGACCACCAGGGGGCAGACACTCAATGCAGGAGCTGCCGAGCAGCAGGTCTAGGGTGACACACCCCAAAAACAGAGAGGAGGGAACCTGATTCCTCACAAGGCCTGTGATTCCACCTTTGGCCATGGGTTATGTTGTTGCTGGGGCACTGTTGGCCCTGGATCTGGTTTACTGCACACTTGCATTTGTGTTCCATACCCTGTAGGAGAGCAACTTCACAGAGTACCCTTTTGCACTCCAGGACCCCTCGGGGGATGTTGGAGAGCCAGTTTTGGCTCGATCCCTGCAGGCCAGGCTAAGGGACCCACACCTGCCTGAGGGACCCCCCTCAACCTATAGACCAGTGATGGCGAACCTTTTGAGCTTAGCATGTCAGCATTTTGAAAAACCCTAACTTAACTCTGGTGCCGTGTCACATATAGAAATTTTTTGATATTTGCAACCATAGTAAAACAAAGATGTATATTTTTGACATTTATTTTATATATTTAAATGCCATTTAACAAAGAAAAATCAACCAAAAAAATGAGTTCGCGTGGCACCTCTGACACATGTGTCATAGGTTCACCATCACTGCTGTAGACGCTTTTCGAGGTCTGCACCACCCCAGTTGTGACTGGTCGAGGAGGGTCCATGGGAGGTTGGCTTCAGGGTGTGTCTGGCCTGTCTCATCCAGTCCCACCCCACCGGCCACCTTCTAATTAATTTCTTTTCAATGTGCATAAATCCATGCACCGGATCACTAGTCTTCTAATAACACTTTATTTACAAAAATAGGTAGCATATCAGATGCTAACTTTCATTTTTGCTTATTCTGACTAATATATCACTATTCTAAATTCCTTCATTGGATACCTCTTCTATTTTATTTATCTATTTTTTTAAATATATTTTATTGATTTTTTTACAGAGAGGAAGGGAGAGGGATAGAGAGTTAGAAACATCGATGAGAGAGAAACATCGATCAGCCGCCTCCTGCACAACCCCCACTGGGGATATGCCCACAACCAAGGCACATGCCCTTGACCAGAATCAAACCTGGGACCCTTCAGTCCACAGGTTGACGCTTTATCCATTGAGCCAAACCAGTTAGGGCACCTCTTCTATTTTAATCTGAATATTTAAATCCCCATGTCTTGTTTTACCAACCAGAAATGGTTTCTCCTAATTCCCTGTTGTATAGGATGAAATATTGGTAATTCCCCCTTCTCCTTTCCTTGTATTCCTCTTGTACCCTTCCTGACCTCTTTCTAGCACCAAGGCTTTGTAAGCACTATGTTTATTTTATTTTGTCAAGCCTGATCACTATGGTTACAAAACTGATTGTGTTAAGTATTCTTTGATTTGTATGAAGTTGATTATAGAAGATAGAAAACCATGAGTATTTATATCATTATTATTATAGAAATATCATGCACTGTGAGACAACAGTGTGCTTAATTCTTCCGCTATGGGCACAGTGTCAGAACGTCACTGCCATTTTAAGGAGCATATTTCTAGCAGTAGGTTCAAATACATTGACCTCCTTTTTAAAAAATTTCCCAATTGCTTATATCATAAATTTAAGTTTTTCCAAGTCTACAATTATTTTTCCTAGAGGTTCACAACATGGAATAAATGATAAGTCATTTGTGCTCTTCACCAAATATTACAGTTCACCTCCGTTCTAGACTATATAAATCAGTTTAGGAAAAGTTATATTTCAGTAACAAACAACCCAAAACATCTATGGCTTATAACAGTAAAAATTTATTTCTTTCTGATGGTACTTGTTGACTGCCTGTTGGCTATAGCTCTGTTTAATATCATCTTCATTTCAAAATTAATTTTTTTCTTAAATCTTTATTATTGAAAGTATTACACATGTTCCCCTTTTTCCTTCTATTGACCTCTTCTAGCCCAACCCACCTTCTGTCCCAGGCCTTCACCAACCTATTGTCTGTGTCCATGGATTATGCACATAAGCATACAAGTTTTTTGGTTGGTCTCTTGGTACCCATCCACCCTTCCCCCTCCTTCCCTCTGAGATTACAGTCTGTTCCATGCTTCTGTGTTTCTGGATCTATTTTGTTCATTAGATTCCACATATGCATGAGATCATGTGATACTTGTATTTCTCTTGAGGCTGAATGAGGAAGCAAGGCATTGCAAGCTTTGTGACAGGAAGAAAATAACATGAAGAATAAATCTATGGATTTTATAACATATGCTAAATCATTTGCAGTCGCTTTTCATTGGTCAAAAAAAGTCTATCACCAAGCCTTGATACAGTTTGGGTGGGGAATTACAATAATGGGAATGACCTATTCAGATCAGTGAATTGTAGCAGAAATTATAGGTGTCACTGCTGAGCCTAATATTTAAGTGCTAATGTGAAAGCTTCCTTGGCTCTGTTTTCCCTCAGCCACACTTCCTGGTAATACAATCTAGACAGTCACTGCCCTGTGGATAAGACTCCCCCTTGAGAGCTCACCATTGATATTTAGTATGAATAAGTATAAAACCTTTGTTATATTAAGCCACTGAAATATTGGCTTTGTTTGTTTTGCCAGCAAATACTAACATATCGAGATGGATATTCATGTTTTACTTAGACCATATGAAGATCCATTCTTGAAATGTGGAATGAAGAGATATGTACCATAATATACAATGAATAAATAGATATTGTTAGTGCCTGAGAAGAAGTCCTGTACTCTGAACTCCCAACCCCTGCCCATCTTAAGTCCTTGGGTGGGTGGGAAATAACTGAATAGTAGAAACTAATAATGTTTGGGAACCAGAGATGTAAATATATCCATATGCCTGAGAGGATAAAGAGGCAAATTTGCCTCCAGGCCAGAGTAGTGAGAGATTGAAAGAAATGTCCAAGTGATCTGCCTGTGAAGTTGGGCCTAACACTGTCTATTTATATAGTTACCATGCACTGTATTTCTGTGCGCAGCATCTCATAAGTAGTAGTGTTACTTGAAAGTAAAACTCAGACAGTGAAAGTCCTCTAAAAGCCCTATCTTTTTGCTTAAAGAATCAGAATAGTGCAAGAAAGCAATTAAATGGTTCCCATACCCCTAAGAGGGATAAGGGAGTGTCTTAAAGAGATTTAGAATTAGAGAAGCTCTATGGTTGGGACTGAGGGATGACAAAGAAGTGTTCTACATGAATTAGCCACAAAGGTCCAGATGGGATGATGCACATGTTGAGATGTCACATGGACACAACTCTAGGAAATATGACAGAGACCGTGAATTAATTGTTTTTGCCACATGAAAATTAAGTGCAATTTCTGGGGCTGACCAGCAGCCCCTGAATGATGGATGAACAGATTACTCCAACACAGTTTTATTGTGAAAGAGAGGGCTAAGGGACAGTCTAGCTAAAGGAGCCAGGTAGCCTCAATTTTCTGCCTCGTTAGGCTTTTATTAGGATTTTTATCTTTAGATACAATCAGTAGGGTGAGTAATCTTGGGAGGACACATGTGTTTACATTGTCCTCTAGGCAAGGGCATCCAGGGATTAAGCATAAGTATTCCAGTAAATACCCAGGGGTCTGCACATGCACAGACTTGTTTATAAAGATCAAGGAATAATTATGGGTGCTGCCTTTGACACTCCCCTAAATCTCCCCTAAGTTGGAATTCTGAAAAACAGGGCAGGCAGCCTTCCACACACTTCCATTTTCTCGGAATATCCTCCTTACAAGCTTTCCAACCAAGTCTCATGCTTTTCAACATGCAATTATTTTTAAAAAAAATGGTATTGCTTTTCTTGCTCAGCCAAGCATTTGTACTGGGTACATTAATATACCAACTATACTAATGAAAATGTCACTCTCAAAAACTGACTTGCATCCTAATATTCTTTTTTGAGTGCAGCAGGAAGGGATAGAATTATAATTAATGTCCTGAGAAATGAGCATACCTTGGATTCTATCTTCTCTAGTCTCCTGAATGTCCCTTGGGTTGTATATTGCATATGAGAGCATCATTTTCCCCATGGTCCAAAAAAGTTGAGAGTCACTGATCATGGTCATTGTTCCATTTCAGAGCCAGTTTATATAAATACCTGCACTGTCTGAAATATAGATCATGCAGGCTGGCCTTCATAACTCATGGTAAAATAATGCTGAGTTTAGCTTCAAAAAACTGGTATTTCTAGATCATTGAAGTTTATTATGTTTTTAGACTCTTGTCATAACATGGGACGTGAACTAATTTCAGACATCAAGTCTGTATTATGTTAATCTATGCTCCAGGCTGAATCTAAGAATCTAAGAGGAAAAGAAATGGAGGCAAAGAGGGAAAGGGAGAAGGAGAGGACAAGGGAGAGAGAGAGAGAGAGAGAGAGAGAGAGAGAGAGAGAGAGAGAGAGAGAGGGAGACTGCTAAAAGGGGATAGAAGAGAGAAGAGGAGGGAGGGCCATGGAGAGGGAGAAGAAGAAGAAGAAGAAGAAGAAGAAGAAGAAGAAGAAGAAGAAGAAGAAGAAGAAGAAGAAGAAGAAGAAGAAGAAGAAGAAGGAGGGGGAGGAGGAGGAGGAGGAGGAGGAGGAGGAGGAGAGGAAGGAAGGAAGGGAGGGAAGGGAGGAAGGGAGGGAAGGAGGGAGGAAAGAAGAAAGGAAGGAAGGAAGGGAAAAAAAGAAAAAGAAGACAAAAGAAAATCTATCCTTAAAAAATTAAATTTTCAGAAAGCTTCAAAAATTGGGGTATTGACCATTATTTGAAAATAAAGTTATTAGAAAGTCATAAAGCTAAAAATGTTTCTGAAAAACATCTGGGCAACTGGAAAATGTTTCTGGAAAATACTTGATAATAATGGCAATGATCATTTCTTATACCTTTCTTCCTCTATTGTATATTTTAGGCCAGATCAAGTCTTTTCTTTGATGAAATCTCTAAAAACTTTTCATCTGGATTAGAGTAAAATCCAAATTCCTTACATGGCTCTACATGATCTAGTCTACATGATCCTACCTCTCTGACTTCAGTGCTTTTTATTATATGCCTGGATTGCTTTACTCCAATCACACTGACTGATATATGATTTCTGTAACTTCCACAATATGTAAGTCCATCTCAGGGCTGTTCCTTTCTTCTGCCTGGAAGAGTCTTCTCCAATATATCAGCTCTCACTATTTTCCTCATGATTTTACCTAGAAACTACTTTATTGGACAGGCCATCCCCAATTTAATGGTGAAAATATTAAATGGTACTTGTACATTTGTAAAAAAAAAAAAAATTCTTTTCATCAGTTTCACCTTAGTACAGTGCCTGGAACATGTAAGCTTTCAAGTAATATTTAGTGAATGAATGCATATTAATCTGAGGTTAGCATTGTATATTTCAATATTAGAAAGAATTGACATTTAGAGGAAAGAATACTGAACTGTCAGGCAGTATCATTTGGGAACTAATGAATTCCTTTATCTACAACATGAATGATATTATCCGTGCTACTTATTTCCACAGTGGTGGCAAGGTTTACTAAATATAACTCAACTTATATTGATGTTATACTCATTAGTATTACTTCTGTTACATTTATTAGAGGCAATATGGCACAAAGGTAAGTAATGGGCTTGGTTCACATCTGGATTTTGCTGCGTCTTAGTTGGGCAATATATCTCGTTTCTTAACCTCTCAGAACCATAGAAGTCTCTTCATCTAAAAATAATAATAATACTAGCACTTAATGTCTGGAGTTGTTGTAGGAAACTAATGAATTAATACATGTAAAAAAACCCTTAGCATAAGGCCTAGTACATAGTGTGTGTTCATACTTACTATTACTGGTGAGCATATTAAGAAGTGGAAATTCATGGCATTGAATATCTAGGAACAAGATTTAGATTTTTGCAAAAGAGAAAGCACTAGAAGTCATTGAAGTTAATGCATTTCTAGCATAGAATATTAAAACTGAAAGAGACCGTGGAATGACGAAGCTCAACATCTTCATTTATTTTTAAAAAAGAAAAAAACTGGAATCCAATGAGAGAAAATAACTTACTCAGCATCACTTAAATGCTTCACAGAAAATTTAAGGCAGGAATCCAGCTCTCAACACTCAGAAATATGCTAATTGCTTTTTAAAGAAGCTGCATAATAGGCTTGGTGTAGTTTCTGTAATCAATGGTGTTGCCAAGGCATCTGGGGCACAGGGTATAGGACACTGTAATATTCATTAGATTCCTCCACAAGTGCCTCCCCACAGAAACATATGCAGGAAAGAAACACTGAGATTGCTATGCAAACAGCCCAGGGCAAGTACTTCAGTCTTCCTCCCCACTTCCCTCAACAAATTACTGATGCCAATCTCCACTGTTAGAAAAAGTCTAGAACTGCACCTGTTTCTATGGATGTCATTAATATACATGTGGTTGAGATTTCAATCTAATTTCATGATTAAATTATTTACAGACTTTTGTGGGTCATAAAGAATTTTGAAAATCTGACTAGAAATGAAATGTTAGTAATGCCTTCTTCTTTGTGAGGAAATGGTGCCATAGCTCCTGGCTGATTTACATGCCATTTCCAGCACCAAATGATAGGTACGAGATAGAGATTGCAGCTGGGGTGAGCAAACAGGCAAATTCAGGTGTCATGTCCTTTGAAACTCTCAGTTAATTCCAGACCTGCAATGTATCAAATGCACATATTCAGTTGTGTTTACAAAAATAGCATTCACCATCATCAATTGATCTATTATTGTTGATTGAATGACTAGTTCCTACTGTTACTATGGAGGAAATTGCTGCTCTTGTTCCCTGACAACATGGCCATCTTACACTGTGGGAGTAACTTTTCTTTGATAAAACTTTGCTCAATAGATGGTATGTATAGCCTTTTCGGTTCCACAATGAAGTCATATCATTTAATTATATATGCAGTTAGATTTTAAAAAAATCCTTAATAGCAGTATTTTTTTCTTATACTTAAATAAATCAAGCTTATTTTTTGACATTGGAGCACATGGGCAGCACCTTACCCAAAATGGGAATACTTAGGAAGGCTTTTAGAGACAGTAAAATAGAAAATTGTTTAAATTGGCCCTTTTCAGGCTAGCAGGAATCAACTTCAGAAGATAGGATATTTCCAGCACATACACAAAGGCAAAGAAGTAAGAAAGAAAAAAAGAACTATTTGGAAACTGTAAAGAGTTCACTTTTTGTATCAATTTGAATGTTGAAGTTGCAAGGATTGAGCAGGGGTCAGATCTTAGAACACTGAAAAATAGGTTAAAAAAACACCTACATGCCAGAGATTCTAAAATGGCTGCCGACAGGATGGCAGTCTGAAAGATAGTGTGTGAGTGAGGGAACAAAAGGAGAGTGAGTGGATGTGCGGGAGTGTTTGTATTTGTGAGTGAGGGACAGCTATATTCCAAGGAATTGTTGGGGACTGCCAGACCAGGTTCCCCTGGCCTGGCAGCCTCTACTGCTGCTGAAATCTCTCCCAGAGCAGCCAGCTCTGCACAGAGACTGTGCCTTCTTGAAGGGGAGAGTGGCGGTTATCTGAAGCCCAGCCTTAACTTCAACTGGGGAGAACCTCACCTTGGATACCTCCCGGGACACTACAACCACAACCCCCAGAGACCAGCTACCTCAACTGCGAAACCAGGAGTACCAAGACTCCAGCCTCTCTGACCCTGGGTGCCTAGAAAGTCTGTCCAGGAGAAGACAAAGTGGTGCAAGTATGCAGAGGACCCCTGTGCCTTCTCACAGAGCAGAGAGAAGAAACAGCTGAATAGATTAATATACACACGGAATTGGCAAATTAAACACAGCTGGTGAGAAATTTGTGGACAGTAAGGAAATCTGTGGACAGAAAGGTCAGCTATCGCCTAGGGCAGTGGTCAGCAAACTGTGGCTCACGAGCCACATGCGGCTCTCTGGCCCCTTGAGTGTGGATCTTACACAAAATACTGACTTCTGCGCATGGGTCAAGAAGTTTCAATCGCACTGTACATGTGCGCCCGCGCGAGGTATTTTGTGAAAGAGCCACACTCAAGGGGCCAAAGAGCCGCATGTGGCTCGCGAGCCCCGGTTTGCCCCACTGGCCTAGGGAAAGGTGAGATCTAGGGTCTAGGCTGAAGGGAGAAATGCTGCAAAAAGTGCATGAAATGCACAAAACTGGCACTAGAGTCTCAAAGGAAGATTGCGCCCCACAAAATACACGCTGTTGGGGTAAGTGTAGCCCTCAAATGTGGAAGGGGATCCGGTCCACAGGGCTGCAGGCAGAAGGAGACTAGAGAAATTAACCCACGGCAGGGCTGGGCACAGGAGGGCAGTCTGGAGTTCTGCCAGTGCGCAGGCTGCAGAGTGCCAGGGGAAGATGGGAGGCTTCCCGCATCCTGTGGCTTTTTTTTTCTTTTCTTTTCTTTTTCTTTTTAAAATCCTTGCTTCTGATAACTAAGCCCAGAACATAGATCTTCCAATTAAAAAACACTCGCCAAGACTTCAGGGGAAAGCTGTTTTTGTGGAACCTGGAGAACAGGGTGCGGAGAAACAAACAGAATAGCAGCTCTAGGGCAGTTCATCCATCTAACCCAGCATTAAGTGTGCCAGGGAAAGCCATCTAAACACTGGGTAGGAGAGACTTTTAGTCCCCGATATCAATTCAGAGACATTGCCACCCAGGGGTTGTATCAGAAATTGACTCTTGTGTAAATGCAACTAAAGGCAGACTAAGGAACAAAGAGCTCCCAACTGCTTGAAAAAAGGATTGTGGCTGATTACACAGAGGAGCTGTGGAGCACAAGGAACTCCAATACTGGGCTGATTACCTGACAGGAAACAGACCTGCCAAGCAGAAGAGTAGAGGAATGAACAACCTTCACTACTTCACATTTTTTATTTTTTATCTATTACTTGAGAAACTAAGTTTTTTCTTTCTCACCTAATTTTACCTTTTTAATTAATTTTTGTTTTTAATTACTATTATTACTACTACTATTTTACCTTTTTAAAAAAGTTTTGTTTTATTTTTTCTTTATTTTATTTTATTTTGGGATTAGTGTTCTACATTCTATTTTATTTTTCCTGTAGCATTATTTTACTCTATCTCAATTTCTCCTTTGTACCAACACTCTCTTCCTCACATTCCCCTTTTGCCCTGTTTCTCCCACCCTGTCCGTGCTTTAGTTTTTCTCTATCCTTTCTTTTTACTCCCTGTTAAAAATTGATCTAACTCATATATCTAATTTCTGCTCCCCTGCTCCAAGCCCATACACAGTTTTCTCTTCCCTTTCTTCACTATCCAGATTTTTTTTAACTTCCCTTTTGTTTTTTGTTTTGTTTTCTTTTTTAAAATTATTTGACTTTTTCTTTATGTGTTGTTAATATTTGATTGTTGATTAGTTTTGTTTTTATTGCTTTTTTTATTTGTTTTTTGGGTTTATTCTTTTGTTGTTTATTTTTGTTATTGTAGCTGTTTTTTTCACTTCTGTTATTCCATTCCTCTCTTGTTCTCTTCTTCTACTAATAGCTTAACTAATTACAATCACAAACTCAGGGCTAGCTACTCTCTATTCTCCTTTTCCAATAGTAAACAAATACATAGATAGATAGATTAAAGAAGAGGGGAAAGTTGTATATATATAGTCTTTTATATATAAAATTTTCATATATATATATATATATATTAGAGGCCTGGTGCACAAAAATTTGTGCACTGGTGGGGGGGTTTCCCTCAGCCCCACTTGTGCCCTATCACAGTCTGGGACCCCTCAGGAAATAATGACCTGCTGGGTTAGGCACACTCGAAGGTGGCAGAGGGCAGGCCCAATCCCTAGGTGCAGCCCCTGGTCGGGCTCAGAGGAGGGCCAATTGGGGAGTTGGGGCTCCACCCCCTGTCATGCACAGAGAAGGGTGGATCAGGAGGTTGTGATGCCACCCTCAGTAATGCTCAGGGTAGGGCCGATTGGGGGGTTGGGGCGCCGCCCCCTGTCACACTCAAGTCAGGGTCGATGGGGAGGTTGGGGCGCCATCCCCTGTCACCCACAGAGCAGGGCCAATCAGGGGGTTGGGGCACTCCCCCCATCAGGCACAGAGCAGTGCCTATCAGGGGGTTGGGGCGCCTTCCCCTGTCATGGAACAGAGCAGGGAGGATAGGGAGGTTGTGGCCCCGCCCCCTGTCACACACAAAGCCACAGGGTGATCAGTGGGTTTGGGCGCTGCCCCCTGTCACACTGCGCCAGGGGCCAGGAAGCCTCCTGGCTCTGCTGATCCCAGTGCTAGTAAGCTTTGCTGCTCCACTGATCCCAGTGCTGGGAGGCCTCGCGGCTCCGCTTTACACAGGAGCAGTGAGGCCTCGCTGCTTCACTGATCCCGGTGCTAGAAGGCCTCATGGCTCCACTGATCCCGGTGCCAGGAGGCCTCACGGCTCCGCTGATCCAAGATTTGAGAGGCCTTGTGGCTCTGCTGATCCCGGTGCTGGGAGGCCTCGCGGCTCCGCTTGACACAGGGGCAGTGAGGCCTCGCTGCTTCACTGATCCTGGTACTAGGAGACCTCACGGCTCTGCTGATCCCAGTGCTGGGAGGCCTCCTGTCTCTGCAGATCCCGGTGCTGGGAGGCCTAGCTGCTCTGCTGATCCCGGTGCTGGGAGGCCTCACGGCTCCACTGATCCCAGTGCTGGGAGGCATATTACCATTTTACTATGTAGGATAGAGGCCTGGTGCACGGGTGGGGCCCGTCTGGTTTGCCCTAGAGGGTGTCCTGGATCAGGGTGGGGGTCCCGCTTGGGTGCCTGGCCAGCCTGGGTGAGGGGATGATGGCTGTTTGTAGCTGGTCACACCCCCTTCAGGGTGGGGGTCCCACTTGGGTGCCTGGCCAGCCTGGATGAGGGAATGATGGCTGTTTGCAGCTGGACACACCCACTTCAGGGTGGGGGTCCCCACTGGGGTGCCTGGCCAGTCTGGGTGAGGGGCTGAGGGCCGTTTTCAGGCTGATGGGTGACTGAAGCTCCCAGCCTCTCCTTTTTTCTTTTTTTTTTTAATTCTGGGATTTATTTATGTTCTATGGCTGTCCCTGGAGCTGAGTGTTGACTTTAGCTCAGACTTTGGCTGCTGAAAGCAGGTTTCTGGACTTTGTTTACCTTCTGTATTTGAAACTTTGTTGCGACTCCAGCTCTGAAATCCCAGCTGACTGAAAGCAGGTTTCTGGGGTTTTGTTTAGCTTCTATATTTGTAACAATGTTTCTTAGAGAGCAGCTCAGAGCCCAGAAGTGGCAGGCGGGGAACCTGGCTTTCTCCGTCACTGGAGCAAGCAAGCCTCCCTGTTCGCTGCAGCTGCCTGGCTTCCAGCAGCCATCTTGGTTGGCAGTTAATTTGCATATCACCCTGATTAGCCAATGGGAAGGGTAGTGAAGTTATGGCTAATTACCATGTTTCTCTTTTATTAGATAGGATATATATCTTAATATATGTTTTTCTCTCTTTTTGTATTTAGTTTTTTTTTTGTTTGTTTTTTACTTTTTATGTTATACACTCACTCATTTCTTTCTCCTTTATATTGAATAGTGACTATTTTCCCATTCAATCAATCCCTTGACCTTACCTTCTGGAAATAAACTCTGCTTCCTCAGATTCATCTGGATGTTGTTTGTTTGAGGGTTTGCAGTTTACATCTTTTGGATTAGTTGTTATTTGTAGTTTGCATTTATCTCTGTGTGTTCATTGTTTTCATTTATTGGATTATTTGTTGTGTTTTTGGAGATTTCTCCCCATATACATATATTTCCACCCCCTTCTTCTCTTTCTTTTCACTCTTAAATTTTCTCCTTTTCTCAATAGTATTTTAGCACTCTTTTCTATCCCCTAACTCTCTTTCTTCTGGTGGTCACTTTTATTTGGGGTTATTAGTATTGTGAATACATTTGTCTTTGGTGTCCTGTGTGCTGTGTATTGTTGTGGAATATTTTCTGCCTGTAAGTCATCCCAGGAGAGAGAGAGCTTCATAACCAGACATTCAGAGAGGAGTGATGATGAGGAGACAAAGAAACAGCCCACATACAAAAGAAAGGAAGCATCACCAGAAAAGGAAGTAAATAAAATGGAGGCATGGAAAATGTCAGAGAAATAATTCAGAGAAATGGTCATAAGGTCGCTGAATAGGATAGAAGACAAATTCAATAATATGTGTAAGAACTAAGAAGAAATGAAGAAGAAACAAGAAGAAATGAAAAATGACATCACTGCAATAAAGAACTCAATAGAAAGCATCAACAGTAGACTAGAGGAAGTGGAGGACCACATCAGTGAGCTAGAAGAAAAGGCAAGAAAAAACATCCATGCGGAGCAGCATCTAGAAAAAAAAAAAAAAAAAACTTAAAAAAAGGAGGAGAGCCTAAATTGGGAGAACATGAAAGGAAACAACATCTGCATAATAGGAGAGCCAGAAGAAGAGAAACATGAGGAAGGAATAGAAAACCTGTTTGAAGAAATAATGACAGAAAAACTTCCCTGATATAAGGAAGAAAAAACTCACACAAGTCCAAGAAGCCCACAGAGTCCCAAACAAGATGAACCCCAAAAGATCGACACCCAGACACATTATAATTGAATTGGCAAACACCAACGACAAAGTAGGAATATAAAAGGCTGCCAGAGAGAGACAGAAAGTTACCTACAAAGGATCTCCCATTAGACTAGTGACTGATTTCTCAACAGAAACACACCAGGCCAAAAGGTAATAGAATGAAACATAAAATGTCATGCAAGGGAAGGGTCTGAATCCAAGAATACTGTACCCAGGAAGGCTATCAATCAAAATTGAGGGTGAAATAAGAGCTTCAGAGACAAAAAGGGACTAAGGGAGTTTATTACCACCAAACCAGCAATGCAAGAAATGCTAAAGGGTCTGCTGTAAAAGGAAGAAATAGTAAGGGAAGAAGGAACACAGGCATAAAGAATAAAGATGGCAACAAAAAAGTACTTATCAATAATAACTTTAAAAGTAAATTAATTAAATGCCCCAATCAAAAGACATAGGGTAACTGATTGGATAAAAAAACATGACCCATATATCTGCGGACTATAGGAAACTTACCTCAGAGCAAAGGACTCACACAGACTGATGGTGAAAGGATGGAAAAAGGTTTTTCTGGCGAATGGAAATGAAAAAAAAGGTGGGGTAGCAATACTTATATCTGACAATTTAGACCTCAAAGTGAAGGCCATAAAGAGATAAGGAATGCCACTTCATAATACTAAAAGGAACAATTCAACAAGAAGATATAACTCGGGTAAGCATATATATATATAGGAGCACCCAAATACATAAAAAAAAAAAACTTCTGGAGGATATCAAGGGAGAGATTGACAGCAATACAGTCATAGTACGGGACTTTAATACCACACAAACACCACTGGAGAAATCCACTAAACAAAAAATCAGCAAAGAAACAGCAATCCTAAAGAACTCAATAGATCAGATGGAATTAATTGACATCTTCAGAACAATTCACCCCAAATCCACAGAATATACATTCTTCTCAAGTGCATATGGGTCATTCTAAAAGATAGAACACATATTTGGACCCAGGCAAAGTCTCTTCAAATTCAAAAAGATAGAAATCTTATCAAGAAACTTCTCAGATCACAATTGCATAAAACTAGAAATCAACCACAATAAGTAAATTAAAAACAATAAAAAAATCAAACAACTGGAGGCTAAATATCATGCTATTAAACAATGATTGGGTTCCCAAAGAAATCAAAGAAAAAATAAAAAGCATCATGTCAAGAAATGACAATGAAAGCACAACAATCCAAAATCTATGGGACTCAATGTAAGAAATCTTGAGAGGGAAGTTCATAGCTCTACAGCCTATCTCAAAAACTAAGAAACAATGGTAAAGTATTATCTAACCCTAAAACTCAAAGAGTTATAAAAAGAGCCACAAGAAAGCCCAGCGTAAGCAGAAGGAATGAAATAATAAAAATCAAAGCAGAGATAAATGACATAGAGACAAAAACAAACAAACAAACAAATAAAAAATTCAAAAGATCAGGAAAACCAAGAGCTGGTTCATATATATATATATATATATATATATATATATATATATATATATATACAAACACACACACACACACATATATACACACACACACACACACACACACATATATATATGTATACACTAATAAAAGACAAAGATGCTAATTGACAATACCTTCACTATGCCCAATTCACACCCATCAGCCAATGAGAGCCACTATATGCAAATCAACCCATCCAAGATGGCAAACTGTAGCCATGAAGCTGGAGCAAGCTGGAGGCTTGGTTGCCCTGGTGATGGAGGAAGCCAAGCTTCCAGCCAGCTCTCACCAGCTGTGGCTTCCGCAAAGGCAACAAAATGTCAATTGTAGAAGATAAATAAATCCTAGACCTGCTTCCAGCCAGCCTCCACTGGGAGCTTGGGTGTCTGTGGGCTGTGACCAGCCTGCAAACAGCCATCAGCCCCTCGAACAGGATGGCCACAACCTCATGTGGTTTGGGTCCCTGCTGGGGGGCTTGGTCAGCCTTCATACAGCCATCAGCCCTTCACCCAGGATGGCCAGGCACCCCAGCAGAAACCCCTACCTTGAAGGGGCTGTGGCCAGCCTGAAAACAGCCATAAGCCCCTCACCCAGGATGGCCATATCCTCAAGGGGTGAGGATTCCTGCTGGAGGGCTTGGCCAGCCTGCAAACAGCCATCAGCCCTTCACCCAGGCTGGCCACACCCTCATGGGGTGAGGTTTCCCACTGGGGAGCTTAGCCAGCCTGCAAAGAGCCATCAGCCCCACACCCAGGTTGGCCATACACCTCAGTGGGGACTCCCACCAAGGAGGGGCTGTGGCCACCTGCAAACAGCCATCAGCCCCTCACCCAGCTGGCCAGGCATCCCAGTAGGACACCCCACACTTAAGGGGGTGTTGCCAGCCTTAAAACGGCCCTCATCCCCTCACCCTGGCTGGCCAGGCACCCCAGTGGGACCCTCACCCTGTTCCGGATACCCTTCAGGGCAAACTAGCTGGCCCCCACCCCGGGGAACCAGGCCTCTATCCTATATAATAAAAGGCTAATATGCAAATTGACCATAACAGCAGAGCGACTGGGAATCACTGGTCACTATGACACACACTGGACACCGGGGCAGACGTTCAATACAGGAGCTGCCCCCTGGTGGCCATTGTGTTCCTACATGGGGAGCACAGCTCAGCCACAAGCCAGGTTGACAGCTGGCAGTACAGCAGTGTTGGTGGGAGTCTCACCCGCCTCCTCAGCAGCGCAAAGGATGTGCGACTGCAGCTAGGCTGGCTCCCTGTTGGCAAGTGGACATCCCGCGAGGGCTCCCGGGCTGCCAGAGGGATGTCTTACTGCCAGCTTAAGCCCAATCCCTCAGGGAGCGGGCCTAAGCCAACAGGTGGTCATCCCCTGAGGGGTCCCAGACTGCAAGAAGGCACAGGTTGGGCTGAGGGACACTCCTGAAAGCTAAAATTTTTGTTCACCGGGCCTCTACTGTGTGTGTACATATATATATATTATGCATTGTGCCAAATTATCATTATGGACTAGAAAATATTTTCAGACAATGAGTGGTTTGGCTATAGGAAATATAGGCAACACAATAGTTCTAATGATTAAGTTGAGGCTTATTTGTTTCCGTTTTATCTGCATATCCTAATGTGGGCTGATGGTTAAGAGAAAGGAATCAGGCTTAAAGAACTCAAAAGTCTAACATCTGTATGGAATCAGATTTATTATTACACACTGCCAACCCAAACACAACCCTCTGAAACTCACCTCCACAGCACGCACCCACCCCAAGTGCCAAACACAAGCAAAATCACCAACTCCACCACATTATTACCTACATGTTAAGTGATAAGGAAAAAATTTATCTTCAGTCTTCACCTAGTCCTTATTCTTGGTTTCTGGCTTACTATAGACTGGCTGGTCTGGTGCCCAAATTGTAGAATTCTACATCCTTCCCTCCTCCCATACCTTCCACGTCCCTTATTCCCTCCCCATCATCAGAGAACACAGAAAAATACAAGCACGTTTCCTTTATACACATGGTAGTGTTTATTCAAGGACACCATTTATATACTGATCTCCACATAATGCCCATTTCGTAAGCATTTTTTGTAGAGAGGCTGCCCACACTTAAGGGTCTTCTTCTGGGAGGCCTTGGGCATCACTTGTGGTAGAAGAACAAGCCAGCACTTCTTCTCCTTCGTTAGTTGGCTTGCTTACGGGAGGTTTTTTACCCATTCTGGAGTAAAACGCAATTATCTGATTCTTTCTGTCTTTTTCATTTTTTTCGTCACACTGCTTAAGGAACGAATTTCTGTTTGCCTTTACATTCTTTGTCTAGTTGGGAAACCGAGAAAGACATTGTTACTTTTGTGGAAGAAATTGGACAATGGTTGAGAAAGGGGCAGGTAATAGAATGCCAATGTATTGATTGAGGAAGTGTCTGTGCCAAAAAGAGCAAGGCCAGGGTCTTGGGTGAGGAATTAATGGGGAAGAAAAGGAGGCATATGAGTAGGGTAGTCTGACCTTATTCTTGTCTTTGGCATCAACTTGCGCAACGGACTTCCCATTCACTTTAGTACTTGACGTTTCTTGGTCCATCCTTGAGGTTGGAGTCTGATTCCTTATCTAAACTAGGCCACAGTATTTTCTTAGTAACTTTGACTTTGTTGTAGCAACAGACACTCTTCCAAGGATCCTGGCCTCTATATATACTCTGCAGGACAATGAGGAGCCACACCCTTGAGCTCTGATTGGCCAGCAGTCAGTGGTCGCCATGTGTGGCTTGACATCACAAAGGCTCAGCTTGACCATCCAGGAGGGGGAGCTGGTAGAGGACACAGAAGACTCAGATGCTCTCATGGGCTAAAGGGGAGCTTCCTCAATGCCTTCTAAAATTTTTTCCACACTAAGCTCTCACTCCTTATTTCCTATACTCTATTATTGTCCTGAATATGGCTGGGAAGTGGTGTTTCCTCTAGCCATTTCATATACCCCCACCTCCAGCCATTCAGTGGTCCATTCTATTATCCCCCAGATATTATCATTTTAGAATAGTTTTAGATTTACAGTGAAATTGTGAAGTTTATACCCATATACCCCATACACAATTTCCCTTATTATTAATATCTTAACAGTGTTATGGTGTAATTGTAACAATTAATGCACCGTCAGTAAAACAGTTACAATCAATTAGAGAACTGAGGTTCTCTAATATCTCCAATATCACACAATTAGGTTCTAGACCAAGTTGTTCAAACAAAAACTGTACCAGTTGTGGAATAAAACTTCAGTATTCGACCTCACAGCCCTTTCATGCTTTTCCAGTTGCATGACACAAAGCACCACTCATGCAACACAGAAAGGAGAGAATTTTTGCATCCTGCCAAATCTGATTAGCACAATTTTAACACATAAAGGGGCCATCAAGAGCACCAATGTTGGTAAGGGTATGAACATGATCACAGTGCTCACAAAGCAATAATCACAGACAATTGAAGAGGTAGAAAAATAGTTGATATGGATAAATGAAAAGTGGTTATTCAGTGATAGCATGTGGGAGGCAATGATATGTGAAAAATCCAAGATACTGCATCTGGTCCTCTTGAAGGATACCCGTGAAAGGGGTGTGGAATGTGATTCATTGAAGTCTAGCTCAGGGTGATTCCATAAATGTAAGATTAAACAGTCCTTTAGACATATTCTGCATATATGATTGTTAAAACAGGGAATCTATGTATGTCTGGCACTAGTCATTCGATTTACCTATATATCTAATGGGAAAAATTATTTGGTTTTCTTTTTTTGTATTTCTGTTGAATTCAAAAGAGGAAGGCAGAGGGAGAGAGATAGAAACATCAGTGATGTTAGAGAATAATTGATAGGCTGTCTCCTTCACGCCTCCCATGGGGATTGAGACCACTACCCAAACATGTGCTTTTGACCAGAATAGAACCCAGGAACCTTCAGTCCACAGGCTACTGCTCTATCCACTGAGGAAAACTGGGTAGGGCTTATTTGAGTTTTGAACAAATCACTTCTCAAACAGCCTTCTGAAGCAATTAATTCAAGAAGTGAGGTTCTACTCTATTGAAGTCTTTATTTTATTAAGATTTCCTTAGTTTTTATTGAATGTGCTGTTTCTGACCCAGGATCCCACCCAGGATACTGTATGAAAATTTAGTCATTTGTCATGCCCAATTGGGATTATCATGGCTGTAGAGTTTTCCAGATTTCTTGTGTAAGAGAACCTTAATCTTTTGATTGTTTTTTTATATTAAATCTTCAGATATTATTGATATTACTGTTGAATGTTTGCAAGCTTTACCAAACTCTTCCTATTTCTTCCACCCCACAGCCGCTGGCAAACACTTTACCAGTCTGTGTTGCAGTGTGCTTGAATTTGTCTGTTTTTAAAATTCCACATAAATGTTTTGATGCAGTTTGGCATCCGTGTATGTGTGCATGCATAACATCTTCTTTATCCATCCACCTATTGGGGAACACTTACATAACTTACTTTGGCTATTGTGAGAAATGCAGCATATTACCTAGTATTTTGGATGTCTTACCTAAAACCCCACAGAACTAAATACCCATTTTTATGTTACATTGAAGACATGAATTCTCACACTTCCCTACAACACTTGGCTCTTCCAGGAAATCTTCCCAGGTTGCATGTGGGGTATGTATCTTTACTGGATATACTTCACTGATTTTCTGCACTCCCCTCCACCTATTTATTTCTTTTTCTTCCAGAAAACCTCAAACCAAGTCAGTACCATAAGGGTTATGTCAATCTTCATGACTTTGTCTGAATTAATCGCTTGTTTTTGTCACAGGAGTGTCTGGAATGTTGCTCTCTGAACCAGCAGGATCAGAATCCTGTCTCTATGTGAAAGACTGTGAAAGTGAGAGAAGGAGAGAGAGAGAGAGAGAGAGAGAGAGAGAGAGAGAGACAGACAGACAGAAAGACAGAAAAATGAGATAGATGGGTAGCAACAGCAGAAAGACATTGGAAGGTCCTAGTGAGTCTTCTGTTTTCAGCTGTGTGATATTATTTTTTTTTATTTTAATAAATCTTTATTGTTCAGATTATTACATTTGTTCCTCTTTTTTTCCCCCATAGCTCCCCTCCATCCAGTTCCCACACCACCCTCTGCCCTTACCCCCCCACTGTCCTCATTCATAGGTGCTCTATTTTTGTCCAGTCTCTTCCCGCATCTCCCAAAACCCTTCCCCCCCCAAGAATTGTGAGTCCATTCCCTTTCTATGTCCCTGATTCTATTATAATCACCAGTTAATTCTGTTCATCAGATTATTTATTCACTTGATTCTTAGATTCACTTGTTGATAGATGCATATTTGTTTTTCATAATTAGTATCTTTACCTTTTTCTTCTTCTTCCTCTTCTTAAAGGATACCTTTCAGCATTTCATATAATACTGGTTTGGTGGTGATGAACTCCTTTAGCTTTTCCTTATCTGTGAAGCTCTTTACCTGACCTTCAATTCTGAATGATAGCTTTGCTGGATAAAGTAATCTTGGTTGTTGGTTCTTGGCATTCATCACTTTGAATATTTCTTGCCACTCCCTTCTGGCCTGCAAAGTTTCTGTTGAGAGATCAGCTGACAGTCGTATGGGTATTCCCTTGTAGGTAACTGAGTTTCTTTCTCTTGCTGCTTTTAAGATTCTCTCTTTGTCTTTTGCTCTTGGGATTTTAATTATGATGTGTCTTGGTGTGGTCCTCTTTGGATTCCTTTTGTTTGGGGTTCTCTGTGCTTCCTGGACTTATAAGTCTATTTCTTTCACCAGGTAGGGTAAGTTTTCTGTCATTATTTCTTCAAATAGGTTTTCAATATCTTGGTCTCTCTCATCTTCTGGCACCCCTATAATTCGGATGTTGGTACACTTGAAGCTGTCCCAGAGGCTCCTTACACTATCTTCGTATTTTCGGATTCTTCTTTCATTTTGCTTTTCTGGTTTGGTGTTTTTTGCTTCTTCGCATTTCAAATCTTTGCCTTGATTCTTGCGCTCCTCTGGTCTGCTGTTGGGAGTCTGTATAATATTCATTATTTCAGTCCGTGTATGCTTAATTTCTAGTTGGTTCTTTATCATAACATCAAGGGTCTCATTTGATTTCTTGTAGATCTCAATAACTTTATCGGCGGCTTCTAGACAGTTCTTGAGAGACCTTAAAAGTGTGGTTCTGAACTCTATATCCTCCATTGACAGTTTTATCCTGTTTCTTTGTCTCTGCATTTTTTATGCTTTCTTGGTGCACCCCCTAGTGGTCTTTGTGCGCAGTCTTGTTGTAGTTAAACCTTGATTGTTGTAGTTAATACTAGGGGGATTTGACCTCCAGGCCAACTGGCTGTGAGAATCAGCTGTGTCTGCAGTGGGAAAACTTCTGTCCTCTAGGGAGGTGCTAATCTCGCCTTTGCCTGAGGCTACCTGGCAAATGGCTCTCTGCAGGGCTTGGGCGGGGCAGGTCGCACAGGATCAACAGAGCGGGTTGAGGGAGCAGTTATCGCTGCTCTCAGTCCTGTCCCCAGAGGCTCTGCCTCTCAGAGTCCCAGCAACCGCTCCAAACCTCGGAGAGAAAGCTGCCCTCGCGTTCCAACCGATGCCAGACAGTCCCGCTTCTCCCGTTTGAGTCTGGGTCCCTAGAGACTCGCCCAGAACTGGAGCTCAGAATCTGAGACTCCCTCCTGATTGAAAACAACAACCGCGCCCTTAGCTACCAGCCCGCTCCACGCGTACCTCTGCACCTTTGTATTTGCCACACCGCGCTTCCTCTGAGTCTCATATGCTGTTCTCTTTCCTTCTAGTTGAAGAATTTCCCCTCATCCAGTCTTCCTGTGGTTCTGGGCGATGTCCATTCCGTCTTTTAGTTGTATTTTTGAGGTGGTTGTTCGAGGCAGCTAACTCCGGTGTTTACCTATGCCGCCATCTTGGTTTTCTCCTCAGCTGTGTGATATTAGCATCCCACATAGTAACTGCTCTTCCTCCATCAGTCACCCAATGGACTTGTACATTGAACAGACTAACCGAATAGGCTCTATATAGAAAGGGGATCAACAACTGGTTAAGACACATCAAGTTTTCATAAGGTAAACACAGTGAGAGTCACAACTTAAGTTGGAACTGACATATTAGATTCAATCTGAGACTCACAAATAGGTCCAGCTTGAGAAACATGATTGAGAACTACTTGAAGGAAGACTCCTGACACTCTATGTTAATTTGCTAAACTGACTAATTTTCTAAGCTAGATGTGGTGAACATACTGTCTGCAAAGGTAATGAGAGATAACAGGACTGGAGAGGTACCATACTGAGTATCCAAGTAAAGGTGTATGATGTCTCTAAAGGTGAAATTTATCTATAGCTACAATCTGTTGAAATAGCCATTGAATAGAACATGTCAGTCTACTACTTTGCTATCACTGCAAGTTATTAACCAGTTTCTTTGTGTACAATCAGTAATTTTAATAATATTAGATATGGATCCCTAATGGGTGGGACCTTGACAGGAATGATATGGAAATTCACACTGAGAATGAATCATGCTTTTCAGGTTTAAGAGCAATTCAAATCTAGCTGATAAATTCAAAAGCAGTAGGGGTGATTATCCCTTCTCCAAATAGGTCTTATATAATGGGAGTATACCTATGAAGTCCATGTTTTCATTTACGTTGGGCCCTTTTCAACTAGAGTGAAAGGTGTTACTATATAATTTGTGAAAAAGATTCAAAGAGAACCAAATTTTCAAGCTGATTATAAGTGGAAGTATATATATTTCATTGTGCCAGATTGTCATTAGGCACTAGAAAATATTTTAGGACAATGAGTGGTTTGATTATAGGAAATGTAGGTAATGCAATAGTTCTAATGATTAAATTGAGGAATATTTGTTTCAGTTTTGACTGCATATAAGGTTCACAAGTAAACATTTTCAAGCTGATGATAAGTGCAATATATATATATATATATATATATATATATATATATATATATATATATCTACACTAATAAAAGACAAAGATGCTAATGGACTATACCTTCGCTACACCCAAGCCACACCCATCAGCCAATCAGAGCCACTATATGCAAATTAACGCATCCAAGATGGTGGCTGGAGCCACGGAGCTGGAGCAAGCTGGAGGCTTGCTTGCCCCAGCAATGGAGGGAGCCAAGCTTCCCGCCAGCTCTCACCAGCTGTGGCTTCTGCAAAAGGCAACAAAGTGTCAATTGTAGAAGATAAATAAATCCCAGTTACCTGCTTCCAGCCAGCCTCCACTGGGAGCTTGGGTGGCTGGGGGCTGTGACCATCCTAGGAACAGCCATCGGCCCCTCACCCAGGATGGTCACAACCTCAAGGGGTGAGGATCCCTGCTGGAGAGCTTGGCCAGCCTGCAAACAGCCATCAGCCCCTCATCCAGACTGGCCAGGCACGCCAGGGGGCCCCCTACCCTAAAGGCGCTGTGGCCAGCCTGCAAAGAGCCATCAGCCCCTCACGCAGGATTACCTGGAACCCCAGGGAGGAACCCCACCCTGAAAGGGCTGTGGCCAGCCTGCAAACAACCATCAGCTCCTCACCCATGCTGACCACACCCTCATGGGGTGAGGTTTCCCGCTGGGGAGATTTGCAAGCCTGCAAAGAGCCATCAGCCACTCATCCAGGATGGCCACACACCCCAGTGGGGACCCCCACACAGGAGTGGCTGTGGACAGCCTGAAAACAGCCATCAGTCCCTCACCCAGGATGGCCACACCCTCTAGGGTGAGGATCCACACTGGAGGGCTTGAACAACCTGCAAACAGCCATCAGCCCCTCATCCAGACTGGCCAGGCACCCCAGGGGGAACCCCTACCCTAAAGACACTGTGGCCAGCCAGAAAAGAGGCATCAGACCATCACCCAGGCTGACCAGGCACCCCAGGGGTGACCCCCACCCTGAAGGTGCTGTTTGCCAGCCTGAAGACAACCATCAGCCCCTCACCCAGGATGGCCACTCCTTCAAGGGTGAGGATCCCAGCTGGAGGTCTTGGCCAACCTGCAAAGAGCCATCAGCCCCACACCCAGGTTGGCCATACACCTCAGTGGGGACTCCCACCAAGGAGGGGCTGTGGCCACCTGCAAACAGCCATCAGCCCCTCACCCAGCTGGCCAGGCATCCCAGTAGGACACCCCACACTTAAGGGGGTGTTGCCAGCCTTAAAACGGCCCTCATCCCCTCACCCTGGCTGGCCAGGCACCCCAGTGGGACCCTCACCCTGTTCCGGATACCCTTCAGGGCAAACTAGCTGGCCCCCACCCCGGGGAACCAGGCCTCTATCCTATATAATAAAAGGCTAATATGCAAATTGACCATAACAGCAGAGCGACTGGGAATCACTGGTCACTATGACACACACTGGACACCGGGGCAGACGTTCAATACAGGAGCTGCCCCCTGGTGGCCATTGTGTTCCTACATGGGGAGCACAGCTCAGCCACAAGCCAGGTTGACAGCTGGCAGTACAGCAGTGTTGGTGGGAGTCTCACCCGCCTCCTCAGCAGCGCAAAGGATGTGCGACTGCAGCTAGGCTGGCTCCCTGTTGGCAAGTGGACATCCCGCGAGGGCTCCCGGGCTGCCAGAGGGATGTCTTACTGCCAGCTTAAGCCCAATCCCTCAGGGAGCGGGCCTAAGCCAACAGGTGGTCATCCCCTGAGGGGTCCCAGACTGCAAGAAGGCACAGGTTGGGCTGAGGGACACTCCTGAAAGCTAAAATTTTTGTTCACCGGGCCTCTACTGTGTGTGTACATATATATATATTACGCATTGTGCCAAATTATCATTATGGACTAGAAAATATTTTCAGACAATGAGTGGTTTGGCTATAGGAAATATAGGCAACACAATAGTTCTAATGATTAAGTTGAGGCTTATTTGTTTCCGTTTTATCTGCATATCCTAATGTGGGCTGATGGTTAAGAGAAAGGAATCAGGCTTAAAGAACTCAAAAGTCTAACATCTGTATGGAATCAGATTTATTATTACACACTGCCAACCCAAACACAACCCTCTGAAACTCACCTCCACAGCACGCACCCACCCCAAGTGCCAAACACAAGCAAAATCACCAACTCCACCACATTATTACCTACATGTTAAGTGATAAGGAAAAAATTTATCTTCAGTCTTCACCTAGTCCTTATTCTTGGTTTCTGGCTTACTATAGACTGGCTGGTCTGGTGCCCAAATTGTAGAATTCTACATCCTTCCCTCCTCCCATACCTTCCACGTCCCTTATTCCCTCCCCATCATCAGAGAACACAGAAAAATACAAGCACGTTTCCTTTATACACATGGTAGTGTTTATTCAAGGACACCATTTATATACTGATCTCCACATAATGCCCATTTCGTAAGCATTTTTTGTAGAGAGGCTGCCCACACTTAAGGGTCTTCTTCTGGGAGGCCTTGGGCATCACTTGTGGTAGAAGAACAAGCCAGCACTTCTTCTCCTTCGTTAGTTGGCTTGCTTACGGGAGGTTTTTTACCCATTCTGGAGTAAAACGCAATTATCTGATTCTTTCTGTCTTTTTCATTTTTTTCGTCACACTGCTTAAGGAACGAATTTCTGTTTGCCTTTACATTCTTTGTCTAGTTGGGAAACCGAGAAAGACATTGTTACTTTTGTGGAAGAAATTGGACAATGGTTGAGAAAGGGGCAGGTAATAGAATGCCAATGTATTGATTGAGGAAGTGTCTGTGCCAAAAAGAGCAAGGCCAGGGTCTTGGGTGAGGAATTAATGGGGAAGAAAAGGAGGCATATGAGTAGGGTAGTCTGACCTTATTCTTGTCTTTGGCATCAACTTGCGCAACGGACTTCCCATTCACTTTAGTACTTGACGTTTCTTGGTCCATCCTTGAGGTTGGAGTCTGATTCCTTATCTAAACTAGGCCACAGTATTTTCTTAGTAACTTTGACTTTGTTGTAGCAACAGACACTCTTCCAAGGATCCTGGCCTCTATATATACTCTGCAGGACAATGAGGAGCCACACCCTTGAGCTCTGATTGGCCAGCAGTCAGTGGTCGCCATGTGTGGCTTGACATCACAAAGGCTCAGCTTGACCATCCAGGAGGGGGAGCTGGTAGAGGACACAGAAGACTCAGATGCTCTCATGGGCTAAAGGGGAGCTTCCTCAATGCCTTCTAAAATTTTTTCCACACTAAGCTCTCACTCCTTATTTCCTATACTCTATTATTGTCCTGAATATGGCTGGGAAGTGGTGTTTCCTCTAGCCATTTCATATACCCCCACCTCCAGCCATTCAGTGGTCCATTCTATTATCCCCCAGATATTATCATTTTAGAATAGTTTTAGATTTACAGTGAAATTGTGAAGTTTATACCCATATACCCCATACACAATTTCCCTTATTATTAATATCTTAACAGTGTTATGGTGTAATTGTAACAATTAATGCACCGTCAGTAAAACAGTTACAATCAATTAGAGAACTGAGGTTCTCTAATATCTCCAATATCACACAATTAGGTTCTAGACCAAGTTGTTCAAACAAAAACTGTACCAGTTGTGGAATAAAACTTCAGTATTCGACCTCACAGCCCTTTCATGCTTTTCCAGTTGCATGACACAAAGCACCACTCATGCAACACAGAAAGGAGAGAATTTTTGCATCCTGCCAAATCTGATTAGCACAATTTTAACACATAAAGGGGCCATCAAGAGCACCAATGTTGGTAAGGGTATGAACATGATCACAGTGCTCACAAAGCAATAATCACAGACAATTGAAGAGGTAGAAAAATAGTTGATATGGATAAATGAAAAGTGGTTATTCAGTGATAGCATGTGGGAGGCAATGATATGTGAAAAATCCAAGATACTGCATCTGGTCCTCTTGAAGGATACCCGTGAAAGGGGTGTGGAATGTGATTCATTGAAGTCTAGCTCAGGGTGATTCCATAAATGTAAGATTAAACAGTCCTTTAGACATATTCTGCATATATGATTGTTAAAACAGGGAATCTATGTATGTCTGGCACTAGTCATTCGATTTACCTATATATCTAATGGGAAAAATTATTTGGTTTTCTTTTTTTGTATTTCTGTTGAATTCAAAAGAGGAAGGCAGAGGGAGAGAGATAGAAACATCAGTGATGTTAGAGAATAATTGATAGGCTGTCTCCTTCACGCCTCCCATGGGGATTGAGACCACTACCCAAACATGTGCTTTTGACCAGAATAGAACCCAGGAACCTTCAGTCCACAGGCTACTGCTCTATCCACTGAGGAAAACTGGGTAGGGCTTATTTGAGTTTTGAACAAATCACTTCTCAAACAGCCTTCTGAAGCAATTAATTCAAGAAGTGAGGTTCTACTCTATTGAAGTCTTTATTTTATTAAGATTTCCTTAGTTTTTATTGAATGTGCTGTTTCTGACCCAGGATCCCACCCAGGATACTGTATGAAAATTTAGTCATTTGTCATGCCCAATTGGGATTATCATGGCTGTAGAGTTTTCCAGATTTCTTGTGTAAGAGAACCTTAATCTTTTGATTGTTTTTTTATATTAAATCTTCAGATATTATTGATATTACTGTTGAATGTTTGCAAGCTTTACCAAACTCTTCCTATTTCTTCCACCCCACAGCCGCTGGCAAACACTTTACCAGTCTGTGTTGCAGTGTGCTTGAATTTGTCTGTTTTTAAAATTCCACATAAATGTTTTGATGCAGTTTGGCATCCGTGTATGTGTGCATGCATAACATCTTCTTTATCCATCCACCTATTGGGGAACACTTACATAACTTACTTTGGCTATTGTGAGAAATGCAGCATATTACCTAGTATTTTGGATGTCTTACCTAAAACCCCACAGAACTAAATACCCATTTTTATGTTACATTGAAGACATGAATTCTCACACTTCCCTACAACACTTGGCTCTTCCAGGAAATCTTCCCAGGTTGCATGTGGGGTATGTATCTTTACTGGATATACTTCACTGATTTTCTGCACTCCCCTCCACCTATTTATTTCTTTTTCTTCCAGAAAACCTCAAACCAAGTCAGTACCATAAGGGTTATGTCAATCTTCATGACTTTGTCTGAATTAATCGCTTGTTTTTGTCACAGGAGTGTCTGGAATGTTGCTCTCTGAACCAGCAGGATCAGAATCCTGTCTCTATGTGAAAGACTGTGAAAGTGAGAGAAGGAGAGAGAGAGAGAGAGAGAGAGAGAGAGAGAGAGAGAGACAGACAGACAGAAAGACAGAAAAATGAGATAGATGGGTAGCAACAGCAGAAAGACATTGGAAGGTCCTAGTGAGTCTTCTGTTTTCAGCTGTGTGATATTATTTTTTTTTATTTTAATAAATCTTTATTGTTCAGATTATTACATTTGTTCCTCTTTTTTTCCCCCATAGCTCCCCTCCATCCAGTTCCCACACCACCCTCTGCCCTTACCCCCCCACTGTCCTCATTCATAGGTGCTCTATTTTTGTCCAGTCTCTTCCCGCATCTCCCAAAACCCTTCCCCCCCCAAGAATTGTGAGTCCATTCCCTTTCTATGTCCCTGATTCTATTATAATCACCAGTTAATTCTGTTCATCAGATTATTTATTCACTTGATTCTTAGATTCACTTGTTGATAGATGCATATTTGTTTTTCATAATTAGTATCTTTACCTTTTTCTTCTTCTTCCTCTTCTTAAAGGATACCTTTCAGCATTTCATATAATACTGGTTTGGTGGTGATGAACTCCTTTAGCTTTTCCTTATCTGTGAAGCTCTTTACCTGACCTTCAATTCTGAATGATAGCTTTGCTGGATAAAGTAATCTTGGTTGTTGGTTCTTGGCATTCATCACTTTGAATATTTCTTGCCACTCCCTTCTGGCCTGCAAAGTTTCTGTTGAGAGATCAGCTGACAGTCGTATGGGTATTCCCTTGTAGGTAACTGAGTTTCTTTCTCTTGCTGCTTTTAAGATTCTCTCTTTGTCTTTTGCTCTTGGGATTTTAATTATGATGTGTCTTGGTGTGGTCCTCTTTGGATTCCTTTTGTTTGGGGTTCTCTGTGCTTCCTGGACTTATAAGTCTATTTCTTTCACCAGGTAGGGTAAGTTTTCTGTCATTATTTCTTCAAATAGGTTTTCAATATCTTGGTCTCTCTCATCTTCTGGCACCCCTATAATTCGGATGTTGGTACACTTGAAGCTGTCCCAGAGGCTCCTTACACTATCTTCGTATTTTCGGATTCTTCTTTCATTTTGCTTTTCTGGTTTGGTGTTTTTTGCTTCTTCGCATTTCAAATCTTTGCCTTGATTCTTGCGCTCCTCTGGTCTGCTGTTGGGAGTCTGTATAATATTCATTATTTCAGTCCGTGTATGCTTAATTTCTAGTTGGTTCTTTATCATAACATCAAGGGTCTCATTTGATTTCTTGTAGATCTCAATAACTTTATCGGCGGCTTCTAGACAGTTCTTGAGAGACCTTAAAAGTGTGGTTCTGAACTCTATATCCTCCATTGACAGTTTTATCCTGTTTCTTTGTCTCTGCATTTTTTATGCTTTCTTGGTGCACCCCCTAGTGGTCTTTGTGCGCAGTCTTGTTGTAGTTAAACCTTGATTGTTGTAGTTAATACTAGGGGGATTTGACCTCCAGGCCAACTGGCTGTGAGAATCAGCTGTGTCTGCAGTGGGAAAACTTCTGTCCTCTAGGGAGGTGCTAATCTCGCCTTTGCCTGAGGCTACCTGGCAAATGGCTCTCTGCAGGGCTTGGGCGGGGCAGGTCGCACAGGATCAACAGAGCGGGTTGAGGGAGCAGTTATCGCTGCTCTCAGTCCTGTCCCCAGAGGCTCTGCCTCTCAGAGTCCCAGCAACCGCTCCAAACCTCGGAGAGAAAGCTGCCCTCGCGTTCCAACCGATGCCAGACAGTCCCGCTTCTCCCGTTTGAGTCTGGGTCCCTAGAGACTCGCCCAGAACTGGAGCTCAGAATCTGAGACTCCCTCCTGATTGAAAACAACAACCGCGCCCTTAGCTACCAGCCCGCTCCACGCGTACCTCTGCACCTTTGTATTTGCCACACCGCGCTTCCTCTGAGTCTCATATGCTGTTCTCTTTCCTTCTAGTTGAAGAATTTCCCCTCATCCAGTCTTCCTGTGGTTCTGGGCGATGTCCATTCCGTCTTTTAGTTGTATTTTTGAGGTGGTTGTTCGAGGCAGCTAACTCCGGTGTTTACCTATGCCGCCATCTTGGTTTTCTCCTCAGCTGTGTGATATTAGCATCCCACATAGTAACTGCTCTTCCTCCATCAGTCACCCAATGGACTTGTACATTGAACAGACTAACCGAATAGGCTCTATATAGAAAGGGGATCAACAACTGGTTAAGACACATCAAGTTTTCATAAGGTAAACACAGTGAGAGTCACAACTTAAGTTGGAACTGACATATTAGATTCAATCTGAGACTCACAAATAGGTCCAGCTTGAGAAACATGATTGAGAACTACTTGAAGGAAGACTCCTGACACTCTATGTTAATTTGCTAAACTGACTAATTTTCTAAGCTAGATGTGGTGAACATACTGTCTGCAAAGGTAATGAGAGATAACAGGACTGGAGAGGTACCATACTGAGTATCCAAGTAAAGGTGTATGATGTCTCTAAAGGTGAAATTTATCTATAGCTACAATCTGTTGAAATAGCCATTGAATAGAACATGTCAGTCTACTACTTTGCTATCACTGCAAGTTATTAACCAGTTTCTTTGTGTACAATCAGTAATTTTAATAATATTAGATATGGATCCCTAATGGGTGGGACCTTGACAGGAATGATATGGAAATTCACACTGAGAATGAATCATGCTTTTCAGGTTTAAGAGCAATTCAAATCTAGCTGATAAATTCAAAAGCAGTAGGGGTGATTATCCCTTCTCCAAATAGGTCTTATATAATGGGAGTATACCTATGAAGTCCATGTTTTCATTTACGTTGGGCCCTTTTCAACTAGAGTGAAAGGTGTTACTATATAATTTGTGAAAAAGATTCAAAGAGAACCAAATTTTCAAGCTGATTATAAGTGGAAGTATATATATTTCATTGTGCCAGATTGTCATTAGGCACTAGAAAATATTTTAGGACAATGAGTGGTTTGATTATAGGAAATGTAGGTAATGCAATAGTTCTAATGATTAAATTGAGGAATATTTGTTTCAGTTTTGACTGCATATAAGGTTCACAAGTAAACATTTTCAAGCTGATGATAAGTGCAAATATATATATATATATATATATATATATATATATATATATATATATCTACACTAATAAAAGACAAAGATGCTAATGGACTATACCTTCGCTACACCCAAGCCACACCCATCAGCCAATCAGAGCCACTATATGCAAATTAACGCATCCAAGATGGTGGCTGGAGCCACGGAGCTGGAGCAAGCTGGAGGCTTGCTTGCCCCAGCAATGGAGGGAGCCAAGCTTCCCGCCAGCTCTCACCAGCTGTGGCTTCTGCAAAAGGCAACAAAGTGTCAATTGTAGAAGATAAATAAATCCCAGTTACCTGCTTCCAGCCAGCCTCCACTGGGAGCTTGGGTGGCTGGGGGCTGTGACCATCCTAGGAACAGCCATCGGCCCCTCACCCAGGATGGTCACAACCTCAAGGGGTGAGGATCCCTGCTGGAGAGCTTGGCCAGCCTGCAAACAGCCATCAGCCCCTCATCCAGACTGGCCAGGCACGCCAGGGGGCCCCCTACCCTAAAGGCGCTGTGGCCAGCCTGCAAAGAGCCATCAGCCCCTCACGCAGGATTACCTGGAACCCCAGGGAGGAACCCCACCCTGAAAGGGCTGTGGCCAGCCTGCAAACAACCATCAGCTCCTCACCCATGCTGACCACACCCTCATGGGGTGAGGTTTCCCGCTGGGGAGATTTGCAAGCCTGCAAAGAGCCATCAGCCACTCATCCAGGATGGCCACACACCCCAGTGGGGACCCCCACACAGGAGTGGCTGTGGACAGCCTGAAAACAGCCATCAGTCCCTCACCCAGGATGGCCACACCCTCTAGGGTGAGGATCCACACTGGAGGGCTTGAACAACCTGCAAACAGCCATCAGCCCCTCATCCAGACTGGCCAGGCACCCCAGGGGGAACCCCTACCCTAAAGACACTGTGGCCAGCCAGAAAAGAGGCATCAGACCATCACCCAGGCTGACCAGGCACCCCAGGGGTGACCCCCACCCTGAAGGTGCTGTTTGCCAGCCTGAAGACAACCATCAGCCCCTCACCCAGGATGGCCACTCCTTCAAGGGTGAGGATCCCAGCTGGAGGTCTTGGCCAACCTGCAAAGAGCCATCAGCCCCACACCCAGGTTGGCCATACACCTCAGTGGGGACTCCCACCAAGGAGGGGCTGTGGCCACCTGCAAACAGCCATCAGCCCCTCACCCAGCTGGCCAGGCATCCCAGTAGGACACCCCACACTTAAGGGGGTGTTGCCAGCCTTAAAACGGCCCTCATCCCCTCACCCTGGCTGGCCAGGCACCCCAGTGGGACCCTCACCCTGTTCCGGATACCCTTCAGGGCAAACTAGCTGGCCCCCACCCCGGGGAACCAGGCCTCTATCCTATATAATAAAAGGCTAATATGCAAATTGACCATAACAGCAGAGCGACTGGGAATCACTGGTCACTATGACACACACTGGACACCGGGGCAGACGTTCAATACAGGAGCTGCCCCCTGGTGGCCATTGTGTTCCTACATGGGGAGCACAGCTCAGCCACAAGCCAGGTTGACAGCTGGCAGTACAGCAGTGTTGGTGGGAGTCTCACCCGCCTCCTCAGCAGCGCAAAGGATGTGCGACTGCAGCTAGGCTGGCTCCCTGTTGGCAAGTGGACATCCCGCGAGGGCTCCCGGGCTGCCAGAGGGATGTCTTACTGCCAGCTTAAGCCCAATCCCTCAGGGAGCGGGCCTAAGCCAACAGGTGGTCATCCCCTGAGGGGTCCCAGACTGCAAGAAGGCACAGGTTGGGCTGAGGGACACTCCTGAAAGCTAAAATTTTTGTTCACCGGGCCTCTACTGTGTGTGTACATATATATATATTACGCATTGTGCCAAATTATCATTATGGACTAGAAAATATTTTCAGACAATGAGTGGTTTGGCTATAGGAAATATAGGCAACACAATAGTTCTAATGATTAAGTTGAGGCTTATTTGTTTCCGTTTTATCTGCATATCCTAATGTGGGCTGATGGTTAAGAGAAAGGAATCAGGCTTAAAGAACTCAAAAGTCTAACATCTGTATGGAATCAGATTTATTATTACACACTGCCAACCCAAACACAACCCTCTGAAACTCACCTCCACAGCACGCACCCACCCCAAGTGCCAAACACAAGCAAAATCACCAACTCCACCACATTATTACCTACATGTTAAGTGATAAGGAAAAAATTTATCTTCAGTCTTCACCTAGTCCTTATTCTTGGTTTCTGGCTTACTATAGACTGGCTGGTCTGGTGCCCAAATTGTAGAATTCTACATCCTTCCCTCCTCCCATACCTTCCACGTCCCTTATTCCCTCCCCATCATCAGAGAACACAGAAAAATACAAGCACGTTTCCTTTATACACATGGTAGTGTTTATTCAAGGACACCATTTATATACTGATCTCCACATAATGCCCATTTCGTAAGCATTTTTTGTAGAGAGGCTGCCCACACTTAAGGGTCTTCTTCTGGGAGGCCTTGGGCATCACTTGTGGTAGAAGAACAAGCCAGCACTTCTTCTCCTTCGTTAGTTGGCTTGCTTACGGGAGGTTTTTTACCCATTCTGGAGTAAAACGCAATTATCTGATTCTTTCTGTCTTTTTCATTTTTTTCGTCACACTGCTTAAGGAACGAATTTCTGTTTGCCTTTACATTCTTTGTCTAGTTGGGAAACCGAGAAAGACATTGTTACTTTTGTGGAAGAAATTGGACAATGGTTGAGAAAGGGGCAGGTAATAGAATGCCAATGTATTGATTGAGGAAGTGTCTGTGCCAAAAAGAGCAAGGCCAGGGTCTTGGGTGAGGAATTAATGGGGAAGAAAAGGAGGCATATGAGTAGGGTAGTCTGACCTTATTCTTGTCTTTGGCATCAACTTGCGCAACGGACTTCCCATTCACTTTAGTACTTGACGTTTCTTGGTCCATCCTTGAGGTTGGAGTCTGATTCCTTATCTAAACTAGGCCACAGTATTTTCTTAGTAACTTTGACTTTGTTGTAGCAACAGACACTCTTCCAAGGATCCTGGCCTCTATATATACTCTGCAGGACAATGAGGAGCCACACCCTTGAGCTCTGATTGGCCAGCAGTCAGTGGTCGCCATGTGTGGCTTGACATCACAAAGGCTCAGCTTGACCATCCAGGAGGGGGAGCTGGTAGAGGACACAGAAGACTCAGATGCTCTCATGGGCTAAAGGGGAGCTTCCTCAATGCCTTCTAAAATTTTTTCCACACTAAGCTCTCACTCCTTATTTCCTATACTCTATTATTGTCCTGAATATGGCTGGGAAGTGGTGTTTCCTCTAGCCATTTCATATACCCCCACCTCCAGCCATTCAGTGGTCCATTCTATTATCCCCCAGATATTATCATTTTAGAATAGTTTTAGATTTACAGTGAAATTGTGAAGTTTATACCCATATACCCCATACACAATTTCCCTTATTATTAATATCTTAACAGTGTTATGGTGTAATTGTAACAATTAATGCACCGTCAGTAAAACAGTTACAATCAATTAGAGAACTGAGGTTCTCTAATATCTCCAATATCACACAATTAGGTTCTAGACCAAGTTGTTCAAACAAAAACTGTACCAGTTGTGGAATAAAACTTCAGTATTCGACCTCACAGCCCTTTCATGCTTTTCCAGTTGCATGACACAAAGCACCACTCATGCAACACAGAAAGGAGAGAATTTTTGCATCCTGCCAAATCTGATTAGCACAATTTTAACACATAAAGGGGCCATCAAGAGCACCAATGTTGGTAAGGGTATGAACATGATCACAGTGCTCACAAAGCAATAATCACAGACAATTGAAGAGGTAGAAAAATAGTTGATATGGATAAATGAAAAGTGGTTATTCAGTGATAGCATGTGGGAGGCAATGATATGTGAAAAATCCAAGATACTGCATCTGGTCCTCTTGAAGGATACCCGTGAAAGGGGTGTGGAATGTGATTCATTGAAGTCTAGCTCAGGGTGATTCCATAAATGTAAGATTAAACAGTCCTTTAGACATATTCTGCATATATGATTGTTAAAACAGGGAATCTATGTATGTCTGGCACTAGTCATTCGATTTACCTATATATCTAATGGGAAAAATTATTTGGTTTTCTTTTTTTGTATTTCTGTTGAATTCAAAAGAGGAAGGCAGAGGGAGAGAGATAGAAACATCAGTGATGTTAGAGAATAATTGATAGGCTGTCTCCTTCACGCCTCCCATGGGGATTGAGACCACTACCCAAACATGTGCTTTTGACCAGAATAGAACCCAGGAACCTTCAGTCCACAGGCTACTGCTCTATCCACTGAGGAAAACTGGGTAGGGCTTATTTGAGTTTTGAACAAATCACTTCTCAAACAGCCTTCTGAAGCAATTAATTCAAGAAGTGAGGTTCTACTCTATTGAAGTCTTTATTTTATTAAGATTTCCTTAGTTTTTATTGAATGTGCTGTT
Source organism: Myotis nattereri (assembly GCF_964212035.1). Taxonomy (NCBI): domain Eukaryota; kingdom Metazoa; phylum Chordata; class Mammalia; order Chiroptera; family Vespertilionidae; genus Myotis; species Myotis nattereri. Next base: position 130,623,526 of record NC_138078.1, on the reverse strand, counting down.
TCTGACCCAGGATCCCACCCAGGATACTGTATGAAAATTTAGTCATTTGTCATGCCCAATTGGGATTATCATGGCTGTAGAGTTTTCCAGATTTCTTGTGTAAGAGAACCTTAATCTTTTGATTGTTTTTTTATATTAAATCTTCAGATATTATTGATATTACTGTTGAATGTTTGCAAGCTTTACCAAACTCTTCCTATTTCTTCCACCCCACAGCCGCTGGCAAACACTTTACCAGTCTGTGTTGCAGTGTGCTTGAATTTGTCTGTTTTTAAAATTCCACATAAATGTTTTGATGCAGTTTGGCATCCGTGTATGTGTGCATGCATAACATCTTCTTTATCCATCCACCTATTGGGGAACACTTACATAACTTACTTTGGCTATTGTGAGAAATGCAGCATATTACCTAGTATTTTGGATGTCTTACCTAAAACCCCACAGAACTAAATACCCATTTTTATGTTACATTGAAGACATGAATTCTCACACTTCCCTACAACACTTGGCTCTTCCAGGAAATCTTCCCAGGTTGCATGTGGGGTATGTATCTTTACTGGATATACTTCACTGATTTTCTGCACTCCCCTCCACCTATTTATTTCTTTTTCTTCCAGAAAACCTCAAACCAAGTCAGTACCATAAGGGTTATGTCAATCTTCATGACTTTGTCTGAATTAATCGCTTGTTTTTGTCACAGGAGTGTCTGGAATGTTGCTCTCTGAACCAGCAGGATCAGAATCCTGTCTCTATGTGAAAGACTGTGAAAGTGAGAGAAGGAGAGAGAGAGAGAGAGAGAGAGAGAGAGAGAGAGAGACAGACAGACAGAAAGACAGAAAAATGAGATAGATGGGTAGCAACAGCAGAAAGACATTGGAAGGTCCTAGTGAGTCTTCTGTTTTCAGCTGTGTGATATTATTTTTTTTTATTTTAATAAATCTTTATTGTTCAGATTATTACATTTGTTCCTCTTTTTTTCCCCCATAGCTCCCCTCCATCCAGTTCCCACACCACCCTCTGCCCTTACCCCCCCACTGTCCTCATTCATAGGTGCTCTATTTTTGTCCAGTCTCTTCCCGCATCTCCCAAAACCCTTCCCCCCCCAAGAATTGTGAGTCCATTCCCTTTCTATGTCCCTGATTCTATTATAATCACCAGTTAATTCTGTTCATCAGATTATTTATTCACTTGATTCTTAGATTCACTTGTTGATAGATGCATATTTGTTTTTCATAATTAGTATCTTTACCTTTTTCTTCTTCTTCCTCTTCTTAAAGGATACCTTTCAGCATTTCATATAATACTGGTTTGGTGGTGATGAACTCCTTTAGCTTTTCCTTATCTGTGAAGCTCTTTACCTGACCTTCAATTCTGAATGATAGCTTTGCTGGATAAAGTAATCTTGGTTGTTGGTTCTTGGCATTCATCACTTTGAATATTTCTTGCCACTCCCTTCTGGCCTGCAAAGTTTCTGTTGAGAGATCAGCTGACAGTCGTATGGGTATTCCCTTGTAGGTAACTGAGTTTCTTTCTCTTGCTGCTTTTAAGATTCTCTCTTTGTCTTTTGCTCTTGGGATTTTAATTATGATGTGTCTTGGTGTGGTCCTCTTTGGATTCCTTTTGTTTGGGGTTCTCTGTGCTTCCTGGACTTATAAGTCTATTTCTTTCACCAGGTAGGGTAAGTTTTCTGTCATTATTTCTTCAAATAGGTTTTCAATATCTTGGTCTCTCTCATCTTCTGGCACCCCTATAATTCGGATGTTGGTACACTTGAAGCTGTCCCAGAGGCTCCTTACACTATCTTCGTATTTTCGGATTCTTCTTTCATTTTGCTTTTCTGGTTTGGTGTTTTTTGCTTCTTCGCATTTCAAATCTTTGCCTTGATTCTTGCGCTCCTCTGGTCTGCTGTTGGGAGTCTGTATAATATTCATTATTTCAGTCCGTGTATGCTTAATTTCTAGTTGGTTCTTTATCATAACATCAAGGGTCTCATTTGATTTCTTGTAGATCTCAATAACTTTATCGGCGGCTTCTAGACAGTTCTTGAGAGACCTTAAAAGTGTGGTTCTGAACTCTATATCCTCCATTGACAGTTTTATCCTGTTTCTTTGTCTCTGCATTTTTTATGCTTTCTTGGTGCACCCCCTAGTGGTCTTTGTGCGCAGTCTTGTTGTAGTTAAACCTTGATTGTTGTAGTTAATACTAGGGGGATTTGACCTCCAGGCCAACTGGCTGTGAGAATCAGCTGTGTCTGCAGTGGGAAAACTTCTGTCCTCTAGGGAGGTGCTAATCTCGCCTTTGCCTGAGGCTACCTGGCAAATGGCTCTCTGCAGGGCTTGGGCGGGGCAGGTCGCACAGGATCAACAGAGCGGGTTGAGGGAGCAGTTATCGCTGCTCTCAGTCCTGTCCCCAGAGGCTCTGCCTCTCAGAGTCCCAGCAACCGCTCCAAACCTCGGAGAGAAAGCTGCCCTCGCGTTCCAACCGATGCCAGACAGTCCCGCTTCTCCCGTTTGAGTCTGGGTCCCTAGAGACTCGCCCAGAACTGGAGCTCAGAATCTGAGACTCCCCTCCTGATTAAAAACAACAACCGCGCCCTTAGCTACCAGCCCGCTCCACGCGTACCTCTGCACCTTTGTATTTGCCACACCGCGCTTCCTCTGAGTCTCATATGCTGTTCTCTTTCCTTCTAGTTGAAGAATTTCCCCTCATCCAGTCTTCCTGTGGTTCTGGGCGATGTCCATTCCGTCTTTTAGTTGTATTTTTGAGGTGGTTGTTCGAGGCAGCTAACTC